>NC_035172.2:21428478-22040985 GCF_001659605.2 Manihot esculenta
CGTTACAACAGAAATCTGAATTCATTAGCATTGGGATTGACAAAGAAAGGTGGTTTTCTCATGACTTGTTCTTGTTCAGGAACTGTGACCCAAAGTGGTGTATTCTTGCGCATTCTCCAGGCAAGTAGGGTTCTTTTTTTTTTTTTATAAATTTTTTTATTGGAAGAGTCTTATCTTACTGTCTCTGCAAATGATATGATGATTATTAAATTAAACAATGGAAACTAAATTATTTTATTAGAGAATATTTTCTAAACAAAATTATTTTCTACGAAAATATTTTTTTTAGGTTTAGATTTAATTTCATTTCTTTTTCTCTTTTATGATAATCAGGGCACAGCATCAATGGCAGGAAGAAAAATCACAGTTGTGAGGCAGAGTAGTGCAGCTTCTGACCATCCTATTGATCCATCCTACCCGGAAGGTGCATATTTAGCCAACGTCTTGCTTAGAGTGTCATAAGTCTTTCCGAGTCATGCAATTTTGTACACAATAACTTATTTCTTATTAAATTAGAAATTACCAATTATTAAATTAGAAATTACGAATTTTCTTTTATTTTGATTGTTAAAAAAATATAAATTAATTATTATTTGAAAATCTTTAATTTGATTGATTAATTATATTAAATTTTCATTTAAATTTATTTAAAATTAGTATAATTTTAGAGTTTTTATAAATATAAACTCTTACTATTATTTATATTTAAAATTTATTTAATTAAAATTTTATTATTACATAACGTAAAATAAAATATTATAAAATAATAAGTAAAATTGTAAGATAAACTTTTTTTTAACCAAGTGTTACTTCATTAAAAAATAATTCCTTTATAAAAAATTTTATAAAATAATAAAAACTCACCTTTACTTTTTGTAATTTTATTTTTTTTAAAGCGGCGAATTTGCAATTTTAAATTATTTATAGATTTTTCTTTTTTAAGACCAATTTTTTAATTAATAAATTATTGAATTTATAATTTAATTTTTAAGTAATTTTTTATTTTTATTTAATTTTTAATATTAATACCAATATATTTCTACCATATTATTATAAGAATTTTATTGTATATTAATTAAACTTTAAAAATTATATTATTTTAAATTAAAAATATATATTAAAGAGTATTTTAATCATTTTTATTAAAAATATATATTAAAGAGTTTGAGGTGTCTTACCATATTGCATTTTGATTCTTGTTTTACGATACTATTATTATTATTAGTAGTAGTATTATTAATTTTTCATTATCTTCTTTTGTATTCAAATATATTTTAATATTTTGGGTAGAACCTTATGCCATTTGCAATCATGGGTGGCATGTAACAAGTTTCAGGACTTCTCAACTGATGTGATATGGTTTGTGCCCTTATGCTGCCATATTAGAATCGTAGTAGCATATAGTAGAAACTGGTATACCCAAGTTGAGGTGTCGAAAATGTTAGCTGATATTATATTTTATTTATTTGTGACAGGTGATTTGCATCTGGAGAATGTATATTATTCAGAAATGAAAGATGCTGGTTTCTTTGATGCTGATTGGGAGTGATGCAGTGATATTCTGGCCGAATGACTCTGTATATTAAAGTAACTTCCAGATGGCAAAAATTTATGTACTTGAAGAGATGCTTGTTCGTTGCTTGCTGGACTCGTTCTTTTACAATAGATGTAGTGTGCCTCTGGCACTTGGAACGCTTTGTTGTGTACTAATTAGGAACTGGTTAGACCGCATTAAAAAATATAACTCTATATAATACAGAATAAGGGAAGCATAAAGGTATATTTTATGATATGAATTTGGTACTATTTGGATCCATTATGTATTTTGAGATATTTTAAGTTTCTTAGTGTTGAACTATAATAATGTTTTGAACTATTAGATTGCAGAATTATGAAATGAAGTTGATGTGTATATATTGTCTTTGATGTTTTATGTATTGGAATGTGTGTACATATTGATATTATAGCAGGTTTATGAATTTATTGAAAAAATTATATGAATCAGATTTAAATGCATTTATTAGTGACTAATCAGCCACAAAAGCAAATTAAATAATAAATATTTTTTTATTTTACTATTAATTTGCGACGAAATAGCGACTAAATGCTCTTTCCTGAGGCGACCAAATAACAACGAAATAGCGACCAAAACAACGATCATTTCGCGACCAAAATTTAACAACCAATTTACTTCCACATAGCGACTAAATGCTCTCCCCTGAGGCGATTAAATAACAATGAAATAGCGACCAAAACAGCGACCATTTAGCGACCAAAATTTAACGACCACTTTACTTCCACACAGCGACTAATATTTCTAATACCTAATTTGCCATGACACCAAATTAGCGACCAAAAAATGGTCGCTGATTGGTCGCTATTTTAGCGACCAATTTCCAAATTGTCGCCAAAAATTTAGCGACTGGCTAAACACCGACCATTTCATTTTGGTAGCTAAATGGTCGCTATTTCATAATAGCGACCAAATTCTTCCTTTTAGCGACCAAAATTTTGGTCGCTAAATCACTGTTTTTTTGTAGTGGTTTGTCTTTTGGTCATTCAAAAAGAAAAAAAAAAATTTGAAGCGCACAGTCAAAAAGCCTGCCATTGTAGAATTGATCATGGATGAGGTAAGTACATATACTCTCTATTCTCAACTCTCTGAACTAACCTCTGCCACGACAAATTTCTTCACAGGTCGAGCTCAACAATTTCAGCCACCAAGGCCATGTAGGATCTGTGCATATGTGGGACACCTAACTGATCAATGTCCTACACTCTATGAGTATAACCAAATAGTACATGCATTTGGAGGATTCGATAGTCAGCCTAGGCATACACTTGGAGGATTCTATGAACAGCCAAGACATGATCCATACTATAATACATACAATCCAGGTTGGGGGGACCATTCAAACTACGGCTATGCTGGAGCTAACAATTACCAAAATTATCAAGGATATCAAGCCCAACCAGCACCTTGAAAAGTTGATGGAGACATTGGCAAGTTCTATACAAAGCATCCAATAGCAGATAAGACAAATGACCAGCTCAATGAATGCAAACATATTAAGAAGAGAGGAAGAGTTTCAAGATGATGAGACAGATGATGAAAGTTGGCAAGTACAAGAATAAGCTGCTGAAGAGACACAACCAGAATACTGTTTGTCCAAACAAACTGATCAAACAGAACTTGTTGATGGTTTAGATATCATTGATTGTTTGAGCAAAGATGTTTTTGATATAAATCAAGATGATATTCTAAACAATGATTTATGCAGGGAAGAGAGCCAGAAAGAGTCAGAACTAAAAGAAACCGACTGTTGCATCCAACAGGTGGACTACAACCATGCGCAGAATGAAGAAAGCTCAATCGCACCTCTTTAGATGAGTTCGCAGAAAGGCCTGGCGCAGGATAGTCCTGCAACACTTCCAGTCGCATCTCTTCAGCTTCCATCACATGAAACTCCTTCCAGTCTTCCATTGTAGACCAATCTTGCGCAAGAAGGAGTACCAGAAAGCCTTTCAGGTGCGTCCTTTCTGCTTCAATCGTAGATCAGTCCTCTTCAGCTCCCCTTTCAGTCAGATCTTGTGCAGAAGGAGGAAACTGAAACCAATTTAGCCATAGATCCAACGCAAACAACCCATGCTCACAAGGAACAAATGGTATTCCAAGAGCCCAAACCAAAGGAGCATGCGGATCAATGCCTTCCCAAACTTCCGGATAAGGTAGAGTTTGTTTTGCCTGAATTCAGTACTAAATTGCAGCTAGCCATAGAGAAACATGAATTGGAGTTCAAAATGTTGTCCAATCATCTCAAAAATGCAAACATAAGGGCCAGAGGCACACCTCATCTGAAAGAGGAGAAGCTAATCATGTTACTTCATGAGTACATGGAAAAAATAGGATGGTTCATGACCAAATCAAAAGGAATACTACACTTTCTACTCAATTCAGTTGGGACCCTTTTCCCTTCCCCAATTACTTGAGCCTTGATCAAGTGGATCGCACCATGCACACCACACCCAGGGGAGTACTCAGTTTCCTTTGCTCTTTTATGTTTCTTATACATTGAGGACAATGCATGAATTAGGTGTGGGGGTGCATATCTCTGAATCTTCTTCTTTCTTCTTCTTCTTTTTCTTCTTCTTCTTCTCTTTCTTTCAGATTTGCGAAATTTTTTTTCTTTTTCCTTTCAGATTTGCGATTTTTCTTCCTTTTCTTTCAGTTTGTGCGATTTCTCCCTTTCAGTTTCCTTCTAGTTTGTTTTCAATTTTTGCTTTCAATAACACACACAACCATAATCTTCTTCTTTTTGATTTGCTCTACTCAAACTTATGAACTATGTGGGATGAGCTTTTCTTTCCATGACCCCATTAATGTGATAACTCTTTAAACTTATGTTGATTCAATTGCAGTGAGTTATATTCATGTTTGAGAATTGCCTTTTGAATTGAATCTTTGAGCTTGCCATGGTGAAAAATGTATTGATGACACTGATTAGAGAGAATGAATTGAAATTTATGTGAATGAACTTAACTTGACTTGATTTAGCAATTGGTGTTGATTTGTCCAATGCAATGATTAAAGAAATTCAGCAAAGGCTTAGACTTCATGAGCAAAAATTGAAAACTGTTCCAATGGTTGAAAGACTATGAACAGAGTTAGTAGCCACTTGGACAGGTGACCAACTGAGTAACTAGGGGTGGGTATCACCAATATGTACCTTCACGTCAAAAGGTTGGTGACTTTTTCAAGCAAAACTTAAGTGCAAAAAGGCTGAATATAGTACTTCAAGGTAAGGGCAAGTCACTCTGAGAGCTAAAAAAAGTCTTAACTGAACAATGACATGTGCATGTATAGTCTCTCTTTTGAGGAAAACAAATCCTAGCCATGGTAAGTAAAGGGAAACAAGGAAAGAAGGTGAGTAACATTGATGCATATATTCTTCACTGCAATGATTCGAAATAGGTGTCTAGAGTAAGAGCTTAAGTGGTAGTAAGGATCAAGTAGCAAAGAAAGCTTGTTTGACTATGTTTATTTGCTTGAGGAAAAGCAAAAGGCTAGGTGTGGGGGTATTTGATAGAGCATATTTTAGTCCATTTTATCATTATGTTCTTGATGTTTATTTACATCTTTTCTGCCTGATTTTGTGGTTTTAATCATGTTTTGCAGATATTAGGTGTAAAGAGACAATCTGGAGAAAATGTTCTTAAAAATGCCAAAAAGTGTCAAATATGGAAGTGCCAAAAAAGGAAAGTTTTCAAATAAGGAAAGTTTTTAGAAAAGGAAAGTTTTCAAATAAGGAAAGTGCAGAAGCAAAAGCAAATAAGGAAAGCTCAGTCAGAAGATTATTTGAAATTCAAATTGCAGGTCTTTCTTTCCTTGTTCAAAGATGTGCACACACTGCAGCAGTCATATCTTCCTATTTAGGCAGTAAGATTTCAATAAGACGCACTTGCCTCTTCAGCATTCAACATTCAAAATTCAAACGAAGGCTCCACCTAAAAAGGAAAGACTTGACATATATCTTTCCTCTTTTGCAGAGCATCCGTGCGTGCCTCTTTCCTTCTGAATAATTTGCAACGCGATTCCTTCCTTTTCAGTCACAACTTGGGCAGCAATTAAGACTTTGGGCAGCATCTTGAAGACACTTGGACAACAAGTAAAATCTTGGACAGCACACTCTTGCCCTTTGAAGCCTTGTCGCACGCCACCTTCCTTCTGCAGTGCATTTAGCGCGCGTCTTTCCTTCCAAATAATTTTGCAACGCGAATCTTTCCTTTTCAGACACAATTTGGGCAGCAAGTACCTCTAAGGCAGCACTTTCAACTATAAAAAGACACATAAGAAGCCTCCTCATGTTTTTTCAAGACCGCCTTGGACACACCTATGGGATTGCAAGTGACACCATCTCTTCTTCTTCCTTTCTTTTATTTTCTTTTTTTTTTGTTTCAGCCATGAGTGGCTGAAACCTTTTATCTAGTTGAAGATTGGTTGAAACTAAGGTTGTTTTAATGGATTGTGAGATCTGAACATAAACTGTTTGTCTTTAGTTTGTTTAACATTCATACAATTTGGTGCTTGAATCTATTATTACTTTGTTGTTTTGATCAAATTGGCCATTTGATTCTTGATTGCAAGGTAATTAATTGTTAGTTTGGATAATTTTAAGTCCGTAATTGCTTGAATTGTGCAGACATAAGAACATTTGGTGTAACAACTAAGAAATTGTGTGATCTAGCAACATCTCATGCGTTTGAGTAGCTAGGATTGAATCTCTCTTTTTCTTCATGCAATTGACAATTGTTTTGATGTCTAAGGCCCAAGGACGTTCCTTGGCAATTTGTTAATTAGTAATTAATTAGAGGATGTTCCCTAATTGATTTAATCATAAGGAGAGACATGGTGGTGAGAAGTGTTTTCCATCTCCATAACTGATGTGTTAAGTTAATCTAAAGAACATAAGTTTCAATGATCAATCCAAACAACCGAAGTGGATCCATCTCTTCAACTAGACCTTTCTCATATTGATTTCTCTTTTATTTTAATTATTGGCTCATTTAATTGCTTTAAGTAGTTTGTTAATCAAATCAATCTCAAACCCCCCATTTTACTTTTACTGCAATTTTTATTCTGCTTTCAGTTGCTTGCTTTCAGTTTCTCGTTCAGTTAATTCTCTTGGTCTTGTTAAGAAAAATAGATTAGTTTTCAATTCTCTATGGATTCGATCCTTTACCACTATCTGCAGTAGTAATATTGTTGATAATCGAAAAGGTTATTTTTGATCGGCTTCGACAATCGCGAGTCACCAAGAGCTGCCCATGCCGCCCATATCCTTGCATTAATGAGGTGAAGCCTCCTTTTGAATTTTGAATTTTGAATGTGCAAGACTTGAGGTGGCATGTGTGTCTTCTTTGGCTTCTTTGACAAGCTGAATTTGAATTTCAAATTTGAATGTGCATCTTCTGAAGATTTGGCTTCTTATATAAGGAAAAGGGATTCTTGAAGATTTAAATTTCAAACTGCTCTGCACTTTCCTTGTTTGCAACTTTTCTTATTTAGCACTTTCCTTAATGAGCTGAATCTTGATTTTGGATTTTGAATTCTCTTAAGGATTTGAAATTTGAATTTCAAATTGCTTTCCTTATTTGGCTCCTTTCAAGGTGCACTTGGCATGCTTGCTCTCCTTTGCTCCATTTTAAGCAATTTTAGGGGCATTTTCACCAAATTGTCTCTTTACACTATTTTCTGCAGAATAAGATTAAAATCACAAATTAGGCATAAAAAGTGTAAATTACCATGAATATCATCATGATAAAATGGTGTAAATTATGCTCTATCATTGGCTCATCTTGATCAATGAGCAAAACTTCAAGACTATCAGTCAAGAGAAGTCCATATCTCTCAAGCTGATGACTTGTCCTATCAGATATGTGTGGGACTTGTGGCACCCTTTCAATTTACACAACTGTTTGTGGTTCTAGAAGTGGTTCTACCAGCGATTCAATGCTCCCTTGTGGTGCTTGAGTTTCCTCAAATCACACTGTACTCCCATTGAATCTCTGAGAGATAAATTCTTTTTCTAAAAAGGTACCGTTTCAAGCAACAAACACTTTGTTCTATGAGGGAATATAGAAATAATATCCTTTGGTTTCCTTAGGATACCCCACAAAATTGTACTTGATAGATTTTGGAGATAGCTTATATGAAATTAGGCGTTTCACATAAGCCTCACAATCCCAAATCTTAAGAAAAGACAAACTGGGCATTTTGCCAGTCCATAACTTATATGATGTCTTTTCAACCGCTTTCGATGTTACTCGGTTTAAAATGAATGCAGCTGTCTCCAAGGCATAACCCCAAAACTATAAAGGGAGATTTGTTTGACTCATTATAGATCAAACCATATCTAATAAAGTTTAATTTCTCCTTTCAAAAACACCATTTCATTGTGGAGTTCCTAGAGGAGTTAATTCTGAAACAATTCCACAATTTCTAAGATGTTCATCAAACTCTTAGCTCAACTATTCACCACCTCGATCAGATCAAAGCATTTTAATAGTTCTACCAAGTTGATTTTGTACTTCATTTTGAAAAGTTCTAAACATTTCAAATGATTGATGTTTATGTTTCATAAGGTAGACATAGTCATACCTACTGAAATCATCAGTGAATGTAATGAAGTACTGATAACCTCCCTTGGCACTAATGCTTAGTGGGCCACATAAATATGTATATACTAAGCCCAATAAGTCTGAAGCCCTTTGACCTTGTCCAGTAAAAGGGTCCTTTGTCATCTTACCAAGCAAACAAGATTCACAATTTTCAAATGATTCAAAATCAAATGAATCTAATAAACCATCCTTATGGAGCTTATATATGCGATTCTCATTTATATGGCTAAGACGACAATGCCATGAATATGTTGGGTTTAACTCATTTGGCTTAGTTTTCTTAGAAGTTATGTTATAAATATTATTGTCTATAGAATCATCTAGATTAAGGACATAAAGGCCATCATATGAATTTGTAATACAATAAAGCAAATCTTCATTATAAATGGAGCATTTCTTATTCTTAATGAGAAATGAAAACCCTTCATCGTCCAAAACAGAAACTGAAATAATATTCCTACTCAAAGTAGGAACATAAAAGCAATTGTTCAAAATTAACAAAAGCCCATTGGGCAAAACAAGTTCATAAGTCCCTACAACTAAGGCAGCAACTTTTGCTCCATTACGGACACGTAGGTCTACATCACCCTTTTTCAGTTTTCTACTCCTTTTGAGACCCTACACATTTGTACAAATGTGAGAACCACATCAGGTATCTAATACCCATGAAATAGAAATAGATAAATTAATATCTATAACATAAATACCTGAAGTCATAGTCTCACTATTCTTCTTCTTCTTGCACTCATCCAAATAGAGCTTGCAATTTCTCTTCCAAATCCTTGGTTCCTTGTAATGGAAGCATATTCCTTCCTTACGAACTATTTCCTTAGGAACTTTTTTCTTGGCTTGCCGTTTAGGCTTGCCTTGTCCTTTAGGCCCATTACCACCTTTTGTAATACCCGGCTAGACTCCGGTATCGGAATTCCTACCGTCCGGTGGAATCTCGGATGTCGGAAACCTCTAGAAGGGTAAAAGCATGTTTTCATGAAATGTTTTCATGTTTTGATGATTTTAAATATGATTTTAAAAGAGTTTTGCATGAAAAGTCTTTGGAGGAAAACTCAGGTTCGGCCGCCGAAAGTCAGGTTCGGCCGCCGAACTTGCATGCGCTTCGGGAGTGCTTTAGGCCCCCGAAAGCATGAGTGAGGGAAGTCCAGGTTCGGCCGCCGAAAGTCAAGTTCGGCCGCCGAACATTGCATGGATTCGGAGGCACATTCGGCCCCCGAACGTGGCCTGGCCAGCCACCTATAAAAAGGGGACTTAGCTGAAATGGGGGAGTTTTCTCCCATTTTCGGCCATAGCTAGCTTCCAACCTCCCTCTCTCAAATCTTTTGTTCTTCCTCCAAATCCCCATCATTTTTCTTAAGTTTTGAGCTTGCATTGAAGGTTTTGAGCTTTTAAAACAAGTTTTGGAGCTTGGGAGACTCAGGAGCCCATTTGCTTGGATCTCCGAGTTTAGGTCGTCTCTCTCTCGATCTTCAAGAGGTAAGAGCCGATCTTGAGCTCAATGTATGTTTCTAACAAGTTTTAAGTAGATTTATGGGGTAGAAATGCATGTTCGGGTTATTTGAATATTTGGGTTTATGTTATGATTTTGAACAATGTATGTTGGTTTTTGTGTGTTTGAAGTGTTGTAGTTGGGGTATATGCTAGTTTGAGACCCCTAGGTGTGATGTATGATGTGTATGCATGTTTTAGAACTAGCTTTTGCATGATTTGAGCTTGGGAGGCAAAATGTGCATAAAGGAGCTGAGTTTCCGCCCTTCGGGAGAAGCTCAGGTTCGGCCGCAGAAGTGACTTTCGGCCGCCGAACCCCCTTTGTGGAGGCAGCATTCGGCTGCTGAAGTTGCCCCCGAAAAGAGACTTTCGTCTCTGTCTGGGACTTTCGGGCGCCGAAGGTGCCGCCGAAAATGCCCGACTTTCGGATCTGTCCAGGACTTTCGGCCGCCGAAGGTGCCGCCGAAAGTGCCCTGTTCATCCATTTCATGCATATTTCTATGTGATGTTTTCCTGATGTTTTTGGGGGTTTTTGGGGAGTTTATTAGAGTTATGTTTATGTGTGATTGGTCCCTCATTGGAGTCCACCTGTGTAGGTTCGGACCCGAGGAACCGAGGACCTCAGCAGTGAGATAGCTGCTCCAGAGTCTGTAGAGCTTCAGCCAAAGGTGAGTGGAATGAACCTTAAGTTTTTAAATAAATGAAATATAACTTTTTGGAGCATGTTCATGCATCATATATGCCATGTGATATTTTAGGTTGTTTGCATTAGTATTCACGAATATGTTGCATTGCATAATATGATGTGGATGCGGATTGGCTATTGGATGATCCTCTAGTCCTCCTATGGTATGATATGATGATGATACGGTATGGATTGCCAGTGAGGCCCATTCTACGCCCCTGGCATATTGGAATGTTATGTTATGTTATGTATGTAAGAGAAAGACCAGTGAGGCCCATTCTACGCCCCTGGCATGATTGGACTATAATGAGGACTATAGGTGACAATACCATCCTTATGTGATATGTTTGTGATGTGTTGCATTTCATGGAAGCATGAAATATTTTAATATATGTTTTCTCTATTCTGCTCACTGGGCTTTATAGCTCACCCCTCTCCCCTAACCCCAGATGTGCAGGTACAGGGTAGCTCAGGAGGTTAGCCAGAGATTTGAAGTATGTTTATGTAATAGTTAGACTGTGGACATGACAATTGTATTATGATATAATGTAAAAGTGTTTTTTAGTTATGTTATGTAATTTGAATATTGAGGATAGAGTTGTGTTTGACCAATGCAGATTGTTAATCCCACTTGTATGTACATGGTCTTTATGATATGAGATATGAGGTTATGTTTCAGCCAAGCTTATGTATGATGAGATACCCCATTGGAGCATTTTGATGAGGGCTCCAGTGGAGGTTTATGTTATGTTTATGTTTATGTTCAGGTTGGGCTTGGTTGTTATATGAGAATGTTTACAGGTTTATGAGTATTGTTGATCATGTATGGGATTAAACAGGATTACAGGTTATGTCAGGCTTGCTACGGTTCCCGGCGGCCTTATGCCGATCTGGATCCTAGCGCCGGTAGCGGTCCAGATTTTCGGACTGTTACAGAGTGGTATCAAAGCCCTAGGTTCATATGGTCGGACCTAGAGTGTCGGGCTCATAGATGTCATAGAAGGTCAAGCACAATAGGAAGGTCATGTCCACTAGGATAGGATGTGGAGTTCTGTCTTGCATGATAATGTGAAATGCCATGACTTTATGCATGTGCATTAATGATATGCTATGTGACGTTTGTGATGAGGGTTCATGTGTGCCCACATGAACCATATGATGCTGATGTTCTATGTGTTATGTGCTGTTTTCAGAAAACAGGATGAGAGGAACCCGTCGATCCGCGCGATTGACTGGAATGCCACCTGAGGATGAGGGCATGAGCGCCCGTCCTCCAGCATTGCCTAGGGCAATGTCAAGTAGGTCCAACAGGGACCGAGCAGCGAGAGACCCTAGAAGGTCTTTAGATCTGGGAAGAAGCAGATCAGTACGAGGAACAGTTCAAGGTGGTATGTCAGAAGATGTGGGAGATGACATGGATGTGGACCAGAGGAGGGATGGCAGTTTGGGGATGAGTGTGTCAGAGGAAGGTATGGGAGAGTCCCAAGGAGGCACTCAGGCCTCGGGTTTTGTTCAGCCACCTCATTACCCACCTTTCTCATAGAATCCCGGGTATTCGATGGGAGGTACATCGGATTACCCTAGTTTGAGCCCTTACCCCACACAGATGCCATACCCACCATATTACCCACCATACCCACAGTATCCTATGTATCCACCACCACCCTACCATCCAAATCCAGCAAACCCTACTACAGAAAATGTTGCACCTCCTCCACCACCAGCAGCACCTACTGTCCCAGGAACCCAAATACCTCAACCTAGCTCATCTGGAGGGAGCAAGGTCAGAATGACCGATTATATGAAGTTGGGTGCTCCCCAATTTGAAACCGGTGATGACCCGTTTGTGTACCTTGAGAGGGTCAAGGCGATAACAAATGAGATAGGGGCGGATGACAGTAGAGCCATTCAGATGGTTGGGTTCACTCTAAAATGCAAGAAGGCCCATGAGTGGTTCAAGAGCTATGTGAAACCGAGGGTGGATAGTCTATCATGGGAGGAGTTTGCTAATGAATTCGCAGGGTGGGCTTTCCCTGATAGTTCAAGGGAATTGAAGATGATAGAATTCGAGCAGTTGAGGCAAACTGATGACATGAGTATAGATGAATATACTGACAGATTTATGGAGTTGCTGCCATTTGCTGGGCAGAACCTTGATACAGATCAGAAGAAGTCAAGGAGGTATATCATGAAGCTCCATTCCAGGTATTCCTCCTTGATACAGTCAGCAGATAGAGAGAGTTTTCATGCCATAGTGGATATGGCTAGGAGGATGGAGGCTAGTGCTATCATCAAGGGAAAAGTCAAACAGTCAGCAGCACAGCCTTCTGGTTTCAGAACCCCAGGAAAGGGAAAAGTGGATCCTTCTTCCTTAAGCTCAGGTAGCAAGAGGTGGGGCAGTATCACCAAGAAGTTTAAGAAGAACAAGTTCTAGAACAAGATCAAGTCAGGTCTGGGATTAGGAAGTGGCTCGAGCTCAGGTGCAGATAATGCAGTATGTAAGAAATGTGGGAGACCGCACAGAGGAGTATGTCTGGTTGGGACGTCAGCCTGCTTCAGATGTGGGCAGGACGGACACATGGCACGAGAGTGTCCTAGAGCAGCTTTTGTGACACAGTCTCAGCAGACAGCTTCTGGTAGTGTGGCACAGCCAGTAGCTCCAGCCATGACACAGGCCAGTGGTAGAGGCAGAGGGAGAGGGTCAGCCTCTTCTTCAGCAGGGTTCAGAGGTGAGGGTCCGTCAGCTCCAGCAAGGATCTTCACCATGACACAGTAGGAGGCAGATGCATCTAACACCGTGGTGGCAGGTAATCTAGTCATTGGCTGTTCTAATGTGTATGCATTAATGGACCCTGGTGCATCTCATTCTTTTATTGCTCCGAGGGCCGTAGAGAGGTTGGGATTAATGGTCTCTGGGTTAGAGTGTCCTCTCTGGGTCAGTGGACCCAAGTGTGATCCATCAGTGGCAGAGTCAGCCTGTCAGTGTAGTCCAGTTTTTGTTGAGGGGAGATGCATGTCCGCCGACCTTGTGGTTCTAGAGTTGACTGATTTTGACGTCATTCTAGGGATGGACTGGTTATCTACCCATGGCGCTACCTTGGACTGCAGGGACAAGGTAGTCAGGTTCAGAGGTCAGGATGGATCAGAGGTCGTCTTCAGAGGAGACAGGAGGGGTACACCTAGAGGTTTGATCTCATCTCTTCAGGCTCGTAGGTTGCTTAGGAGGGGATGTCAGGGGTATTTGGCTCATGTGAGAGAGCTAGACAGTCAGATTAGAGAGCCCGCCGCAGTGCCAGTGGTCAATGAGTTTTTAGATGTGTTCCCAGACGAGTTGCCAGGTTTACCACCTGTTAGGGAGATAGAGTTCGAGATTGAACTGATGCCTGGAACTAGACCGATCTCTATCCCTCCCTACAGGATGGCACCAGCTGAGTTGAAAGAATTGAAAGAACAGTTGCAGGAGTTGGTAGACAAGGGCTTCATCCGACCGAGTACCTCACCCTGGGGTGCTCCAGTACTGTTTGTGAGAAAGAAGGATGGATCCCTTAGACTTTGTATCGACTACAGGCAGTTGAACAAAGTCACTATAAAGAACAAGTACCCATTGCCAAGGATCGATGATCTATTCGACCAGCTAGCAGGAGCGGGTTGTTTCTCCAAGATAGATCTGAGATCAGGGTACCATCAGCTGAGGATAAGAGAAGAAGACGTGCCAAAGACAGCTTTCAGGACCAGATATGGGCACTATGAGTTCCTTGTGATGCCGTTCGGGCTGACCAACGCCCCTGCAGCATTCATGGACCTCATGAACAGAGTGTTTAAACAGTACCTGGACCACTTTGTTATTGTCTTTATAGATGATATCTTAGTGTATTCCAGGAATGCAGAGGAGCATGCCCATCATCTGAGGATAGTTCTGCAGACCTTGAGGGAACATGGCTTGTATGCCAAGTTCTCCAAGTGTGAGTTCTGGTTGAGGAGCATCTCGTTCTTGGGGCATGTAGTGTCAGAGAACGGAATTGAAGTAGACCCCAAGAAGATAGAGGCTGTGACTAACTGGCCTAGACCCACCTCAGTGACAGAGATCAGAAGTTTCTTGGGTTTGGCTGGTTATTACAGGAGGTTCGTTCAGGACTTCTCAAAGATTGCAGCTCCTCTAACCAGATTGACCAGAAAGAACCAGAGGTTCGTATGGACCGATCAGTGTGAAGAAAGTTTTGAAGAGCTTAAGAAGAGGTTGACTTCAGCACCAGTGTTAGCTCTGCCATCTAGTAATGAGGACTTCACAGTCTTTTGTGATGCATCCAGAGTAGGCTTGGGTTGTGTGTTGATGCAGAATGGCAGAGTGATCGCTTATGCCTCTAGACAACTGAAGAGGCATGAGTTGAATTACCCCACACACGATCTTGAAATGGCAGCAGTCATCTTTGCACTCAAGATGTGGAGGCATTACCTCTATGGGGTAAAATGTGAGATCTTCACAGATCATAAGAGCCTGCAGCACATTTTGAGTCAGAGAGATTTGAATTTGAGACAGAGAAGATGGGTAGAACTGCTCAGTGACTATGATTGCAAGATCCAGTATCATCCGGGCAAGGCTAATGTAGTAGCGGACGCCTTGAGCCGGAAATCACTTGGCAGTTTATCCCACATCATGGCAGAGAGGAGACCAGTGGTGAAGGAGTTTTACAAGCTCATTGATGAAGGTCTACAGTTAGAGTTGTCTGGTACAGGTGCTTTGATAGCCCAGATGAGAGTGACACCTGTGTTTCTGGAGCAGGTGGCTCAGAAACAGCATGAGGACCCAGAGTTAGAGAAGATTGCCAGGACTGTTCAGTCAGGCAAGAATGAAGAGTTTAGGTTTGATGATAAGGGGATCCTCCGCTATGGAAACAGACTATGTGTACCAGATGACGTGGGATTGAAAGGAGACATTATGAGAGAAGCTCATAGTGTAAGGTACAGTATTCACCCAGGAGCCACCAAGATGTATCAGGATCTGAAGAGAGTGTATTGGTGGCCAGCTATGAAGAGAGAAGTGGCACAGTTTGTGTCAGCCTGCGAAGTATGTCAAAGGGTGAAGCTGGAACATCAGAAGCCGGCTGGAATGCTTAACCCACTACCGATTCCAGAGTGGAAATGGGAGAATATCACCATGGATTTTGTAGTGGGGTTACCGGCAACGTCCAACAGACTAGACTCCATATGGGTGATTGTGGACAGACTCACTAAATCTGCTCACTTCATCCTTGTTAGGAGCAACTACTCTGTGGATAAGTTAGCGCATATCTATGTGGATGAAGTGGTCAGGTTGCATGGGGTTCCTGTTTCAATAGTGTCTGATAGAGGGCCCCAGTTCACCTCCAGGTTTTGGCGAAGTCTGCAGAATGCTATGGGTACCAGGTTAGATTTCAGTACTGCCTTCCATCCCCAGACTGATGGACAGTCAGAAAGGACCATCCAGACTATAGAAGATATGCTCAGAATGTGTGTGCTAGATTTTGGCGGTTCTTGGAGGCAACATTTACCCTTAGTGGAGTTTGCCTACAATAACAGTCATCATGCTAGCATAGGGATGGCTCCATATGAAGCTTTGTATGGGAGGAAGTGCAGATCACCTGTCTGTTGGGAAGAAGTTGGAGAGAGGTCCTTAGCAGGGCCTGAGCTTGTTGAGATCACCAGCAGGGTGGTACCCATTATCAGAGAAAGGATCAAGACTGCTATGAGTAGGCAGAAGAGTTATGCAGACATTCGCAGGAGACAGGTAGAGTTTCAGGAGGGAGATCTGGTATTGCTTAAGGTGTCTCCTATGAAAGGAGTGGTTCGGTTCGGGAAGAAAGGTAAGCTGGCTCCACGGTACATCGGACCCTTTGAAGTCCTGCAAAGGATTGGGAATGTGTCGTACAAGCTGGACTTGCCTGCTTCAATGGAAAGAATCCATCCGGTTTTCCATGTTTCCATGTTGAGGAAGTTCGTGTCAGATCCGAGCAAGGTTCTTAGTGAGCCTGATGTTGAGATTCAAGAGGATCTCACCTATGTTGAACAGCCAGTACGGATCCTAGACACCCAGATCAGAAAGTTGAGAAACAAGGAAATCCCAATGGTGAAAGTCCTTTGGAACCACCACAATATGGTAGAATGCACTTAGGAGACACGGGAGTCCATGCTCCAGCAGTACCCTCATCTCTTTTAAGGTTAGATCTCTATGTGCTTGTGTGTTGTATGTATGTTATGATGTATGCTATGCATGTGTTAGTTGAGGAACATTCGGGGACGAATGTTCTTAAGGGGGGGAGAATGTAATACCCGGCTAGACTCCGGTATCGGAATTCCTACCGTCCGGTGGAATCTCGGATGTCGGAAACCTCTAGAAGGGTAAAAGCATGTTTTCATGAAATGTTTTCATGTTTTGATGATTTTAAATATGATTTTAAAAGAGTTTTGCATGAAAAGTCTTTGGAGGAAAACTCAGGTTCGGCCGCCGAAAGTCAGGTTCGGCCGCCGAACTTGCATGCGCTTCGGGAGTGCTTTAGGCCCCCGAAAGCATGAGTGAGGGAAGTCCAGGTTCGGCCGCCGAAAGTCAAGTTCGGCCGCCGAACATTGCATGGATTCGGAGGCACATTCGGCCCCCGAACATGGCCTGGCCAGCCACCTATAAAAAGGGGACTTAGCCGAAATGGGGGAGTTTTCTCCCATTTTCGGCCACAGCTAGCTTCCAACCTCCCTCTCTCAAATCTTTTGTTCTTCCTCCAAATCCCCATCATTTTTCTTAAGTTTTGAGCTTGCATTGAAGGTTTTGAGCTTTTAAAACAAGTTTTGGAGCTTGGGAGACTCAGGAGCCCATTTGCTTGGATCCGAGTTTAGGTCGTCTCTCTCTCGATCTTCAAGAGGTAAGAGCCGATCTTGAGCTCAATGTATGTTTCTAACAAGTTTTAAGTAGATTTATGGGGTAGAAATGCATGTTCGGGTTATTTGAATATTTGGGTTTATGTTATGATTTTGAACAATGTATGTTGGTTTTTGTGTGTTTGAAGTGTTGTAGTTGGGGTATATGCTAGTTTGAGACCCCTAGGTGTGATGTATGATGTGTATGCATGTTTTAGAACTAGCTTTTGCATGATTTGATCTTGGGAGGCAAAATGTGCATAGAGGAGCTGAGTTTCTGCCCTTCGGGAGAAGCTCAGGTTCGGCCGTCGAAGTGACTTTCGGCCGCCGAACCCCCTTTGTGGAGGCAGCATTCGGCTGCCGAAGTTGCCCCCGAAAAGAGACTTTCGTCTCTGTCTGGGACTTTCGGCCGCCGAAGGTGCCGCCGAAAGTGCCCGACTTTCGGATCTGTCCAGGACTTTCGGCCGCCGAAGGTGCCGCCGAAAGTGCCCTGTTCAGCCATTTCATGCATATTTCTATGTGATGTTTTCCTGATGTTTTAGGGGGTTTTTGGGGAGTTTATTAGAGTTATGTTTATGTGTGATTGGTCCCTCATTGGAGTCCACCTGTGTAGGTTCAGACCCGAGGAACCGAGGACCTCAGCAGTGAGATAGCTGCTCCAGAGTCTGTAGAGCTTCAGCCAGAGGTGAGTGGAATGAACCTTAAGTTTTTAAATAAATGAAATATAACTTTTTGGAGCATGTTCATGCATCATATATGCCATGTGATATTTTAGGTTGTTTGCATTAGTATTCACGAATATGTTGCATTGCATAATATGATGTGGATGCGGATTGGCTATTGGATGATCCTCTAGTCCTCCTATGGTATGATATGATGATGATACGGTATGGATTGCCAGTGAGGCCCATTCTACGCCCCTGGACTATGTTAAGAGAAAGACCAGTGAGGCCCATTCTATGCCCCTGGCATATTGGAATGTTATGTTATGTTATGTATGTAAGAGAAAGACCAGTGAGGCCCATTCTACGCCCCTGGCATGATTGGACTATGATGAGGACTATAGGTGACAATACCATCCTTATGTGATATGTTTGTGATGTGTTGCATTTCATGGAAGCATGAAATATTTTAATATATGTTTTCTCTATTCTGCTCACTGGGCTTTATAGCTCACCCCTCTCCCCTAACCCCAGATGTGCAGGTACAGGGTAGCTCAGGAGGTTAGCCAGAGATTTGAAGTATGTTTATGTAATAGTTAGACTGTGGACATGACAATTGTATTATGATATAATGTAAAAGTTTTTTTAGTTATGTTATGTAATTTGAATATTGAGGATAGAGTTGTGCTTGACCAATGCAGATTGTTAATCCCACTTGTATGTACATGGTCTTTATGATATGAGATATGAGGTTATGTTTCAGCCAAGCTTATGTATGATGAGATACCCCATTGGAGCATTTTGATGAGGGCTCCAGTGGAGGTTTATGTTATGTTTATGTTTATGTTCAGGTTGGGCTTGGTTGTTATATGAGAATGTTTACAGGTTTATGAGTATTGTTGATCATGTATGGGATTAAACAGGATTACAGGTTATGTCAGGCTTGCTACGGTTCCCGGCGGCCTTATGCCGATCTGGATCCTAGCGCCGGTAGCGGTCCGGATTTCCGGGCTGTTACACCTTTAGACTTGGGCTTCCCTTTATTTTTCATGGGCTTACCCTTATTGATATTCAAAATTTGGGTAGGCCTTTTATTGACATTCACCTCAGCTGTCTTTAGCATCCCATGCAGCTCAGGAATGGATTTCTCCATGTTGTTCATGTTATAGTTCATGACAAACTGAGAAAAACTGCTAGGTAAAAAATGTAGGATCAAATCCGTGGAGAGTTCTAAACTCAGAGGATAGCCAAGCCTAGTAAGGTGATCAATGTAGCCTTTCATCCTCAAAACATGAGCACTAACTGATTCACCTTCATCCATTTTGCAATCATATAATGCAATGGTGGTTTCATACCTATCTTGCCTGGTTTGCTGTTGGAAAGTTTGTTTGAGATGCACACTCATCTCATAAGCCTCAAGGTGCTCCAGATCCTTCTGAAATTTTGGGCACATAGTTGCCAACATAAGACATCCAACGTCATTAGAATCATCCATATGCTTCTTATGCTTGTTCTTAACAGCATTAGTAGCATCAGAAAGCCTATACTATTATATTAAAATAAACAACATGTAGGCTGTATTTAAAAAAAGTTACATCCTATAAAAACCAATCTCATAGGGTAATAAGGCCATGCTATACATCATGCCAAGACATCACATAATCACAACATATTTCATACAAACATGTTATAAACTTATTACCTTAAAGTTTATTTGTTGCGAGGACGATATCTAAGGCACTACGCACATGGCGGTCCAGCTAGTTGGTTGGCGGGTGCGGGTCCCGTTGCCTGGTCAGCTGGCGGGGTTCCGAAGGAGCAACGCCCCTGGACGGGGTTGAGGGGCAGTGCCCTTTGAAGCTAAATAGAACCATTAATCGCATTAATAGTAATCTACCTAAATTCTCTTATTTTGCATATCAGTCAGATTGATTTTACTGATCTTATTAGTAATCGTTTGATCATATCAAACAATCATTGACTATACAGAAAACGATACCATCGTTTATTAATCATATTAACAAACAACAGTAATGCATATGTGTGTGTATACTTTGTGAAAATGATTTTTACATAAAACCTACAGATATCATGGATTTATATCATATATGAATCTATCATTTTTAACATCATATGTAAAACGAACTATACAGTTTAATTATCATGCCATTCGAATAGACATATATCACATATAGCACATCAATCATGGCATATTCGACTTAAACGAAAAGCACAGGATGGCTCTGATACCACTGTTAGGAAACCTAGAGATTACTGCAACCCAAAACACATAGCGAAAAAAAAAATCTCTAGTTTCCTTCACAGGATCCGAGTGCTTCATTTATTTCGAAAGGAAGGATAACAGACTAACCTGTTAGACTTGATGAGAAGATACTATTCCGGACTGATGGTGCTGCTTTTGAAACAAACACCCTCAATGGTATCCACATGAATATCTTTTATCCTTCTAGAGTGCTAGCTCTCTCAAGATGGATAAACTATGTGCTCCCCAATCTGCATCTCAAAATGATTTCTCCAAAAAAGTTACTCCCACAATTCACAGAAGGGGTTTTTATACATTTTAAGTCTTTTTGTTTTCCCACACTTTTTTTCGTAAAAGAGTTGTGTTCATAACCAACTATCACAATCTCGTAGATATTCAAATATCTTACGTGATAGTTTATTTTCATATCTTATGTGATAGTTTATTTTGATAAGGAAAACTGAAGAATCTTTTATCTGTAATAGTTACAGATAGACTGCAGATCTTTTTAAATATTATTATCTTATAATAATAATTAATATTAATAATAATAACATCTTTATTATTATTAATTATACTAATGAGTTTTTAGTCCATTAATATGACGTATCACATCAACAACGTTCTTTTGTGTGTGACCCAATAGACTAATATTAATTGGCAATAGGCCCAGTCCCACAAGTCCCATAAATCATAAGCGACCTCTAGCAAGATATTATGACTAACCAACTAATATGAGGATCGATAGTCCGACAAAGCCTAGTAAATAGAACATGTATTAATCTTTTTGTCACATGATATCTAGTTTGAACATAAGTCATGGTCAATGTCAAACTTATAATGTTCAAACTTATGATTTCTCGATCTCTAAGTAGACTGATAAAATCAAATGATATTGATCACACTATCAATTAATTTGAGCATGACCATGCATTTCTCAGTCTCACTTATCAAGAGGCCCAAAAAATATCTCTCTCAAAGAGAGGGACAAATTCTATCTTGATTGTTCAATATCTTTTACATAATTTCTATTATACTCAATCATAACCTTTATGATTATCTGATTAAAGACAATGTTTGGTTATGTCAAAACATAACAGTCCTTATGTTGAAAACTATGACAATCTCAAGTCAAAGGATTAAGACATAACTACTTTGAGATTCACTTATGACAATAACCCATGTAATGATCTCAATGCGGGTCCATCCAATACTTTGTTCTCTAACAAGTATTTATGATTATTGAATTATATCAACATATACATAATCATCTCATGATTATCAATCAATAATCATACTAGTTATATTTTAGTATTATCAACATAATAATAAGTAACTAGGGATGTTAATCATTATTATGTAACATGCAAACAGATAATAATGATAATAAAACCTCTTTTATTAATAACCAAAATGACATACAAAAAGGTCCAAGATAATGGCCTAGGACAAATACACTAACAAGTTATGCAAAGGCTAACCAATATCCAATCTATTAGCAAAGAAATCCAGTTCAAGCAGCGCCTCTGAAATCTAATATGCCCCTTGAAGAGATCGTGAAGTCTTTAGTAAACACGGTGCAAAACCTTGAACAACAAGTGGATCAAATAGCCACGTTCGTGAGTAAGCTTGAACCAAAAGGAAAGCTACCTTCCCAAACTGAGATTAATCGAAGGCAAAATACTAGTGCCATCATATTAAGAAGTGGGAAAGAGCTTCAAGACAGCAGGTCTGAGTAGGGATTTGCCGAAATACAGAAACAGGTTGCTGAGGATAAACTGCTAGAAGATGATCTAGGGCATCAATTTGCCCAAATCAAGGACCCAATCGATAGACAGACTAAGCTGCCCAGCAGAGGCAATTTGCCCAAATCTCCAGAGAAGGCAGAAGTCAATTTGCCCAAATCAACAATCCAAGCAAAATCTAGAACAAAATAGACCAAGATAGACTAGCAACCGGAGAAAAATTTAAGGTACCTCCCCCCTTTCCCAAAAGATTTGCAAGATCTCAAAAAGAAAAAGAGGAAAGAGAAATACTTGAGATATTTCACAAGGTAGAAATCAATATACCTCTACTTGATGCTGTCAAACAAATACTGAGGTATGTCAAATTCCTCAAAGAGCTATGCACCAACCGTAGGAAACCTGCTGAACATGAAAAAGTAAGTGTGTGGGAGTGTGTCTCAGCTGTCATATAAAGAAAACTTCCAGCCAAATGCAAAGATAGAGGAATGTTTGCTATTTCATGCAAGATAGGCAATGTGGGGTGACTGTGCGATTGTCGAAGCCGATAAAAAATAACCTTTCTGGTTATCAACAATCTTACAACTGTAGATAGTGGTGAAAGGATCGAATCCACAGGGAATTGATACTTACCTATCTTTCTTATCAAGACCAGGAGAACAAACTGAAAGCGAATTGATTGAAAGAGAAATAAACTGAAAACGAAATAAACTAACAATAAAAGTAAAAGAGGGGGTTTTGAGATTGATTCAATTGAACTAATAAAGAAAGCAATAAAGTAAGCGAATAATAAAAGTAAAGGGAAATCAATAATAAGAAAGCTCTAGTTGAAGAATTGGATCCACTTCAGTTGTTGGAATTGATCATTGACACTTAGGTTCCTTTGTTTGATTCAATAAATTAGTTATGGAGATGGAAGACGCTTCTCACCACCATATCTCTCCTTAGGCATAAATCAATTAGGAAATGTCCTCTAATTAATCACTAATCAACAAGTTGCCAAGAAAGGTCCTTGGGCCTTTGGCATCAAAACAACTATCAATTACATTAAGAGATAGAGAGACCTAATTCTAGCTATCCAAACGCATGGTGATATTGCTAGATTATGCAATCTCCTTAGTTTTTACACCAAGTGTTCTTATGTTTGAATAATCCAAGCAATTACGAACTTAAACTACTCAAACTAATATATTATTACTTTGCAATCAAGAATCAACATAGATCTAAACAACAAAGCAATAATGGAATCAAGCATGAAATTGCATAAATATTGAATAACCAAAAGATGAACAATGTATGATCAAGTCTCCCAATCCATAAAACAACCAAAGTTTCACCTAATCTTTAACTAGAATACAAGGTTTCAGCCACTCATGGCTGAAACAAAACCAAAAGTAAAGGAGAAAGGTAGAAGAAGAGAAGGAACCGAAGCCCTTAGAGAGAGAGCTTGTGCGCCGGCCGAATGGAGAGAAGAGAGGAGGAAGAGCTACCTATCCGGTGCCTTTGAAGAGAGGCTTATATAGCCTTTGAGTGTTGCCCTAGTTGCTGCCCAAGTTGCTGCCCAAGCCTTGCCCTAGTCTCTCTCCTTGCCGCCCATATCCTTGCATTGATGAGGTGGAGCCTCTCTTTTGAATCTTGGATTTTGAATACTCTTGGAGATTTGAAATTTGAATTTCAAATTACTTTCCTTATTTGTATCCTCTTCAGTTGCAACTTTGCATGCTTCCTCTCCTTTGTTCCATTTTAGGCAGTTTTAAGGGCATTTTCTCCAAATTACCTCTTTACACCATTTTCTGCAAAATAAGATCAAAATCACAAAATTAGGCAGAAAAAGTGTAAATTAACATCAAGAACATCAAGATAAAGTGGTTTAAATTTGGACTGATCAAATACCCCCCACACCTAGCCTTTTGCTTGTCCTCAAGCAGATAGACTTACTCAAACAAGCTCTCTTTGCTACTTGATCCTTTATTTCCACTTAAGTTTTTACTCTAGACACCTACTTTGAAGCATTGCAGTGAAAAATGTATGCATCAAGGTTACTCACCTTCTTTCCTTGTTTCCCTTCACCTACCATGGCTAGTATTTGTTTTCCTCAAGAGAGAGATTACACATGCACATATTATTTGTTCAATTAAGACTCTTTCTACGTTTCAGAGTGATTGGCCCTTACCTTGAAGTACTTTATTCAGCCTTTTGCAATTTAATCTTACTTGAAAAAGTCACCAACCTTTTGATGTGAAAGTATGTATTTTCAGTTGGTCACCTGTCCAAGTGGCTACTAGCTTTGTTCATAGTCTTTTGACCATTGGAACAATTTTCAATTTGTGCTCATGAAGTCTTTGCCTTTTCCCAATTTTCTATCTCAATGGATTTGGGCAAACCATCACCAATTGCTAAAACAAGTCATGTGAAGTTCATTCTCACATCTTTCAATTCATTCTCTCTAATGAGTAGTATATATTTTTCACCATGGCAAGCTTAAAGATTCAATTCAAAAGGAGATTCCCAAAAATGAATACAACTCACTGCAATTGATTCACTTAAGTTTAAAGAGTCATCACATTGACTCGCGGTGGTTTAAGCCGGTCAAAAATAACCTTTCCGGTTATCAACAATATTACTACTGCAGATAGTGGTAAAGAATCGAATCCACAGAGAATTTAAAACTTATCTATCTTTCTTAGCAAGACCAAGAGAATTAGCCAAAAGGGAAACTGAAAGCAAAATAAATTGAAACGAGATAAAACTGAAGCCAACTAAACTGAAAGTAAAATGGGGGGGTTTGAGATTGATTTAATTAAACAACTACTGAAAGTAATTAAATAAGCTAATAATAAAATAAAAGGGAAATCAATAATGAGAAAGGTCTAGTTGAAAAGTTCGATCCACTTCAGTTGTTTGGATTGATCATTGAAACTTATGTTCTTTTGATTGATTCAATAGATTAGTTATGGAGATGGAAAACGCTTCTCACCACCATGTCTCTCCTTATGATTAAACTAATTAGGGAACGTCCTCTAATTAATTACTAATTAACAAATTGCCAAGGAACGTTCTTGGACCTTAGACATCAAACAATTATTAATTGCATGAAGAGATAGAGAGATCCAATCCTAGCTACTCAAACGCATGAGATGTTGCTAGATCATACAATTTCCTTAGTTTTTACACCAAGTGTTCTTATGTTTGAACAACCCAAGCAATTATAGACTTAAAATTATCCAAACTAACAATATATTACCTTGCAATCAAGAATCAAGTGGCCAATTTGATGAAAACAACAAAGCAATAATAGAATCAAGCATGAAATTGTATGAATATTGAACAAACCAAAGACAAACAGTTTATGTTCATATCTCACAATCCATAAAACAACTTAAGTTTCAACCAATCTTCAACTAGAATAAAAGGTTTCAGCCACTCATGGCTGAAACAAAAACCAAAAATAAAGAAAGGAAGAATAAGAGATGGTGTCACTTGTTGGAAAATCCCGAGATTAATTGCAACCCAAAGGTGCAGCGGAAAAATAAAATTTCTCTGATTTTCTTTTTCCAGAATCCGAGTGCTTCATTTAATTCACAAGAAAGATATGAGACTAACCTGTTAATCTCGTCCAAAAGATACAGTAGCGGACTGATGGTGCTGCTTTTTCAAACGAACACCCTCTATGGTATCCACACGAACGCCTTCTATCCTTCTAGAGTGCTAACTCTCTCAAAGATGGATAGATTATGTGCTCCACAATCTGCAATAGTTAGACTGAATTTTTCTCAAAAAATGTGCCTTCCACAATTCGTAAAAGGGCTATTTATATGTTTCAGTCTTTTGTTTTTCCCACAACTCCTTTTGCTAAAAGGAGTTGTGTTTTTCCTACAACTCCTTTTCCTAAAAGGAGTTGTGTTCATAATCCACTATTACAATCTCACAGATACTCAAATATCTTATGTGGTAGAGTCCTTTATCTGTAACGGTTACAGATAAACTGCAGATCTTTTAAATATTATTATCTCATAATAATAAATGATTAATAATAATAACACTTCATTATTATTAATTATATTAATAATTAATATTAATAATAATAACACTTTATTATTATTAATTATATTAATGATTAATATTAATAATAATAACACTTTATTATTATTAATTATATTAATGGGCTTTGGGCTTTTAGCCTATTATTTTAGCCCATTAATATGACATAGCACATCAACAACGTTCTTTTGTGTGTGACCCAATAGGCTCACATTAATTGGCAATAGACCCAGTCCCACAAGGCCCATAAGTCATAAGTGGCCTCTAGCAAGATATTATGACTACCCAACTGTTAGTGTATTTGCCCTAGGCCATTATCTTGGACCTTTTTGTATGTCGTTTGGTTATTAATAAAAGAGGTTTTTATTATCATTATTTGTTTGCATGTTACATAATAATGATTATCATCCCTGGTTACTTATTATTATGTTGATAATAATAAAATATAACTAGTATGATTATTGATTGATAATCATGAGATGATTATGTATATGTTGATATGTGTAACGACCCGAAAACCGGACCGCTACCGGCGCTAGGATTCAGATCGACTTAAGGTCACCGGGACCCGTAGCAAGCCTACTATACATCCTGTCATACCTGATGTATAGTAGGCTTGCGATGGGTCTCGTCGACCTTAAGTTGATCTGGATCTTAGCGCCGGTAGCGGTCCGGTTTCCGGATCTGTAATTCCACTGGAAGGCAGGAATTTCGGTGTCGGGGTCTAGCTGGGTATTACAATATGATTCAATAATCATAATCATATTAAGAAGAGAGGAAAAGCTTCAAGATGTCGAGGCTGATGATGAAAGTTCGCAAGTACAAGAACAAGTAGTTGAAGAAAACAGCCAGAAAACTGTTTGTAAAAACAAACTGGTCAAACAGAACCTGTTGATAGTTTAGATATCATTGATTTTTTAGTCATGATTTTTTTTATATAAATCAAGATGATATGCTAAACAATGATTTTTGCAAGGAGGCTAGCCAAAAAGATGAAGAAAGCCAAAAAGAGCCAAAACTGAAAGCTAAAATCTGCAGCATTCAGCAGGTGGACTGCGACCAAACGCAGGAAGACAAAGATCCACCCGCACCTCTTCAGCTTAGTTAGCAGACAGACCATGCGAAAAAGGAGAAAGTAAAAGTCCAATCGCCCAAACCAAAGGAGCATGCGGATCAATGCCTGCCCAAACCACCGGATAAGCTAGAATTTGTTTTGCCCGAATTCAGTACCAAATTGCGGCTACCCTGTAACGACCCCAAAATGGACCGTCATCGGCGCTAGGATTCAGGTCGGCTTAAGGCCTCCAGAACCCGTAGCAAGCCTGCTATACTCTCTGTGTACCTGTAAAACTCATACATGATCATACATTTTCTGTGAAAATAAAAACTCTTTTCTGAACCAAGGCTTAACCTGTGCATGCACTATCTTTGTACTCTGTACTCTGTACTTTGTATTCTGTACTCTGTACCCCTGACTAGAGCTTGCTCTAGATGGGTTAACTCATACCTGTTAAGCCTGGTGTTTCACATACAGTAAAATAGATATACATATACAGATCATGTTATGAACAACATCACTAAGTCATGCACATTTCTAACTTTATACACAACTATTACATCTCTTTAATATTACATGTCCACTCTAAGCTATTACAAATCTCTTTACTCTTTCTGTACTCTGTGGATCTCCTCTGTATACTGTACACTGAACCTGCAAAACTGGGGTTAAGGGAGTGGGATGAGCTCTATAGCCCAGTGAGTAGAACAGTAAAACATCTCAGTAAAATATGATCTCATGGAATGCACCATATCACAGACAATCCACATCAAGGGTCAACCTGTCACCACATAGTCCCCGTAACTCTGCCGTGCCAGGGCGTAGAATCGAGCACCTGGTCTTCCTGTCATATATATATATATGTGTATATAACACCTCTGTACTTACCATTGCCAGGGCGTAGTCAAAGGCTCCTGGACTTTACTATATACCTGCTAGGGCGTAGTCAAAGGCTCCTGGACTTCTCTGTACCTGCCAGGGCGTAGTCAAAGGCTCCTGGACTTCTCTCAGAGACTATTGGATCATTCAGCATTCACCCACAACAACAAATAACTATGCAATGCAACATATTCGTGACTGCTAATGCAAACAACCTACTGTATACTCATGATGCATGAAGTATGCTCAAAGCTGTTTATTTCTCATTTCAATTAAAAGCTTTACGTTTAGTTCCACTCACCTCTGGCTAACTGGACTGACTCTGCAGGCTCTGAAAACTCTGGAGCAAAACTCACTGCTGCTCTCTCTGGTTCCTCTGGTCTGTACCTATACAGATGGATTCAAATGAGGGACCAAACTAGCTTATGAACAACTCTATGAAACTCCCCAAGAATCCCCTTAAACTCACTCTAACATCCATGCAAAGCATGCAAAGGAAAGCTGGACAGAACACTTTCGGCGGCAGGTTCGGCGGCCGAAAGTCCTCTCCAGAGACGAAACTCAAGCACCTTCGGCGGCCGAATCTCTACTTTCGGCAGCCGAACCCTTTCGGGGGCAAGTTTCAGAGGCCAAAAGGCATTCCAGAGACGAAAGTCTCTGACCTTCGGTGGCACCTTCGGCTGCCGAACTTCTCTCCAGAGCCGAAAGTCCAAAAGCTCGGGGGCAAGCTTGGGCAGCCGAAGCCACCTCCTCATGGGTTCGGCGGCCGAATGTACCTTCGGCGGCCGAACCTGAGTTCATCCGCAAGGTAGAAACTTGCTCTGCCTCTCGCCAAAAGCACCAAAACCTTCTCAATCTCAACCACCTCAATTCCTCACCTTGCATATACCCAAGTACATGCTCAAAGGGGTCAGAAACTACCTTAAAACCCCAAACACACAACAAAAACAACACAGAAACAAGCTTTACTCACAAAATTATCAAAAACTCTCTTTTTAACCTATTCATGCAACTCTCTCCATAAACCCCATAAAAACATCAAAAATCATAAAAACAAGTTCAGGATCTTCACTTACCGTTTGAAAACAAGTAGATGAATGATCCTAACGTGGAGTTTTGGAGCAACTCTCCTTCAAACTCTCCGAACTTCACAACTTTGAGTTTTTAGCTTAAAACCTTCACAATACCATAAAAACTAATCAAATCTTTGCATGATTTAATGAAAACATGAAGAAAACGCTACTAAGGACAGGGTCTCACCTCAGAAGACAAAAGAAATGGTGCTCTTACCGCTTCAACCGACTGAGGGCCATTTATAGGTGGCTGGTCAGACCACCTTCGGCGGCCACACGTGAAACCGAAAGCCATGCATGTTCGGCGGCCGAACCTCAACTTCGGCGGCCGAACCTGGCTTTTCTGCCTTGGTTCATTTCATTCAAAAAACTCATTTCCTTATGTGTTAAAACTATAAAACATACCAAAACATGTTCGAAAAACATCACTCTCACCCTTCTAGAGCCTTCCGACATCCGAAACTCCATCGGAAAGTATAATTCCGATGCCGGACTCTAGCCGGGTATTACATTCTCCCCCCCTTAAGAACATTCGTCCTCGAATGTTCCTAAACCAAACAATGAACACATAAAAAGGAGGAAACTAACCTCAAAACAAATAGGGATACTGTTGGAGCATAGACTCCCGCGTCTCCCAGGTGCACTCTTCTAGATTATGGTGGTTCCACAGAACTTTCACCATTGGGATCTCTTTGTTCCTTAGCTGTCTGATCTGTGTGTCCAGAATCCGCACTGGCTGCTCTATATAGGTGAGATCTGTATGAATCTCCACTTCAGGCTCACTCAGAACCTGATTCGGATCTGACACAAACTGCCGTAGCATAGAAACATGAAAGACCGGGTGAATTTTCTCCATAGAAGCAGGTAAATCCAGCTTATACGACACATTTCCAATCCTCTACAAAATCTCAAAGGATCCAATGTATCGTGGAGCTAACTTACCCTTCTTTCCAAACCGAACCACTCCTTTCATTGGAGACACTTTTAGCAATACCCAATTACCCTCCTGGAACTCTAACTGCTTTCTGCGAACGTCTGCATAACTTTTCTATCTGCTCTGAGCTGTTCTGATTCTCTCTCTGATCATGGGCACCACTCTACTGGTAATCTCTACTAACTCTGGCCCTGCAAGAGCTTTCTCTCCTATCTCTTCCCAGCAAACAGGGGATCTGCACTTCCTCCCATACAAAGCTTCATAAGGAGCCATCCCTATGCTAGCATGATGGCTGTTATTGTAGGCAAACTCCACCAAAGGTAGATGCTGCCGCCAAGAACCGCCAAAGTCTAACACACATAATCGAAGCATATCCTCTATGGTCTGGATGGTCCTCTCTGACTGTCCATCAGTCTGTGGATGGAAAGCAGTGCTAAAATCCAACCTCGTGCCCATCGTACTCTGCAGACTTCGCCAAAATATGGAGGTAAACTGAGGTCCTCTGTAACGACCCCAAAATGGACCGTCACCGGCGCTAGGATTCAGGTCGGCTTAAGGCCGCCAGAACCCGTAGCAAGCCTGCTATACTCTCTGTGTACCTGTAAACCTCATACATGATCATACATTTTCTGTGAAAATAAAACTCTTTGCTGAACCAAGGCTTAACCTGTGCATGCACTATCTCTGTACTCTGTACTCATGTACTCTGTACTCTGTATCCCTGACTAGAGCTTGCTCTAGATGGGTTCATACCTGTTAAGCCTGGTTTTCACATACAGGAAAACATATATACATATACAGATCATGTACAATACATCCATCACTAGGTCAAGCAACAACTATTACATCTTTTTAATATTACATGTCCACTCTAAGCTATTACAGATCTCTTTACTCTTCCTGTACTCTGCTGGACTGTCCCTGTACACTGTACACTGAACCTGCAAAACTGGGGTTAAGGGAGTGGGATGAGCTCTATAGCCCAGTGAGTAGAACAGTAAAACATCTCAGTAAAATATGATCTCATGGAATGCACCATATCACAGACAAGCCACATCAAGAGTAAACCTGTCACCACATAGTCCCAGTAACTCTGTGCCAGGGCGTAGAATCGAGCACCTGGTCTTCCTGTCATATATGTATATGTGTATATAACACCTGTGAACTTACCATTGCCAGGGCGTAGTCAAAGGCTCCTGGACTTTGCTATATACCTGCCAGGGCGTAGTCAAAGGCTCCTGGTCTTTGCTATACTTGCCAGGGCGTAGTCAAAGGCTCCTGGTCTTTGCTATACTTGCCAGGGCGTAGTCAAAGGCTCCTGGTCTTCCTGTCTGAGACTATTGGATCATTCAGCATTTACTCACATCATCAAATAAGAATGCAATGCAACATATTCGTGAATACTAATGCAATCAACCTATGGCATAAACATGATGCATGAGATATGCTAAAAGCAGTTTGTGATTCAATTAAAAGTCATAAGTTTAGTTCCACTCACCTCTGGCTATCTGGACTGACTGACTCTGCAGGCTCTGAACCTCTGGAGCAGTACTCACTGCTGCTCTCTCTGGTTCCTCTGGTCTGTACCTATACAGATGGACTCAAATGAGGGACCAAACTAACTTATCAATACCTCTATTAAACTCCCCAAGAATCCCCTTAAACTCACTCAACTAGCCATGCAAAGCATGGAAAAGAAAGCTGGACAGGAAACTTTCGGCGGCAGGTTCGGCGGTCGAATGTCCTCTCCAGAGACGAAACTCAAGCACGTTCGGCGGCACCTTCGGCGGCCGAATCCCCCAAACAGAACCGAACATGCAAAAACACTCGGGGGCAAGCTGTGGCAATTAAGCCACCATGCACGAGGTTCGGCGGCCGAATGAACTTTCGGCTGCCGAACCTGAGTTCATCCAGAACTCAGCTTCAACGGCAAACCATCTCCTTCTTCCCTTCAACTTCTCAAACCATGCAACTTCACCTCCTCAACATACATATACTCATGTATATGATCACAGGGGTCCAAAACGAGCTAATAACTCCAAACAACAAAACAAACATAACATATACACATGTATACATGCATAACTCATCAAAACTATCATTAAGAACCTAAACATGCATCTCCTTCCACAAATCCCCCTAAAACCTTCAGAAAACATATTCAAGAACATCACTTACCTCCTGTAGTAAGAAGCTACACACGCTAAACAAGGGAAAACGGATCACCTCTTCTCACACTCTCAAACTCTCTCAAACACACTTTTGTTTCTCTCAACTCTCAATTCCTTTGCAAGCACCTCAAACTGCTGTGAGAACAACCAAAAATATGTACAGATGAGTCATAAGAGACGTGGTTATCCCATGGCAAGAATCTGAGGCCAACACTTGTCAAAACAAACATGACTCAGCTGGCTGGCCAACTCATCGTCGGCTGCCCAATCACATGCGAGACCATGCAACGTTCGGGGGCCGAACTTCCCTTCGGAAGCCAAACACTTTCGGCGGCCGAACTTACTTTCGGCGGCCGAACTTGGCTCACCTGCCTTAGGTCATTGCAACTCAAAACTCAAAACTAAAGAACTGTAAAACCATAAAACACCTCCTAACACATAGAAACCATAACTCCTACCCTTATATAGAATCCCAACACCCCGGAGTCCACCAAACAACAGGAATTCCGGTGCCGGATTCTAGCCGGGTATTACATTCTCCCCTCCTTAAGAACATTCGTCCTCGGATGTTCCGAAAACATACAAAAACAAAACACAAGGAGGAAACTAACCTCAAAACAAATATGGATACTGCTGGAGCATAGACTCCCGCGTCTCCCATGTGCACTCTTCTAGGTTATGGTGGTTCCATAGGACTTTCACCATTGGAATCCCCTTGTTCCTTAGCTGTCTGATCTGCGTGTCCAGAATCCGCACTGGCTGCTCTATATAGGTGAGATCCGTATGAATCTCCACCTCAGGCTCACTCAGAACCTGATTCGGATCTGACACAAACTGTCGTAGCATAGAAACATGAAATACCAGGTGAATCCTCTCCATAGAAGCAGGTAAATCCAGCTTATACGACACATTTCCGATCCTCTGCAACACCTCAAAGGGTCCAATGTACCGTGGAGCTAATTTACCTTTCTTCCCAAAACGAACCACTCCTTTCATTGGAGACACTTTCAGCAATACCCAATTACCTTCTTGAAACTCTAATTGCTTTCTGCGCACGTCTGCATAACTTTTTTGTCTACTCTGAGCTGTTCTGATTCTCTCTCTGATCATGGGCACCATTCTACTGGTAATGTCTACTAACTCTGGCCCTGCAAGAGCCTTCTCTCCTACCTCTTCCCAGCAAACAGGAGATCTGCACTTCCTCCCATACAAAGCTTCATACGGAGCCATCCCAATGCTAGCATGATGACTGTTATTGTAGGCAAATTCCACTAAAGGTAGATGCTGCCTCCAAGAACCGCCAAAGTCTAACACACATAGGCGAAGCATATCCTCTATGGTCTGGATGGTCCTTTCTGACTGTCCATCAGACTGTGGGTGGAAAGCAGTACTAAAATCTAACCTCGTGCCCATCGCACTTTGCAGACTCCGCCAAAAGCGGGAAGTAAACTGAGGTCCTCTGTCTGAAACTATAGATACTGGAACTCCATGTAATCTCACTATCTCATCCAGATAGACCTGTGCCAACTTATCCACAGAATAGTTATTCCGTACTGGAAGAAAATGAGCAGATTTCATGAGTCTGTCCACAATCACCCATATCGAGTCTATTCTGTTGGACGCTACTGGTAAACCCACTACAAAATCCATGGCTATGTTCTCCCATTTCCATTCTGGAATCGGTAATGGGTTAAGCATTCCGGCTGGTTTCTGATGCTCTAATTTCACCCTCTGACAAACCTCACAGGCTGTCACGAACTGCGCCACTTCTTTCTTCATGGCTGGCCACCAATAGATCCTTTTCAGATCCTGATACATCTTGGTAGCTCCTGGGTGAACACTATACCTCGCATTATGAGCTTCCCTCATAATGTCTTCCTTCACACTGCCCCTATCTGGTACACAAAGTCGACTCCCATAGCGAAGGATCCCTTTGCTGTCAAATCGGAACTCTACACTATTGCCTGACTGAACAGTCCTGGCAATTTTCATCAACTCAGGGTCCTCATGCTGTCTCTGAGCTATCTGCTCCAGAAACACAGGTGTCACTCTCATCTGTGCTATCAACGCACCTGTACCAGACAATTCTAACTGTAATCCCTCGTCAAAGAGCTTATAAAGCTCCATCACAACCGGTCTCCGCTCTGCTGCTATATGGGATAAACTGCCTAGTGACTTCCGGCTTAAGGCGTCTGCGACAACATTCGCCTTACCCGGATGATACTGGATTTTACAATCATAATCACTGAGCAATTCGACCCACCTTCTCTGCCTCAAATTCAGCTCTCTCTGACTTAAGATGTACTGTAAACTCTTGTGATCAGTGAAGATCTCGCATTTAACTCCGTAGAGGTAATGCCGCCACATCTTAAGTGCAAAGATAACTGCTGCCATCTCTAGGTCATGGGTAGGGTAATTCAACTCGTGCTTCTTCAACTGTCTAGAAGCATAAGCTATGACTCTATCACTCTGCATCAATACACAACCCAAGCCCACTCGAGAGGCATCACAGAACACTGTAACGTTTCATTACTGACAGGCAGAGCTAACACTGGTGCTGTTGTCAATCTCCTCTTGAGCTCCTCAAAGCTCTCCTCACACTGGTCTGACCAGATAAATTTCTGGTTCTTCTGAGTCAATTTGGTCATAGGAGCTGCTATCTTTGAGAAGTTCTGAACGAACCTCCTGTAGTAACCTGCCAGTCCCAGAAAGCTTTTAATCTCAGTCACTGTCGTGGGTCTGGGCCAGTTAGCTACAGCCTCTATCTTCTTGGGATCGACCTCAATACCCTCTGCTGATACCACATGTCCCAAGAAGGCAATGCTCCGTAACCAAAACTCACACTTCGAGAACTTGGCATATAAACCATGCTCTCTCAGTGTCTGCAAAACGATCCTCAGATGCTGGGCATGCTCCTCTGCATCTCTGGAATACACTAAAATATCATCGATAAACACAATGACAAAGTGATCCAGAAACTCACTGAATACCCTGTTCATGAGATCCATAAATGCTGCAGGGGCGTTAGTCAACCCGAACGGCATCACTAAGAACTCATAATGCCCATATCTGGTCCGAAAAGCTGTCTTAGGCACATCTGCCTCTCTGACTCTCAACTGATGATACCCAGATCTCAGATCTATTTTCGAGAAACAACCTGCTCCAGCTAGCTGGTCAAATAGATCATCAATCCGTGGTAAGGGCTACCTATTCTTGATAGTGACCTTGTTCAACTGTCTGTAGTCGATACAAAGTCTGAGGGATCCATCCTTCTTTCTAACAAAGAGTACTGGAGCACCCCAAGGTGAGGTACTAGGGCGGATGAAACCCTTATCTACCAAGTCCTGTAACTGTGCTTTCAACTCTATTAACTCAGCTGGCGCCATCCTGTAGGGAGGTATAGAGATAGGTCTGGTACCTGGCAATAATTCAATTTCAAACCCTATCTCCCTATCAGGTGGTAGTCCTGGCAAATCGTCTGGGAACACATCGAGAAACTCTCGGACTACTGGTACTGTGGCTGGTTCCCTCACCTGACTGTCTAGCTCTCTCACATGAGCTAGAAACCCCTGACAACCCCTCCTAAGCAAACGACGAGCCTGAAGGGCTGAAATCATACCTCTGGGTGTACCTCTCCTGTCTCCTCTGAAGACACACTCTGACCCATCCTGGTCTCTGAGACTCACTAACTTCTCTCGACAGTCCAACGTAGCACTATATGCAGATAGCCAATCCATCCCTAGAATGACATCAAAATCTGTCAAGTCTAGAACCACAAGGTCAGCTGGAAGGCATCTACCCTCTATGAATACTGGACTGAAACGACAGACTGACACTGCCACTGATGGGTCACATCTAGGTCCACTGACCCAGAGAGGATACTCTAACTCAGAACTGATCAAACCCAACCTCTCTATGGCTCTCGAAGCAATAAAGGAATGAGAAGCACCGGGGTCCATCAAAGCATACACATCTGAACACCCAATGATGAGATTACCTGACACCACTGTGTTCGACGTGTTAGCCTCCTCCTGTGTCACTGTGAAAATCCGTGCTGGGGCTACCGGATTTCCACCTCGGGAGCCTGCTGCTGAAGTAGAGGCTACCCCTCTCCCTCTACCTCTGCCACTAGTCTGAGGCATGACTGGAGCTACTGGCCGTACAACTGGCTGTACCACACTGCCTGAACTCATCTGCTGGGATGGTGCAAAAGTCATCTGCGGACAATCCCGAGCAATATGCCCTTCCTGTCCACATCGAAAACAAGCTGTAGATCCCAACCGACAAACTCCTCCATGTGGTTTTCCGCATCGTCTGCAGACTGGAGCTGTGCCAGAGCTTGAGCCACTACCTATTCCCAGACCTAACTTGACTTTACTCCAGAACCCTTTCCTTGTTCCTCTCGCTCTATCCCATCTCTTACTGCCTGTAGAACCTGAACTGGGGGCCTTAGAACCCGAAGCCTGTGCCTGTGACTGTTTCTGAATATTGGCACTAGCTTCCATTTTCCTAGCTGCGTCTACGATGGAATGAAAACTCTCCTTTTCGGCTGGAAGAATCAAGGAAGCATACCTGGGATGCAGTCTCATGGTATATCTCCTTGCTTTCTTCTGATCAGTATCATAGGCTTGACCCACGTACTGAAGCAGATCCAAGAACTTATCTGTGAAGTCATCAACACTCATCTGATCTGTCTGTCGCAACTGTTCAAATTCAATTACTTTCATCTCCCTCGAACTGTCAGGAAAAGCCCACCCTGCAAACTCATTGGCGAACTCTCCCCATGACATGCTGTCCATTCTAGGCTCCACATAATGCTTAAACCATTCTCTGGCTTTCTTGCATTTTATTGTGAAACCTGCCATCTCAATGGCTCTCCTATCATCTGCTCCCAACTCACTCGTTATCATCCTAACTGCTCTGAGGTAATCAAATGGATCATCTCCCGTATTGTATTTAGGAGCATCCAATTTCAAGTACTCTGTCATTTGAACTTTACCTCCAGATGAGCTAGGTTCATGTCTGTCACCAACAGGGGCTACTGGTTCTAGTGGTACTACTGGTTCATTTGGTTCATTTGGCTCTAGGTGTGCTGCACTTGGATGGATAGGGGAAGAGGGATACATAGGATATGGTGGATATGATGGGTAATACTGCGGATATGGCATATATGGCATGTATGTAGGATATGGGTCAAATCGAGAGTACTCCGACATCCCCTCCATCGGATACTCTGGCTCCCGAAACAAGGATGGATAGTCAAAACCTGAGGCCTGAGCACCACCCTGTGAGTCTCCCATACCCTCCTCAAAACTGCCTATACCCATGCTGTCACTCTCCATAGCTTCCCTCCTTTCCTCTGATCCTCCCCTAGCTGTTCCTCTTCTGCTCTCGTCGACAGACCTTCTAGTGTAATACCCGGCTAGACTCCGGTATCGGAATTCCTACCGTCCGGTGGAATTTGGGTGTCGGAAACCTCTAGAAGGGTAAAAGCATGTTTTTATAAAATATTTTCATGTATTTTAATGTTTTAAGTATGATTTTAAATAAATTTTTGCATGAAAATTCTTTAAGGAAAAACTCAGGTTCGGCCGCCGAAACTCACTTTCGGCCGCCGAACATGCATGGACTTTGGGAGGCACGTTAGGCCCCCGAAAGTCTAAGTGAGGGAAGTGCAGGTTCGGCCGCCGAACCTTATGTTCGGCCGCCGAACATTGCATGGATGCGGAGGCACATTCGGCCCCCGAACGTGGCCTGGCCAGCCACTATAAAAGGGTCCCCTTGGTCCGCACGGGCGAGCTTTTTCTCTCCCATTGTCGGCCAAGGTGAGTCTCCACCGTTCCTCCCTCGATCTTGAGTGTTTCCTCTAGATCTTTCATGGTTTTAACAAGTTTATAACCTTGTTTTGAAGATTTGTGAGCTTTGAGCAAGCTTTGAGTGCTTGGAGGTTCAAAGAGCTTAATCTCTCCATCTCCAAGCTAGGATCGCTTTCCTCTCGTTTCTTCAAGAGGTAAGGGTCGATCTTGAACCCTTTTTATGTTTTAAACAAGTTTTAAGTAAGATCTATGGGTAGAAATGCATGTTAGGACATATGTTGAGTTTATGGGTTTTGATGAAGTTTGAGCAATGTAGCTTGTTTGTGTGTGAATGAAGTGTTGTAGATGGGGTATATGCATGTTTGAGACCCCTAGGAACTTGTATGCGTGTTTTGGTTGAGAAATATGCATGATCTATGGTTTTGGGAGGCAGGAGGTTCATTTGAACCAAGTTTCTGCCGTTTGGCAGAAACCAGGTTCGGCAGCCGAAGGGAGTTTCGGCCGCCGAACCCCTCTTGTGAAGGCAGCTTTCGGCTGCCGAAGGTGCCCCCGAAAAGAGACTTTCGTCTCTGTCTGGCACTTTCGGCCGCCGAAGGTGCCGCCGAACCTAGCTGAGTTTCGTCTCTGTCCAGGACTTTCGGCCGCCGAAGGTGCCGCCGAAGGTGCCCTGTTCAGCCGTTTCATGCATATTTTCTGTGATGTTTTCATGATGTTTTAGGGGGTTTTTGGGGGATGTATTAGAGTTGTGTTTATATATGTTTGGTCCCTCATTGGAGTCCACCTGTGTAGGTTCGGACCCGAGGAACCGAGGACCCCAGCAGTGAGTGAGCTGCTTCAGTGTCTGGACAGAGCTAGCCAGAGGTGAGTGGAAACAAGCTTAATGTTTTAAATCAAATAACTGAATGGTTTGGGCATGCTTCACGCATCATGATGATATGTAATAGGCTGATTGCATTAGTACACGAATATGTCGCATTGCATTTTATTTTGTGGTTGTGGGTGAATGCTGTATGATCCAATTAGTCCACGAGACTTTATGTATGTTATGACAGGAAGACCAGGACCCCATGCTACGGCCTGGCACGAGACTTTATGTATGTATGACAGGAAGACCAGGACCCCATGCTACGGCCTGGCACGAGGCTTTATATATGCTATGACAGGAAGACCAGGACCCCATGCTACGGCCTGGCACGAGGCTTTATATATGTTATGACAGGAAGACCAGGACCCCATGCTACGGCCTGGCACGAGACTATGTTGGGACTAATTGGTGACAGGTTCACCCTTGATGTGGATTGTCTGTGATATGATGCATTTCATGAAAGCATGAACTTTAATATAATGTTTTCAGTTTCTGCTCACTGGGCTTTTAGCTCACCCCTCTCCCCTAACCCCAGGTTTGCAGGTACGGGATTGATAGAGAAGAAAAGAAGAGAAAAGTCATATGTATGTAATAGCTAGAGTTTGTGGACATGACAAATGATAAGAATGTAATTATGTTATTGAGGATAGAGTTGTGCTTGACCATAGTATATGTTAATCCCTTGGTATGTACATGATCTTATTTTATGATGTATATGTGAACCAACTCAACACAGGATATATATATTGCCCATTGAGGCTTTGATGAAATCCCACAGAGGGATTAATGTTTATGTATATGATGAATATAGTGCATGCACAGGTTGAGTTTGGTAAATGAAGAAAAGAAAAGTTTTTAATTCTTATGTATGTTTGTTGATCATGTATGGGATTAAACAGATAAACAGGATGTATGTTAGGCTTGCTACGGGTCCCGGCGGCCTTACGCCGATCTGGATCCTAGCGCCGGTAACGGTCCGGATTTCCGGGGCGTTACAGAGTGGTATCAGAGCCCTAGGTTCATATGGTCGGACCTAGAGTGTCGGGCTCATAGATGTTATAGAAGGTCAAGCACAATAGGCAAAAATCATGTCCACTAGGATAGGATGTAGAGTCCTGTCTTGCTATGATTGTATGATATACCATGATGATATGCTATGTGTATAATGTAGCTGTGAGGTTCATGCTTGCCGACATGAACCATTTAATGCTAATGTTTATGTGATGTTTACTGTTTCTCAGAAAACAGGATGAGAGGAACCCGTCGATCTGCACGATTGACTGGAATACCACCTCAGGACGAGGGCATTGGTGCCCGTCCTTCAACATTGCCTAGGGCAATGTCAAGTAGGTCCAACAGGGACCGAGCAGTGAGAGACCCTAGAAGGTCTTTAGATCTGGGAAGAAGCAGATCAGTCAGAGGAACAGTGCAGGGAGGTATGTCAGAGGATATGGGGGATCAGATGGATGTTGATCAAAGGAGGGATGGCAGTTTGGGCGTCAGCATGTCAGAAGAGGGTATGGGAGAATCCCAAGGAGGCACTCAGGCCTCGGGATTTGTTCAGCCACCTCACTATCCGCCCTACACCCAAAATCCCGGGTATTCGATGGGAGGTACATCGGATTACCCTAGTTTTAACCCTTACTCCACACAGATGCCATACCCACCATACTACCCACCATATCCACAGTACCCAGTGTACCCACCTCCACCATACTATCCAAATCCAGCAAACCCTACCTCAGGGGATGCTGTACCTCCACCACCACCAGCACCTACAGTCCCAGATACCCAGATACCTCAGCCTATCTCATCTGGGGGAAGTAAGGCTAAAATGACAGATTACATGAAGTTGGGTGCTCCCCAGTTTGAGTCAGGCGATGACCCGTTCGTATATTTGGAGAAGGTCAAGATGATCACAGAGGAGATTGGGGCCGATGATAGTAGAGCCATTCAGATGGCTGGTTTCACCTTGAAATGCAAAAAGGCCCGTGAGTGGTTCAAAAACTATGTGAAGCCGAGGGTGGATAGCCTATCGTGGGAGGAGTTCGCTAATGAATTTGCAGGATGGGCTTTCCCTGATAGTTCAAGGGAATTGAAGATGATAGAATTCGAGCAGTTGAGGCAAACCGATGACATGAGTGTAGACGAGTATACTGACAGGTTTATGGAGTTGCTGCCTTTTGCTGGGCAAGACCTTAGCACAGACCAGAAGAAGTCGAGGAGGTATATCATGAAGCTCCATCCTAGGTATTCCTCCTTGGTACAGTCAGCAGATAGAGAGAGTTTTCACGCCATAGTAGACATGGCTAGGAGAATGGAGGCTAGTGCCATCGTTCAGGGGACAGTCAAACAGACAGTGGCACAAGCTTCTGGTTCTAAAACTCCGGGTGGGGGAAGGTTAGATCCCTCTACCTTGAGTGCAGCAGCTTCAGGCAGTAAGAGATGGGGTAAGCCCAAGGGTAAGAAGAATAAGTTCTGGAACAAGGTCAAGTCTAGTCTGGGGTTTGGCAATGGTTCTAGTTCTGGGGCAGATAATGCAGCTTGTGCGAAGTGTGGTAGGCCACACAGGGGTTTATGCCGGTATGGGACAACGACCTGCTACAGATGTGGGCAAGAGGGGCATATGTCATGGCAATGTCCTAAAGCAGTTCCTACGGCACAGACACAGCAGACAGCTTCAGGAAGTGTGGCACAGCCAGTAGCTCCAGCTGCTACACAGGCCAGTGGCAGAGGCAGAGGGAGAGGGTCAGCCTCTTCTTCAGCAGGGTTCAGAGGTGAGGGTCCGTCGGCTCCAGCCAGGATCTTCACCATGACGCAGCAGGAGGCTAACACATCCAACACCGTGGTGTCAGGTAAACTCATCATTGGGTGTTCTGATGTGTATGCATTAATGGACCCGGGTGCATCTCACTCTTTTATTGCACCGAGAGCCGTTCAGAGGTTAGGATTGATGGTCTCTGGGTTAGAGTGTCCCCTATGGGTCAGTGGACCCAAGTGTGACCCGTCAGTTGCAGAGTCAGTCTGCCAGTGTAGTCCAGTTTTTATAGAGGGAAGATGCTTGTCCGCCGACCTTGTGGTTCTAGATTTGACAGACTTTGACGTCATTCTAGGGATGGATTGGCTATCTACCCATGGTGCTACCTTGGACTGCAGGGACAAAGTAGTTAAGTTCAGATGTCAGGATGGGTCAGAGGTCGTCTTCAGAGGAGACAAGAGGGGTACACCTAGAGGTCTAATTTCAGCTCTTCAGGCTCGTAGGTTGCTTAGGAGGGGATGTCAGGGGTTTCTAGCTCATGTGAGGGAGTTGGATAGTCATGTTAGAGAGCCCGCCTCAGTGCCTGTGGTGAGTGAGTTCTTAGATGTTTTCCCAGACGAGCTGCCAGGGTTACCACCTGCTAGGGAAATAGAGTTCGAAATTGAGTTAATGCCTAGTACCAGACCGATCTCTATCCCTCCCTACAGGATGGCACCAGCCGAGATGAAAGAGTTGAAGGAACAGTTGCAAGAACTGGTGGACAAGGGTTTCATCCGACCGAGTACCTCACCTTGGGGTGCTCCAGTACTCTTCGTGAAGAAAAAGGATGGATCCCTCAGGCTTTGTATCGACTACAGGCAGTTGAACAAAGTCACCATCAAGAATAAGTACCCATTGCCAAGGATCGACGATCTATTCGACCAGCTAGCAGGAGCGGGTTGTTTCTCCAAAATAGATCTGAGATCCGGGTACCATCAGTTGAGAATCAGAGAGGAGGACGTGCCAAAGACGGCCTTCAGGACCAGATATGGGCACTATGAGTTCCTTGTAATGCCGTTTGGGTTAACCAACGCCCCTGCAGCATTCATGGACCTCATGAACAGAATATTCAGACCATACCTGGATCACTTCGTTATTGTCTTCATAGATGATATCCTAGTGTATTCCAGGAATGCAGAGGAGCATGCCCATCATCTGAAGATAGTTTTGCAGACCTTGAGGGAACATGGCTTGTATGCCAAGTTCTCCAAGTGTGAGTTCTGGTTAAGGAGCATCTCATTCTTGGGGCATATAGTGTCAGAGAATGGAATAGAGGTAGACCCCAAGAAAGTAGAGGCTGTGACTAACTGGCCCAGACCCACCTCAGTGACAGAGATCAGAAGTTTCTTGGGTTTGGCTGGTTATTACAGGAGGTTCGTACAGGACTTCTCCAAAATTGCAGCTCCTTTAACCAGATTGACCAGAAAGAATCAGAGGTTCGAGTGGACCGATCGATGTGAAGAAAGCTTTGAGGAGCTCAAGAAGAGGTTGACTTCAGCACCGGTGTTAGCTCTGCCAACCAGCAATGAGGACTTCACAGTATTCTGTGATGCATCCAGAGTAGGCTTGGGTTGTGTGTTGATGCAGAATGGTAGGGTGATCGCTTATGCTTCTAGACAGCTAAAGAGGCATGAGATGAATTACCCCACACACGATCTGGAGATGGCAGCAGTTATCTTTGCCCTCAAGATGTGGAGGCATTACCTCTATGGGGTAAAATGTGAGATCTTCACAGATCATAAGAGCCTGCAGCACATCTTGAGTCAGAGGGATTTGAACTTGAGGCAGAGGAGATGGGTAGAACTGCTCAGTGACTATGATTGTAAGATACAGTACCATCCGGGTAAGGCTAATGTAGTAGCTGATGCCTTAAGCCGGAAATCACTTGGCAGTCTATCCCACATCACGGCAGAGAGGAGACCGGTGGTGAAGGAATTTTATAAGCTCATTGAGGAGGGTCTACAGATGGAGTTGTCTGGTACAGGTGCTTTGATTGCACAGATGAAAGTAACCCCCGTGTTTCTGGAGCAGGTGGCTCAGAAACAGCACGAGGACCCAGAGTTAGTGAAGATTGCCAGGACTGTTCAGTCAGGCAAAGATAGTGAGTTCAGATTCGATGATAAGGGGATCCTCCGCTATGGGAACAGACTATGTGTACCAGATGACATCGGGCTTAAAGGAGACATTATGAGAGAGGCTCATAATGCAAGATACAGTGTTCACCCTGGAGCCACCAAGATGTACCAAGATCTGAAGAGGGTGTATTGGTGGCCAGCTATGAAGAGGGAAGTGGCACAATTCGTGTCAGCCTGCGAAATATGTCAGAGGGTGAAGCTGGAACATCAGAAGCCGGCTGGAATGCTTAACCCGCTACCTATTCCAGAATGGAAATGGGAGAACATAGCTATGGACTTTGTAGTGGGGTTACCGGCAACATCCAACAGACTAGACTCCATATGGGTGATTGTGGACAGACTCACCAAATCTGCTCACTTCATTCCAGTTAGGAGCAACTACTCTGTGGATAAGTTAGCGCAGGTTTATGTGGATGAAGTCGTCAGACTACATGGGGTCCCGGTATCTATAGTGTCAGATAGAGGGCCCCAGTTCACCTCCAGATTTTGGCGGAGTCTGCAGAGTGCTATGGGTACCAGGTTAGATTTCAGTACTGCCTTCCACCCCCAGACTGATGGACAGTCAGAGAGGACCATCCAGACCATAGAAGATATGCTCAGAATGTGTGTGCTAGATTTTGGCGGTTCTTGGAAGCAACATCTACCTTTGGTGGAGTTTGCCTACAATAACAGCTATCATGCTAGCATAGGGATGGCTCCATACGAAGCTTTGTATGGGAGGAAGTGCAGGTCACCCGTTTGCTGGGAGGAGGTTGGAGAGAGGTCCTTAGCAGGGCCTGAGCTTGTTGAGATCACCAGCAGGGTGGTGCCCATTATCAGAGAAAGGATAAAGACTGCCACCAGCAGGCAGAAAAGTTATGCAGACATCCGCAGGAAACAGGTAGAGTTTCAGGAGGGGGATCTAGTATTGCTCAAGGTGTCTCCGATGAAAGGGGTGGTTCGATTTGGTAAAAAGGGTAAGCTAGCTCCGCGGTACATTGGACCCTTTGAAGTCCTGCAAAGGATTGGGAATGTATCATACAAGCTGGACTTGCCTGCTTCTATGGAAAGAATCCATCCGGTTTTCCATGTTTCCATGTTGAGGAAGTTCGTGTCAGATCCGGGCAAGGTTCTTAGCGAGCCTGATGTGGAGATCCAAGAGGATCTCACGTATGTTGAACAGCCAGTGCGGATTCTTGACACTCAGATCAGAAAGTTGAGGAACAAGGAAATCCCGATGGTGAAAGTCCTTTGGAACCACCACAATTTGGAAGAATGCACTTGGGAGACCCGGGAGTCCATGCTCCAGCAGTACCCCCACCTCTTCTAAGGTTAGTTGAGATGTGTTCCATGTGCTATATGTGTGTATGTTATGTTTGTTTCGCTATGCAAGTACTAGTTGAGGAACATTCGGGGACGAATGTTCTTAAGGGGGGGAGAATGTAATACCCGGCTAGACTCCGGTATCGGAATTCCTACCGTCCGGTGGAATTTGGGTGTCGGAAACCTCTAGAAGGGTAAAAGCATGTTTTTATAAAATATTTTCATGTATTTTAATGTTTTAAGTATGATTTTAAATAAATTTTTGCATGAAAATTCTTTAAGGAAAAACTCAGGTTCGGCCGCCGAAACTCACTTTCGGCCGCCGAACATGCATGGACTTTGGGAGGCACGTTAGGCCCCCGAAAGTCTAAGTGAGGGAAGTGCAGGTTCGGCCGCCGAACCTTATGTTCGGCCGCCGAACATTGCATGGATGCGGAGGCACATTCGGCCCCCGAACGTGGCCTGGCCAGCCACTATAAAAGGGTCCCCTTGGTCCGCACGGGCGAGCTTTTTCTCTCCCATTGTCGGCCAAGGTGAGTCTCCACCGTTCCTCCCTCGATCTTGAGTGTTTCCTCTAGATCTTTCATGGTTTTAACAAGTTTATAACCTTGTTTTGAAGATTTGTGAGCTTTGAGCAAGCTTTGAGTGCTTGGAGGTTCAAAGAGCTTAATCTCTCCATCTCCAAGCTAGGATCGCTTTCCTCTCGTTTCTTCAAGAGGTAAGGGTCGATCTTGAACCCTTTTTATGTTTTAAACAAGTTTTAAGTAAGATCTATGGGTAGAAATGCATGTTAGGACATATGTTGAGTTTATGGGTTTTGATGAAGTTTGAGCAATGTAGCTTGTTTGTGTGTGAATGAAGTGTTGTAGATGGGGTATATGCATGTTTGAGACCCCTAGGAACTTGTATGCGTGTTTTGGTTGAGAAATATGCATGATCTATGGTTTTGGGAGGCAGGAGGTTCATTTGAACCAAGTTTCTGCCGTTTGGCAGAAACCAGGTTCGGCAGCCGAAGGGAGTTTCGGCCGCCGAACCCCTCTTGTGAAGGCAGCTTTCGGCTGCCGAAGGTGCCCCCGAAAAGAGACTTTCGTCTCTGTCTGGCACTTTCGGCCGCCGAAGGTGCCGCCGAACCTAGCTGAGTTTCGTCTCTGTCCAGGACTTTCGGCCGCCGAAGGTGCCGCCGAAGGTGCCCTGTTCAGCCGTTTCATGCATATTTTCTGTGATGTTTTCATGATGTTTTAGGGGGTTTTTGGGGGATGTATTAGAGTTGTGTTTATATATGTTTGGTCCCTCATTGGAGTCCACCTGTGTAGGTTCGGACCCGAGGAACCGAGGACCCCAGCAGTGAGTGAGCTGCTTCAGTGTCTGGACAGAGCTAGCCAGAGGTGAGTGGAAACAAGCTTAATGTTTTAAATCAAATAACTGAATGGTTTGGGCATGCTTCACGCATCATGATGATATGTAATAGGCTGATTGCATTAGTACACGAATATGTCGCATTGCATTTTATTTTGTGGTTGTGGGTGAATGCTGTATGATCCAATTAGTCCACGAGACTTTATGTATGTTATGACAGGAAGACCAGGACCCCATGCTACGGCCTGGCACGAGACTTTATGTATGTATGACAGGAAGACCAGGACCCCATGCTACGGCCTGGCACGAGGCTTTATATATGCTATGACAGGAAGACCAGGACCCCATGCTACGGCCTGGCACGAGGCTTTATATATGTTATGACAGGAAGACCAGGACCCCATGCTACGGCCTGGCACGAGACTATGTTGGGACTAATTGGTGACAGGTTCACCCTTGATGTGGATTGTCTGTGATATGATGCATTTCATGAAAGCATGAACTTTAATATAATGTTTTCAGTTTCTGCTCACTGGGCTTTTAGCTCACCCCTCTCCCCTAACCCCAGGTTTGCAGGTACGGGATTGATAGAGAAGAAAAGAAGAGAAAAGTCATATGTATGTAATAGCTAGAGTTTGTGGACATGACAAATGATAAGAATGTAATTATGTTATTGAGGATAGAGTTGTGCTTGACCATAGTATATGTTAATCCCTTGGTATGTACATGATCTTATTTTATGATGTATATGTGAACCAACTCAACACAGGATATATATATTGCCCATTGAGGCTTTGATGAAATCCCACAGAGGGATTAATGTTTATGTATATGATGAATATAGTGCATGCACAGGTTGAGTTTGGTAAATGAAGAAAAGAAAAGTTTTTAATTCTTATGTATGTTTGTTGATCATGTATGGGATTAAACAGATAAACAGGATGTATGTTAGGCTTGCTACGGGTCCCGGCGGCCTTACGCCGATCTGGATCCTAGCGCCGGTAACGGTCCGGATTTCCGGGGCGTTACATCTAGGGTCTATTGACGTACCTTCCCTGCTAGATCTCTGAGACCTTGCCCTTGGCAATGCAGGAGGACGAGCAGCTGGTCTCTCATTCTCTGGTGGGACTCCAGTCAATCGAGCTGATCGACGAGTTCCTCGCATCTTACTCTGGAAACACAACATATAACATACCACTTTAGCACATAAACATCACATAGCAATCATACACATACACCACTCATAGCATATCATAGCAGATAGGACTCAAGACCCTATCCTAGTGGACATGATTGCCTATTGTGCTTGACCACTTCTACCCTGTCTGAGCCCAACACTGTCTCTATAGGTCCGATCATGTGAACCTAGGGCTCTGATACCAATCTGTAACGACCCCAAAATGGACCGTCACCGGCGCTAGGATTCAGGTCGGCTTAAGGCCGCCAGAACCCGTAGCAAGCCTGCTATACTCTCTGTGTACCTGTAAACCTCATACATGATCATACATTTTCTGTGAAAATAAAACTCTTTGCTGAACCAAGGCTTAACCTGTGCATGCACTATCTCTGTACTCTGTACTCATGTACTCTGTACTCTGTATCCCTGACTAGAGCTTGCTCTAGATGGGTTCATACCTGTTAAGCCTGGTTTTCACATACAGGAAAACATATATACATATACAGATCATGTACAATACATCCATCACTAGGTCAAGCAACAACTATTACATCTTTTTAATATTACATGTCCACTCTAAGCTATTACAGATCTCTTTACTCTTCCTGTACTCTGCTGGACTGTCCCTGTACACTGTACACTGAACCTGCAAAACTGGGGTTAAGGGAGTGGGATGAGCTCTATAGCCCAGTGAGTAGAACAGTAAAACATCTCAGTAAAATATGATCTCATGGAATGCACCATATCACAGACAAGCCACATCAAGAGTAAACCTGTCACCACATAGTCCCAGTAACTCTGTGCCAGGGCGTAGAATCGAGCACCTGGTCTTCCTGTCATATATGTATATGTGTATATAACACCTGTGAACTTACCATTGCCAGGGCGTAGTCAAAGGCTCCTGGACTTTGCTATATACCTGCCAGGGCGTAGTCAAAGGCTCCTGGTCTTTGCTATACTTGCCAGGGCGTAGTCAAAGGCTCCTGGTCTTCCTGTCTGAGACTATTGGATCATTCAGCATTTACTCACATCATCAAATAAGAATGCAATGCAACATATTCGTGAATACTAATGCAATCAACCTATGGCATAAACATGATGCATGAGATATGCTAAAAGCAGTTTGTGATTCAATTAAAAGTCATAAGTTTAGTTCCACTCACCTCTGGCTATCTGGACTGACTGACTCTGCAGGCTCTGAACCTCTGGAGCAGTACTCACTGCTGCTCTCTCTGGTTCCTCTGGTCTGTACCTATACAGATGGACTCAAATGAGGGACCAAACTAACTTATCAATACCTCTATTAAACTCCCCAAGAATCCCCTTAAACTCACTCAACTAGCCATGCAAAGCATGGAAAAGAAAGCTGGACAGGACACTTTCGGCGGCAGGTTCGGCGGCCGAATGTCCTCTCCAGAGACGAAACTCAAGCACGTTCGGCGGCACCTTCGGCGGCCGAATCCCCCAAACAGAACCGAACATGCAAAAACACTCGGGGGCAAGCTGTGGCAATTAAGCCACCATGCACGAGGTTCGGCGGCCGAATGAACTTTCGGCTGCCGAACCTGAGTTCATCCAGAACTCAGCTTCAACGGCAAACCATCTCCTTCTTCCCTTCAACTTCTCAAACCATGCAACTTCACCTCCTCAACATACATATACTCATGTATATGATCACAGGGGTCCAAAACGAGCTAATAACTCCAAACAACAAAACAAACATAACATATACACATGTATACATGCATAACTCATCAAAACTATCATTAAGAACCTAAACATGCATCTCCTTCCACAAATCCCCCTAAAACCTTCAGAAAACATATTCAAGAACATCACTTACCTCCTGTAGTAAGAAGCTACACACGCTAAACAAGGGAAAATGGATCACCTCTTCTCACACTCTCAAACTCTCTCAAACTCACTTTTGTTTCTCTCAACTCTCAATTCCTTTGCAAGCACCTCAAACTGCTGTGAGAACAACCAAAAATATGTACAGATGAGTCATAAGAGACGTGGTTATCCCATGGCAAGAATCTGAGGCCAACACTTGTCAAAACAAACATGACTCAGCTGGCTGGCCAACTCATCGTCGGCTGCCCAATCACATGCGAGACCATGCAACGTTCGGGGGCCGAACTTCCCTTCGGAAGCCAAACACTTTCGGCGGCCGAACTTACTTTCGGCGGCCGAACTTGGCTCACCTGCCTTAGGTCATTGCAACTCAAAACTCAAAACTAAAGAACTGTAAAACCATAAAACACCTCCTAACACATAGAAACCATAACTCCTACCCTTATATAGAATCCCAACACCCCGGAGTCCACCAAACAACAGGAATTCCGGTGCCGGATTCTAGCCGGGTATTACATCCTCTGTCTGAAACTATAGATACTGGAACTCCATGTAATCTCACTATCTCATCCAAGTATACCTGTGCCAACTTATCCACAGAATAGTTACTCCGTACTGGAAGAAAATGAGCAGATTTCGTGAGTCTGTCCACAATCTCCCATAGAGAGTCTATCCTGTTGGACGTTGCTGGTAAACCCACTACAAAATCCATAGCTATGTTCTCCCACTTCCATTTTGGAATCGGCAATGGGTTAAGCATTCCGGTTGGTTTCTGATGCTCTAGTTTCACCCTCTGGCAAACCTCACAGGCTGTCACAAACTGCGCCACTTCTTTCTTCATGGCTGGCCACCAATAAACCCTTTTTAGGTCCTGGTACATCTTGGTGGCTCCTGGGTGAACACTATACCTCGCATTATGAGCTTCCCTCATAATGTCTTCCTTCACACTGCTCCTATCTAGTACACAAAGTCGACTCCCATAACGGAGGATCCCTTTGCTATCAAATCTGAACTCTGCACTGTTGCCTGACTGAACAGTCTTGGCAATTTTCATCAACTCTGGGTCCTCGTGCTGTTTCTGAGCTATCTGCTCCAAAAACACAGGTGTCACTCTCATCTGTGCTATCAACGCACCTGTACCAGACAACTCTAGTTGTAACCTCTCTTCTAAGAGCTTGTAAAGCTCCATCACAACTGGTCTCCGCTCTGCTGCTATATGGGATAAACTGCCTAGTGACTTCCGGCTTAGGGCGTCTGCCACAACATTCGCCTTACCCGGATGATACTGGATCTTACAATCATAATCACTGAGCAATTCGACCCATCTTCTCTGCCTCAAATTCAGCTCTCTCTGACTCAAGATGTACTGTAAACTCTTGTGATCGGTGAAGATCTCACATTTAACCCCGTAGAGGTAATGCCGCCACATCTTGAGTGCAAAAATAACTACTGCCATCTCTAGGTCATGGGTAGGGTAATTCAACTAGTGCATCTTCAACTGTCTAGAAGCATAAGCTATCACCCTATCACTCTACATCAAAACACAGCCCAATCCCACTCGAGATGCATCACAGAACACTGTGAAATCCTCATTACTGACAGGCAGAGCTAACACTGTTGCTGTGGTCAATCTCCTCTTGAGCTCCTCAAAGCTCTCCTCGCATTGGTCTGACCAGACAAACTTCTGGTTCTTCTGAGTCAGTTTGGTCATAGGAGCAGCTATCTTTGAGAAGTTCTGAACGAACCTCCTGTAGTAACCTGCCAGTCCCAGAAAGCTTTTAATCTCAGTCACTGTAGTGGGTCTAGGCCAGTTAGCTACAGCCTCTATCTTCTTGGGATCTACCTCAATACCCTCTGCTGATACCACATGTCCCAAGAAGGAAATGCTCCTCAACCAAAACTCACACTTCGAGAACTTGGCATACAAACCATGCTTTCTCAGTGTCTGCAGAACTATCCTCAGATGCTGGGCATGCTCCTCTGCATCTCTGGAATACACTAAAATATCATCGATGAAGACAATGACAAAGTGATCCAGAAACTCACTGAAAACTCTGTTCATGAGATCCATGAATGCTGCAGGGGCATTAGTCAACCCGAACGGCATCACTAAGAACTCATAATGCCCATATCTGGTCCTGAAAGCTGTCTTTGACACATCTGCCTCTCTAACTCTCAACTGATGATATCCGGATCTCAGATCTATTTTAGAGAAACAACCTGCTCCAGCTAGCTGGTCAAATAGATCATCAATCCTAGGTAGAGGTTACCTATTCTTGGTAGTGACCTTATTGAACTGTCTGTAGTCGATACAAAGTCTGAGGGATCTATCCTTCTTTCTGACAAAGAGCACTGGAGCACCCCAAGGTGAGGTACTAGGGCGGATGAAACCCTTATCTACCAAATCCTGCAACTGCTCTTTTAACTCTTTTAACTCTGCTGGCGCCATCCTGTAGGGAGGAATAGAGATAGGTCTGGTATCAGACAACAATTCTATTTCAAACTCTATCTCCCTACCAGGTGGTAGTCCTGGAAGTTCGTCTGGGAAAACATCGAGAAACTCTCGGACTACTGGTACTGTAGCTGGTTCCCTAACCTGACTATCTAGCTCTCTCACATGAGCTAGAAACCCCTGACAACCCCTCCTAAGCAAACGACGAGCCTGAAGGGCTGAAATCAAACCTCTGGGTGTACCTCTCCTGTCTCTTCTGAAGACACACTCTGACCCATCCTGATCTCTGAGCCTAACTATCTTCTCTCTACAGTCCAAACTAGCACTATATGCAGATAGCCAATCCATCCATAGAATGACATCAAAATCTGTCAAGTCTAGAACCACAAGGTCAGCTGGAAGGCATCTACCTTCTATGAACACTGGACTGAAATGACAGACTGACACTGCCACTGATGGTCACATTTAGGTCCACTGACCCAGAGAGGATACTCTAACTCAGAACTGATCAAACCCAACCTCTCTATGGCTCTCGAAGCAATAAATGAATGAGAAGCACCGGGGTCCATCAACGCATACACATCTGAACACCCAATGATGAGATTACCTGACACCACTGTGTTCGACGTGTTTGCCTCCTCCTGTGTCACAGTGAAAATCCGTGCTGGGGCTACCGGATTTCCACCTCGGGAACCTGCTACTGAAGTAGAGGCTGCCCCTCTCCCTCTACCTCTGCCACTACTCTGAGGCATGACTGGAGCTGCTGGCTGTACAACTGGCTGTACCACACTGCCTGAACTCATCTGCTGGGATGGTGCAAAAGTCAGCTGAGGACAATCCCGAGCAATATGCCCTTCCTGTCCACATCTAAAACAAGCTGTAGATCCCAACCGACAAGCTCCTCCATGTGGTCTTCCGCATCTTCTGCATACTGGAGCTGTGCCAGAGCTTGAGCCACTACCTATTCCCAGACCTGACTTGACTTTATTCCAGAACTTACTCTTTGTTCCTTTTGCTCTATCCCATCTCTTGCTGCCTGACGTGCCTGAACTGGGGGCCTTAGAACCCGAAGCCTGTGCCTTTGACTGTTTCTGAATATTGGCACTAGCTTCCATTTTCCTGGCTGCGTCCACTATAGTGTGGAAACTCTCCTTTTCTGCTGGAAGAATCAAAGAAGAATACCTGGGATGCAGTCTCATAGTATATCTCCTTGCCTTCTTCTGATCAGTATCATAGGCTTGACCCACATACTGAAGCAAATCCAGGAATTTATCTGTGAATTCATCAACACTCATCTCATCTGTTTGTCTCAACTGTTCGAACTCTATTACTTTCATCTCCCTGGAGCTATCAGGAAAAGTCCACCCTGCAAACGCATTGGCGAACTCTCCCCATGACATGCTGTTCATCCTGGGTTCCACATAATTCTTGAACCATTCTCTGGCTTTCTTGCATTTAAGTGTAAACCCTGCCATCTCAATGGCTCTACTATCATCAGCTCCCAATTCACTGGTTATCATCCTAACTGATCTGAGTATTCAAATGGATCATCTTCCGTGTTATATTTAGGAGCATCCAATTTCAAGTACTCCGTCATTTGTACCTTACCTCCAGATGAGCTAGGTTGATGTCTGTCACCAACAGGGGCTACTGGTTCTGGTGGTGGTGGTACTGGGTCATTTGGCTCTGGGTGTGCTGCACTTGGATGGGTAGGGGAAGGTGGATACATAGGATATGGTGGATAGTAAGAAGGATAAGGCATATATGGCATGTAAGGAGGATATGGGACAAAACTAGAGTACTCCGACATACCTCCCATCGGATACTCTGGGTCCTGCGGAAAGGCTGGATAGACAAAACCTGAGGCCTGAGCGCCTCCCTGTGACTCTCCCATACCTTCCTCAAATCTGCCTATACCCATGCTGTCATCGCTAGACTGGTCAATCTCCATAGCCTCCCTCCTTTCCTCTGATCTTCCTCCCCTAGCTGTACCTCTTCTGCTCTCGTCTACAGACCTTCTAGGGTCTATTGATGTACCTTCCCTGCTAGATCTCTGAGACCTTGCCCTTGGCAATGCAGGAGGACGAGCAGTTGGTCTCTCACTATCTGGTGGGACTCCAGTCAATCGAGCTGATCGACGAGTTCCTCTCATCTTTACTCTCTGAAAAACAACACATAACATAGCACTTTAGCACATCAACATCACCTATCAATAATGCACATGCAAAACTCATGGCATATCATAGCATAAAACAGATAGGACTCAACACCCTATCCTAGTGGACATGATTTCCTATTGTGCTTGACCACTACTAACCTCTATGAGCCCGACACTGTCTCTATAGGTCCGATCATGTGAACCTAGGGCTCTGATACCAATCTGTAACGACCCCAAAATGGACCGTCACCGGCGCTAGGATTCAGGTCGGCTTAAGGCCGCCAGAACCCGTAGCAAGCCTGCTATAGTCTCTGTGTACCTGTAAAACTCATACATGATCATACATTTTTTGTGAAAATAAAAACTCTTTTCTGAACCAAGGCTTAACCTGTGCATGCACTATCTCTGTACTCTGTACTCTGTACTTTGTATTCTGTACTATGTACCCCTGACTAGAGCTTGCTCTAGATGGGTTAACTCATACCTGTTAAGCCTGGTGTTTCACATACAGTAAAACAGATATACATATACAGATCATGTTATGAACAACATCACTAAGTCAAGCACATTTCTAACTTTATACACAACTATTACATCTCTTTAATATTACATGTCCACTCTAAGCTATTACAAATCTCTTTACTCTTTCTGTACTCTGTGAATCTCCTCTGTATACTGTACATTGAACCTGCAAAACTGGGGTTAAGGGAGTGGGATGAGCTCTATAGCCCAGTGAGTAGAACAGTAAAACATCTCAGTAAAATATGATCTTATGGAATGCACCATATCACAGACAATCCACATCAAGGGTCAACCTGTCACCACATAGTCCCCGTAACTCTGCTGTGCCAGGGCGTAGAATCGAGCACCTGGTCTTCCTGTCATATATATATATGTGTATATAATACCTCTGTACTTACCATTGCCAGGGCGTAGTCAAAGGCTCCTGGACTTTACTATATACCTGCCAGGGCGTAGTCAAAGGCTCCTGGACTTCTCTGTACCTGCCAGGGCGTAGTCAAAGGCTCCTGGACTTCTCTCAGAGACTATTGGATCATTCAGCATTCACCCACAACAACAAATAACTATGCAATGCAACATATTCGTGACTGCTAATGCAAACAACCTACTGTATACTCATGATGCATGAAGTATGCTCAAAGCTGTTTATTTCTCAATTCAATTAAAAGCTTTACGTTTAGTTCCACTCACCTCTGGCTAACTGGACTGACTCTGCAGGCTCTGAAAACTCTGGAGCAAAACTCACTGCTGCTCTCTCTGGTTCCTCTAGTCTGTACCTATACAGATGGATTCAAATGAGGGACCAAACTAGCTTATGAACAACTCTATGAAACTCCCCAAGAATTCCGATGCCGGACTCTAGCCGGGTATTACACACCCCTTCTTCTTCTACCTTTCTTTATCTTTTTTTGAGTTTTGTTTCAGTCATGAGTGGTTGAAACCTTTATTTCTAGTTGAAGATTGGTTGATACTTTAGTTATTTTATGGATTGGGAGATCTGAACATAAGTTGTTTATATTTTGTTTTTCAATATTCATGCAATCTCATGCTTAATTCCATTGTTGCTTTGTTATTTTGATCAATATGGCCAATTGAATCTTGATTGCAAGGTAATAAATTGTTCGTTTGGATAATTTTAAGTCCGTAATTGCTTGGATTGTTCAAACATAAGTAACTCTTGGTGTAAAAACTAAGAAAATTGCATGATCTAGCGATATCACCATGCGTTTGGGTAGCTAGAATTAGGTTTCTCTACTTCTTAATGCAATTGACAGTTGTTAGATGCCTAAGACCCAAGGACGTTCCTTGACAACTTATTGATTAGTGATTGGTTAAAGGACGTTTCCTAATTAATTTATGCTTAAGGAGAGATATGGTGGTGAGAAGCGTTTTCCATCTCCATAACTAGTTTATTGAATCAAACAAAAGAACCTAAGTATCAATGATCAATCCTAACAACTGAAGTGGATCCAATTCTTCAACTAGACCTTTTCTCATTATTGAATTTCTTTACTTTAATTATTCGCTTTAATTTATTGCTTTCATCATTAGTTTAACTGAATCAATCTCAAAACCCCCCTTTTTAATTTGCTTTCAGTTTAATTTACTTTCAGTTCGCTTACTTTCAGTTTATTTTCTTAGTCTTGATAAGGAAGATAGGTAACTATAAATTCCCTGTGGATTCGATCCTTTCACCACTATCTGCAGTTGTAATATTATTGATAACTGAAAAGGTTATTTTTGACCGGCGTCGACAACCGCACAGTAAAAAATTACAGCAAAGGAGCATGCGGATCAATGCCTGCCCAAACCACCGGATAAGGTAGAATTTGTTTTGCCCGAATTCAGTACCAAATTGCAGCCACCCATGGAGAAATATGAATTGAAGATCAATGTGCTGCCCAATCATCTCAAAAATGCAAACATAAGGGCTAGAGGCACACCTCACCTTAAAGAGGAGAAGCTAATCATGTTATTTCATGAGTACATGAAAGAAACAGGACGGATTATGACCAAAACAAAAGTCGTGCTACACTTTTTACTTAATTCAGTTGGGACCCTTTTCTTTATCTTGATAAGGAAGATAGGTAAGTATCAATTCTCTATGGATTCGATCCTTTCACCATTATCTACAGTTGTAATATTGTTGATAACTGAAAATGTTATTTTTTACCGGCCTCGACAACCGCACAGTCAATCTTCTCCAGATATGGTTTGCCCAAAGCCATAATTAGTGATTGAGAGAATCATTTCTGCAACAAGGTGGTGGAAACCCTTCTTAAAAAATACCATATTGTCCATAGAACATCCACTGCCTACCACCCTCAAATGAATGGGCTGGTCGAAGCGTCAAATAGTAAAATCAAGACCATCTTAGAGAAAATAGTTTGCCCAAATCGCAAAGACTAGAGTGTGCGCCTCAATGATGCCTTATGGGCATATAGAACAACCTATAAAATACTAATAGGAATGTCCCCATATCGACTGATCTATGGAAAAGCATGCCATTTGCCCGTTGAACTTGAACACAAAACCTGTTGGGCTATTAAGAGTTGCAATCTTGATGAAAAAATAAGTCGAATCCCATAGAAAATCGCAACTTCAAGAGCTGGAGGAAATACGACGTGATGCATATGAAGTATCCTGGGATTACAATGCCAAAACCAAAGCCTTCTATGATAAACATATCTCCCTAAAACAGTTCCAGGTTGGTGATAAAGTTTTGCTTTTTGACTCACGGTTTAAATTGTTTCTAGGGAAGCTACGGTCTCGGTGGATTGGGCCATTCTTGGTAGAGCATGTCTTTCCTCATGGAGCTGTGGACATCCGCAGTCTAGAAACGAGCAAGATCTTGAAGGTCAATGGGCACCGTCTGAAGCCATTTTATGAAGGATTTACTATGCACCTTATGGAAGAGATTCCCTTGGACCCCCCTTCCCCATCTAGTTGATCAAGCCAAGATAGTCTAGCCCACGACAGAAAACCATGGTGGTAGTGGGAGGCAGCCTAACTGAAGTGATTTGCCCAAATCACTGGGCAAATCAACTGACTATACCATAGTCACAAGTGATTGGGGCAAGTAATTTGTCCAAATCGATGGACAAATCAGCCGAGCCTAACAAATGCAGAAAAGTCACGACTAAGGCCAATTAAGTGATCTCAATTGAAGGAAGTGATTTGGCCAAGTGCTTTGCCCAAATCCTTGACCAAATCACCCCACCAAGAAGACAGAGACTCAACATTTAATGATCAGAGCAATTCGACTTCCCCAAATCACTTTAAATAATTTTTCCTTTTTCTTTCCCTTTTTACTCACGCTATTTCTGTTTGCTCATCTCTTTCCTTCTTCCTTAAGTCTTCCTTCCAGCAAACGCCAGCATGGTTCAAACAAAAATGGTGGCTATCTCCGGTCCCGACAAGTGGCGGTAACTAGGTCTACTCAGACCCATATGTGTCCCCACCGACAGCGATGAGGAACCCATTATCAACCCTCCTCCCATCTTGATATTGCTGACACAGGGTCGACGTAAGCATGGTGACCCACACTGCTGTGATACCCATCATCCACACTTATCATTTATGGACTAAAGTGTTGACAATAACTCAATCGATCAAGTCACAGACGGTCAAGACAAACACTCCTCAAGATGGGACGCTTCCAAAAGAAACCCGTTCGGCTAGCCATGGACAGAAACGACAGATGACACCTTCTTCCTCACCACCACCGGTATGCCAGACACCACTCCAGCAGGCCACAACCAGGGTGATTTGCCCAATGACTTGGCTAAACCATCAGACCCCAACCATGCAACAAAGGCTTTGACATTCAATAAGCAGTCTGAGCGCACCAGGTTTGATAGGGTTTCCTCTCTACCCTATCACTCAGGTAAGTTCCTTCACCATATCACCCATGAGGCATTAGGGATTCAGGAATAGGTAAAATCCCTTATTAATGATATTGGGTGGAGTACATTCTTTTATCTGCATATGACTGCCTTCACAGAACTCACCCACGAGTTCTTTTGAATATTTTATTTTTATAGAATTGCCATGACCACCCTTCAAACACCAGACACTGTGAGGCTTAGATTGATAGGACAATGATTTCGTATATCCATGCACGAGTTTAATGTTGCACTGGGGTGTGAGTGTCCTTATTCTATCTGGGATTTCCCTACTAATAGAGCATAATTTAGACCATTTTATCATGATGATATTGATGTTAATTTACATTTTTTCTGCCTAATTTTGTGATTTTGATCTTATTTTGCAGAAAATGGTGTAAAGAGACAATTTGGTGAAAATGCCCCTAAAACTGCCTAAAATGGAGCAAAGGAGAGCAAGCATGCCAAGTGCAACTTGAAAGGAGCCAAATGAGGAAAGTAATTTGAAATTCAAATTTCAAATCCTTAAGAGAATTCAAAATTCAAAATCAAGATTCAGCTCATTAAGGAAAGTGCTAAATAAGGAAAGTGGCAAATAAGGAAAGTGGCAAATAAGGAAAGTGCAGTCAACAGAGCATTTTAAAATCCAAGATCTTCAAGGATCCTTTCCCTTATTGAAGAAGCCAAATCTTATGAAGATGCACATTCAAATTTGAAATTCAAATTCAGCTTGTCAAAGAAGCCAAAGAAGTCACACATGCCACCTCAAGTCTTTTACATTCAAAATTCAAAATTCAAAAGAGAGGCTCCACCTCATTAATGTGCAAGGTTGGGCGGCATGGGCAGCACTTTGGCAGCCAAGAGTTCAACTTGGGCAGCAAGGAAGACCTAGGGCAGCACCTTAACTCTATAAGTACTTCTCTTCAAAGCCAGCCGGACCTCTCTCTCTTCACCTTGGACATTCGGCGCACCATCCCTTTGCAAGACAAGGCTTCGGCTCCTTCTCTCCTTCTTCCTTTCTTGTTTTTGGTTTTTGGCTCAGTCATGAGTGGCTGAAATCTTTTATTCTAGTTGAATATTAGGTGATACTTTGTTTGTTTTATGGATTGTGAGATCTGAACATACATTGTTATCTTTGGTTTATTCAATATTTGTGCAATTTCATGCTTGATTCCATTATTGCTTTGTTATTTTGATCAATGTGGCCACTTGATTCTTGATTGCAAGGTAATATATTGTTAGTTTGAATAATTTTGAGTCCATAATTGCTTGGATTGTTCAAACACAAGAACACTTGGTGTAAAAACTAAGGAAGTTGCATAATCTAGCAATATCACCATGCGTTTGGGTAGCTAGGATTAGATCTCTCTATTTCTTAATGCAATTGACAGTTGTGTCGATGCCTAAGGCTCAAGGACGTTCCTTGGCAACTTGTTGAGTAGTGATTAATTAGAGGATGTTCCCTAATTGATTTATGATTAAGGAGAGACATGATGGTGAGAAGCGTCTTCCATCTCCATAACTAATCTATTGAATCAATCAAGGGAAACTAAGTGTCAATGATCAATCTCAACAACTGAAGTGGATTCAATTCTTCAACTAGATCTTTCTCATTATTGAAATCTCTTTATTTTTTACTATTCACTTTCTTTTATTGCTTTCAGCATTATATCAATTCAATCAATCTCAAATCCCCCCTTTTTACTTTTATTGCACTTATTTTTATTTTGCTTTCAGTTACTTTGCTTTCAGTTTACTTTTAGTGTGTTCTCTTGGTCTTGATGAGAAAGATAGGTAAGTTTTTAATTCCCTGTGGATTCGATCCTTTCACCACTATCTGCAGTAGTAATATTATTGATAACTGAGAAGGTTATTTTTGACCGGTTTCGACAACCGACAGTCAAAATTTGGCACCGTTGCCGGGGAGTTGATTTAACCTATTTGTTTTTCTTTCATGACCAGATCTAAACTCAAGAAACTTATTCATGGCTAAGGTAAGTACATCTATTCTCACTGCTCAGATTTCTGAACTAACCTCTGTTATGAAAAATTTTGTCATAGGTCGAGCTCAACAAGCCCAACAACTTCAGCGAATCAGACCATGTGGAATTTGCACATATGTAAGGCACCCAACTTATCAATGTCCTACACTTTATGAGGGTGACCAACAAGTACATGCATTTGGAGGATTCTATGGACAGTCAAGACACGATCCCTACCTTAACACATACAGTCCAGGTTGCGAAGACCATCCAAACTACGGCTATGCTAGGGACAATAACTACCAAAATTATCAAGGAAATCAAGCCCAACTAGCACCTCCAAGTTCCAATACTATTCTTGATGAGGTAGTGAAGACTTTGCAAAGTCTCCAACAGCAGATGGATCGAATGGCCACCTCATTAAATGCACTCATATTAAAAAGTGAGGAAGAGCTTCAAGATGTCAAGGCTGATGATGAAAGTTCGCAAGTACAAGAACATGCTGCTGAAGAAAAATAGCCAGAAAACTGTTTGTCCAAATAAACTGGTCAAACAGAACCTGTTGATAGTTTAGATATCATTGATTGTTTGAACCAAGAAGTTTGTTACATAAATCAAAATGATATGCTAAACAATGATTTTTGCAGGGAGGCTAGCCAAAAAGACGAAGAAAGCCAAAAAGAGCCAAAACTGAAAGATAAAGTCTGCAGCATCCAGCAGATGAATTGCATCCAAACACAAAAAGACCAGGTACCGAGCGCATCCTTTCAGCTTGGATCGCAGGACCAATCGTAGAAGGACCATGGACAATGTGCACCTCTTCAGCTCAAACCGCAGGGTAGTCTCCCCATTCATACAATGCAAACAGCCCATGCGCACAAGGAACAAGTAGAATTCCAATCGCCCAAACCAAAGGAGCATGCGGATCAATGCCTACCCAAACAACCGGATAAGGTACAATTTGTTTTGCCCGAATTCAGTACCAAATTGCAGCCACCAATGGAGAAATATGAATTGAAGTTCAAAGTGCTAAAAAATGCAAACATAAGGGCTAGAGGCACACATCAACTGAAAGAAAAGAAACTAATCAAGTTACTTCATGAGTACATGAAAGAAATAGGATGGGTTATGACCAAATCAAAAGGAGTGCTTGTAATACCCGGCTAGAGTCCGGCATCGGCATTCTACTTTCTGATGGAGTTCCGGTTGCCGAAAGTCTTTTGACGGGATAGAGTTATGTTTTTCTCAAATGTTTTGGTATGTGTCATAGTTTTCAAGCATAAGGCAATGAGTTTTTGAATGAAATGACCCAAGGCAGAAAAGCCAGGTTCGGCCGCCGAACATGCATGGCTTTCGGTTTCACGATAGGCCACCGAAGGTGGTCTGGCCAGCCACCTATAAAAGGCCCTCAGTCGGTTGAAAGGATAAGGCTCGCCGTTTCCTTTCACTTTCTGAGGTGAGACTCTGTCCTTCTTGAGTATTTTACATGTTTTTATCACATCTTGCAAAGGTTTGATTCGTTTTTATGTTATTTTGAAGGTTTTAAGCAAAAAAACTCAAAGTTGTGTATTTTGGAGAGTTTGAAGGAGAGTTGCTCCAAAACTCCACGTTAGGATCGTTCATCTTCTTGGTTTCAAGAGGTAAGTGAAGATCCTGAGCTTGTTTTTATGTTTTCTGAAGGTTTTATGCGGTTTTGGGGGAGAGTTGCATGAATAGGGTAAAAAGAGAGGTTTTGATGATTTTGTGAGAAAAGCTTTTATCTGTGTTGTATGTCTTGTGTGTTTGGGGTTTTAAGGTAGTTTCTGACCCCTTTGAGCATATACTTGGGTGTATGCAAGTTGAGGAATTGAGGTGTTTAAGCTTGGGAGAGATTTGTGCTTTTGGTGCGAGGCAGAGCAAGTTTCTGCCTTGCAGATAAACTCAGGTTCGGCCGCCGAAGGTACATTCGGCCGCCGAACCCATGAGGAGGTGGCTTCGGCTGCCCAAGCTTGCCCCCGAGCTTTTGGACTTTCGGCTCTGGAGGGGAGTTTGGCCGCCGAAGGTTAGAGACTTTCGTCTCTGGAGTGCCTTTCAGCCTCCGAAACTTGCCCCCGAAAGGGTTCGGCTGCTGAAAGTTGAGGTTCGGCCGCCGAAGGTGCATGAGTTTCGTCTCTGCAGAGGACTTTCGGCCGCCGAATCTGCCGTCAAAAGTGTCCTTTCCAGCCTTCTTTTGCATGCTTTGTATGGATGTTTGAGTGAGTTTAAGGGGATTCTTGGGGAGTTTAATAGAGTTGTTCATAAGCTAGTTTGGTCCCTCATTTGAGTCCATCTGTATAGGTACAGACCAGAGGAACCAGAGAGAGCAGCAGTGAGTACTGCTCCAGAGGTTTTAGAGCCTGCAGAGTCAGTCCAGTTAGCTAGAGGTGAGTGGAACTAAACTTAATTCTTTTAATTAAGAAATGGAATGGTTTTAGCATATATCATGCATCATGATTATGTAGTAGGTTGATTGCATTAGCATTCACGAATATGTTGCATTACATAGTTATTTGTTGATGTGGGTGAATGCTGAATGATCCAATAGTCTCTGAGAGAAGTCCAGGAGCCTTTGACTACGCCCTGGCAGGTATAGAGAAGTCCAGGATCCTTTGACTACGCCCTGGCACGTATAGCAAAGTCCAGGAGCCTTTGACTACGCCCTGGCAATGGTAAGTACAGAGGTGTTATATACACATATACATATATGACAGGAAGACCAGGTGCTCGATTCTACGCCCTGGCACGGTAGAGTTACCGGGACTATGTGGTGACAGGTTTACCATTGATGTGGATTGTCTGTGGTTTGATGCATTCCATCAGAGCATGTGTTAATGACTATTTTACTGTTCTACTCACTGAGCTACAGAGCTCATCCCACTCCCTTAACCCCAGTTTTGCAGGTTCAGTGTACAGTGTACAGAGGAGATCCACAGAGTACAGAAAGTGTAAAGAGATTTGTAATAGCTTAGAGTGGACATGTAATATTAAAGAGATGTAATAGTTGTGTATAAAGTTAGAAATGTGCTTGACTTAATGATGTTTGTGTTGTAAATCTTTTGTTATGTGCATGATCTGTATATATATATGTTTTACAGAGTATGTGAAAAACCAGGCTTAACAGGTATGAGTTAACCCATCTAGAGCAAGCTCTAGTCAGGGGTACAAAGTACAGAGTACAGAGATAGTGCATGCACAGGTTAAGCCTTGCTCCAGAGAAAAGAGTTTTTATTTTCACAGAAAATGTATGATCATGTATGAGATTTACAGGTACACAGAGAGTATAGCAGACTTGCTACGGGTTTTGGCGGCCTTAAGCCGACCTGAATCCTAGCGCCGGTGACGGTCCATTTTGGGGTCATTACAGATTGGTATCAGAGCCCTAGGTTCACATGATCGGACCTATAGAGAAAGTGTCGGGCTCATAGAGGTTAGAAGTAGTCAAGCACAATAAGAAATCATGTCCACTAGGATAGGGTATTGAGTCCTATCTGGTTAATGCCATGAGTTATGCATGTGCCTTATTGATATATGATGTTTACATGCTAAAGTGCTATATTATGTGTTGTTTTCCAGAGTAAAGATGAGAGGAACTCGTCGATCAGCTCGATTGACTGGAGTCCCACCAGATAGTGAGAGACCAGCTGCTCGTCCTCCTGCATTGCCGAGGGCAAGGTCTCAGAGATCTAGCAGGGAAGGTACGTCAATAGACCCTAGAAGGTCTGTCGACAAGAGCAGAAGGGGAACAACTAGGGGAGGAAGATCAGAGGAAAGGAGGGAGGCTATGGAGATTGATCAGTCTAGAGATGACAGCATGGGTGTAGGCAGATTTGAGGACGGTATGGGAGAGTCACAGGGAGGCACTCAGGCCTCAGATTTTGGCTATCCAGCCGTTCCGCAGGACCCAGAGTATCCGATGGGAGGTATGTCGGCGTACTCTAGTTTTGTCCCATATCCTCCTTACATGTCATATAGGCCTTATCCTCATTATTACCCACCATATCCTATGTATCCACCTTCCCTTACCCATCCAAGTGCAGCACACCCAGAGCTAAATGACCCAGTACCACCACCAGAACCAGTAGCCCCTGTTGTTGACAGACATCAACCTAGCTCATCTGGAGGTAAGGTACAAATGACAGAGTACCTGAAATTGGATGCTCCTAAATACAACACGGGAGATGATCCATTTGAATACCTCAGATCAGTTAGGATGATAACCAGTGAATTGGGAGCAGATGATAGGAGAGCCATTGAGATGGCAGGGTTTACACTCAAATGCAAGAAAGCCAGAGAATGGTTCAAGAATTATGTGGAACCCAGGATGAACAGTATGTCGTGGGGAGAGTTCGCCAATGAATTTGCAGGGTGGGCTTTTCCTGACAGTTCTAGGGAGATGAAAGTAATAGAGTTCGAACAGTTGAGACAGACAGATGAGATGAGTTGTAACGACCCGGAAACCGGTACCCCTTTGTAACGGTCCGAACCATCACTGGCACTAGGATCCATATCGGCTTAAGGCCGCCGGGACCCGTAGCAAGCCGACTATATCCTCTGTGTACCTGATAAAGCCCATACATGAAACAAAACAATACTCAACAATCCTGTAAAACTCTGTAGGCTTAACTACTGCTACTCAGATATGCCAATCTGAAATGGCCCTCAGGGCCTATACCAGGGACCACTATCTGCTGTGGGTCAAGGGATTGAAACCCTTTGAATCTGTAACACGTCCCACTGGTATCACATCAAAGCCATACATTAAGCCGAATACACACATTTCTCATCAAGAAACGTAAAACAGGATTCATGTACCAAGGGATTAATCATACACCACACGACAGCAAAGACACTAGGGAAAGCACAAGTCTATCCGGTATCTGCCAGTACATATCTATATATTACATCACAACTATTCTTTTAATTACATCATGTCCACTATGCTATTTCAACATAAATTCATGCATAACTTTCCTCTGTACTCTTGCTGACTTTGACTTCCCATAGCTATCTCAGAACCTGCAAAACTGGGGTGAAGGGAGTGGGATGAGCTCTAGAGCCCAGTGAGGAGGAACAATAAAACAATTCATTAATTACATGTTTTCATGAAATGCATCACATCACAACCATATCATCTCACGGCTGAATTTGTCACCAATAGCCCTCAACTACATGTTATAATATGACCAACTGTGCCAAGGAGACTATGTCATCACTTGGTCTACACTTATCTCTGCTCTGATATCATAACATGACCAACTGTGCCAAGGAGACTATGTCATTACCTGGTCTACACTTAACTTTGCTCTGACTATAGGACCAGGAGCGACCTGGCCTATCCAGGGGCGACCTGGTATGGCTATCTCATGCCATAACTCTGTATCTGCTCTCTATCAAGGGCTAAAGATCATCCAACATTCATCCACAGGAACAACATCTTATGCAATGCATCATATTCGTGAATTCTAATGCAACACAACCTAATACATATCATGGCACTTTATGATGCATGGATCATGCTAGAAATGTGTCATTTCTCAAGGTAAAATATTAAGTTTAGTTCCACTCACCTGTAGCCACTGCTTGGCTAACTCTGGGCTACCTCTAACTCTGCAACAGCTACGACTGCTAAACACCTCGGTTCCTCGGGTCCAATCCTACAATGGAGGACACAAATGAGGCACCAAACATACTCTATGTAACTGATAAACAATTCCCCAAAACCCCTCTAGAACATCTCAAAACATGCATGCAAAACAAGCAAAGGAAGGCTGGACAGGACACCTTCGGCAGCACCTTCGGCGGCCGAATGTCTCCTCCAGAGACGAAAGTCGGGCATGTTCGGCGGCCGAATCTTCCTTCGGTTGCCGAACCTGAGTTCATCCAGAACTCAGATTCGTGCATAAACACGCCTCCCACACCTTCCAAGCCTTCACAACATGCATTTAACCTCTCTAACTCCTTCATATCTCCTACAACAAGCATAAAGGAGCTTAAGACCCCTTAAACTCCAACAAACAAGCGCAACAAACAAACATAAAGCACAAAGGGTCCATAAACCCTAATATGCACAACTCATGCAAACTCAAGCATTAACTCCCCTTCCCTTCATAAAACTCATAGAAAACAGGATAAACACCAAGGATCTCCACTTACCTCTTGAAGAACAAAGGCTGGTGTGATCCAAACTCAAAGATATAGAGATTCAAGCTCCAAACTTCTCCAAACTTTCAAACTCTTCAAAAACACATAAAACTTACTTAAAACTTGTTTAACTTTGAAAGATTTGAAGAAAAACCATGAAAACAATCCAAGGAGATCAAGAACTCACCTAGGCCAGAAAGAGAGACGAAACCCTCCTCTGGTTTCTGGACTCGGTGCCCTATATAGATGAACAACTGCCTCAGCTTCGGCAGCCGAAACTGCATGCGAAACCATGCAACGTTCGGCGGCCGAACATTGCCTTCGGGGGCCGAATCTAAGGGACTTTCGGCGGCCGAACTTTACCTTCGGCGGCCGAACATGGAAAAATGCCTCCTTAGCCTTTTCTCTTCAAAACTCAATCCCTTTCCATTCTAAACCTTGAAAACACTTGAAAACATTTTGGAAAAAACTTTCTCTTACCCTTCCAGAGACCTCTGACATCCTCACATTCCACCGGACGGTAGGAATTCCGATGTCTGAATCTAGCCGGGTATTACATGACTGTTGATGAATTCACAGATAAGTTCCTGGATTTGCTTTAGTATGTGGGTCAAGCCTATGATACCGATCAGAAGAAGGCAAGGAGATATACTATGAGACTGCATCCCAGGTATTCTTCCTTGATTCTTCCAGCAGAGAAGGAGAGTTTCCACACTATAGTGGACGTAGCCAGAAAAATGGAAGCTAGTGCCAATATTTAGAAACAGTCAAAGGCACAGGCTTCGGGTTCTAAGGCCCCCAGTTCAGGAACTTCAAGCAGCAAGAGATGGGATAGAGCAAAAGGAACAAAGAGTAAGTTCTGGAATAAAGTCAAGTCAGGTCTGTGAATAGGTAGTGGCTCAAGCTCTGGCACAGCTCCAATATGCAGAAGATGTGGAAGACCACATGGCGGAGCTTGTCGGTTGGGATCTACAGCTTGTTTTAGATGTGGACAGGAAGGGCATATTGCTCAGGATTGTCCTCAGGTGACTTTTGCACCATCCCAGCAAATGAGTTCAGGTAGTGTGGTACAGCCAGTTGTACAGCCAGCAGCTCCAGTCATGCCTCAGAGTAGTGGCAGAGGTAGAGGGAGAGGGGCAGCCTCTACTTCAGCAGTAGGTTCCCGAGGTGGAAATCCGGTAGCCCCAGCATGGATTTTCACTGTGACACAGGAGGAGGCGAACACGTCGAACACAGTGGTGTCAGGTAATCTCATCATTGGGTGTTCAGATGTGTATGCTTTGATGGACCCCGGTGCTTCTCATTCCTTTATTGCTTCGAGAGCCATAGAGAGATTGGGTTTGATCAGTTCTGAGTTAGAGTATCCTCTCTGGGTCAGTGGACCCAAATGTGATCCATCAGTGGCAGTGTCAGTCTGTCGTTTCAGTCCAGTGTTCATAGAGGGTAGATGCCTTCTAGCTGACCTTGTGGTTCTAGACTTGACAGATTTTGATGTCATTCTAGGGATGGATTGGCTATCTGCATATAGTGCTACTTTGGACTGTAGAGAGAAGATAGTTAGTCTCAGAGATCAGGATGGGTCAGAGTGTGTCTTCAGAGGAGACAGGAGAGGTACACCCAGAGGTTTGATTTCAGCCCTTCAGGCTCGTCGTATGCTTAGGAGGGGTTGTCAGGGGTTTCTAGCTCATATGAGAGAGCTAGACAGTCAGGTTAAGGAACCAGCCACAGTACCAGTAGTCCGAGAGTTTCTCGATGTTTTCCCAGCCGAACTTCCAAGACTACCACCTGGTAGGGAGATAGAGTTTGAAATTGAATTGCTGCCTGGTACCAGACCTATCTCTATTCCTCCCTACAGGATGGCACCAGCAGAGTTAAAAGAGTTAAAAGAGCAGTTGCAGGATTTGGTAGATAAGGGTTTCATCCACCCTAGTACCTCACCTTGGGGTGCTCCAGTGCTCTTTGTCAGAAAGAAGGATGGATCCCTCAGACTTTGTATCGACTACAGACAGTTGAACAAGGTCACTACCAAGAATAGGTATCCTCTACCTAGGATTGATGATCTATTTGACCAGCTAGCTGGAGCAGGTTGTTTCTCTAAAATAGATCTGAGATCTGGGTATCATCAGTTGAGAGTCAGAGAGGCAGATGTGTCAAAGACAGCTTTCAGGACCAGATATGGGCATTATGAGTTCTTAGTGATGCCGTTCGGGTTGACTAATGCCCCTGCAGCATTCATGGATCTCATGAACAGAGCTTTCAGTAAGTTTCTGGATCACTTTATCATTGTTTTCATCAATGATATTTTAGTGTATTCCAGAGATGCAGAGGAGCATGCCCAGCATCTGCGGATAGTTCTGCAGACACTGAGAGAGCATGGTTTGTATGCCAAGTTCTCTAAGTGTGAGTTTTGGTTAAGGAGCATTTCCTTCTTGGGACATGTAGTATCAGCAGAAGGTATTGAGGTAGATCCCAAGAAAATAGAGGTTGTAGCTAACTGGTCCAGACCCACTACAGTGACTGAGATTAAAAGCTTTTTGGGACTGGCAGGTTACTACAGGAGGTTCGTTCAGGACTTCTCGAAGATAGCAGCTCCTATGACCAAACTGACTCAGAAAAACCAAAAGTTTATATGGTCAGACCAGTGTGAAGAGAGCTTTGAGGAGCTCAAGGAGAGATTAACATCAGCACCAGTGTTAGCTCTGCCTGTCAGTAATGAGGATTTCACAGTGTTCTGTGATGCGTCTCGAGTGGGATTGGGTTGTGTTTTGATGCAGCAGGATAGGGTGATTGCTTATGCTTCTAGACAGTTGAAGAAGCACGAGTTGAATTACCCCACCCATGACCTAGAGATGGCAGCAGTTATTTTTGCACTCAAGATGTGGCGGCATTACCTCTACGGGGTTAAATGCGAGATCTTCACTGATCACAAGAGTTTACAGTACATCTTGAGTCAGAGAGAGCTAAATTTGAGGCAGAGAAGATGGGTAGAATTGCTCAGTGATTATGATTGTAAGATCCAGTATCATCCGGGTAAGGCGAATGTTGTGGCAGACGCCCTAAGCCGGAAGTCACTAGGCAGTTTATCCCATATAGCAGCAGAGCGGAGACCAGTCGTGATGGAGCTTTACAAGCTCTTAGAAGAGGGGTTACAGCTAGAGTTGTCTGGTACAGGTGCGTTGATAGCACAGATGAGAGTGACACCTGTGTTTCTGGAGCAGATAGCTCAGAAACAGCATGAGGACCCAGAGTTGATGAAAATTGCCAGGACTGTTCAGTCAGGCAATAGTGTAGAGTTCAGATTCAACAGCAAAGGGATCCTCCATTATCGGAGTCGACTTTGCGTACCAGATAGAGGCAGTGTGAAGGAAGACATTATGAGGGAAGCTCATCATGCGAGGTATAGTTTTCACCCAGGAGCCACCAAGATGTACCAGGATTTCAAAAGGGTCTATTGGTGGCCAGCCATGAAGAAAGAAGTGGCGCAGTTTGTGACAGCCTGTGAGGTTTGCCAGAGGGTGAAACTAGAGCATCAAAAACCAGCTGGAATGCTTCACCCACTGTCGATTCCAGAGTGGAAATGGGAGAACATAGCTATGGATTTTGTAGTGGGTTTACCAGCAGCGTCCAACAGGATAGACTCCATATGGGTGATTATGGACAAACTCACGAAATCTGCTCATTTTCTTCCAGTACGGAGTAACTATTCTGTGGATAAGTTAGCACAGGTCTATCTGGATGAGATAGTGAGATTACATGGAGTTCCAGTGTCTATAGTCTCAGACAGAGGACCTCAGTTCACCTCTAGATTTTGGCGAAGTCTGCAGAGTGCGATGGGCACGAGGTTGGATTTTAGCACTGTTTTCCATCCACAGACTGATGGACAGTCAGAGAGGACCATCCAGAGCATAGAGGATATGCTTCAATTGTGTGTGTTAGACTTTGGCGGTTCTTGGAGGCAGCATCTACCTTTGGTGGAGTTTGCCTACAATAACAGCCATCATGCTAGCATAGGGATGGCTCCTTATGAAGCTTTGTATGGGAGGAAGTGCAGATCCCCTATTTGCTGGGAAGAAATAGGAGAGAAGGCTCTTGCAGGGCCAGAGTTAGTAGAGATTACCAGTAGAACAGTGCCCATGATCAGAGAGAGAATCAAAACAGCTCAGAGCAGACAGAAAAGTTAAGCAGACGTTCGCAGAAAGCAATTAGAGTTCCAGGAGGGTAATTGGGTATTGCTAAAAGTGTCTCCAATAAAAGGAGTGGTTCGTTTTGGAAAGAAGGGTAAGTTAGCTCCCCGATACATTGGACCCTTTGAGATTTTGCAAAGGATCGGAAATGTGGCATATAAGCTGGATTTACCTGCTTCTATGGAGAGAATTCACCCGGTATTTCATTTTTCGATGCTACGACAGTTTGTGTCAGATCCGAATCTGGTTTTGAGTGAGCCTGAGGTGGAGATTCTTACAGATCTCACCTATATAGAGCAGCCAGTGAGGATTCTGGACACACAGATCAGACAGCTAAGGAACAAAGAGATCCCAATGGTGAAAGTTCTGTGGAACCACCATAATCTAGAAGACTGCACCTGGGAGACGCGGGAGTCTATGCTCCAGCAGTATCCATATTTGTTTTGAGATTAATATCCTCCTTTTTATGTGTGAGTTGTTTGTTTTAGGAACATTCGAGGACAAATGTTCTTAAGGGGGGAGAATGTAATACCCGGCTAGAGTCCGGCATCGGCATTCTACTTTCCGATGGAGTTTCGGTTGCCGAAAGTCTTTAGACGGGATAGAGTTATGTTTTTCTCAAATGTTTTGGTATGTGTCATAGTTTTAAAGCATAAGGCAATGAGTTTTTGAGTGAAATGACCCAAAGCAGAAAAGCCAGGTTCGGCCGCCGAAGTTGAGGTTCGGCCGCCGAACATGCATGGCTTTCGGTTTCACGATAGGCCGCCGAAGGTGGTCTGGCCAGCCACCTATAAAAGGCCCTCAATCGGTTGAAAGGATAAGGCTCGCCGATTCATTTCACTTTCTGAGGTGAGACTCTGTCCTTCTTGAGTATTTTACATGTTTTTATCACATCTTGCAAAGGTTCGATTCGTTTTTATATTATTTTGAAGGTTTTAAGCAAAAAAACTCAAAGTTGTGTATTTTGGAGAGTTTGAAGGAGAGTTGCTCCAAAACTCCACGTTAGGATCGTTCATCTTCTTGGTTTCAAGAGGTAAGTGAAGATCCTGAGCTTGTTTTTATGTTTTCTGAAGGTTTTATGCGGTTTTGGGGGAGAGTTGCATGAATAGGGTAAAAAGAGAGGTTTTGATGATTTTGTGAGAAAAGCTTGTATCTGTGTTGTATGTCTTGTGTGTTTGGGGTTTTAAGGTAGTTTCTGACCCCTTTGAGCATATACTTGGGTGTATGCAAGTTGAGGAATTGAGGTGTTTAAGCTTGGTAGAGATTTGTGCTTTTGGTGCGAGGCAGAGCAAGTTTCTGCCTTGCAGATGAACTCAGGTTCGGCCGTCGAAGGTACATTCGGCCGCTGAACCCATGAGGAGGTGGCTTCGGCTGCCCAAGCTTGCCCCCGAGCTTTTGGACTTTCGGCTCTGGAGGGGAGTTCGGCCGCCGAAGGTTAGAGACTTTCGTCTCTGGAGTGCCTTTTAGCCTCCGAAACTTGCCCCCGAAGGGTTCGGCTGCCGAAAGTTGAGGTTCGGCCGCCGAAGGTGCATGAGTTTCGTCTCCGGAGAGGACTTTCGGCCGCCGAATCTGCCGCCGAAAGTGTCCTGTCCAGCCTTCTTTTGCATGCTTTGTATGGATGTTTGAGTGAGTTTAAGGGGATTCTTGGGGAGTTTAATAGAGTTGTTCATAAGCTAGTTTGGTCCCTCATTTGAGTCCATCTGTATAGGTACAGACCAGAGGAACCAGAGAGAGCAACAGTGAGTACTGCTCCAGAGGTTTCAAAGCCTGCAGAGTCAGTCCAGTTAGCCAGAGGTGAGTGGAACTAAACTTAATTCTTTTAATTAAGAAATGGAATGGTTTTAGCATATATCATGCATCATGATTATGTAGTAGGTTGATTGCATTAGCATTCACGAATATGTTGCATTACATAGTTATTTGTTGATGTGGATGAATGCTGAATGATCCAATAGTCTCTGAAAGAAGTCCAGGAGCCTTTGACTACGCCCTGGCAGGTATAGAGAAGTCCAGGAGCCTTTGACTACGTCCTGGCACGTATAGCAAAGTCCAGGAGCCTTTGACTATGCCCTAGCAATGGTAAGTACAGAGGTGTTATATACACATATACATATATGACAGGAAGACCAGGTGCTCGATTCTACGCCCTGGCACGGCAGAGTTACCGGGACTATGTGGTGACAGGTTTACCCTTGATGTAGATTGTCTGTGGTTTGATGCATTCCATCAGAGCATGTGTTAGTGACTATTTTACTGTTCTACTCACTGGGCTATAGAGCTCATCCCACTCCCTTAACCCCAGTTTTGCAGGTTCAGTGTACAGTGTACAGAGGAGATCCACAGAGTACAGAAAGAGTAAAGAGATTTGTAATAGCTTAGAGTGGACATGTAATATTAAAGAGATGTAATAGTTGTGTATAAAGTTAGAAATGTGCTTGACTTAGTGATGTTTGTGTTGTAAATCTTTTGTTATGTACATGATCTGTATATATATATGTTTTCCAGAGTATGTGAAAAACCAGGCTTAACAGGTATGAGTTATCCCATCTAGAGCAAGCTCTAGTCAGGGGTACAGAGTACAGAGTACAGAGATAGTGTATGCACAGGTTAAGCCTTGCTCCAGAGAAAAGAGTTTCTATTTTCACAGAAAATGTATGATCATGTATGAGATTTACAGGTACACAGAGAGTATAGCAGGCTTGCTACGGGTTTTGGCGGCCTTAAGCCGACCTGAATCCTAGCGCCGGTGACGGTCCATTTTGGGGTCGTTACAGTGCTACACTTTTTACTTAATGCAGTTTGGACACTTTTCCCTCCCCCAATTACTTGAGCCTTGATCAAGTGGAGAAGGTCCAGCCTGTGAACTTAAACAAGGGCACACCACACAAACCATACCGGAGGAGTACTCAGTTTCCTTTGAACTTTAATTTTTCCAATACATTGAGGACAATGCATGATTTAGGTGTGGGGGTGTATATCTCTGAACATTTATTTTTAGTCCATTTTTGCTTTCAGTTTTAGTTTGGATAGCCACAATTTGAATTTTTTTCATTTTTGTTATTTTTGCTTTCATTGCACACACATTTAGCCACAATTTTTTTTCTTTTTTGTGTTTTGATTTGCTTTACTCAAACTCATAGGCTATGTTGGATGAGCTTTCTTTCCATGACCCCATTGATATGATGATTATTTAAACTTAAGTTGAATCAATTGCAGTGAGTTGTATTCACGTTTAGGAATTGCCTTTTGAATTAAATCTTTAAGCTTGCCATGATGAAATATATATATTGCTCATTAGAGAGAATGAATTGAAAGATGTGTGAATGAACTTAACATGACTTATTTCAGCAATTGGTGATGATTTGTCCAAATCCATTGAGATAGGAAACTCAGCAAAGGCTTAGATTTCATGAGCACAAATTGAAAAACTGTTCTAATGGTTGAAAGACTATGAATAGAGCTAGTAGCCACTTGGACAGGTGACCAAATTGAAAATATATACCTTTACATCAAAAAGGTTGGTGACTTTTTCAAGCAAGATTTAATTGCAAAAGGCTCAATATACTACTTCAAGGTAAGGGCAAATCACTCTGAAAGTTAGAAAAAGTCTTAATTGAACAACATGTGTAATCTCTCTCTTGAGGCAAATAAATACTAGCCATGGTAGGTAAAGGGAGACAAGGAAAGAAGGTGAGTAACCTTGATGCATACATTCTTCACTGCAATGATTCAAAGTAAGTATCTAGAGTAAGAGCTTAAGTGGAAATAAAGGATCAAGTAGCAAGGAAAGCTTGTTTGACTATGTTTATTTGCTTGAGGACAAGCAAAAGGCTAGGTGTGGGGGTATTTGATAGAGCATAATTTAGACCATTTTATCATGATGATATTTATGTTAATTTACACTTTTTTTGCCTAATTTTGTGATTTTGATCTTATTTTGCAGAAAATGGTGTAAAGAGACAATTTGGTGAAAATGCCCCTAAAACTGCCTGAAATGGAGCAAAGGAGAGCAAGCATGCCAAGTGCAACTTGAAAGGAGCCAAATGAGGAAAGTAATTTGAAATTCAAATTTCAAATCCTTAAGAGAATTCAAAATTCAAAATCAAGATTCTGCTCATTAAGGAAAGTGCTAAATAAGGAAAGTGGCAGATAAGGAAAGTGCAGTCAACAGAGCAGTTTGAAATTCAAGATCTTCAAGGATACTTTCCATTATTGAAGAAGCCAAATCTTATGAAGATGCACATTCAAATTTGAAATTCAAATTCAGCTTGTCAAAGAAGCCAAAGAAGTCACACATGCCACCTCAAGTCTTTTACATTCAAAATTTAAAATTCAAAAGAGAGGCTCCACCTCATTAATGTGCAAGGTTGGGCGGCATGGGCAGCACTTGGGCAGCCAAGAGTTCAACTTGGGTAGCAAGGAAGGCCTAGGGCAACACCTTAACTCTATAAATACTTCTCTTCAAAGCCAGCTAGACCTCTCTCTCTTCACCTTGGACATTCGGCGCACCATTCCTTTGCAAGATAAGGCTTCGGCTCCTTCTCTCCTTCTTCCTTTCTTGTTTTTGGTTTTTGGTTCAGCCATGAGTGGCTGAAACCTTTTATTCTAGTTGAAGATTAGGTGATACTTTGGTTGTTTTATGGATTGTGAGATCTGAACCTATATTGTTATCTTTGGTTTATTCAATATTTGTGCAATTTTATGCTTGATTCCATTATTGCTTTGTTATTTTGATCAATGTGGCCACTTGATTCTTGATTGCAAGGTAATATATTGTTAGTTTGAATAATTTTGAGTCCGTAATTGCTTGGATTGTTCAAACACAAGAACACTTGGTGTAAAAACTAAGGAAGTTGCATAATCTAGCAATACTACCATGCATTTGGGTAGCTAGGATTAGATCTCTCTATTTCTTAATGCAATTGACAGTTGTTTTGATGCCTAAGGCCCAAGGACGTTCCTTGGCAACTTGTTGATTAGTGATTAATTAGAGGACGTTCCCTAATTGGTTTATGATTAAGGAGAGACATGATGGTGAGAAGCGTCTTCCATCTCCATAACTAATCTATTGAATTAATCAAGGGAAACTAAGTGTCAATAATCAATCCCAACAACTGAAGTGGATCCAATTATTCAACTAGATCTTTCTCATTATTGAAATCTCTTTAGTTTTTTACTATTCGCTTTCTTTTATTGCTTTCAGCATTAGATCAATTCAATCAATCTCAAAACCCCCTTTTTACTTTTATTGCACTTTATTTTTATTTTGCTTTCAGTTTCTTTGCTTTCAGTTTACTTTTAGTGTGTTCTCTTGGTCTTGATAAGAAAGATAGGTAAGTTTTCAATTCCATGTGGATTTGATCCTTTCACCACTCTCTGCAGTAGTAATATTGTTGATAACTGAGAAGGTTATTTTTGACCGGTTTCGACAACCGATAGTCACCTGCTGAGTTCAATCCCAGCACTGTCTACATAGACCTGTGTGACAACCTGCCAAACACCTATTCCCCCACCAAACAAAAAATTCGCTTGGGTTTTTGGGTTGCCACACAGCTCTCTAGCACAATCACCTATCACTAGCCCTTGATCCTTAGGCACTTGATCACCTCCCTCATAGTAAATTTAAAATTATTGCATCCTGCTTATACTGATCTTACCCCAATCGGTGAACCAACCCCTCTAGACCTACGTACTTTGGACGATATGGGGTTGCTTCGCAAGGTGGAGGAGTTTTCTCTCTTGCTCCTGTAGGTCCTGTTATACCATACCATGAGCGTGTGTTCAGAAAGAAGGCTGCTCACCAGGAAGCAGCTACCCAACAACTTGTCCCACCAATAGTAGCACAGCAAGAGGCACTGTCACATTCCAAAACCTATAGATAGAAATAGAAAAACTATTGGATTTAAATTGTACCATTCTAAAGTTAGAGTAATTAGCTTCAGGGGAGGTGCTAGCTTAACCTTGAGCTAATTAGGAGAGGTGCTAGCTTAACCTCGAGCTAATTAGGGGAGGTGCTAGCTTATCCATAGCTGCTTGACACACAATTCGCCTATAAATAGAGCACTAAAAGTTATGTTTAGAGGTCCAACTTGTATTTCATATAGATTTATACATCCAAAGATATAGTTAAAATAAGAATGATCAGCAAAAGTATTTTAATATTTTTAAGCTGTAATAATTGAATTATAGAAAGCCCAAATAATAAAATAGACTTAAAATAAAGTATCTAGTGTGTGAAGCAAGTCGGAATCAAGTTAATATCGGGAGTTGCTTAAGGGTTTCCTGACATGTTAGCTTGAGGTGCTTATTAAACCGACATGCTTACCTAAATGAAATGAATTTCTAAGGTTAAAAATGTAAGTTTAGTAGGTCAATCTATGAATATTGAAAATTTAAAAACTAAATTGAAACATGTGGAAAAGTTTAGTAGGTTAAAGTGTGAATATGAAAATTTTAAAAGTAAATTTCAAGTTTGGCCTCCATCTTTTTCTACATTTTCACCTAAAACCACCATGTGTCACCTAGCCATACATGAAGACATGACTAAGCATGAAAGAAAAAGTTGTCTTCTATTTCTCCATGCTTGTCGTACCTACACCAAAAAGAAAAGGAAAATCATTTTGCCTTCTTATCTTCCATTTCCACCATATTTCTCCATAAAGACAAAATCTTCATCCATGCAAAATCATTTCCTAAGTGAAATAATCAGCAAAGAAACCATAAAAAAGGAGGAAAGAAGGAGAGAAGTTATGGTGCTTAAGTGGTAAGTGATAGAAATTAAAAATTAGGTTAGGCAAACATATTCTTTAATATTTTCAATCAATTATATGTTGTTAAATGAATTAAAACTCATGTTTTTATTATTCTTTGTAAAGAAAAAATTCAAAAGGAGGAAGGTACATCAAATGGGAAAGGCAAGGAAAAAGAGTAACTAAGGTGTACCTAAAGCTTTTGAAAAGAACTGTACAAAAGGTTTGGTGTTTGTATGAAGTTCTATTTTTTCTTTGATTTTCTCATGAAAATGTAAAATTAGGGATTGGTTTTGATTGCTGAAAATGCTCTTTTGATTGTATGGATTTGTAATATGAATGTTGAAATGATGATTGGAAGGCTTAAAGCACATAGATATAACATGGGAGCCAAAAACATAAAACTGGCAAAATAGGTTCCAACAAGACAGCCTGTGTTAGAAACCTCATAACTTATTGTGTAATTATTGAAATTAAGCCTAATATATACCAAATGAAAGCTAAGACAAAAAGCTAAAACTTTCATGAAGTGATCAAATTCTAAATCTGTAGCTAATTATATGTAAATTCCTAGTGAACCTAAATTGGTCACAGGGAATTGTGCATTCGGAATAGTTTGTATCACTTAGACCATAACCAATGATTTAGTCATTGAAATAAATTAAGACCAGTGCCAAATGAACTCCGAGAAGTATATCTAAAACTATGTACGAGAAAGTTAAGCTTGAATCTGTATGCAAATATATATATATATGATATGTTTTGTTAGATTAAAAATAGATACCAAAACTGTACTGGTTAGAACTTGATTGGGCAGCTTGCAAAGAAAAAAAATTCATAACTTAAGTTAGGAAGGTCAGAATTAGATGTAATATATCTTGTTAGAAAGCTAAGACATAAATACACAAAGTTCATGAAGAAAGATGAGTGTAATTATGTCCATAAGATACTTAAAAATGTGACACAATCTCAGGCAGAAATAAACCTAAATCTAAATGTTGACCTAAAAGGGATTGACATGCTAGCTTTACGGCCAAATTACACATGTGCTAGCTTGACATGCCTACTTTTATGCACGTGCTAGCTTAATAGACTAAAACTTTATACACATATTCTTGATGAAATAGTAATATGTTTATGACCGAATATTATGTTCATGACCGGATATTATGTTCATGACTAAATATGGTCTATTATATACATATATATGCCTTTAAGGACTCATTTTATCGATGTGCTTACTTATCAATAAATAGTTCAACATACTTGTTTGTTTCAACATGTTAAGCATCTAAATGAATAATTTTAATAGCATAAATATTTAACATGTAAATATACATTCTTGGCCCTAATAAACCTCAGAGGGAGTCATAAATAGAATAAGGGTATGGCATGCCATGTACAGTTTAGTACATGATATGATATTTTTGACACACTATGTGTCATACAGTTTCTCGACTTTTGAGCCAGACAGACATAGCATTCGGCCCCCATGCCATACAATTTGGCACTTTATGCTATATAGATACAGTTTTTCCTTATCTAGCTAGTTGATCCTGCGAAGAGATTATAGGGGCTAAGATTTAATTGTTAGGAAACCTAGAGATTACTGCAACCCAAAACCTGTAGCGAAAAATAAAAAATCACTGTTTCCCTCCTAGGATCTAAGTGCTTCATTTATTTCGAAGAGAAGGATACGAGACTAACCTGTTAGACTCAACGAGAAGATACAATTTAAGACTCAAGGTGCTGCTTTTGAAACGAACACCCTCAATGGTATCCACACGAATGTCTTTTATCCTTCTAGAGTGCTAGCTCTCTCAAAGATGGATAAGCTATGTGCTTTTGCAATCTGCAGCTCAAAATGATTTTTTCAAAAACCGTCACCCCCTCAATTCGCAGCAGGAGTTTTATACGTTTTAAGTCTTTTAGTTTTCCCACAATTCTTTTCGCAAAAGAGTTGTGTTTATCACCCACTATCACAATCTCGCAGATACTCAAATATCTTACGTGACAGTTTGTTTTGATAAGGAAAACTGAAAATCTTTTATCTGTAACGGTTACAGATTATGATCTTATAATAATAATTAATATTAATAATAATAACATCTTTATTATAATTAATTATACTAATGGGCTTTTAGCCCATTAATATAACACATCAAGAACGTTCTTTTGTGTGTGACCCAATAGGCTCACATTAATTGGCAATAGGCTCAGTCCCACAAGGTCCATAAATCACAAGCGGCCTTTAGCAAGACATTATGACTAATTTGAGGATCGATAGTCTGATAAAGCCTAATAAATAAAACATGTATTAATTCCTTTGTCACACGGTATCTAGTTTGAATATAAGTCATGGTCAATGTCAAACTTATAATATTCAAACTTGTGCTTACTCGATCTTTAAATAGACTCATAAAATCAAATGATATTGATCACACTATCAATTCATTTGAGTACGACCATGCATTTCTGAGTCTCACTTATCAAGGGGCCCATAAGATATCTCTCTAAGAGAGGGATAAATTCTATCTTGATTGTTCAATATCCTCTACATAATTTCTATTATGCTCAATCATAACCTTTATGTTGTCCGATTAAAGACAATGTTTGGTTATGTCAAAACATAACAGTCTTTATGTTGGAAACTATGACAATCTCAAGTTAAATGATTAAGACATAACTACTTTGAGATTCACTTATGACAATAACCTATTTAGTAATATCAATGCGGGTCCATCCAATACTTTGTTCTCTAACAAGTATTTATGATTATTGAATTATATCAACATATACATAATCATCTCATGATTATCAATCAATAATCATACTAGTTATATTTTATTATTATCAACATAATAATAAGTAACCAAGGATGTTAATCATTATTATGTAACATGCAAATAAATAATAATAATCATATACCCCTTTATTTTTCATGGGCTTACCCTTATTGACATTCAAATTTCAGGTAGGCCTTTTCTTGACATTTACCTCAGTTGTCTTTAGCATCCCATGCAGCTAAGGAATGGATTTCTCCATGTTGTTTATGTTATTATTCATGTTATAGTTCATGAAAAACTGAAAAAACTGCCAGGTAAAGAATGTAGGATCAAATCCATGGAGAGTTCTAAACTTAGAGGATAGCCAAGCCTAGCAAGGTGATCAATGTAGCCTTTCATCTTCAAAATATGAGCACTAACTGATTCACCTTCAGCCATTTTGCAATCATGCAATGTAATGGTGGTTTCATACCTATCCTACCCAGCTTACTATTGGAAAGCCTGTTTGAGATGGACACTCATCTCATAAGCCTCAAGGTGCTCCAGATCCTTCTAAAGTTCTAGGCACATAGTTGCCAACATAGGATATCCAATGTCATTAGAATCATCCATATGCTTCTTATGCTTATTCTTAACAGCATTAGTAGCATCAGCAGGCGGTGGTTCAGGGATAGCTTCATCAAGCACATAGAACTTTTTCTCTTGCTTGAGAACAATACTCAAGTTTCTAAACCAGTCAACAAAATTAGTCCCATTTTCTTTCAGTTTATCATTCTCAAGGATGGATCGCAGTGATAAAGTGGAATTGTTATTAGCAGCCATAATAATCTACAAAATATGCAAATATGATCAATTTAGTAAATTAATATTGAGGTGATAATAATCTCCCACTAAAATACAACACTCAATAAGAATTATTACAATAATAATATTTTAGTGGGCTAAGATCCATATTTCACCTAATTCCAAGTCAGGTTTGGCATGACGCTTAGAATTAAGTTATTTAGGTAGTTAACTCCTTACCAATTACATCTAATGTAACTCTTAGATTATGAGGTGTTGACATCATATGTCAAATGCATGTTATACCCCACATCATTTTGATAACCTAATTAAGCCCAACCAAATTAAATAAATGAGTAACTATTACTCATCCTATCTTAATAAGATAACCTAAGCACTTTGTTTTGGCAAAACCTGCATTTTGGTGATCTTAGTCTTGATAGGCATTTAATACATGGGTGGCATTTAAACTTAAAATTATATGGTGAGGGTTCAACTTTCAATTTTAATTATGTTGTCTTGCATTTATATATCATAGCATCCTATATGCATATATATATATATAAACTATCATGCATAGCATCACATACTAATATATGATAGAATATGTAAACGTGACATAGCATGGCCAAAATCTAAAATGATCTTCACAAGCCAATATGAAGATCATAAGGGGCAACCTAGGTGTAATCCTATTACATTAGTTGCAATGGAACATGTCTTTATATCTTGAGCTTGCTTGTCCACACCATGGAACCTACTCGTCATTGGAGGCAACTCCACCATCACCATGGATGTAATACCCAACTAGACCCCAGCATCGGAATTCCTATTTTTCGGTGGAATCTCGGATGTCGGAAACCTCTAGAAGGGTAAAATATGTTTTTCTAAAATGTTTTCAAGTGTTTTAAGGTTTTAAGTAAGAAAGAAATTGAGTTTTTGAAAGAAAAACACCATGGAGGAAAATCCAGGTTCGGCCGCCGAACCTCATGTTCGGCCGCCGAACCTCATGTTCGGCCGCCGAACTTGGTGGAGTTTTGGAGTCACCTTTGGCTTTCAAAGGTGGTCTGGCCAGCCACCTATAAAAGGTCCTATGTCCGAAAATGGGCGAGTTTTCTCCACCATTTTCGGGCAAAGGTGAGTTCATGCCCTTCCATGGTTGGTTTTGAGGTTTTCCTTCAAATCCTACAAGTTCTTAATAAGTTTTAACTTGGTTTTGAAGTTTTAGAGCAAAGATCGAAGTTTGGAAGCTTGGAGACCTCCGGAACCCATTTTCCCCAAATCTCCAAGTTGGGTCACATTTTCTCTCGATCTTCAAGAGGTAAGCGTCGATCCTCACCTCCTTCGATGATTTAAACAAGTTTTATGAACATTTATGGGGTAGAAATGCATGTTTAGACTAGTTGTTAAAATGTTAGGGTTATGTGACTTAAGTATGAAATGCATGATTATTGAGTTGCCATGTTGACGTTTGTTGGGGTATAGGATAGTTTGAGACCCCTATATGCTTATGTATGTGTGTATGCATGTTTTTACATGAGTTGGTTTGAGTTTGGAAAGTTTGGGAGGCATTTGTGCATAAGGGCTGAGTTCTACCACTTCTGGAAGAACTCAAGTTTGGCAGCCGAAGGCACTTTCAGCCGCCGAACCTGCCTGTGGAGGCAAGCTTTTGGCTGCCGAACCCTGTCCTGAAAGTTAGACTTTTGGCTCTGGAGGGGATTTTCAGCCGCCGAAGGTGCCGCCGAAGGTGCATGAGTTTCGTCTCTGGAAGGGACTTTTGACCGCCGAAGGTGCCGCCGAAAGTGGCTGAGTTTCGGCTCTGGAGGGACTTTTGGCCGCCGAACCTGCCACCAAAAGTGCCCTGTTTAGCCTTCCTTTGCATGTTTTCTATGATTGTTTTAGGGTGTTTTAAGGGGTTTTTAGGGTGTAGTTTAGAGTTATGCTAGTGCATGTTTGGTCCCTTATTTTGAGTCCATTTGTGTAGGTTCAGACCCGAGGAACCGAGAACCCCAGCAGTGAGCTAGCTGCTTCAGAATCAGCCTGAGGTGAGTAGAATGAATCTTTATGTATCAAATTAAATCAGTTTTGAGCATGTTCATGCATCATGAATACCATGTTATTTACTAGGTTGTTTGCATTAGAATCCACGAATATGTTACATTGCATATTATGATGTTGATGTGGATGGATGTTGGATGACCCATTAGTCCTCGATATGATGAGATATGATATGATATGATGTGGAAGTCCAGGTGTGGCCTGCACTACGCCCCTGGCATAATGTAAGAGAAAGTCCGGGTGTGGCCTGCACTACGCCCCCGGCACGATTGGATATGTATAAGAGAAAGACCAGGTGTGGCCTCCACTATGCCCCTGGCACCATTGGAATGTGTAGAGGGCTGTTGGTGACAAGTCCATCCTTGATGTGATTTGTTTATGATGTGATGCATTTCATGAAAGCATGGATTTCAATATAATGTTTTACTATTCTGCTCACTGGGCTCTAGTAGCTCACCCCTTTCCCTTAACCCCCAGATTTGCAGGTTCGGGATAGACCGGGGAGTCTTCCAGGTTGAAGTTATGTCTATGTAATAGTTAGTTAGTTGTGGACATGAATTGTAAAATGATGTAATGTATTATAGTGTAAAGCATTGTATTGAGGATAGAATTGTGCTTGGCCCTAGTGTATGTTAATCCCTTTTGGTACATGATCCTTTTAATGAAATGTTTAATGATGTTTTATAAAAACTAAGCTTGATTATTGTAATGATGACCCAACTAGAGCATTTGATGAGGGCTCTAGTCTGGGGTGTGTATGGTTTATGTTCAGTGCATGCACAGGTTGAGCTTGGTGAATGAAAAGGTTTAAAGTTTTATGAAAATGTTTGATCATGTATGGGATTTATCAGGTATGTCAGGTTATATGTTAGGCTTGCTATGGGTCCCGGCGACCTTAAGTCGATCTGGATCCTAGCGCTGGTAGCGGTCCAATTTTCGGATCGTTACAAATTGGTATCAGAGCCCTAGGTTCATATGGTCGAACCTAGAGAGTGTCGAGCTCATAGGTGTTCTAGAAGGGCAAGCACAATAGGAAAATCATGTCCACTAGGATAGGATGTGGAGTCCTGTCTTGAATGATGATGTGAAATGCCATGATTTTATGCATGTGCATTAATGTTATGCTATGTATGTGATGCGGGTTCATGTGTCTCCACATGGACCATTTGATGCTAATGTTTTACGTTATGTGTTGTTTTTCAGTAAGCAGAATGAGAGGCACTCGTAAATCTGCACAATTGACTGGAGTACCACTAGAGAATGAGGGCATGGATGCCCATCCCCTTGCATTGCCAAGGGCAATGTCTTGTAGATCAAGCAGAGAGAGGGTGTCAAGGGACCCTAGAAGGTCTTTTGATACTAGCAGAAGGGGAATAGATCTAGGAGGAGGGGTCTTCTGATGTGAGGGAAGTGATGGATGAGGATCAGAGAAGGGATGGAAATCTAGATGTGAGCATGTCTGAGGAGGGTACAGGGGAGTCTCAGGGAGGCGCTCAGGCCTCGGGATTTGGTTATCCACCCCAGTATCCACCCTTTCCACAGGGCCCTGGGTATCCGATGGGGGGTACATCGGATTACTCCAGCTTTAACCCTTACCCCTCTTTCATGCCTTACCCACCTTTCTATCCACCATACCCCTAATACTGTAACGACCCCAAAATGGACCGTCACCGGCGCTAGGATTCAGGTCGGCTTAAGGCTGCCAGAACCCGTAGCAAGCCTGCTATCCTCTCTGTGAACCTATAAACTCATACATGATCATACATTTTCTGTGAAAATAAAAATTCTTGTCTGAATCAAGGCTTAACCTGTGCATGCACTATCTTTGTACTCTGTACGCTGTACCCCTGACTAGAGCTTGCTCTACATGGGTTAACTCATACCTGTTAAGCCTGGTTTTTCACATTCAACAAAACATATATACATATACAGATCATGTACAAAACATACATCACTAGGTCAAGCACATTTCTAACTTTATACACAACTATTACATTTATTTCATATTACATGTCCATTCTACGCTATTACAAATCTCTTTACTCTTTCTGTACTCTGCTGGACTGTCCCTGTGTATACTGTACACTGAACCTGCAAAACTGGGGTTATGGGAGTGTGATGAGCTCTATAGCCCAGTGAGTAGAACAGTAAAACATCTCAGTAAAATATGATATCATGGAATGCACCATATCACAGACAAGCCACATCAAAAGTAAACCTGTCACCACATAGTCCCAGTAACTCTGTGCCAGGGCGTAGAATCGAGCACCTGGTCTTCCTGTCATATATGTATATGTGTATATAATACCTCTGTACTTACCATTGCCAGGGCGTAGTCAAAGGCTCCTGGTCTTTACTATACCTGCCAAGGCGTAGTCAAAGGCTCCTTGTAACGACCCCAAAATGGACCGTCACCGGCGCTAGGATTCAGGTCGGCTTAAGGCCGCCAGAACCCGTAGCAAGCCTGCTATACTCTCTGTGTACCTGTAAAACTCATACATGATCATACATGTTCTGTGAAAATAAAACTCTTTTCTGAACCAAGGCTTAACCTGTGCATGCACTATCTCTGTACTCTGTACTCATGTACTCTGTACTCTGTATCCCTGACTAGAGCTTGCTCTAGATGGGTTAACTCATACCTGTTAAGCCTGGTTTTCACATACAGGAAAACATATATACATATACAGATCATGTACAAAACATACATCACTAGGTCAAGCAACAACTATTACATCTCTTTAATAATACATGTCCACTCTAAGCTATTACAGATCTCTTTACTTTTCCTGTACTCTGCTGGACTGTCCCTGTACACTGTACACTGAACCTGCAAAACTGGGGTTAAGGGAGTGGGATGAGCTCTATAGCCCAGTGAGTAGAACAGTAAAACATCTCAGTAAAATATGATCTCATGGAATGCACCATATCACAGACAAGCCACATCAAGAGTAAACCTGTCACCACATAGTCCCAGTAACTCTGTGCCAGGGCGTAGAATCGAGCACCTGGTCTTCCTGTCATATATGTATATGTGTATATAACACCTGTGTACTTACCATTGCCAGGGTGTAGTCAAAGGCTCCTGGACTTTACTATATACCTGCCAGGGCGTAGTCAAAGGCTCCTGGACTTCTCTATACCTGCCAGGGCGTAGTCAAAGGCTCCTGGACTTCCTGTCTGAGACTATTGGATCATTCAACATTCACTCACATCACCAAATAACGATGCAATGCAACATATTCGTGAATACTAATGCAATCAACCTATGGCATAAACATGATGCATGAGATATGCTAAAAGCAGTTTGTGGTTCAATTAAAAGTCATAAGTTTAGTTCCACTCACCTCTGGCTATCTGGACTGACTGACTCTGCAGGCTCTGAACCTCTGGAGCAGTACTCACTGCTGCTCTCTCTGGTTCCTCTGGTCTGTACCTATACAGATGGACTCAAATAAGGGACCAAACAAGCGTAGAAATAACTCTCTTAAACTGCCCCAAGAATTCCCTTAAACTCACTCAACTATCCAAGCAAAGCATGCAAAAGAAAGCTGGACAGGACACTTCCGGCGGCAGGTTCGGCGGCCGAATGTCCTCTCCAGAGACGAAACTCAAGCACCTTCGGCGGCACCTTCGGCGGCCGAATCCCCCAAACAGAGCCGAACATGCAAAACAGGCTGTGGCAGCCAAGCCACCATGCAGGAGGTTCGGCGGCCGAATGAACTTTCGGCTGCCTAACCTGAGTTCATCCAGAACTCAGCTTCAACGGCAAATCATTTTCTCCTTCCCTTCAACCACTCAACCCATATATACCTCATCGTCTCAACTCACATATACTCAAGTATATGTTCACAGGGGTCCAAAACTATCTATTACCCCCAAACAACAAAACAAACATAACAGAAATACATGTATACAGGCATAAATCACCAAAACTCCCATTTACAACCTAAACATGCATCTCTCTCTCCACAACTCCCATAAAACACATAAACAGGGTCAAGAGCATTACTTACCTCCTGTAACACAATAAACCACACACCATGTCTTGAGAAACTCATATTCTCCTACCCTCTAAAGGATTCCGACATCCCGGAGTCCACCGGACGACAAGAATTCCGGTGCCGGACTCTAGCCGGGTATTACATTCTCCCCCCCTTAAGAACATTCATCCTCGAAGGTTCCTAAAACACATAATTAACACATGAAATGGAGAAAACTAACCTCAAAACAAATATGGATACTGCTGGAGCATAGACTCCCGCGTCTCCCAGGTGCACTCTTCTAGATTATGGTGGTTCCATAGAACTTTCACCATCGGAATCTCCTTGTTCCTTAGCTGTCTGATCTTTGTGTCTAGAATCCGCACTGGCTGCTCTATATAGGTGAGATCCGTATGAATCTCCACCTCAGGCTCACTCAGAACCTGATTCGGATCTGACACAAACTGTCGTAGCATAGAAACATGAAATACCGGGTGAATTCTCTCCATAGAAGCAGGTAAATCCAGTTTATACGACACATTTCCGATCCTCTGCAACACCTCAAAGGGTCCAATGTACCGTGGAGCCAATTTACCTTTCTTTCCAAAACGAACCACTCCTTTCATTGGAGACACTTTTAGCAATACCCAATTACCTTCTTGAAACTCTAATTGCTTTCTGCGAACGTCTGCATAACTTTTCTGTCTACTCTGAGCTGTTCTGAGTCTCTCTCTGATCATGGGTACCATTCTATTGGTAATGTCTACTAACTCTGGCCCTGCAAGAGCCTTTTCGCCTACCTCTTCCCAGCAAACAGGGGATCTGCATTTCCTCCCATACAAAGCTTCATAAGGAGCCATCCCGATGCTCGCATGATGGCTGTTATTGTAGGCAAACTCCACCATACGTAGATGCTGCCTCCAAGAACCGCCAAAGTCTAACACACATAGTCGAAGCATATCCTCTATGGTCTGGATGGTCCTTTCTGACTGTCCATCAGTCTGTGGGTGGAAAGCAGTACTAAAATCCAATCTCGTGCCCATCGCACTTTGCAGACTCCGCCAAAAGCGGGAGGTAAACTGAGGTCCTCTGTCTGAAACTATAGATACTGGAACTCCATGTAATCTCACTATCTCATCCAGATAGACCTGTGCCAACTTATCCACAGAATAGTTACTCCGTACTGGAAGAAAATGAGCAGATTTCGTGAGTCTGTCCACAATCACCCATATCGAGTCTATCCTGTTGGACGCTACTGGTAAACCCACTACAAAATCCATGGCTATGTTCTCCCATTTCCACTCTGGAATCGGTAATGGGTTAAGCATTCCGGCTGGTTTCTGATGCTCTAATTTCACCCTCTGACAAACCTCACAGGCTGTCACGAACTGCGCCACTTCTTTCTTCATAGCTGGCCACCAATAGACCCTTTTCAGATCCTGATACTTCTTGGTGGCTCCTGGGTGAACACTATACCTCGCATTATGAGCTTCCCTCATAATGTCTTCCTTAACACTGCCCCTATCTGGTACACAAAGTCGACTCCCATAGCGAAGGATCCCTTTGCTGTCACATCTGAACTCTGTATTATCGCCTGACTGAACGGTCCTGGCAATTTTCATCAACTAAGGGTCTTCATGCTGTCTCTGAGCTATCTGCTCCAGAAACACAGGTGTCACTCTCATCTGTGCTATCAACGCACCTGTACCAGACAACTCGAGCTGTAATCCCTCATCGAAGAGCTTATAAAGCTCCATCACAACTGGTCTCCGCTCTACTGCTATATGGGATAAACTGCCTAGTGACTTCCGGCTTAGGGCGTCTGCGACAACATTCGCCTTACCCGGATGATACTGGATTTTACAATCATAATCACTGAGCAATTCGACCCACCTTCTCTGCCGCAAATTCAGCTCTCTTTGACTTAAGATGTACTGTAAACTCTTGTGATCGGTGAAGATCTCGCATTTAACCCCGTAGAGGTAATGCCGCCACATCTTAAGTGCAAAGATAACTGCTGCCATCTCTAGGTCATGGGTAGGGTAATTCAACTCGTGCTTCTGCAACTGTCTAGAAGCATAAGCGATTACTCTATCTCTCTGCATCAATACACAACCCAATCCCACTCGAGATGCATCACAGAACACTGTGAACTCTTCATTACTGACAGGCAGAGCTAACACTGGTGCTGTTGTCAATCTCCTCTTGAGCTCCTCAAAGCTCTCTTCACATTGGTCTGACCAGATAAACTTCTGGTTCTTCTGAGTCAACTTGGTCATAGGAGCTGGTATCTTGGAGAAGTTCTGAACGAACCTCCTGTAGTAACCTGCCAGTCCCAGAAAGCTTTTAATCTCAGTCACTGTCGCGGGTCTGGGCCAGTTAGCTACAGCCTCTATCTTCTTGGGGTCTACCTCAATACCCTCTGCTGATACCACATGTCCCAAGAAGGCAATGCTCCGTAACCAAAACTCACACTTTGAGAACTTGGCATATAAACCATGCTCTCTCAGTGTCTGCAGAATGATCCTCAGATGTTGGGCATGCTCCTCTGCATCTCTGGAATACACTAAGATATCATCGATAAACACAATGACAAAGTGATTCAGAAACTCACTGAATACCCTGTTCATGAGATCCATAAATGCTGCAGGGGCGTTAGTCAACCCGAACGGCATCACTAAGAACTCATAATGCCCATATCTGGTCCGAAAAGCTGTCTTAGGCACATCTGCCTCTCTGACTCTCAACTGATGATACCCAGATCTCAGATCTATTTTCGAGAAACAACCTGCTCCAGCTAGCTGGTCAAATAGATCATCAATCCGAGGTAAGGGATACCGATTCTTGATAGTGACCTTGTTCAACTGTCTGTAGTCGATACAAAGTCTGAGGGATCCATCCTTCTTTCTGACAAAGAGCACTGGAGCACCCCAAGGTGAGGTACTAGGACGGATGAAACCCTTGTCTACCAAGTCCTGCAACTGTTCTTTCAACTCTGTTAACTCATCTGGCGCCATCCTGTAGGGAGGAATAGAGATAGGTCTGGTACCTGGCAGTAATTCAATTTCAAACCCTATCTCCCTATCAGGTGGTAGTCCTGGCAAATTGTCTGGGAACACATCGAGAAATTCTCGAACTACTGGTACTGTGGCTGGTTCCCTCACCTGACTGTCTAGCTCTCTCACATGAGCTAGAAACCCCTGACAACCCCTCCTAAGCAAACGACGAGCCTGAAGGGCTGAAATCAGACCTCTGGGTGTACCTCTCCTGTCTCCTCTGAAGACACACTCTGACCCATCCTGGTCTCTGAGACGCACTAACTTCTCTCGACAGTCCAACGTAGCACTGTATGTAGATAACCAATCCATCCCTAGAATGACATCAAAATCCGTCAAATCTAGAACCACAAGGTCAGCTGGAAGGTATCTACCCTCGATAAACACTGGACTGAAACGACAGACTGACACTGCCACTGATGGGTCACACTTGGGTCCACTGACCCAGAGAGGATACTCTAACTCAGAACTGATCAAACCCAATCGCTCTATGGCTCTTGAAGCAATAAAGGAATGAGAAGCACCGGGGTCCATCAAAGCATACACATCTGAACACCCAATGATGAGATTACCTGACACCACTGTGTTTGACGTGTTAGCCTCCTCCTGTGTCTGTAACGACCCCAAAATGGACCGTCACCGGCGCTAGGATTCAGGTCGGCTTAAGGCCGCCAGAACCCGTAGCAAGCCTGCTATATTCTCTGTGTACCTGTAAACCTCATACATGATCATACATTTTCTGTGAAAATAAAACTCTTTGCTGAACCAAGGCTTAACCTGTGCATGCACTATCTCTGTACTCTGTATCCCTGACTAGAGCTTGCTCTAGATGGGTTAACTCATACCTGTTAAGCCTGGTTTTCACATACAGGAAAACATATATACATATACAGATCATGTACAAAACATACATCACTAGGTCAAGCAACAACTATTACATCTCTTTCATATTACATGTCCACTCTAAGCTATTACAGATCTCTTTACTCTTTCTGTACTCTGCTGGACTGTCCCTGTACACTGTACACTGAACCTGCAAAACTGGGGTTAAGGGAGTGGGATGAGCTCTATAGCCCAGTGAGTAGAACAGTAAAACATCTCAGTAAAATATGATCTCATGGAATGCACCATATCACAGACAAGCCACATCAAGAGTAAACCTGTCACCACATAGTCCCAGTAACTCTGTGCCAGGGCGTAGAATCGAGCACCTGGTCTTCCTGTCATATATGTATATGTGTATATAACACCTGTGAACTTACCATTGCCAGGGCGTAGTCAAAGGCTCCTGGACTTTGCTATATACCTGCCAGGGCGTAGTCAAAGGCTCCTGGTCTTTGCTATACTTGCCAGGGCGTAGTCAAAGGCTCCTGGACTTCCTGTCTGAGACTATTGGATCATTCAGCATTTACTCACATCATCAAATAAGAATGCAATGCAACATATTCGTGACTACTAATGCAATCAACCTATGGCATAATCATGATGCATGAGATATGCTAAAAGCAGTTTGTGATTCAATTAAAAGTCATAAGTTTAGTTCCACTCACCTCTGGCTATCTGGACTGACTGACTCTGCAGGCTCTGAACCTCTGGAGCAGTACTCACTGCTGCTCTCTCTGGTTCCTCTGGTCTGTACCTATACAGATGGACTCAAATGAGGGACCAAACTAACTTATCAATACCTCTATTAAACTCCCCAAGAATCCCCTTAAACTCACTCAACTATCCATGCAAAGCATGTAAAAGAAAGCTGGACAGGACACTTTCGGCGGCAGGTTCGGCGGCCGAATGTCCTCTCCAGAGACGAAACTCAAGCACCTTCGGCGGCACCTTCGGCGGCCGAATCCCCCAAACAGAACCGAACATGCAAAAACACTCGGGGGCAAGCTGTGGCAATTAAGCCACCATGCACGAGGTTCGGCGGCCGAATGAACTTTCGGCTGCCGAACCTGAGTTCATCCCGAACTCAGTTTCAACGGCAAACCATCTCCTTCTTTCCTTCAACTTCTCAAACCATGCAAACTTCACCTCCTCAACATACATATACTCATGTATATGATCACAGGGGTCCAAAACTAGCTAATAACCCCAAACAACAAAACAAACATAACATATACACATGTATACATGCATAACTCATCAAAACTATCATTAAGAACCTAAACATGCATCTCCTTCCACAAATCCCCCTAAAACCTTCAGAAAACATATTCAAGAACATCAGTTACCTCCTGACGTAAGAAGCTACACACGCTAAACAAGGGAAAACGGATCACCTCTTCTCACACTCTCAAACTCTCTCAAACTCACTTTTGTTTCTCTCAACTCTCAATTCCTTTGCAAGCACCTCAAACTGCTGTGAGAACAACCAAAAATATGTACAGATGAGTCATAAGAGACGTGGTCATTCCATGGCAAGAATCTGAGGCCAACACTTGTCAAAACAAACATGACTCAGCTGGCTGGCCAACTCATCGTCGGCTGCCCAATCACATGCGAGACCATGCAACGTTCGGGGGCCGAACTTCCCTTCGGAAGCCAAACACTTTCGGCGGCCGAACTTACTTTCGGCGGCCGAACTTACTTTCGGCGGCCGAACTTGGCTCCTCTGCCTTGGTTCATTGCAACTCAAAACTCAAAACTAAAGAACTGAAAAACCATAAAACACCTCCTAACACATAGAAACCATAACTCCTACCCTTATATCGAATCCCAACACCCCGGAGTCCACCAAACAACAGGAATTCCGGTGCCGGATTCTAGCTGGGTATTACACACTGTGAAAATCCGTGCTGGGGCTACCGGATTTCCACCTCGGGAACCTGCTGCTGAAGTAGAGGCTACCCCTCTCCCTCTACCTCTGCCACTAGTCTGAGGCATGACTGGAGCTACTGGCCGTACAACTGGCTGTACCACACTGCCTGAACTCATCTGCTGGGATGGTGCAAAAGTCATTTGCGGACAATCCCGAGCAATATGCCCTTCCTGTCCACATCGAAAACAAGCTGTAGATCCCAACCGACAAACTCCTCCATGTGGTTTTCCGCATCGTCTGCAGACTGGAGCTGTGCCAGAGCTGGAGCCACTACCTATTCCCAGACCTGACTTGACTGTACTCCAGAACTTACTCTTTGTTCCTTTTGCTCTATCCCATCTTTTACTGCTTGGTGTGGGGGCTTTAGAACCTGAAGCCTGTGCCTTTGACTGGTTCTGAATATTGGCACTAGCTTCCATTTTCCTGGCTGCGTCTACTATGGAATGGAAACTCTCCTTTTCTGCTGGAAGAATCAAGGAAGCATACCTAGGATGCAGTCTCATAGTATATCTCCTTGCTTTCTTCTGATCAGTATCATAGGCTTGACCCACGTACTGAAGCAGATCCAAGAACTTATCTGTGAATTCATCCACACTCATCTCATCTGTCTGTCTCAACTGTTCGAATTCAATTACTTTCATCTCCCTCGAACTGTCAGGAAAAGCCCACCCTGCAAACTCATTGGCGAACTCTCCCCATGACATGCTATCCATTCTAGGCTCCACATAATGCTTAAACCATTCTCTGGCTTTCTTGCATTTTAATGTGAACCCTGCCATCTCAATGGCTCTCCTATCATCTGCTCCCAATTCACTGGTTATCATCCTAACTGCTCTGAGGTAATCAAATGGATCATCTCCCGTGTTGTATTTAGGAGCATCCAATTTCAAGTATTCCGTCATTTGGACTTTACCTCCAGATGAGCTAGGTTCATGTCTGTCAACAACAGGGGCTACTGGTTCTGGTGGTAGTACTGGTTCATTTGGCTCTAGGTGTGCTGCACTTGGATGGATAGGGGAAGAGGGATACATAGGATATGGTGGATAGTACGGATAAGGCATATAAGGCATGTAAGGAGGATATGGCACAAAACTCGAGTACTCCGACATACCTCCCATCGGATACTCTGGATAGCCAAAACCTGAGGTCTGAGCACCTCCCTGCGACTCTCCCATACCTTCCTCAAAACTGCCTATACCCATGCTATCATCTCTAGACTGATCAATCTCCATAGCTTCCCTCCTTTCTTCTGATCTTCCTCCCCTAGCTGTTCCTCTTCTGCTCTCGTCGACAGACCTTCTAGGGTCTATTGACGTACCTTCCCTGCTAGATCTCTGAGACCTTGCCCTTGGCAATGCAGGAGGACGAGCAGCTGGTCTCTCATTCTCTGGTGGGACTCCAGTCAATCGAGCTGATCGACGAGTTCCTCGCATCTTTACTCTCTGGAAACACAACATATAACATACCACTTTAGCACATAAACATCACATATCAATCATACACATACAACACTCATGGCATATCATAGCAAATAGGACTCAAAACCCTATCCTAGTGGACATGATTTCCTATTGTGCTTGACCACTTCTAACCTGTCTGAGCCCAACACTAGGTCCGATCATGTGAACCTAGGGCTCTGATACCAATCTGTAACGACCCCAAAATGGACCGTCACCGGCGCTAGGATTCAGGTCGGCTTAAGGCCGCCAGAACCCGTAGCAAGCCTGCTATACTCTCTGTGTACCTGTAAAACTCATACATGATCATACATGTTCTGTGAAAATAAAACTCTTTTCTGAACCAAGGCTTAACCTGTGCATGCACTATCTCTGTACTCTGTACTCATGTACTTTGTACTCTGTATCCCTGACTAGAGCTTGCTCTAGATGGGTTAACTCATACCTGTTAAGCCTGGTTTTCACATACAGGAAAACATATATACATATACAGATCATGTACAAAACATACATCACTAGGTCAAGCAACAACTATTACATCTCTTTAATAATACATGTCCACTCTAAGCTATTACAGATCTCTTTACTTTTCCTGTACTCTGCTGGACTGTCCCTGTACACTGTACACTGAACCTGCAAAACTGGGGTTAAGGGAGTGGGATGAGCTCTATAGCCCAGTGAGTAGAACAGTAAAACATCTCAGTAAAATATGATCTCATGGAATGCACCATATCACAGACAAGCCACATCAAGAGTAAACCTGTCACCACATAGTGCCAGTAACTCTGTGCCAGGGCGTAGAATCGAGCACCTGGTCTTCCTGTCATATATGTATATGTGTATATAACACCTGTGTACTTACCATTGCCAGGGCGTAGTCAAAGGCTCCTGGACTTTACTATATACCTGCCAAGGCGTAGTCAAAGGCTCCTGGACTTCTCTATACCTGCCAGGGCATAGTCAAAGGCTCCTGGACTTCCTGTCTGAGACTATTGGATCATTCAGCATTCACTCACATCACCAAATAACGATGCAATGCAACATATTCGTGAATACTAATGCAATCAACCTATGGCATAAACATGATGCATGAGATATGCTAAAAGCAGTTTGTGGTTCAATTAAAAGTCATAAGTTTAGTTCCACTCACCTCTGGCTATTTGGACTGACTGACTCTGCAGGCTCTGAACCTCTGGAGCAGTACTCACTGCTGCTCTCTCTGGTTCCTCTGGTCTGTACCTATACAGATGGACTCAAATGAGGGACCAAACAAGCGTAGAAATAACTCTCTTAAACTGCCCCAAGAATTCCCTTAAACTCACTCAACTATCCAAGCAAAGCATGCAAAAGAAAGCTGGACAGGACACTTCCGGCGGCAGGTTCGGCGGCCGAATGTCCTCTCCAGAGACGAAACTCAAGCACCTTCGGCGGCACCTTCGGCGGCCGAATACCCCAAACAGAGCCGAACATGCAAAACAGGCTGTGGCAGCCAAGCCACCATGCAGGAGGTTCGGCGGCCGAATGAACTTTCGGCTGCCTAACCTGAGTTCATCCAAAACTCAGCTTCAACGGCAAATCATTTTCTCCTTCCCTTCAACCACTCAACCCATATATACCTCATCGTCTCAACTCACATATACTCAAGTATATGTTCACAGGGGTCCAAAACTATCTATTACCCCCAAACAACAAAACAAACATAACAGAAATACATGTATACAGGCATAAATCACCAAAACTCCCATTTACAACCTAAACATGCATCTCTCTCTCCACAACTCCCATAAAACACATAAACAGGGTCAAGAGCATTACTTACCTCCTGTAACACAATAAACCACACACCATGTCTTGAGAAACTCATATTCTCCTACCCTCTAAAGGATTCCGACATCCCGGAGTCCACCGGACGACAAGAATTCCGGTGTCGGACTCTAGCCGGGTATTACACTCCTGGACTTCTCTATACCTGCCAGGGCGTAGTCAAAGGCTCCTGGACTTCCTGTCTGAGACTATTGGATCATTCACCATTCACTCACATCACCAAATAATGATGCAATGCAACATATTCGTGGATACTAATGCAATCACCCTATAGCATAATCATGATGCATGAGATATGCTAAACCATTCCATTGTGCAAGTAAAAGAGTTAAGTTTAGTTCCACTCACCTCTGGCTACCTGGACTGACTCTGCAGGCTCTGGAGCAGAACTCACTGCTGCTCTCTCTGGCTCCTCTGGTCTGTACCTATACAGATGGATTCAAATGAGGGACCAAACTCGCTTATGAACAACTCTATGACACCCCCTAAGAATCCCCTTAAACTCACTCTAACATCCATGCAAAACATGCAAAGGAAAGCTGGACAGAACACTTTCGGCGGCAGGTTCGGCGGCCGAAAGTCCTCTCCAGAGACGAAACTCAAGCACCTTCAGCGGCCGAACTTCCACTTTCGGCAGCCGAACCCTTTCGGGGGCAAGTTTCGGGGGCCAAAAGGCACTCCAGAGACGAAAGTCTCTAACCTTTGGCAGCACCTTCGGCGGTCGAACTTCCCTCCAGAGCCGAAAGTCCAAAAGCTCGGGGGCAAGCTTGGGCAGCCGAAGCCACCTCCTCACACCTCTTCAGGGGTTCGGCGGCCGAATGTACCTTCGGCAGCCGAACCTGAGTTCATCAGCAGGGCAGAAACTTGCCCTGCCTCTCGCCAAATGCACCAAACTCCTCTCCAACTGCACACCACACTTCCTCCACTTGCATACACTCATGTATATACTCAAAGGGGTCAAAAACTACCTAAAAACCCCACACACACAACTCATACAACACAGAAACAAGCTTTATGCACAAAATCATCAAAACCTCACAAATAACCCTATTCATGCAACTCTCTCCACAATCCCCATAAAACCTTCAGAAAACATAAAAACAAGCTCAGGATCTTCACTTAGCTCGTGAAAACAAGTAGATGAAGGATCCTAACGTGGAGTTTTGGAGCAACTTGCCTTCAAACTCTCCAAACTTCAAAACTTTGAGTTTTTAGCTTAAAACCTTCAAAATATCATAAAAACTAATCAAATCTTTGCATGATTTAATGAAAACATGAAAGAATACTCACAAAGGACAGAATTTCACCTCAGCAAGTGAAAGAAACGGTGCTCTACCGCTTCAACCGACTAAGGGCCATTTATAGGTGGCTGGCCAGACCACCTTCGGCGGCCACACGTGAAACCGAAAGCCATGCATGTTCGGCGGCCGAACCTCAACTTCGGCGGCCGAACCTGGCTTTTCTGCCTTGGTTCATTTCACTCAAAACCTCATTTCCTTATGCATAAAACTTGATAAACATAGCAAAACCGTTAAGAAAAACATAAATCAAATCCTTCTAGAGACTTCCGACATCCCGGATCCCACCGGAAAGCAGAATTTCGATGTCGGACTCTAGCCGGGTATTACATTCTCCCCCCTTAAGAACATTCGTCCTCGAATGTCCTAAAACAAACAAAGAATATATAGAAAAGGAGGAAACAAACCTCAAACAAATATGGATACTGCTGAAGCATCGACTCTCGCGTCTCCCAGGTGCATTCTTCGAGATTATGGTGGTTCCACAGAACTTTCACCATCGGAATTTCCTTGTTCCTTAGCTGTCTGATCTGTGTGTCTAGAATCCGCACTGGCTGCTCTATATAGGTGAGATCTGTATGAATCTCCACCTCAGGCTCACTCAGAACCTTATTCGGATCTGACACAAACTGTCGTAGCATAGAAACATGAAATACCGGGTGAATTCTCTCCATAGAAGTAGGTAAATCCAGCTTATACGACACATTTCCGATCCTCTGCAAAATCTCAAAGGGTCCAATGTACCGTGGAGCTAACTTACCCTTCTTTCCAAAATGAACCACTCCTTTCATTGGCGACACTTTCAGCAATACCATACTACCCTCCTGAAACTCTAACGGCTTCCTGCGAACGTCTGCATAACTTTTCTGCCTACTCTGAGCTGTCCTGATTCTATCTCTGATCAGGGGCACCACTCTACTGGTAATCTCTACTAACTCTAGCCCTGCAAGAGCCTTCTCTCCTATTTCTTCCCAGCAAATAGGGGATCTGCACTTCCTCCCATATAAAGCTTCATACGGAGCCATCCCTATGCTAGCATGATGGCTGTTATTGTAGGCAAACTCCACCAAAGGTAGATGCTGCCTCCAAGAACCGCCAAAGTCTAACACACACAGTCGAAGCATATCCTCTATGGTCTGGATGGTCCTCTCTGACTGTCCATCAGTCTGTGGGTGGAAAGCAGTGCTAAAATCCAATCTCGTGCCCATCGCACTCTGCAGACTACGCCAAAATCTAGAGGTAAACTGAGGTCCTCTGTCTGAAACTATAGACACTGGAACTCCATGTAATCTCACTATCTCATCCAGATAGACCTGTGCCAACTTATCCACAGAATAGGTACTCCGAAATGGAAGAAAATGAGCAGATTTCGTGAGTCTGTCCATAATCACCCAAATAGAGTCTATCCTGTTGGACGTTGCTGGTAAACCCACTACAAAATCCATAGCTATGTTCTCCCATTTCCACTCTGGAATTGGCAGTGGGTTAAGCATTCCGGCTGGTTTCTGATGCTCTAGTTTCACCCTCTGACAAACCTCACAGGCTGTCACAAATCGCGCCACTTCTTTCTTCATGGCTGGCCACCAATAGACCCTTTTCAGATCCTGGTACATCTTGGTGGCTCCTGGGTGAACACTATACCTCGCATTATGAGCTTCCCTCATAATGTCTTCCTTCACACTGCTCCTATCTGGTACACAAAGTCGACTCCCATAACGAAGGATCCCTTTGCTATCAAATCTGAACTCTGCACTATTGCCTGACTGAACAGTCCTGGCAATTTTCATCAACTCTGGGTCCTCGTGCTGTCTCTGAGCTATCTGCTCCAGAAACACAGGTGTCACTCTCATCTGTGCGATCAATGCACCTGTACCAGACAACTCTAGCTGTAACCCCTCTTCTAAGAGCTTGTAAAGCTCCCTCACGACTGGTCTCCGCTCTGCTGCTATATGGGATAAACTGCCTAGTGACTTCCGGCTTAGGGCGTCTGCCACAACATTCGCCTTACCCAGATGATACTGGATCTGACAATCATAATCACTGAGCAATTCGACCCATCTTCTCTGCCTCAAATTCAGCTCTCTCTGACTCAAGATGTACTGTAAACTCTTGTGATCAGTGAAGGTCTCGCATTTAACCCCATAGAGGTAATGCCGACACATCTTAAGTGCAAAGATAACTGCTGCCATCTCTAGGTCATGGGTGGGGTAATTCAACTCGTGCTTCTTCAACTGTCTAGAAGCATAAGCTATCACCCTCTCACGCTGCATCAAAACACAACCCAATCCCACTCGAGATGCATCACAGAACACTGTGAAATCCTCATTACTCACAGGCAGAGCTAGCACTGGTGCTGTGGTCAATCTCCTCTTGAGCTCCTCAAAGCTCTCTTCACACTGGTCTGACCAGACAAATTTCTGGTTCTTCTGAGTCAGTTTGGTCATAGGAGCTGCTATCTTGGAGAAGTCCTGAACGAACCTCCTGTAGTAACCTGCCAGTCCCAGAAAGCTTTTAATCTCAGTCACTGTAGTGGGTCTGGGCCAGTTAGCTACAGCCTCTATCTTCTTAGGATCTACCTCAATACCCTCTGCTGATACCACATGTCCCAAGAAGGAAATGCTCCTCAACCAAAACTCACACTTCGAGAACTTGGCATATAACCCATGCTCTCTCAGTGTTTGCAGAACTATCCTCAGATGCTGGGCATGCTCCTCTGCATCTCTGGAATACACTAAAATATCATCGATGAAAACAATGACAAAGTGATCCAGAAACTCACTGAAAACTCTGTTCATGAGATCCATAAATGCTGCAGGGGCGTTAGTCAATCCGAACGGCATCACTAAGAACTCATAATGCCCATATCTAGTTCTAAAAGCTGTCTTTGGCACATCTGCCTCTCTGACTCTCAACTGATCATATCCGGATCTCAGACCTATTTTAGAAAAACAACCTGCTCCAGCTAGCTGGTCAAATAGATCATCAATCCTAGGTAGAGGATACCTATTCTTGGTAGTGACCTTGTTCAACTGTCTGTAGTCGATACAAAGTCTGAGGGATCCATCCTTCTTTCTGACAAAGAGCACTGGAGCACCCCAAGGTGAGGTACTAGGGCGGATGAAACCCTTATCTACCAAGTCCTGCAACTGTTCTTTCAACTCCTTTAACTCTGTTGGCGCCATCCTGTAGGGAGGAATAGAGATCGGTCTGGTACCTGGCAGCAATTCGATTTCAAACCCTATCTCCCTATCAGGTGGGAGTCCTGGTAAATCGTCTGGGAACACATCGAGAAACTCTCGAACTACTGGTATTGTGGTTGGTTCCCTCACCTGACTGTCTAGCTCTCTCACATGAGCTAGAAACCCCTGACAACCCCTTCTAAGCAAACGACGAGCCTGAAGGGCTGAAATCATACCTCTGGGTGTACCTCTCCTATCTCCTCTGAAGACACACTCTGACCCATCCTGGTTTCTGAGACTAACTATCTTCTCTCTACAGTCCAAAGTAGCACTATATGCAGATAGCCAATCCATCCCTAGAATGACATCAAAATCTGCCAAGTCTAGAACCACAAGGTCAGCTGGAAGGCATCTACCCTCTATGAACACTGGACTGAAATGACAGACCGACACTGCCACTGATGGGTCACATTTAGGTCCACTGACCCAGAGAGGATACTCTAACTCAAATGGATCATCTCCCGTGTTGTATTTAGGAGCATCCAATTTCAAGTACTCCGTCATTTGCACTTTAACTCCAGATGAGCTAGGTTGATGTCTGTCAACAACAAGAGCTACTGGTTCTGGTGGTGGTACTGGTTCATTTGGCTCTGGTGGTGGTACTGGTACATCAGATTACTCCAGCTTTAACCCTTACCCCTCTTTCATGCCTTACCCACCTTTCTATCCACCATACCCCCAATACTGTAACGACCCCAAAATGGACCGTCACCGGCGCTAGGATTCAGGTCGGCTTAAGGCCGCCAGAACCCGTAGCAAGCCTGCTATCCTCTCTGTGAACCTATAAACTCATACATGATCATACATTTTCTGTGAAAATAAAAATTCTTGTCTGAACCAAGGCTTAACCTGTGCATGCACTATCTCTGTACTCTGTACTCTGTACTCTGTACTCTGTACTCTGTACTCTGTACTCTGTACTCTGTACGCTGTACCCCTGACTAAAGCTTGCTCTAGATGGGTAAACTCATACCTGTTAAGCCTGGTTTTTCACATTCAGCAAAACATATATACATATACAGATCATGTACAAAACATACATCACTAGGTCAAGCACATTTCTAACTTTATACACAACTATTACATTTCTTTCATATTACATGTCCATTCTACGCTATTACAAATCTCTTTACTCTTTCTGTACTCTGCTGGACTGTCCCTGTGTATACTGTACACTGAACCTGCAAAACTGGGGTTACGGGAGTGGGATGAGCTCTATAGCCCAGTGAGTAGAACAGTAAAACATCTCAGTAAAATATGATCTCATGGAATGCACCATATCACAGACAAGCCACATCAAGAGTAAACCTGTCACCACATAGTCCCAGTAACTCTGTGCCAGGGCGTAGAATCGAGCACCTGGTCTTCCTGTCATATATGTGTATGTGTATATAACACCTCTGTACTTACCATTGCTAGGGCGTAGTCAAAGGCTCCTGGTCTTTACTATACCTGCCAGGGCGTAGTCAAAGGCTCCTGGACTTCTCTATACCTGCTAGGGCGTAGTAAAAGGCTTCTGGACTTCCTGTCTGAGACTATTGGATCATTCACCATTCACTCACATCACCAAATAATGATGCAATGCAACATATTCGTGGATACTAATGCAATCACCCTATAGCATAATCATGATGCATGAGATATGCTAAACCATTCCATTGTGCAAGTAAAAGAGTTAAGTTTAGTTCCACTCACCTCTGGCTACCTGGACTGACTCTGCAGGCTCTGGAGCAGAACTCATTGCTGCTCTCTCTGGTTCCTCTGGTCTGTACCTATACAGATGGATTCAAATGAGGGACCGAACTCGCTTATGAACAACTCTATGACACCCCCTAAGAATCCCCTTAAACTCACTCTAACATCCATGCAAAACATGCAAAGGAAAGCTGGACAGAACACTTTCGGCGGCAGGTTCGGCGGCCGAAAGTCCTCTCCAGAGACGAAACTCAAGCACCTTTGGCGGCCGAACTTCCACTTTCGGCAGCCGAACCTTTTCGGGGGCAAGTTTCGGGGGCCAAAAGGCACTCCAGAGACGAAAGTCTCTAACCTTCGGCAGCACCTTCGGCGGCCGAACTTCCCTCCAGAGCCGAAAGTCCAAAAGCTCGGGGGCAAGCTTGGGCAGCCGAAGCCACCTCCTCACACCTCTTCAGGAGTTCGGCAGCCGAATGTACCTTCGGCAGCCGAACCTGAGTTCATCAGCAGGGCAGAAACTTGCCCTGCCTCTCGCCAAATGCTCCAAACTCCTCTCCAACTGCACACCACACTTCCTCCACTTGCATACACTCATGTATATGCTCAAAGGGGTCAAAAACTACCTAAAAACCCCACACACACAACTCATACAACACAGAAACAAGCTTTATGCACAAAATCATCAAAACCTCACAAATAACCCTATTCATGCAACTCTCTCCACAAACCCCATAAAACCTTTAGAAAACATAAAAAAAAGCTCAGGATCTTCACTTACCTCGTGAAAACAAGTAGATGAAGGATCCTAACGTGGAGTTTTGGAGCAACTTGCCTTCAAACTCTCCAAACTTCAAAACTTTGAGTTTTTAGCTTAAAACCTTCAAAAGATCATAAAAACTAATCAAATCTTTGCATGATTTAATGAAAACATGAAAGAATACTCACAAAGGACAGAATTTCACCTCAGCAAGTGAAAGAAACGGTGTTCTACCGCTTCAACCGACTGAGGGCCATTTATAGGTGGCTGGCCAGACCACCTTCGGCAGCCACACGTGAAACCGAAAGCCATGCATGTTCGGCGGCCGAACCTCAACTTCGGCGGCCGAACCTGGCTTTTCTGCCTTGGTTCATTTCACTCAAAACCTCATTTCCTTATGCATAAAACTTGATAAACATAGCAAAACCGTTAAGAAAAACATAAATCAAATCCTTCTAGAGACTTCCGACATCCCGGATCCCACCGGAAAGCAGAATTCTGATGCCGGACTCTAGCCGGGTATTACAAATACCCAATGTATCCACCCTCACCTTTCTACCCAAATGTGACAAACCCTAATCAAGGGAATGTTGCACCTCCTCCACCACCCCCTGAACCTGTAGCTCCTTAAGTCCAAATGCCTAAGCTTAGCTCATCTAGGGAGAGCAGAGTTAAGATGACAGATTACTTGAAGTTGGATGCTCCCAAGTTCAAGACGGGAGATGATCCTTTTGAGTACTTGAAGACAGTGAAGATGATTATAGATGAGTTTGAGGCAGATGACAGTAGAGCCATTCAGATGGCGGGGTTCACCCACAAATGCAAAAAGGCCCGTGAGTGGTTCAAGAACTATGTGGACCCTAGATTGGACAGTATGACCTGGGAGGAGTTTGCTCATGAATTTGCAGGATGGGCTTTCCCTGATAGCTCCAGGGAGCTGAAGATGATTGAGTTTGAGCAGCTAAGGCAGGTAGAGGAGATGAGTGCAGATGAATTCACTGATAGATTCCTGGAGCTGTTGCCGTTTGCAGGGCAAGCTTTTGACACAGACCTGAAGAAGTCTAGGAGGTATGTCATGAAGCTCCACTCCAGGTATTCCTCTTTGATCCAATCAGTAGAAAGGGAGAGTTTCCATGCTATAATGGATATGGCCCGAAAGATGGAGGCTAGTGCAATAATCGAAGGGAAAGTTAAGCAGTCAGTGGCTCAGTCTTCGAGTTCCAAGACCCCCGGCGGGGGAAGGTTAGACTTCTCTTCTCTGGATGCAGCAGTTTTAGGTGGAAAGAAAAAGTGGGACAGAGGCTCCAGGAAGCCTAAGAAGAATAAGTTCTGGAACAGGTTGAAATCAGGTCTGGGACTTGGTGGTGGCTCGAGCTCGGGTTCGGATGGTGTAGAGTGTTTGAGGTGTGGTACGCTACACAAGGGAGTGTGCCGGTTTGGAACTACCGCCTGCTTCAGATGCGCGCAAGAGGGACACATGGCACGGGAGTGTCCTAGGGCACCTTTTATGGCACCGTCCCAACAGACAGCTTCTGGCAGTGTGGCACAACCAGCAGCTCCAGCCGCGACTCAGGGCAGTAGCAGAGGTCGAGGGAGAGGGGCAGCCTCTTCTTCAGCAGGTTCCCGAGGTGAAGGTCCATCAGCTCCAGCTCGGATCTTCACTATGACACAGCAGGAGGCGAACACATCCAACACCGTGGTGTCAGGTAATCTCATCATTGGTTGTTCAGATGTGTATGCTTTAATGGACCCCGGTGCATCTCATTCTTTTATTGCTCCGAGAGCCGTTGAGAGGTTGGGTTTGATAATCTCTGGGTTAGAGTGTCCCCTCTGGGTCAGTGGACCTAAGTGTGATCCATCAGTGGCAGAGTAAGTCTGCCGGTTTAGTCCAGTATTTGTTGAGAGTAGATGCCTTCCAGCCGACCTTATGGTTCTAGACTTGACGGATTTTGATGTCATTCTAGGGATGGATTGGCTATCCGCTCATGGTGCTACCTTGGACTGCAGAGACAAGGTAGTCAGGTTCAAAGATCAAGATGGGTCAGAGGTTGTCTTCAGAGGAGACAGGAGGGGTATGCCTAGAGGTCTGATATCAGCCCTACAAGCTCGTAGGTTGCTCAGGAGAGGTTGTCAGGGGTTTCTAGCTCATGTGAGAGAGCTGGATAGTCAGGTTTAGGAGCCCGCCTCAGTGCCCGTGGTCAGAGAGTTCTTAGATGTCTTCCCAGATGAGCTTCCAGGACTACCACCTGCTAGGGAGATAGAGTTTGAAATAGAATTGATGCCTGGAACCAAACCCATCTCTATCCCTCCCTATAGGATGGCACCAGCAGAGTTGAAGGAGTTAAAGGAGCAGTTGCAAGAGTTGGTAGACAAGGGTTTCATCCGACCGAGTACCTCACCTTGGGGTGCTCCAGTGCTGTTTGTGAGGAAAAAGGATGGATCCTTGAGACTTTGTATCGACTACAGGCAGTTGAACAAAGTCAGTACCAAGAATAAGTATCCGTTACCTAGGATCGACGATCTATTTGACCAGCTAGCAGGAGCAGGTTGTTTCTCTAAGATAGATATGAGATCCGGGTATCTCCAGCTGAGAATAAGAGAAGAAGATGTGTCGAAGACGGTGTTCAGGACTAGATATGGGCACTATGAGTTCCTTGTGATGCCGTTCGGGCTAAACAATGCCCCCGCAGCATTTATGGATCTCATGAACAGAGTGTTTAGCCAGTACCTGGATCACTTTGTTATTGTCTTCATTGATGATATCTTAGTGTATTCCCGGAATGCAGAGGAGCATGCCTATCATCTGAGGATAGTTCTACAGACCCTGAGAGAGCATGGCTTGTATGCCAAGTTCTCCAAGTGTGAATTCTAGTTAAGGAGCATCTCATTCTTGGGGTACGTTGTGTCAGAAAATGGAATTGAAGTGGACCCCAATAAGGTAGAAGCTGTAGCTAACTGGCCTAGACCCACTACAGTAACAGAGATCAAGAGCTTCTTGGGTTTGGCAGGTTACTACAGGAGGTTCGTTCAGGACTTCTCTAAAATTGCCGCTCCTATGACCAGATTGACTAAGAAGAACCAGAGGTTTGGGTGGTCTGACCAGTGCGAGAAAAGCTTTGAAGAGCTAAAGAAGAGATTGATGTCAGCATCGGTGTTAGCTCTGCCTACCAGCAATGAAGACTTTACAGTGTTTTGTGATGCGTCCCGTGTGGGACTAGGTTGTGTGTTGATGCAAAATGAAAGGGTAATTGCTTATGCTTCTAGACAGCTGAAGAAGCATGAGTTGAATTATCCTACACATGACCTAGAGATAGCAGCTGTGATCTTTGTACTCAAGATGTGGAGGCATTACCTTTATGGGGTTAAATGTGAGATCTTCACAGATCATAAGAGCTTGCAGTACATCTTGAGTCAAAGAGAGTTGAATCTGAGGCAGAAGAGATGGGTAGAACTGCTTAGTGATTATGATTGCAAAATTCAGTACCATCCGGGTAAGGCAAATATTGTGGCAGATGTCCTAAGCCGTAAATCACTCAGCAGTCTATCCCATATTATAGTAGAGAGGATATCGGTGGTGAGGGAATTCTATAAGCTCATCGGCGAAGGGCTACAGTTGGAGTTGTCTGGTACAGGAGCTTTGATAGCTCAGATGAGATTGACACCCATATTTCTGGAGCAGGTGGCTCAGAAATAGCATGAGGACCCAGAGTTAGTGAAGATTGCCAAGATTGTGCAGTTAGGCAAGAATGAAGAGTTCAGATTTGACAGCAAGGGGATCCTCCGCTATGGGAACAGGTTATGTGTACCAGATGACGTGAGTTTGAAAGGTGACATTATGAGGGAAGCTCATAATGCTAGATACAGTGTTCACCCTGGAGCCACCAAGATGTATCAAGATCTTAAGAGAGTTTATTAGTGGCCAGCTATGAAGAGAGAAGTGGCACAGTTTGTGTCCGCCTGCGAGGTATGTCAGAGGGTGAAGCTGGAACACCAGAAGCCGGCTGGAATGCTTAACCCACTGCCGATTCCAGAGTGGAAATGGGAGAATATAGCTATGGATTTCGTGGTGGGGTTACCGGCAACGTCCAACAGATTGGACTCCATATGGGTGATTGTGGACAGACTGACCAAATCTGCTCACTTCATCCCTGTTAGGAGTGGCTATTCTGTGGACAAATTGGCGCAAGTATTTGTTGATGAAGTGGTCAGGCTGCATGGGGCTCCTGTTTCAATAGTGTCTGATAGAGGACCCCAGCTCACCTCCAGGTTTTGGCGGAGTCTGCAGAATGCTATAGGTACCAGGCTAGATTTTAGCACTGCTTTCCACCCACAGACTGATGGACAGTCGGAGAGGACCATCCAGACAATTGAAGATATGCTCAGGATGTGTGTGCTAGATTTTGGCGATTCTTGGAGGCAGTATCTACCTTTGGTGGAGTTTGCTTACAATAACAGCTATCATGCTAGCATAGGGATGGCTCCATATGAAGCTTTGTATGGAAGGAAGTGCAGGTCACCTGTCTGTTGGGAGGAAGTTGGAGAAAGGGCCTTGGCAGGGCCTGAGCTAGTAGAGATCACCAGCAGAGTAGTACCAATTATCAGAGAAAGGATCAAGACTGCTGTGAGCAGGCAAAAGAGTTATGCAGATGTCCGCAGGAAGCATGTGGAGTTTCGGGAGGGAGATTTGGTGTTGCTCAAGGTGTCTCCTATGAAAGGGGTGGTTCGCTTTGGGAAGAAAGGTAAGCTAGCTCCACGGTACATCGGACCCTTTGAGATCTTGCAAAAGATTGGGAATGTATCGTACAAGTTGGACTTACCTGCTTCAATGGAAAGAATCCATCCGGTTTTTCATGTTTCTATGTTGCGAAAGTTCGTGTCAGATCCGGGCAAGGTTCTTAGTGAGCCTGATGTGGAGATCCTAGGGGATCTCACTTATGTTGAGCAGCCAGTGCGGATCCTTGACACGCAGATCAGAAAGTTGAGGAACAAGGAAATCCCGATGGTGAAAGTCCTTTGGAATCACCACAACATAGAAGATGTACCTGGGAGACACGAGAGTCTATGCTCCAGCAATACCCTTATCTCTTTTAAGGTTAGTATCTGTGTTTTCATGTGTTTATATGTGTTATGCCTTGCTATGCTTGCTTGGTGAACATTCGGGGATGAATGTTCTTAAGAGGGGGAGAATGTAATACCCGGCTAGACCCCGGCATCGGAATTCCTATTTTTCGGTGGAATCTCGGATGTCGGAAACCTCTAGAAGGGTAAAATATGTTTTTCTAAAATGTTTTCAAGTGTTTTAAGGTTTTAAGTAAGAAAGAAATTGAGTTTTTGAAAGAAAAGCACCATGGAGGAAAATCCAGGTTCGGCCGCCGAACCTCATGTTCGGCTGCCGAACTTGGTGGAGTTTTGGAGTCACCTTTGGCTTCCGAAGGTGGTCTGGCCAGCCACCTATAAAAGGCCCTATGTCCGAAAATGGGCGAGTTTTCTCCTCCATTTTCGGGCAAAGGTGAGTTCATGCCCTTCCATGGTTGGTTTTGAGGTTTTCCTTCAAATCCTACAAGTTTTTAACAAGTTTTAACTTGGTTTTGAAGTTTTAGAGCAAAGATCGAAGTTTGGAAGCTTGGAGACCTCCGGAACCCATTTTCCCCAAATCTCCAAGTTGGGTCACGTTTTCTCTCGATCTTCAAGAGGTAAGCATCGATCCTCGCCTCCTTCGATGATTTAAACAAGTTTTATGAAGATTTATGGGGTAGAAATGTATGTTTAGTCTAGTTGTTAAAATGTTAGGGTTATGTGAGTTAAGTATGAAATGCATGATTATTGAGTTGCCATGTTGATGTTTGTTTGGGTATAGGATAGTTTGAGACCCCTATATGCTTATGTATGTGTGTATGCATGTTTTTACATGAGTTGGTTTGAGTTTGGAAAGTCTGGGAGGCATTTGTGCATAAGGGCTGAGTTCTGCCTCTTCTGGAAGAACTCAGGTTCGGCAGCCGAAGGCACTTTCGGCCGCCGAACCTGCCTGTGGAGGCAAGCTTTTGGCTGCCGAACCCTGCCCCCAAAAGTTGGACTTTCGGCTCTGGAGGGGATTTTCGGCCACCGAAGGTGCCGCCGAAGGTGCATGAGTTTCGTCTCTGGAAGGGACTTTTGACCGCCGAAGGTGCCGCCGAAAGTGGCTGAGTTTCGGCTCTGGAGGGACTTTTGGCCGCCGAACCTGCCGCTAAAAGTGCCCTGTTCTATCTTCCTTTGCATGATTTCTATGATTGTTTTAGGGTATTTTAGGGGGTTTTTGGGGAGTAGTTTAGAGTTATGTTAGTGCATGTTTGGTCCCTCATTTTGAGTCCACCTGTGTAGGTTCGGACCCGAGGAACCAAGAACCCCAGCAGTTAGCTATCTGCTTCAGAATCAGCCTCAGGTGAGTAGAATGAAACTTTATATATCAAATTAAATCAGTTTTGAGCATGTTCATGCATCATGAATACTGACAGTGCAGTTGTCGAAGCCAGTCAAAAATAACCTTCTTGGTTATCAACAATTTACAACTGTAGATAGTGGTGAAGGATCGAATCCACAGAGAATTGATTACCTATTTATTTTTCTCAATCAAGACCAAGAGAACTAATGGAAAACACAAGAGAAAGCAAGTAAATCAAAAGTTGAATGAAAGTAAAGTGCAATAAAAGTAAAAAGGGGGTTTTGAGATTGATTTGTCTAACAACTATTGAAAGCAATTAAAACAGCAAGTAATCAAAATAAAAGAGGAAATCAATATGAGAAAGGTCTAGTTGAAGATATGGATCCACTTTGGTTGTTTGGGTTGATCATTGAAACATGGTTATCTTGATTGATTCAATAGGTTGGTTATGGGGGTGGAAGACGCTTCTCACCACCATGTCTTTCCTTTTGAACAAACTGATTAGGGAACGTCCTCTAACCAATTACTAATCAACAAATTGCCAAGGAACGTCCTTGGGCCAAAGGCATCAAAACAATTGTCAATTGCATGAAGAACAAGAAAGATCCAAACCCTAGCTACTCAAACGCATGAGATGTTGCTAGATCATACAATTTCTTGGGTTTTTACACCAAGTGTTCTATGGACAAAATATTTCCAGCAATTACGGACTAACAAATATCCCAATCCAACAATCAATTAACTTTGCAATCAAGAATCAAGTGGCCAATTTGATGAAAACAACAAAGCAATCTTAGAATTAAGCACAATTGCATGAATATTGAATAAACCAAAATCAAACACTTTATGTTCAGATCTCACAACCTTTTAAACAACCTTAGTTTCAACCAAACTTCAACTAGAGTAAGGGTTTCAGCCACTCATGGCTGAACCAAAACAGAAAAATAGAAGAAAAGAAGAAAGTGGAAGAACCGGTGGTGGCACAAGGTGGAGGAGGAGTGGCGGCCGAACCTTGGAGAGGTTGCGAGATTCAAAATCTGCCTTTCTTGTCTTCTTGAAGCCTTTAAATAGATCTTGAGAGGCTCCTTAGGGTTTGGTGGCTATCCATGAGTCTTTTAGAAGCTTTCCAAAGTGCCCTTGGTCCCATATGTGCCTTCTTTGTGCATGGGTGAAGGCAAAAACGAGATGCATGTGATGGGGGGGCAAGTGGGGGCTCTTTGGTCTTTTTAATTGCTGCCCAAGGTCTTCAAGATGTTGCCTTAAGAGTTAAGAGGCTGTCCATGCACTAATAAGGAAGGTGGAGCCTCCTTTTGAATTTTGAATGTGCATGATACTAAGTGGGAAACATGTGATCTTTGGATTTGGCTTCCTTAAATAGCTTGATCTTGAAATCCAATATTTGAATGTGAATCTTGAAGATTTGGATCTCAAAATACTTCCCTTGTTTGGCTCCTCAAATATGGCAACTTGAGATATGGCTTCTTGAATGAGGAAAGAGAGTGTTGAGAGGGATTTTCGGCTGCCTAAAATGAGTTTCGGAGGCTGGACTTTCGGCTCTAGACGCAAGGTTCGGCGGCCGAAGGTGCCGCCGAAGGTGGTAGAGTTTCATCTCTGGAGTCCTCTTTTGGCCGCCGAAAGTGCCGCCGAAGGTGACTGGTTTTTGGCTTCCGAAAGTGCTTCCGAAGGTTGCTGAATTTTGGCTTCCTTTGGCATTTTTAAGAGCATTTTCTCCAATTTGTTTCTTCACACCTAATATTTGCAAAACATGATTAAAACCACAAAATTAGGTAGAATAGGTGCAAATGAACATCAATAAGATCATGAAAATATGGACTAAAATATGCTGTATCAAATACCCCCACACTTAAGCTTGTGCTTGTCCTCAAGCAAATAAACGTAGTCAAATAAGCTTTCTTTGCTCTAGATCCTTGTTTCCACTTAAGCTCTTACTCTAGATACTTATTTTGAATCATTGCAGTGAAGAATATATGCATGAAGATTACTTACCTTCTTTCCTTGTTTCCCTTTGCTTACCATGGCTAGGATTTGTTTTCGTCAAGAGAGATAATGCATGCACATTATTTGTTAAGACTTTTTCCAGCTTTTAGTGTGACTTGCCCTTACCTTGAAGTACTCTATTCAGGCTTTTGCACTTTAGATCTTTCTTGGAAAGGTCACCAACCTATTTTTGATGTCATGGTTTATATTTTTCAGTTGGTCACCTATCCAAGTGGCTACTAGCCTTGTTCATAGTCTTTCGACCATTGGAACAGTTTTTGAATTTGTGCTTGAGGTCTTTACCTTTGCTGAATTTTCTTTCTCTCAATGATTTGGGCAAATCAACACCAATTACTAAATCAAGTCACATTAAGTTCATTCACTCAACTTTCAATTCATTCTCATCAATTGAGGGTCATCAATATATTTTTCACCATGGCAAACTCAAGGATTCAATTCAAAAGGAAATTCTCAAACATGAATATAACCCACTGCAATTGATTCAACATAAGTTTAAAGAGTTATCACATCAATGGGGTCATGGAAAGAAAAACTCATTCAACATAGTTCATCAGTTTGAGTAAAGCAAAACAAAAAGAAGAAGAAGGTTGTGGTTGTGTATGTTTTATTAAAGGCATAAACAAATTAAAATTCAACTGTGGCTAATTAACTGAAAGAAATACAAGACTGAAAGGAGAAAAGAAAAAAAAATTTTGCAATCTGAAAGCATGTAAAATTGCAGAAGATAAAGGAAAAAGAGAGAGAGAAGGGGAGAAGAAGAAGGGAGGAAGAAGAAGAGAGAGATATGCACCCCCACACTTAAATCATGCATTGTCCTCAATGTAAAAGAAGAGAGAAAAAGAGAACAAAGGAATTTGAATACTCCCCTGGGGTACGGTGTGCACGGCATGATCACTTAGGCAGAGTGAGTGACGAACAGATGTTCGTCTGGGAACTCTTCTTTGATTGGACAAGGCGTAGAGCTAGATGGAAGCCGGCTGAGATGGTCGGCCACAAGATTTTCTTTGCCCTTTTTGTCTCGTATTTCAAGATCAAATTCTTGTAGAAGTAAAATCCACCTAATGAGCCTTGGTTTTGCTTCTTTTTTCTTGATTAAATATCGCAAGGCTGCATGGTCAGAATAAATAATGACTTTGGTTCCCAATAGATATGGTCTGAATTTTTCCAAAGCAAATACAACAGCCAAGAGCTCTTTTTCAGTTGTTGTGTAGTTGCTTTGTGCAGCATCCAATGTGCGAGAGGCATAGTGAATGACATGGGGGGATTTTCCCACATGTTGCCCCAAGACCGCTCCTACTGCATAATTGCTTGCATCACACATGATTTCAAAAGGCAGGTTCCAATCAGGCCCTTGAATAATTGGGGCAGTCACAAGCAATTCTTTAATCAAATCAAATGCCTTTTTGCAATCTGCATCAAAATTAAATGTTACATTTTGTTGGCGCAATCTGCATAATGGCAAAGTAATTTTTGAGAAATCTTTGATGAATCTTCTGTAGAATCCTGCATGTCCAAGGAAGGAACGGATGTCTTTAACATTGGATGGGTGAGGCAGATTTTTTATGGTGTCCACTTTGGCTTTGTCCACTTCAATGCCTTTGGCTGAAACCACATGACCTAAGACCATACCTTGATTAACCATCAAATGACATTTTTCATAATTAAGTACAAGGTTAGTCTCAATGCATCTTTGCAAGATCTTTTCTAAATTGGTGAGGCATCAATCAAAAGAGTTGCCATGAACTGTGAAGTCATCCATAAATACCTCAATTGTCTTACCCACATAGTCAGAAAATATGCTCATCATGCATCGCTGAAAGGTGGCAGGTGCATTGCATAGTCCAAATGGCATTCTCCTAAAGGCGAAAGTGCCAAAAGGACAAGTGAAGATAGTCTTCTCTTGATCTTCTGGAGCAACTGGAATCTAGTAGAAACCTGAATAACCATCAAGACAACAATAGTGAGATTTACCTGCAAGCCTTTCCAGCATCTGATCAATGAAGAGAAGTGGGAAGTGGTCCTTCCTTGTTGTAGCGTTTAGCTTTCTATAGTCCATGCATACTCTCCATCCATTCTGAACTCTTGTGGGAACAAGTTCTCCTTCAGCATTCGGAACAATGGTAATTCCAGTTTTCTTTGGGACTACATGTACAGGGCTCACCCATTTGCTATCAAAGATTGGGTATATGATGTCTGCATCAAAGAGTTTGACTATCTCTTTTTTCACTACCTCCATCATAGGTGGATTCAGTCTTCTTTGAGCATCTCTGACTGTCTTGCATTCATCCTCCATGTGAATTCTATGCATACAGGTGGAGGGAGAGATACCTTTGATGTCATCAATGGTCCATCCTATGGCTCCTTTGTGTCTCTGTAGTACCTTCAAGAGGCTTGCTTCTTCTTGTTGGCTCAATTCATTGGACACTATTACTGGTAGTGTCTTGTTAGCTCCCAAGTACATGTATTTCAGATGGTCTGGGAGAGGTTTCAGATCTGAAGGTTGTTGCAACGGAGCGCTAGAGGAGTTTGCTTGCGATGGAGGCTGTTGTGCGAGGTTCGGCGGCCGAAAAGGTTCAGAGTTCAGCGGCCGAATTTCTTCAGTTTGCGGAACGAGCTGTGGTGATGGATTCGGCTTCCGCAAGTCAGTGGGGTTCGACGGCCGAAGGACGTCTTCTTTTTGCGCAATGTGTTGCAAAAGTGGCACAATAGAATCGGGTTTCTGAGGGGCAGTAGGGTTCGGCGGCCGAAGGTGGGCTATGTATGGCGGCTGAATGTCTTCTGTCTGCGCAACCTCTATCTGCTGAATGCTGCAGATGGTTTCTTTCAGTTTCAGGTTTTCAGTCCTGCAAAGATCATCCTCCAAAATACAATCTTGATTTTCATTAAACACATCTTGGCTTAAACAATCAATAATATCAAGACCATAAACTGGGGACATATCATGTGGATATTTCATGGCATCATAGACATTATACTTAATGATTTCCCCTTCAAATTCCATAGTGAGAGTACCATCATGCACATCGATGTTAGTTCTAGCAGTGCTTAAGAAAGGACGTCCAAGAAGAATGTCAGAACTAGTATTGCAACTATCTTCCTTGGTATCAATCACATAAAAATCAGCAGGAAAGACAAGTTCATCTACTTGGACTAACATATCTTCTAAAACACCTATGGGATATACCACAGATCTATCAGCTAGCTGTATCACAACTCTTGTTTCTTTAAGTGCACATGCATTGAGAGATTTATAGATGGAGAGAGGCATGACATTGATAGATGCACCTAAATCACACATGGCTTTCTTGATACCAACATTCCCAATTTTGCAAGAGATAGCAAACATACCTTTGTCCTTGCATTTGGTAGGGAGTTCTCTTTTAAAACACCTATGGGATATACCACAGATCTATCAGCTAGCTGTATCACAACTTTTGTTTCTTTAAGTGCACATGCATTGAGAGATTTATAGATGGAGAGAGGCATGACATTGATAGATGCACCTAAATCACACATGGCTTTCTTGATACCAACATTCCCAATTTTGCAAGAGATAGCAAACATACCTTTGTCCTTGCATTTGGTAGGGAGTTCTCTTTTAATAACAGCAGTAACTACCTCACCTACACTTACTTTTTCTCTTTCAGCAAGCTTTCTTCTATTGGTGCAAAGCTCCTTCAGAAATCTTGTATACCTAGGAATTTGCTTGATAGTATCTAGCAGTGGTATGTTGATTTCCACCTTTCTGAAAGTCTCGAGCTTTTCTTCCTTTTCTTTTTGTGTTCTTTCAAATCTTTTTGGAAAAGGAGGTGGGATGTGAAAACTTACCTTGGGATCAGTCTTGTGCGCAGGAGTGGTGTCAGATTGCGCTGGAGGTGTTGCAGAGGCTTGCCTTTGCATAGATGGTTCTTCAGAATGCGTCGGGGTGGCTTCTGGATCGATTGATCTTTGCGCAACTTGCTTCTCTTGCTCATAACAAGCATCTTGAAGCTCTTTCCCACTTCTCAAAGTAATGGCACTTACATTTTGTTTGGGATTTACCTCAGTTTGGGATGGCAACTTTCCTTGAGCTTCCAATCTATTTATGGATGTGGCCATTTGTCCCATCTGTTGTTGCATCATTTGCAAGGTCTTTACTACCTCATTAAGAGTGTTATTGTCAGTGGGAGGTGCTGGTTGATCTTGGCTTCTTTGGTAGTGCTGATGGTTGTTAGCTCTCCCATAGCTAAAATTGGGGTGGTCTCTCCAGCCTGGATTGTATGTGTTGGAATATGGATCATGTCTTGGCTGGTTGTTGTATCCTCCAATGGCATTTGCTTGATGATGGTCTTCTTGGAGTGTAGGACACTGATCAGTTGGATGTCCTACATATGAGCAGATCCCACATGGCCTAGGTGGCTGGGGTGCTTGAATCTGTTGTACCACATCAACCACAACATTTTTTATAACAGATGTTAGCTCAAAAATAGTGGAAAAACTTACCTCATTGGCTCTTTGTAGTTGCTTCTCTTCTCCATACTGCCTAGATGAGGCTGCAAGGGTAGATATTAATTCTTTCATCTCCCTTGGTGACTTGTCTAGGATGGATCCTCCACAAGCTACATTTATGAGTTTCCTTTCTGAGGGAATCAATCCTCCATAGAAGAACTGTATGAGGGCCTTGTCCGACATATCATGTTGTGGGCAACCTGTACAAAGTCTTTCAAACCTTTCCCAATAATCATATAAGTCCTCAGTTAGTTTTTGTCTTATGCTAGTGATTTCTCTTATTATGCCAATTGATTTAGATGGTGGGAAGTATTTGTCCAAGAAGGTTTGGACCATATCATCCCAAGAAGTTATAGATCCAGGTGGCAAATAAAATAACCAATCTTTAGCATGATCATCTAATGAAAAGGGGAAAGCTCTTAATTTAACATGATCTTCAGAGATCCCTTGAGGTCTCATGGATGAACAAATAATATTAAATTCTTTTAAGTGCTTGTGTGGATTTTCATTCTCTCTGCCTCTGAATTTAGGGAGAAGATGTATCAAACCTGTCTTAAGTTCAAAGAGAACTGTAAGAGGTGGATAGGTGATGCAAAGTGATGCATAGTCACCTATAGGAGTTGCTAACTCCCTCATGGTTCTCTCTCTTGGTTCTTGGGGCCTAATTGCTGGATTTTCTTGGACAACTTGGTTCTGGATAGCATGTCATTCATGGTCAGCAGCTGGTGCTTGATGTTCTGCCATTGGTGCAAGATCCGGTTGCTGGAGTGCAGAACTTTCGGCGGCCGAAGGTTGATAAGGTTCGGCGGCCAAAGGTTGGGCAGAATGCTCTATGGCTTGCTTTCTTAGCCTTCTGAGAGTGCGTTCAATTTCTGGATCAAAGGGCAGTGTGTCCCTGCGTTCAGATCTGGTCATGAAAGAAAATAAACAAGTGAAATCAAATCCCCGGCAACGGCGCCAATTTTTGACAGTGCGGTTGTCGAAGCCGGTCAAAAATAACCTTCTTGGTTATCAACAATTTACAACTGTAGATAGTGGTGAAGGATCGAATCCACAGAGAATTGATTACCTATTTATTTTTCTCAATCAAGACCAAGAGAACTAATGGAAAACACAAGAGAAAGCAAGTAAATCAAAAGTTGAATGAAAGTAAAGTGCAATAAAAGTAAAAAGGGGGTTTTGAGATTGATTTGTCTAACAACTATTGAAAGCAATTAAAACAGCAAGTAATCAAAATAAAAGAGGAAATCAATATAAGAAAGGTCTAGTTGAAGATATGGATCCACTTTGGTTGTTTGGGTTGATCATTGAAACATGGTTATCTTGATTGATTCAATAGGTTGGTTATGGGGGTGGAAGACGCTTCTCACCACCATGTCTTTCCTTATGAACAAACTGATTAGGGAACGTCCTCTAACCAATTACTAATCAATAAATTGCCAAGGAACGTCCTTGGGCCAAAGGCATCAAAACAATTGTCAATTGTGTGAAGAACAAGAAAGATCCAAACCCTAGCTACTCAAACGCATGAGATGTTGCTAGATCATACAATTTCTTGGGTTTTTACACCAAGTGTTCTATGGACAGAATATTTCCAGCAATTACGGACTAACAAATATCCCAATCCAACAATCAATTAACTTTGCAATCAAGAATCAAGTGGCCAATTTGATCAAAACAACAAAGCAATCTTAGAATTAAGCACAATTGCATGAATATTGAATAAGCCAAAATCAAACACTTTATGTTCAGATCTCACAACCTTTTAAACAACCTTAGTTTCAACCAAACTTCAACTAGAGTAAGGGTTTCAGCCACTCATGGCTGAACCAAAACAGAAAAATAGAAGAAAAGAAGAAAGTGGAAGAACCGGTGGTGGCACAAGGTGGAGGAGGAGTGGCGGCCGAACCTTGGAGAGGTTGGGAGATTCAAAATCTGCCTTTCCTGTCTTCTTGAAGCCTTTAAATAGATCTTGAGAGGCTCCTTAGGGTTTGGTGGCTGTCCATGAGTCTTTTAGAAGCTGTCCAAAGTGCCCTTGGTCCCATATGTGCCTTCTTTGTGCATGGGTGAAGGCAAAAACGAGATGCATGTGATGGGGGGCAAGTGGGGGCTCTTTGGTCTTTTTAATTGCTGCCCAAGGTCTTCAAGATGTTACCTTAAGAGTTAAGAGGCTGCCCATGCACTAATAAGGAAGGTGGAGCCTCCTTTTGAATTTTGAATGTGCATGATACTAAGTGGAAAACATGTGATCTTTGGATTTGGCTTCCTTAAATAGCTTGATCTTGAAATCCAATATTTGAATGTGAATTTTGAAGATTTGGATCTCAAAATACTTTCCTTATTTGGCTCCTCAAATATGGCAACTTGAGATATGGCTTCTTGAATGAGGAAAGAGAGTGTTGAGAGGGATTTTCGGCTGCCTAAAATGAGTTTCGGAGGCTGGACTTTCGGCTCTGGACGCAAGGTTTGACGGTCGAAGGTGCCGCCGAAGGTGGTAGAGTTTCGTCTCTGGAGTCCTCTTTCGGCCGCCGAAAGTGCCGCCGAAGGTGACTGGTTTTTTGCTTCCGAAAGTGCTTCCGAAGGTTGCTGAATTTTGGCTTCCTTTGGCATTTTTAAGAGCATTTTCTCCAATTTGTTTCTTCACACCTAATATTTGCAAAACATGATTAAAACCACAAAATTAGGTAGAATAGGTGCAAATAAACATCAATAAGATCATGAAAATATGGACTAAAATATGCTCTATCAAATACCATGTTATTTACTAGGTTGTTTGCATTAGAATCCACGAATATGTTACATTGCATATTATGATGTTGATGTGGATGGATGTTGGATGACCCATTAGTCCTCGATATGATGAGATGTGATATGATATGATGTGGAAGTCCAGGTGTGGCCTGCACTACGCCCCTGGCATAATGTAAGAGAAAGTCCGGGTGTGGCCTGCACTACGCTCCCGGCACGATTGGATATGTATGCTATGTTATGTAAAAGAGAAAGACCATGTGTGGCCTACACTACGCCCCTGGCACCATTGGAATGTGTAGAGGACTATTGGTGACAAGTCCATCCTTGATGTGATTTGTTTGTGATGTGATGCATTTCATGAAAGCATGGATTTCAATATAATGTTTTACTATTCTGCTCACTGGGCTCTAGTAGCTCACCCCTTTCCCTTAACCCCCAGGTTTGCAGGTTCGGGATAGACCGGGGAGTCTTCCAGGTTGAAGTTATGTCTATGTAATAGTTAGTTAGTTGTGGACATGAATTGTAAAATGATGTAATGTATTATAGTGTAAAGCATTGTATTGAGGATAGAATTGTGCTTGGCCCTAGTGTATGTTAATCCCTTTTAGTACATGATTTTTTTAATGAAATGTTTAATGATGTTTTATGAAAACCAAGCTTGATTATTGTAATGATGACCCAACTAGAGCATTTGATGAGGGCTCTAGTCTGGGGTGTGTATGGTTTATGTTCAGTGCATGCACAGATTGAGCTTGGTGAATGAAAAGGTTTAAAGTTTTATGAAAATGTTTGATCATGTATGGGATTTATCAGGTATGTCAGGTTGTATGTTAGGCTTACTACGGGTTTCAGCGACCTTAAGTCGATCTGGATCCTAGCGCCGGTAGCGGTCCAGTTTTCGGATCATTACAATGGAAGCACGAGTCTTCACTCCTCCATCTTGTGAATCTCCATTTATAAAATTTAAAGAAAGCCTATACTATTATGATAAAATAAACAACAAGCATGCCGTATTTAAAAATTACATCCCATAAAAAACCAATCTCATAGGTTAATAAGGCCATGCTATGCATGTAACGACCCGGAAACCGCTACCACTCAGTAACGGTCCGAACCATCACTGGCACTAGGATCCAGATCGGCTTAAGGTCGCCGGGACCCGTAGCAAGCCGACAATACTCTCTGTGTACCTGATAAATCCCATACATGATACAAAGATACTCAACAATCCTGTAAAACTTTGTAGGCTTAACTACTGCTACTCAGACATAGCAATCTGAAATGGCCCTCAGGGCCTATACCAGGGACTACTATCTGCTGTGGATCAAGGGATTGAAACCCTTTTACTCTGTAACACAATCCACTGGTATCACATCAAAGCCATACATTAAGCCTAACTCACACATTTCTCATCAAGAAACGTAAAACAGGATTCATGTACAAAGGATTAATCATACATCACACTATAGCAAGGATACTAGGAAAAGCACAAGTCTATCCAGTATACGACAGTACATATCTATACATTACATTACAACTAATCTTTTAATTACATCATGTCCACTATGCTATTACAAACATACATTCATGCATAACTTTCCTCTGTACTCTTGCTGACTTTAACTTCCCATAGCTATCTCAGAACCTGCAAAACTGGGGTTAAGGGAGTGGGATGAGCTACTACAGCCCAGTGAGGAGGAACAATAAAAACAGTTCATTCATTACATGCTTTCATGAAATGCATCACATCACAAACATATCATCTCAAGGATGAACTTGTCACCAATAGCCCTCAACTACATGTGATAATCTGACCAATTGTGCCAGGGAGACGATGTCATCACCTGGTCTACTCTTATCTCTGCTCTGATATCATAACGTGACCAACTGTGCCAGGGAGACGATGTCATCACCTGGTCTACTCTTAACTCTGATTTGACAGCCCAGCTGTCTCACTCATAGTACCAGGAGCGACCTGGACTATCCAGGGGCGACCTGGTATGGCTATCTCATGCCATAAATCTATATCTACTCTCTGTCAAGGGCTAAGGATCATCCAACATTCATCCACATAAACAACAACGTATATGCAATGCATCATCGTCGTGAAATCTAATGCAATACAACCTAATACATAACATGGCAGTTTATGATGCATGGATCATGCTAGAATCGTGTCATTTCTCAAGAGAAAATATGTAGTTTAGTTCCACTCACCTCTAGCCAATGCTGGCTAACTCTGGGCCAACTCTAACTCTGGAGCCTCCTCGGTTCCTCGGTCCAATCCTACACAGATGGACGTAAATGAGGTACCAAACATACTCTAACATAACTATGAACATCTCTCCAAAAACCCTCTAAAACATCACAAAACATGCATGCAAAACAAGCAAAGGAAGGCTGGACAGGGCACCTTCGGCAGCACCTTCGGCGGCCGAATGTCTCCTCCAGAGACGAAAGTCAGGCATGTTCGGCGGCCTAACTTGGACTTTCGGGGGCCGAACCTGAGTTTAGCTAGAACTCAGTTTCGTGCACAAGGACGCCTGCCAGTCCCTCCATCACCTGTTCAGACCTCAACACATGCATTTAACCCTTCTAAAACATGCATAAACACTTCAACAAGCCTAAGGGAGCTTCAAATAACTTTAAACTCCAACAACAAGCTCACAAGACACACATCAAACATAAAGGATTCATAAACCCTATGATGCACCTCTCATGCAAACTCATGCCTAGCTCCCTTTTCCCTTTACAAAACTCATAAAAACATCATAAGAACCATGGATCAACACTTACCTCTTGAAGAACAAAGGCTGAGATGATCCAAACTCAAAGATATGGAGAAACCAAGCTTCAAAAGCTTCAAACTCCAAAACCTTGTTTCAAGCTCACAACTCTTCAAAACAAGGGTAAAACTCATTAAAACCGTGAAAGATTTGAAGAAAAACCATGAAAATACTTTAAGGAGATCAAGACCTCACCTAGGTCAGAAGGAGAGAAGAAACCTCCTCCTTTTTCTGCCACTCGGTGCCCTTATAGATGAGCAACCGCCTCAGGTTCGGCTGCCGAATCGCATGCAAAACCATGCAACATTCGGGGGCCGAACTTAACCTTCGGGGGCCGAAACTAGGGAACTTTAGGCGGCCGAACTTAACCTTAGGGGGCCGAACATGGCAAAATGCCTCCTTGGCCATATCTCTTCAAAACTCAATCCTTTTCTACACGAAACCTTTAAAACACTTGAAAATATTTTAGAAAACTTTCTCTTACCCTTCCAGAGACCTCTGACATCCTCGAACTCCCCCGGACGGTAGGAATTCCGATGTCTGAATCTAGCCGGGTATTACATTCTTCCCTCCTTTAAAAACATTCGTCCTCGAATGTTAAAACAACATCAACAACAATAAACATACAGGGAAACAAGAAGAAAGCCTACCATCGGTCTCTACGAAGAGACACAAATACCCCTGGAGTAAAACTCCCGGGTTGGCTATACTGTCTGACTTTGCTGACCCTTCACTGCTTAAGCTGTGTCTACACTAATTGTTTACCACTCTTGCTTGTACACAATCGACCTGACTCTTTCATATGACTACTAACTTTCCTTTTCTTTGACTTTTCTCAGCTTATTTACACTACTCTGGTTATACGACCCTTTGCTTCTCTTTACTTCTCACTTCTGTTAGTACACAACAACTGACTTGAATCTTTCATCTGACTACGGATCTTCCTTTCTCTTTGATGCTTCTCGGCTTTATAACTCTACGGACATGCTAGATGACTTGGCTATCACATTCTCTCTCTCTACTTACTTTCGATGTTATATTGTGACACATCACAATGAAACAGACATGCCCTGAAATTGCACTCAGCTTACAGAATTTGCCCTCTATGCCATGTTCTCTGTAAATCTACAACATTTCGTAGATAACGGGCATGCTTCTCTGTTTCTCTAACCTATTCTACGATTTTGCTGCGCACTCTGATCCTTGCCCGCTTTTCTTCTTTACTATACTGGCTTCTTCTCTTTTGATCCCTTCGAACATTACTAGACTATCTCTAGCTCTCTAGCTATCTGTTTCTATAGGATAAACTGATAAGCGACATCTGACTGAGGGCAGCTAAGCTTTACCCAGTAAATCCTGTCTTGTATACTCAGAGTCGCTGAGCAGTTTTACCCCTTCCCTCTGGGTTAAACTCTTCATTACAATCAAACAAGCAAACACTCATCTCTATGTAACTGTTAACTGATTTTTTTTTTTTTTCTAACTTTTGACAGATAGTTCCCAACTCTCAGATCGATTATAGAAAACAACCAGCTTCTACTAGCTGTTCCTATGGAACACCTGTCCTTGGTAGTGAGTTTGTGCAACTATTCACAGTTGTGATAAAATCTCAAGGTTTTATCCTCCGTTTCTCACAACGACACTGGAACATTCCAGGGTGTGTGGTACTAAGTCGGATAGAATCCTTTACTACCAAGTGCATATTGTTCTACTATCTCTCTTCATTCTGTAACTGCTTTTCTAGCTCTTATAGATTTCAACTCTTATATGCTACAGGTATCATTCCAAAGGAAAAGATGAAGATGAATCTAGTCTCCATTTTCACTTACCTTTCAAACTCTACTGGGCTTACTCATGGTAAACCTGCTAACTCGTCTGGGATAACATATAACATTCTTTCTCTTTTTCTGTCTATGAATACTGAGGCTGGTTCCCTGACCTGGCTATGCGCTCAAACAAGAGCAAGAAAACTCCTGACTAACTTCCCTAACGAATTCACGAGCCTGTAGGGTTGATATCAAACTGCTGGGTATGCTAAACTGTCCCCCTCTAAGGACTAACTCTGACCCATCCAAGCCTCTGAACTCTGAACTGTCCTACCTTGTCTTTGCAGACTTAGGTAGTACCTCAAGTAGCTAGCCAATCCGCCCTAGGTTGACATCATCAGTCACCCCTAGAACCATAAGGTCAGCTGGACGGCATCTACTACTCTCAACAAACTCTGAACTGAACCGACAGACTGACTCTGCCATAGATGGATCACACTCTTGGGCCCTCTGACCCAAAGAGAACACTCTAAACCAGAAGTTATCAAACCCTCCTCTATTTATGGCTCTCAAAACAACAGGGAAAGAAACATCAGGATCCACTATAACCTACACATCTGAACACCCTCAAGTGCACGCATCGGACATCACCGTGTTCGATGTGTTAGCCTCTTACTGAGTCAGGATGAAGATCCAAGCTAAAGCTAATGAATCTTCCCTCGGGAACCGACCAAAGAAAAGGAGAACTCTCTTCTCTTGTCTCAACCCCTGTCCGAAAACATGGCTAGAGCTACAGGCTGAGTTACACTACTAGAAGTCATCTGCTGGGACTGTGCCAATCAGGGCCGCAGTAGGACACTCACATAACATGAGTCCTTCCTGCTCGCATCTATACATGCCGTAGTCCCATACCAACAGACTACTTTTGTGTACACTCCATGCCGAACGTATCCAGACTAATCTGAATTAAAGCTCAATCGCCACCTAATCCCAGACTAACCTGAACTCTCTATTTATTCTCTGCTCTCTTCTCCCTCATATACTCTTCTGTTTGCTTACTTTTCTCTTACTTATCTTTATTCTTTTTCTTACTTTTCACTTCTGTACTTAAGGTCTACCCTCAGAGATGAGAGATCACTCTCTCTCTACTTGGATTTCTATAATCCACGGCTATTGCTCTCGAGTTCTTTCCCGGCGCACTAACCTTTAACGACTCACTCGTCTCTGACCATCTAACTCTATTACACTTTACTATTTTCACATCAACTGAGAGTCTATACACATCAGAACACTCAAAAGTGAGTTTACCTGGCACCACTGTGTTCCGTGTGTCTGTCTCTGGCTGATCCTGGGTGAAAATTCGAGCCGAAACTAACGGACGTCCACTGAAGGAACCTCCTGAAGAAGGGACTACCCCTCTTTCTCTACCTCTGCCCTGCACCGAGGCTAGAGCTTCTGGTGGAATTATATTGTCTGCGGATGTCTGTGGGAACTGTGCCGACATGACCGTAATGGGACACTCTCGTGCCATGTGCCCCTCCTGTCCGCACCTGAAACATGCTGTTGTCCCAGCCCGACATACGCCTTTGTGCCTCCTACCGCACTTCACACATCTAAAACTATCCCAACCAGAACTCGAACCCTCGCGAAAACCCATGCCAAACTGTACCCTATTCCAGAACTCTCTTTTCTTTGACCCTTTCAGGCCTCTCACTTTCTTTTTCTTCTTTGCAGCAGCTTCACCCAAGGGAAAACGATCACTAGTCTTTGGGTAAGTTTCTACACTCATGTTTTCTGTCTGCTCAGGCTGTGCAAATTCACTCTCCTTACGCTCCCTTGGGCTCTCTGGACAAACCCATCCTGTAAACTCTGAAGCAAACTGCTCCCAGGATAAGCGTTCTACCCTCGGGTCCACATGCTGGGTGAACCATTCCCTTGCCTTCTCACATTTCAATGTAACCCCTGCCATCTGTATGGCTCTACTCTCATTAGCTCCCAACTCATCGGTTATCAGCTTAACCATTCTAAGATACTCAACAGGGTCATCACCAGTTTCAAATTTGGGAACATCCAACCTCAAATAAGCTGTCATCTGCACCATACTTTCCCCAGGTGAACTAGGCTTGGGTGTTTGGACAATTGGGGCTACTGGTTCTACTGGTGGTGGAGGCGGTGCAACATATCCTGGGTTAGGGTTTACTGACCCTGGGTAACAAAAGAAGGGTGGGAACATGGTATACTGTGGATATGACGGGTAAAAGGAAGGATAAGGCATAAAGGTGGGATATGGGTTATATCTAGGAAACTCTAATGTCCCTCTCATCGGGTACTCTGCCCCCCACTGATAGGGTGGATACTGAGGTGGAACAAACCTCGAGGCCTGAGTGCCTCCTTGGGACTCACCCATATCTCCTCCCAACCTACTTCTACTAAAGCTATCATCTCTACTCTGCTCATCCTCCTCTCCTTCTCTCCGATACCCTGACATACTACTCTGAACAACTCCCCTTCTACTCTCATCAATAGACCTTCTAGGGTCCCTTGATGTACCTTCTCTGCTTAAACTATCTGATGTTGCCCTTTGCAGAACGGGGAGATGAGCATCCATGTCCTCATCCTCCGGCGGAGATCCTGTCAATCTAGCAGATCGACGAGTTCCTCTCATCCTACCTCTGAAAAAGCACAACAGCACACACAATATCATCAACTGATCCATGTGAAAACACATGAATCCTTAACACATATCAAACATATTAATAATGCACATGCAACTCATCATGGCAGTTCACATCAGCATGCAAGACAGGACTCCACATCCTATCCTAGTGGACATGATTTTAACTTATTGTGCTTTCCTTCCTATACAAGACAACACCTCTTTCCGATGTGGGATATCCCAACACACCGTACTCGTGAGGCCCTATGCTCTGATACCAATCTGTAACGACCCGGAAACCGGTACCACTCAGTAACGGTCCGAACCATCACTGGCACTAGGATCCAGATCGGCTTAAGGCCGCCGGGACCCGTAGCAAGCCGACAATACTCTCTGTGTACCTGATAAATCCCATACATGATACAAAGATACTCAACAATCCTGTAAAACTTTGTAGGCTTAACTACTGCTACTCAGACATAGCAATCTGAAATGGCCCTCAGGGCCTATACCAGGGACTACTATCTGCTGTGGATCAAGGGATTGAAACCCTTTTACTCTGTAACACAATCCACTGGTATCACATCAAAGCCATACATTAAGCCTAACTCACACATTTCTCATCAAGAAACGTAAAACAGGATTCATGTATAAAGGATTAATCATACATCACACTATAGCAAGGATACTAGGAAAAGCACAAGTCTATCCAGTATACGACAGTACATATCTATACATTACATTACAACTAATCTTTTAATTACATCATGTCCACTATGCTATTACAAACATACATTCATGCATAACTTTCCTCTGTACTCTTGCTGACTTTAACTTCCCATAGCTATCTCAGAACCTGCAAAACTGGGGTTAAGGGAGTGGGATGAGCTACTACAGCCCAGTGAGGAGGAACAATAAAAACAGTTCATTCATTACATGCTTTCATGAAATGCATCACATCACAAACATATCATCTCAAGGATGAACTTGTCACCAATAGCCCTCAACTACATGTGATAATCTGACCAACTGTGCCAGGGAGACGATGTCATCACCTGGTCTACTCTTATCTCTGCTCTGATATCATAACGTGACCAACTGTGCCAGGGAGACGATGTCATCACCTGGTCTACTCTTAACTCTGATTTGACAGCCCAGCTGTCTCACTCATAGTACCAGGAGCGACCTGGACTATCCAGGGGCGACCTGGTATGGCTATCTCATGCCATAAATCTGTATCTGCTCTCTGTCAAGGGCTAAGGATCATCCAACATTCATCCACATAAACAACAACGTATATGCAATGCATCATCGTCGTGAAATCTAATGCAATACAACCTAATACATAACATGGCAGTTTATGATGCATGGATCATGCTAGAATCGTGTCATTTCTCAAGAGAAAATATGTAGTTTAGTTCCACTCACCTCTAGCCAATGCTGGCTAACTCTGGGCCAACTCTAACTCTGGAGCCTCCTCGGTTCCTCGGTCCAATCCTACACAGATGGACGTAAATGAGGTACCAAACATACTCTAACATAACTATGAACATCTCTCCAAAAACCCTCTAAAACATCACAAAACATGCATGCAAAACAAGCAAAGGAAGGCTGGACAGGGCACCTTCGGCAGCACCTTCGGCGGCCGAATGTCTCCTCCAGAGACGAAAGTCAGGCATGTTCGGCGGCCTAACTTGGACTTTCGGGGGCCGAACCTGAGTTTAGCCAGAACTCAGTTTCGTGCACAAGGACGCCTGCCAGTCCCTCCATCACCTGTTCAGACCTCAACACATGCATTTAACCCTTCTAAAACATGCATAAACACTTCAACAAGCCTAAGGGAGCTTCAAATAACTTTAAACTCCAACAACAAGCTCACAAGACACACATCAAACATAAAGGATTCATAAACCCTATGATGCACCTCTCATGCAAACTCATGCCTAGCTCCCTTTTCCCTTTACAAAACTCATAAAAACATCATAAGAACCATGGATCAACACTTACCTCTTGAAGAACAAAGGCTGAGATGATCCAAACTCAAAGATATGGAGAAACCAAGCTTCAAAAGCTTCAAACTCCAAAACCTTGTTTCAAGCTCACAACTCTTCAAAACAAGGGTAAAACTCATTAAAACCGTGAAAGATTTGAAGAAAAACCATGAAAATACTTTAAGGAGATCAAGACCTCACCTAGGTCAGAAGGAGAGAAGAAACCTCCTCCTTTTTCTGCCACTCGGTGCCCTTATAGATGAGCAACCGCCTCAGGTTCGGCTGCCGAATCGCATGCAAAACCATGCAACCTTCGGGGGCCGAACTTAACCTTCGGGGGCCGAAACTAGGGAACTTTAGGCGGCCGAACTTAACCTTAGGGGGCCGAACATGGCAAAATGCCTCCTTGGCCATATCTCTTCAAAACTCAATCCTTTTCTACACGAAACCTTTAAAACACTTGAAAATATTTTAGAAAACTTTCTCTTACCCTTCCAGAGACCTCTGACATCCTCGAACTCCCCCGGACGGTAGGAATTCCGATGTCTGAATCTAGCCGGGTATTACAATGCACCATGCCAAAACATCACATAATCACAAAACATTTCATACAAACATGTTATAAACTTATTAGCTTAAAGTTTATTTTGTTGCGGAACGATATCTAAGGCGCTACGCACACGGTGGTCCCACTAACAGTAATCTGCTTAAATTCCCTTATTCTGCATATCAGTCAGATTGATTTTACTGATATTATCAGTAATTGTTTGATCATATCAAACACTCTTGACTATACAGAAAGCGATACCATAGTTTATTAATCATATTAACAAACAACAGTAACACATATATGTGCGTATACTTTGTAAAAATGATTTTCACATAAAACCTACAGATATCATGGATTCATATCACATATAAATCTATCATTTTTAACATCATATGTAAAATGAACTAAATAATTTAATTATCATGCCATTCGAATAGACATATATCACATATAACACATCAATCATGGCATATTTGACTTAAACGAAGAGCACAGGTTGGCTCTGATACACTGTTAGGAAATCTAGAGATTACTGCAACCCAAAACCCGCAGCGAAAAATAAAAAATCTCCATTTCCCTCCCATGATCCAAGTGCTTCGTTTATTTTGAAGACAATGATACGAGACTAACCTGTTAGACTCAATGAGAAGATACAGTTCCGGACTCAAGGTGCTGCTTTTGAAACGAACACCCTCAATGGTATCCACACGACCGTCTTTTATCCTTCTAGAGTGCTAGCTCTCTCAAATATGGATAAGCTATGTACTTTTACAATCTGCAGCTCAAAACGATTTGTCCAAAAAACGTCACCCCCACAATTCACAGCAAGAGTTTTATACGTTTTAAGTTTTTTAGTTTTCCCACAATTCTTTTCGCAAAAGAGTTGTGTGTATCACCCACTATCACAATCTTGCAGATACTAAAATATACTACATGACAGTTTGTTTTGATAAGGAAAACTGAAAATCTTTTATCTGTAACAGTTACAGATAAACTGCAGATCTTTTAAATATTATTATTTTATAATAATAAATGATGAATAATAGTAACACTTTATTATTATTAATTATATTAATAATTAATATTAATAATAATAACACTTTCTCTTGACCATTAATATAATTAATAATAATAAAGTGTTATTATTACTTTATTATTATTATTAATATTAATTATTAATATAATTAATAATAATAAGTGTTATTATTATTAATATTAATTATTAATATAATTAATAATAATAAAGTGTTACTATTATTAATTATTTATTATTATGAAATAATAATATTTAAAAGATATGCAGTCTATCTGTAAGTGTTACAGATAAAGGACTTTATCACATAAGATATTTGAGTATCTACGAGATTGTGATAGTGGGTTATGAACACAACTCTTTTTAGGAAAAGGAGTTGTGGGATGAACACAACTCCTTTTAGAAAAAGGAGTTGTGGGAAAAATACAACTCCTTTTAGGAAAAGGAGTTGTGGGAAAAACAAAAGACTGAAACATATAAATACCCCTTCTATGAATTGTGGAAGGTACGTGTATTTTTGAGAAAACTCAGTCTAAAATTACAGATTGTGGAGCACATAATCTATCCATTCTTGAGAGAGCTAGCACTCTAGAAGGATAGTAGACGTTCGTGTGGATACCATAGAGGGTGTTCGTTTGAAAAGGCAGCACCATCAGTCCGGCATTGTATCTTCTTGACGACATTAACAGGTTAGTCTCATATCCATCTTTTGAATTAAATGAAGCACTTGGATTCTGGGAAAGGAAATCAACAGAGAAATTTTATTTTTCCGCTGCGCCTTTGGATTGCAATAATCTCGGGATTTCCCAGTGATATCAAAGCCAACCTGTGCTTTTCGGTTAAAAGTAATTATGCCATGATTGATATTATATATGCGATATATGTTTATTAGAATGGCATGATAATTTTGGATGAATGATTGGATCATTTAGATAATTTTATTTTAATTTGAAAATTAAATTAAAATAAATAATTAATTAAAAAAAAAAGGAATTCACGATGAACAGTCATCGTGAACCCAGAAATTGGCAAGGACCAATTGCAGCCATATCACCTGCGCTGGACAAAGCTGAGCAAGCGATGGCAGATGTGAAGCTGCACATGGCATGGCCAGCATGCACATGGCATGGCCAGCATGCGCAGGGGGTCGCGCAACTCGGGGGTCGCGCGACTTGTGGGTCGCACCACCCAAGGGGTCGCACGACCAGTGGATCGCGCGCCCAGTGGGTCGTGCTCTACGGGCCGGCGTGTCTATCCTTGAGAAGGATAAACTGAAAGAAAATGGGACTAATTTTGTTGACTGGTTTAGAAACTTGAGAATTGTTCTCAAGCAAGAAAAAAAAGTCCTATGTGCTTGATGAAGCTATCCCAGAACCACCTCCTGCTGATGCTACTAATGCTGTTAAGAACAAGCATAAGAAGCATATGGATGATTCTAATGACATTGGATGTCTTATGTTGGTAACTATGTATCCAGAACTTCAGAAGGATCTGGAGCACCTTGAGGCCTATGAGATGAGTGTCCATCTCAAACAGGCTTTCCAACAGTAAGCTAGGCAGGATAGGTAACCACCATTGCATTGCATGATTGCAAAATGGTTGAAGGTGATTCAGTTAGTGCTCATGTTTTGAAGATGAAAGGCTATATTGATCACCTTGCTAGACTTGGCTACCCTCTGAGTTTAGAACTCTCTACGGATCTGATCCTACATTATTTACTCAGTAGTTTGTCTTAATTTGTCATGAACTATAACATGAACAATATGGAGAAATCTATTCCTGAGCTGCATGGGATGCTAGAAATAGTCGAGGTAAATGTCAAGAAAAAGCCTACCCAAATTTTGAATGTCAATAAGGGTAAGCCCATGAAAAATAAGGGGAAGCCCAAGTCTAAAGGTGGTAATGGGCCTAAGGGATGAGGCAAGCCTAAATGGCAATCCAAGGCAAAAGTTCCTAAGGAATGAATCTGCTTCCATTGCAAGGAACCAGGGCATTGGAAGAGAAATTGCAAACTCTATTTGGATGAGTGCAAGAAGAAGAAGAGTAGTGAGACTACGACTTCAGGTATTTATATTATAGATATTAATTTATCTATTTCTACTTCATGGGTCTTAGATACTGGATGTGGTTCTCACATTTGTACAAATATGCAGGGTCTCAAAAGGAGTAGAAAACTGAAAAAGAGGGATGTAGACCTACATGTAGGCAATGGAGCAAGATTTGCTGCCATAGCTGTAGGGACATATGAACTTGTGTTGCCCAATGGGCTTTTATTAGTTTTGAACAATTGCTTTTATGTTCCTACTTTGAGTAGGAATATTATTTCAGTTTCTGTTTTGGACGATGAAGGTTTTTCATTTCTCATTAAGAATAAGAAATGGTCCATTAATAAAAATGATTTGCTTTATTGTATTGCAAATTCATATGATGACCTTTATGTCCTTAATCTAGATGATTTTAGAGACAACAATTATCTATAACATAACTTCTAAGAAAACTAAGCCAAATGAGTTAAACTCAACATATTTATGGCATTGTCGTCTTAGCCATATAAATGAGAATCGCATATCTAAACTCCATAAGGGTGGTTTATTAGATTCATTTGATTTTGAATCATTTAAAAATTGTGAATCTTGTTTGCTTGGTAAGATGACAAAAGACCCTTTTACTGGACAAGGTCAAAGGGCTTCAGACGTATTGGGCTTAGTACATACAAATGTATGTGGCCCACTGAGCATTAGTGCCAGGGGAGGTTATCAGTACTTCATTATATTCACTGATGATTTCAGTAGGTATGACTATGTCTACCTAATGAAGCATAAGCATGAATTTTTTGAAATGTTTAGAACTTTTCAAAATGAAGTACAAAATCAACTTGGTAGAACTATTAAAGCGCTTCGATCTGATCGAGGTGGTGAATATTTGAGCCCAGAGTTTAATGAACATCTTAGAAACTGTGGAATTGTTTCACAATTGACTCCTCCAGGAACTCCACAATGGAATGGTATTTCTGAAAGGAGAAATCGAACTTTATTAGATATGGTTCGATCTATGATGAGTCAAACGATCTCCCTTTATCGTTTTGGGGTTATGCCTTGGAAACAGCTGCATTCATTCTAAATCGAGTACCATCAAAAGCGGTTGAAAAGACACCATATGAGTTATGGACTGGGAAAATGCCCAGTTTGTCTTTCCTTAAGATTTGGGGTTGTGAAGCTTATGTGAAACGCCCAATTTCAGATAAGCTAGCTCCAAAATCTATGAAGTGCAATTTTGTGGAGTATCTTAAGGAAACCAAAGGATACTATTTCTATATTCCCTCAAAGAACAAAGTGTTTGTTGCTCGAAATGGTACCTTTTTGGAAAAGGAATTTATCTCTCAGAGATTCAGTGGGAGTATAGTGCGACTTGAGGAAACTTAAGTACCACAAGAGAGCATTGAACCGCTGGTAGAATCACTTCCAGAATCATAAACAATTGTGGAAAGTGAAAGGGTGACACAAGTCCCACGCAGATCTGATAAGACACGTCATCAGCCTGAGAGATATGGATTTCACATGACTGATAGTCATGAACTTTTGCTCGAGGATGTGTACATGACACAACCTAAGGGTTTTGTAATCCCTGAGAATTCTAGAAAGATTTGCAAGCTTCAGAGATCCATTTATGGATTGAAGCAAGCTTCTCGGAGCTGGAATCTTCGTTTTGATGAGACAGTCAGGGACTTTGGATTCATAAAAAATGAAAATGAACCTTGTGTTTACAAGATGGTTAGTGGGAGTGCAGTTGTGTTTCTAGTCCTATATGTGGATGACATATTACTCATTGGAAATTATTTCCCTACCTTGCAAAAGGTTAAGACTTGGTTAGGGAATTCTTTTTCAATGAAGGACTTACGTGAGGCCGCATATATCCTTAGCATTAAGATCTATAGGGATAGATCCAAGAGAATAATTGGTCTGAGTACTTATATTGACAAGGTGCTGAAAAGGTTCAACATGCAAGATTTTAAAAGAGGATTCTTGCCCATGTCTCATGGTATTCATCTTAGCAAGAATCAATGTCGTATGACATCTGATGAGCGTGAACGGATGAATAAGATCCCTTATGCTTCTGCTATTGGATCTATCATGTATGTCATGTTATGTACTAGACCAGACGTCTCGTATGCCTTGAGCACAACAAGCAGATATCAGGCAGATCCCGGTGAAAGTCACTGGACAGCTGTTAAGAATATCCTAAAGTACCTTAGAAGGACTAAGGATGCATTCCTAGTTTATGGAGGATTGGAAGATGAGCTAGTTGTAAGTGGTTACACAGATGCTAGTTTCCAAACCGACATAGATGACTTCAGATCGAAGTCAGGATTCGTATTCACTTTAAATGGTGGAGTTGTTAGTTGGAAAAGTTTCAAGCAAAGCACTGTAGCAGATTCTACAATAGAAGCTGAGTATATAGCAGCATCAGATGCAGCTAAAGAGGCAGTCTGGATGAAGAAGTTCATCACAGAGTTGGGAATGGTTCCCAGCATTGCAAATCCTATGGACCTTTATTATGGTAATAACGGTGCCATAGCACAGGCAAAGGAGCCCAGGTCTCACCAGAGATCTAAACATATACTCAGGCGATATCACTTTATTCGAGAGATCATTGATAGAGGAGATATCAAAATATGCAAAGTATACACAAATGACAATATTGCAAATCCACTGACCAAGCCTCTTTCACAGGTCAAGCATGATCAGCACACTAGGTCTATGGGTATTAGATACTTATATGATTAGGCCTAGTGCAAGTGGGAGATTGTTAGTGTATATGCCCTAGGCCATTATCTTTGACCTTTTTGTATGTCATTTTGGTTATTAATAAAAGAAGTTTTCATCATTATTATTTGTTTGCATGTTACATAATAATGATTATCATCCCTGGTTACTTATTATTATGTTGATAATAATAAAATATAACTGGTATGATTATTGATTGATAATCATGAGATGATTATGTATATGTTGATATAATTCAATAATCATAAATACTTGTTAGAGAACAAAGTATTGGATGGACCCGCATTGAGATCACTACATGGGTCATTGTCATAAGTGAATCTCAAAGTAGTTATGTCTTAATCCTTTGACTTGAGATTGTCATAGTTTCCAACATAAGGACTATTATGTTTTGACATAACCAAACGTTGTCTTTAATCGGACAATCATAAAGGTTATGATTGAGCATAATAGAAATTATATAGAGGATAATGAACAATCAAGATAGGATTTGTCCCTCTATATGAGAGGGATATCTTCTGGGCCCCTCGATAAGTGAGACTGAAAAATGCATGGCCGTGCTCAAATGAATTGATAGTGTGATCAATATCATTTGAATTTATCAGTCTACTTAGAGATCGAGAAATCATAAATTTGAACATTATAAGTTTGACATTGACCAGGACTTATGTTCAAACTAGATATCGTGTGACAAAGGAATTAATTCATGTTCTATTTATTAGGCTTTATCGGACTATTGATTCTCATATTAGTTGGATAGTCATAATGTCTTGCTAGAGGCCACTTATGACTTATGGGCCTTGTGGGACTAGGTCTATTGCCAATTAATATGAGTCTATTGGGTCACACACAAAAGAACGTTGTTGATATGCTATGTCATATTAATGGGCCAAAAACCCAAAGCCCATTAATATAATTAATAATAACAAAGTGTTATTATTATTAATCATTAATATAATTAATAATAATAAGTGTTATTATTATTAATATTAATTATTAATATAATTAATAATAATAAGTGTTATTATTATTAATATTAATTATTAATATAATTAATAATAATAAAGTGTTACTATTATTAATCATTTATTATTATGAAATAATAATATTTAAAAGATCTGCAGTCTATCTGTAAGTGTTACAGATAAAGGATTCTATCACATAAGATATTTGAATATTTACGAGATTGTGATAGTGGGTTATGAACACAACTCTTTTTAGGAAAAAAAGTTGTGGGATGAACACAACTCCTTTTAGGAAAAGGAGTTGTGGGAAAAATACAACTCCTTTTAGGAAAAGGAGTTGTGGGAAAAACAAAAGACTGAAACATATAAATACCCCTTCTACGAATTGTGGAAGGTACGTGTGTTTTTTAGAAAACTCAGTCTAAAACTGCAGATTGTGGAGCATATAATCTATCCATCCTTAAGAAAGCTAGCACTCTAGAAGGATAGAAGACGTTCGAGTGGATACCATAGAGGGTGTTCGTTTGAAAAGGCAACACCATCAGTCCGGCATTGTATCTTCTTGACGAGATCAACAGGTTAGTCTCATATCCATCTTTTGAATTAAACGAAGCAATTGGATTCTGGGAAAGGAAGTCAACAGAGAAATTTTATTTTTCCGCTGCGCCTTTGGGTTGCAATAATCTCGGGATTTCCCAACAAAAATAGGATTCCAACTCCAAGAAGGATTAGACTAGGACTTCTCACCTATAAAAAGGGGCAACAACCAAACAGCAAGGATCCACTTTTCACCAGCAACACCAGCAGCGTCTCTCTTCTTTTCTTCTTCCTTTTCTCTTTTATGTGTTCTTAGTCTGCCATGAGTGGCTAAAACCCTTTTCCTCTAGTTGAAGTAGGAGAAGTTTCATTTTTGTTATGAATTGCGAGATCTGAAACTCCATTGTTAAACTTTTATTTTTCAATATTTATGCAATTTATTCTTCATGTTTATTATTGCCTTGCTATTAGAATCAATAAGCGCCCATTTCTTTTAATTGCATAAGCAATATATTATTAGTTTGAATGATTTAGGTTTGTAATTGCTTAGATTATTTGAACACAAGTAACAATTGGTTGCATGATCTAACTTCACCACGCAGTTGGCAAGGTTAGAATTAGGTTTCTCTATTTCTTAATGCAATTAACAGTTGAAAAGTTAAGAACCCTAAGGATGTTCCTTGGCAACTTGTTAACTAGTGTTTGATTAGTGAACGGTTCCTAATCAAACTAAAACTAAGGAGGAATTTGGTTGTGAGGAGCGTCTTCCATAACCTAAACTAATTTATTAAAATAAATAGAAGAATCGAAGTATCAATGATCAACTCCAAACTGAAATGGATCCTATGCTTCAACTAGAGTCTTGTTATTATTGATTTACTCATCTTTTAATTATTACTCTCTTTTACTACTTTAGTTTTAATTTTAGTTCACCATCATAAAAAAACCCTCCTTATTTTTCTTTTATTATTAACTTGCCCAAGTCATTGTTAGAAAAATCATTAGTATCAAATCTCTGTGGATTCGACCCTATTGCCATTATCTATAGTTTTTAATTGTTGATTATTAATAGGTTAGTTTTTACGGTTTCGACAATCGTTACAAAAAATTGGGCTTTAACACAGTTGAACATGCTTGAAGAAGTTTATGCGCTGATTGATAATGTTGGTTGGAGAAAATTCTTTGCCATTAATTGTCCCTCCTATGTTGAATTGTGTCGATAATTCTATGCTACTTTTGAATTTTCCTATGATGTCCATAATTTTAATTTGAGTATACCCCTTATTTGTTTTAGGTTAAGAGATAAATTGGTATATTGTTCTATTACTAATTTTAATCTTTATTTGGGTATTTATGACTATGCATATGTGAAAATAGTGTTAGTATATTTTTCCTAGGCCATTATCTTGGACCTTTTTGTATGTCGTTTTGGTTATTAATAAAAGATGTTTTATTATCATTATTATTTATCTACATATTACATAATAATGATTAACATCCCTGATTACTTATTATTATGTCGATAATAATAAAATATAACTAGAACGATTATTGATTGATAATCATGAGATGATTATATATATGTTGATATAATTCAATAATCATAGATACTTGTTAGAGAACAAAGTATTGGATGGACCCGCATTGAGATCACTATATGGGTTATTGTCATAAGTGAATCTCAAAGTAGTTTTGTCTTAATCCTTTGACTTGAGATTTTCATAGTTTCCAACATAAAGACTGTTATGTTTTGACATAACCAAATATTGTCTTTAATCGGACAATTATAAAGGTTATGATTGAGCATGATAGAAATTATATAGAGAATATTGAACAATCAAGATAGAATTTGTCCCTCTCTTTGAAAGAGATATCTTCTGGGCCCCTCGATAAGTGAGACTAAGAAATGTATGGCCGTGCTCAAATGAATTGATAATGTGATCAATATCATTTTATCAGTCTACTTAGAGATAGAGAAATCATAAGTTTGAACATTATAAGTTTGATATTGACCATGACTTATTTTCAAACTAGATATCGTGTGACAAATGGATTAATACATGTTCTATTTATTAGGTTTTATCGGGCTATCGATCCTCATATTAGTTGGATAGCCATAATGTCTTGCCAAAAGCCGCTTATGATTTATGGGCCTTATAGGACTAGTCCTATTGCCAATTAATATGAGCCTATTGGGTCACACACAGAAGAACGTTATTGATGAGCTATGTCATATTAATGGGCTAAAAGCCCATTAGTATAATTAATAATAATAAAAATGTTATTATTATTAATATTAATTATTTATTATTATAAGATAATAATATTTAAAAAGATCTGCAGTCTATCTGTAACTGTTACAGATAAAGGACTCTATCACATAGATGTTTGAGTATCTACGAGATTATGATAGTTGGTTATGAACACAACTCTATCACATAAGATATTTGCGTATCTGCAAGATTGTGATAGTTGGTTATGAACACAACTCTATCACATAAAATATTTGAGTATCTGCGAGATTATGATAGTTGCTTACGAACACAACTCTATGATATAAGATATTTAAGTATCTACGAGATTGTGATAGTTGGTTATGAACACAACTCCATCACATAAGATATTTGAGTATCTGTAAGATTGTGATAGTGGATGATAAACACAACTCTTTTATGAAAAGAATTGTGGGAAAATAAAAAGACTTAAAACGTATAAAACTCCTGCTACGAATGTGGGGGTTAATGTTTTTTGAAAAAATCATTTTGAGCTGCAGATTGGAAAAGCATATAGCTTATCCATCTTGAGAGAGCTAGCACTCTAGAAGGAGAAAAGACGTTCATGTGGATACCATAGCGGTTGTTCGTTGAAAAAGCAGCACTATCAGTTTGTAATAGTATCTTCTCGTCGAGTCTAACAAGTTAGTCTCTTATCCTTCCTTTTGAATTAAACGAAGCACTTGGATTCTGGTAGGGAAACAGAGATTTTTATTTTTTGCTGCGTTTTTTGGGTTGCAGTAATCTCTTGGTTTCCTAACAGTGGTATCAGAGCCTGGTTGTGCTCTTCATTTAAGTCGAATATGCCATGATTGATGTGTTATATGTGATATAAGTTTGCTAGAATGGTTTGGTAATTAAACCATATAGTTCATTTTACATATGATGTTAAAAATGATATATTTATATGTGATATGAATCTATGATATCTGTAGGTTTTATGTGAAAATCATTTTCACAAAGTATACGCACACATATGCATTACTGTTATTTGTTAATATGATTAATAAATGATGGTATCGCTTGTTGTATAGTCAAGATTGTTTAATATGATCAAACAATTACTGATAAGATCAGTAAAATCAAAAAATTACTGACCGCCGTGTGTGTAGTGCCTTAGATATCATTCCCGCAACAAAATAAATTTTAAGCTAATAAGTTTATAACATGTTTGTATGAAATATGTTGTGATTATGTGATGTCTTGGCATGGTGTATAGCATGGCCTTATTAAACCTATGAGATTGATTTTTATGAGATGTATTTTTTAAATGCGGCTTGCGTGTCATTTGTTTTAATGCAATAGTATAGGCTTTCTTTAATTTTTGTAAATGGAGATCCACAAGATGGAGGAGTGAAGACTCGTGCTTCCATGGTGATGGTGGAGTTGCCTCTAATGATGAGTAGATTCCATTACAACTAATGTAATAGGATTACACCTAGGTTGCCCCTTATGATCTTCATATTGGCTTGTGAAGATTATTTTAGATTTTGGCCATGTTATGTCACGTTTACATATTCTGTCATATGTTAGTATGTGATGCTATGCATGATAGTTTATATATATATATATATATATATATATATATATATATATATATATATATATATATATATATATGCATGTAGGATGCTATGATATATAAATGCAAGACAATGTAATTAAAATTGAAAGTTGAACCCTCACTATAAATTTTAAACTTTAATGCCACCCATATATTAAATACCTATCAAGACTAAGATCACCAAAATGCATGTTTTGCCAAAGCAAGGTGCTTAGGTTATCTTAATAAGATAGGATGAGTAATATTTACTCATTTATTTAATTTTGGTTGGGCTTAATTAGGCTATCAAAACGGTTTTGGGCCTAAGGCATTAGATGGGATATAACATACATTGGACATATGATATCAACACCTCATAATCTAAGAGTTACATTAGATGTAATTGGTAAGGAGTTACCTACCTAAATAACGTAATTCTAAGCGTCATGCCAAAGCTGACTTGGAATTAGGTGAAATATAGATCTTAGCCCACTAAATATTATTATTATAATAATTCTTTTTGAGGGTTGTGTTTTAGTGGGAGATTATTATCACCTCAATATTAATTTGCTAAATTGATTATATTTGCATATTTTGTAGATCATTATGACTGCTAATAACAATTCCACTTTATCACTGCGATCCATCCTTGAGAAGGATACACAGAACAAAAATGGAACTAATTTTATTGACTGGTTTAGAAACTTGAGAATTATTCTCAAGTAAGAGAAAAAGTCCTATGTGCTTGATGAAGCTATCCCTGAACCACCTCATGCTGACGCTACTAATGTTGTTAAGAACAAGCATAAGAAGTATATGTATAATTCTGATGACATTGGATGTCTTATGTTGTCAATAATGTGCCCAAAACTTCAGAAGGATCTGGAGCACCTTGAGGCTTATGAGATGAGTATCCATCTCAAACAGGCTTTCCAATAGCAAGCAAGGCAAGATAGATATGAAACTACCATTGCATTACATGATTGCAAAATGGCTGAAGGTGAATGACAGAGCATAATTAAGGCCATATTATCATGATGTTAATGAGGTTTATTTGCACCTTTTCTGCCTAATTTTGTGGTTTTGTTCATGTTTTGCAGAAACTAGGTGTGAAAAGACATTCTGGTGAAAATGCCCTTAAAACTGCCGAAAAGTGCCAAATATGGAAAGTTCCAAATAAGGAAAGTTTTTTTATATATGGAAAGTTCTAAATAAGGAAAGAGTTAGATAAGGGAAGCACAGTTGGCGGACTGTTTGAAATTCAAACTGCAGATCTTCCTTGCCTTTTTCAGAATGTGAAGCCAAACAAGGAAGGTGCCAAATAAGGAAAGTGTCGGAAAAGGAAAGCGCAATCAACAGAATATTTTGCAGATCCTTCTTTCCTTATAGGCGAGGTCAAAATAAGGAAAGCAACATATGAAGAAAGTGCAGTCAGCAGATCGTTCAAAATTTCAATCGCAAATCTTTCTTTCCTTGTTTTAAGATATGCAGACACCTCAGCAGATTCTCCTATTCAGGAAGCAATATCTCAAGATGCACTTGGCCTTTATTCAGTCTAGATTCATAATTCGAAAGAGGCTCCACCTAAATAGGAAATTTGGACAACTCATACTTCCCATTCAGAAGCATCCGCGTGCCTACCTCTTCTGTAGAGCACCATCCGCGCGCCTTCCTTCCTCTTCAAGAGTGCCGCGCATTCCACCTTCCTTCTGAAGGCTTGGGCGCGTCTCCTTCCTCTATTGGCAGCCTTGGATTGCTCTTCCTTCCTTTTCAAGCACAAAGTACGCTCCTTTTCCTATTTTGAAAGCCAACCGCGCGCACATACCTTCTGAAGAGCTTGCCATCCGATTCTTTCCTCTTCTGCAACAACTTGGGCAGCAAGTTGAGCATGGGCAGCACCTTGGGCAGCCTCAACACTAATTAGGAAGCAAGGGAGACCAAGGGCAGCATCTAAACTCTATAAAAAGGTACTCTAAGTGGCTGCCACATTTTTCTGTCTTCTTCTCCTCTCCTTCTCCCATCCAGATCAAGCAAGGACGCCATCTCCTTCTTCTCCAAGATTTGACTCTTCTTCTCCTTCTTCCTTTCTTTTTATTTTGGTTTTGTTTCAGCCATGAGTGGCTGAAACCTTTGTTTCTAGTTGAAGTGTAGGTGAAGCTTTGGTTGTAATTTTGATTAAGAGACTTGGACTACATTGTTAATCTTTTGCTTTTCAATATTCATGCAATTTCATGCTTTAAGACATTATTGCTTTGTTGTTTAGATCTACATTGATTCTTGATTGCAGGTAATTGATATTTGTTAGTTTGGATAATTTTAAGTACGTAATTGCTTGGATTGTTCAAACATAAGAACGATTGGTGTAAAAGCCAAGGATATTGCATGATCTAGTGTTGTCACCATGCTTGTGGGTAACTAGAATTGGTTTTCTCCATATCTTAATGCAATTGACAATTGTTAGTAAGTTTAAGACTCAAGGACGTTCCTTGCAATTTGTTGATTAGTAATTAATTAGAGGACTCTACCTAATTGGTTAATAATAAAGGAGAAGTATGGTTGTGAGAAGCATCTTCAATCGCCATGACTAATTTATTGAATCTAGCAAAAGAACATATATGTCAATGACCAATCCCATCAACCAAAGTGAATTTGAATCTTCAACTAGAGTTTTTACCATCATTGTTTTATCCTTAATTTGCCATTCGCTTTCTTTTTAATTGTTTTTTTTTTATTAGTCTAATCAAATCAATCTCAAACCCCCCCCCCTTTTTACTTTACTTGCACTTTACTTTCATTTTGTTTTCTGCTCTTCTGTTTGGTCCTCTCAAGGAAGGTAAATAAGTATCAATTCCCTATAGATACGATCCTTTCACCACTATCTACAGTATTAATATTGTAGGTAGCTGAATTGATTATTTTTGACCGGCTTCAACAACCGTTCTGTCAAAAATTGGCGCCGTTGCCGGGGAACTGTTTTAACTGATTTATTTTCCTTTTATGACCAGATCTGGATGCGAGGGAATTCTGCCTTACGATCCGAAAATTGAGTGCACAATCAGAAGATTAGGTAAGCAAACAGGTACACATTTGGAGACTGCACAAACTAGATCTGCGCAGACAACAGGCCCAATCGCAGATCAGCCTTCTGAAACCCTTCTAGCACATCCTCAATCATCTAACATGGCTGAAAACATGGCACAACTTGCTGCCAATGCTGGACATGCTGTCCATGAGGAAATTAGGCAAGAAAATCCAGCCGTGAGAGCCCCAGAGCCAAAAGAGAGAACCATGAGAGAATTGGCAACTCCTGTAGGTGAGCAAGCACCTCTGTGCATCAACTATCCACCTCTGACTGTTCCTTTTGAGCTCAAAACAGGTTTGATCCATCTTCTCCCTAAATTTAGAGGATTAGAAAATGAAAACCCAAACAAGCACTTGAAAGAATTCAATATTGTTTGTTCATCCATGAGACCTCAAGGTATTTCTGAAGATCATGTTAGATTAAGAGCTTTTCCTTTCTCTCTTGATGATTATGCTAAGGACTGGTTGTTTTATTTGCCACCTAGATCTATTAATTCATGGGATGAAATGGTGGTAACTTTTCTGAATAAATACTTCCCAACTTCTAAAGCCATTGGCATAAAAAGAGAAATAAGTAGCATAAGACAGAAACCATCTGAGGACTTGCATTATTATTGGGATAGATTTAAAAGATTGTGTATAGGTTGTCCTCAGCATGACATTTCAGACAAAGCACTCATAGAATTCTTCTATGGGGGGTTGCTGTCATCAGAAAGGAGATTCATCGATGTAGCTTGTGGAGGCTCTATTGTAGACAAAACACCTATGGAGATGAGAGAATTGATCTCCACCCTTGTAGCCTCATCTAGGCAATATGGAGAAGAGAAGCAAATGCAAAGAGGAATCCATGAGATCAGTACATCTGCTTTTGATTCTCGAATTTCAGAACTAACCTCTCTTGTGGAAAGCTTGCCCTTAGTCAAGCTAGACAAGCTCAACAGCCTTAGCCACCTTGGCCATGTGGAATATGTGCATATGTGGGACACTCAACTGATCAATGTCCTACACTTCAAGAAGAGGACCAGCACATTAATGCAATTGGAGGATACAATAGTCAGGTAAGACGTGATCCCTATTTTAACACATATAATTCAGGTTGGAGAGACCATCCCAATTTCAGCTACGCCAGGGCAAACAATCAGATCTACCAAAGGAATAAACCCCAATCAGCACCTACAAGTTTTGAAACTGCCATTGGTGAGTTGGCAAAGATGATGCAAATGATGCAAAAACAGCTTAGAGAATTAACATCCGCGATAGGCAGATCCAGAACCCAAGGTAAGTTACCTTCTCAGACTGAAGATAATCCTAGAGAGAATGTGAATGCTATTACGTTAAGGAGTGGAAAGGAATTACAGGATGCCAAAATTGATGAAAGTGATTCACAAGGACATAGACAGAAGGATGCGCAGACACCCACCGCAGACACTCATTCTGTGCAACCTAGCTCTGCGCAGACACCTCCTGCACACTCCATCCCTGCGCAGAGACTGACTGCAGATCCATAGGTAAGTGTCAAAATTTCACCTCCTTTTCCAAAAAGGTTTGAGAAATCACAGAAAGAAAGAGAAGAAAAATAAATTCTTGAGACCTTCAGGAAAGTGAAAATCAATATACCTCTGCTAGACGCTGTGAAACAGATCCCCAGGTATGCAAAGTTTCTAAAAGAATTGTGTACTAATCGCAGAAAGCTTGCTGAAAGAGAAAAAGTGAATGTGGGAGAAGTTGTGACCGCTGTCATAAAAAGAGAACTCCCAGCTAAGTGCAAGGATAAAGGGATGGTTGCCATCTCATGTCAAAAATTGGCCGAACTGTGATGAGATTCGGCCGCCGAACCTCACCATCCTTCAGCCGCCGAATCCTTCACCACAGTTCCCTTCGCAACCCTTTCAGCTTCCAACGCAGAAAGTCCATGCAGTCGCACCTATTCAGTCTCCAACGCAGAAGATCAAATCTCCACTGCCGACAGTCCATGTTCAGAAGGAAAGAGCAGAATCTAGTTCAGCAAGATAGCAGATTGCAGACCAGAAAAATTCAAAATCAGATCTGAAGCCTCTTCCAGGCCACTTGAAATATGCATACTTGGGAGCTGAAAAGACACTTCTAGTAATAGTGTCCAATCAATTAAGCCAACATGAATAGGAAAGCCTCTTGAAATTACTGAAGAAGCACAAGCAAGCCATAGGTTGGACCATAAATGACATCAAGGGCATCTCCCCCACCACATGCATGCATAAAATACACCTTGAGGAAGAATGCAAGCCAGTCAGGGATGCTCAAAGAAGACTGAATCCACCCATGATGGAGGTTGTGAAAAAGGAGATAATCAAGCTTCTAGACGCAGGTATCATCTACTCTATCTCTGATAGCAAATGGGTAAGCCCTGTGCATGTGGTTCCAAAGAAAATTGGGATCATCATTGTGCCAAATGTTGAAGGAGAACCCGTTCCGACTAGAGTTCAGAATGGATGGAGAGTTTGCATGGATTACAAAAAGCTAAATACAGCCATAAGGAAAGATCATTTTCCTTTGCCTTTCATTGATCAGATGCTTGAGAGACTCGCAGGTAAATCCCACTATTGTTGTCTTGATGGTTATTCAGGTTTTTACCAGATTCCTGTGGCCTTAGAAGATCAAGAGAAGACCACATTCACCTGTCCTTTTGGCACTTTTGCCTTCAGAAGAATGCCATTTGGACTTTGCAATGCTCTAGCCACATTTCAGTGATGTATGATGAGCATATTTTATGATTATGTTGAAAAAATCATTGAGGTATTTATGGATGATTTTATAGTGTATGGAAACTCTTTTGAAGAATGCCTTGCTAACCTTGATAAGATCCTATAGAGATGCCTTGAATCAAATCTTGTTTTGAACTATGAAAAATGTCACTTTATGGTTAACCAAGGTTTGATATTAAGCCATATTGTTTCAGCTAAAGGCATTGAAGTAGACAAAGCAAAGGTGGGTACCATTAAAGATTTGCCCTACCCCACAAATGTTAAAGAGATTCGCTCTTGCCTTGGCCATGCAGGGTTCTATAGGAGATTTATAAAAGATTTTTCAAAAATTACATTGCCATTATGTAGATTGCTCCAACAGGATGTAACTTTTTATTTTGATGCAGATTGTAAGAAGGCATTTGATTTGATAAAAGAACTGCTTGTGACTGCTCCCATCATTCAGGCACCTGACTGGAACCTGCCCTTTGAGATCATGTGTGATGCAAGCAACTATGCTGTGGGGGCGGTCTTGGGGCAACGTGTGGGGAACTCACCCCATGTGATCCAATACGCATCCTGCACACTGGATGCTGCTCAAAGCAACTACTCAACAACAGAAAAGGAGTTCTTAGTTGTTGTATTTACCTTAGAGAAATTCAGACCATATCTCTTGGGAACTAAGGTCACCATCTATTCTGACCATGCTGCCCTGCGATATTTGCTCAAGAAAAAGGAAACAAAACCGAGACTCATTCGGTGGATTTTGTTATTATAAGAGTTTGATCTGGAGATCCGAGACAAGAAAGGGAAAGAGAATTTAGTGGCCGACCACCTCAGCCAGTTCCCCTCTAGCTCTGTGCCATGTCCAATCAATGAGGACTTTCTAGACGAACACATGTTCGTCACCCATTTTGAATAGGCTTCATCGCACCATGCAAACCACACCCAAGGGGAGTACTCAGTTTTCTTTGTTCTTTTATGTTTTCTTAACACATTGAGGACAATGCATGAATTAGGTGTGGGGGTGCAGAATCTGAAATTTTTAAATTTTTGTTTTGCTTTAATTTTTAGCTTGCTTTAGACACATCTTTCCTTTCAGTTTGCATCTTCTTTTCAGTTTTCCCTTTCAGTTTGCGTTGTTTTTAGTTTGCGTTTGATTAGCCACAGTTTTTTCTCTTTTCTTTTGCTTCACTCAAACTCATGAACTATGTTGGATGAACTTTCTTGCCATGACCCCATTAATGTGATAACTCTTCAAACCTATGTTGAATCAATTGCAATAGGTTATATTCATGTTTGGAATTTGCCTTTTGAATTGAATCTTTGAGCTTGCCATAGTGAAAAATATATTGATGACACTCATTTGAGAGAATGAATTGATTGATGTGTGAATGAACTTAACATGACTTATTTTAGCAATTGGTGTTGATTTGCCCAAATCATTGAGAAAGAAATTCAGAAAAGGCCTAGACTTCATAAGCACAATTTGAAAATTGTTCCAATGGTCAAAAGACTATGAACAGAGCTAGTAGCCACTTGGACAGGTGACCAACTGAGTAACTGGGGGTGGGGATCACCAATATGTACCTTCACATCAAAAGGTTAGTGACCTTTTCAAGCAAGAATAAGTGCAAAAGGCTGAATAAAGTACTTCAAGGTAAGGGCAAGTCACTCTGAAAGCTAGAATATGTCTTAATTGAACAAGAACTTGTGCATGTATGATCTCTCTCTTGAGGAAAACCAATCCTAGCCATAGTAAGTAAAGGAAAACAAGGAAAAAGGTAAGTAACCTTGATACATATATTCTTTATTTCAATGATTCAAAATAGGGGTCTAGAGTAAGAGCTTAAGTGGACATAAAGGATCAAAGCAAAGAGAGTTTGTTTGACTATGTTTGTTTGCTTGAGGACAAGCAAAAGGTTAGGTGTGGGGGTATTTGACAGAGCATAATTTAGGCCATATTATCATGATGTTAATGAGGTTTATTTGCACATTTTCTGCCTAATTTTTTGGTTTTCTTCATGTTTTGCAGAAACTAGGTGTGAAAAGACATTCTGGTGAAAATGCTCTTAAAACTGCCGAAAAGTGCCAAATATGAAAAGTTCCAAATAAGGAAAGATTTTCATATATGGAAAGTTCTAAATAAGGAAAGAGTTAGATAAGGGAAGCACAGTTGGCGGACTGTTTGAAATTCAAACTGCAGATCTTCCTTACCTTTTTCAAAATGTGAAGCCAAACAAAGAAGGTGCCAAATAAGGAAAGTGTCGGAAAAGGAAAGCGCAATCAATAGAATATTTTGCAGATCCTTCTTTCATTATAGGCAAGGTCAAAATAAGGAAAGCAACAGATGAGGAAAGTGCAGTCAGCAGATCGTTCAAAATTTGAATCGCAAATCTTTCTTTCCTTGTTTTAAGATATGCGGACACCTCAGCAGATTCTCCTATTCAGGAAGCAATATCTCAAGATGCACTTGGCCTTTATTCAGTCCAGATTCATAATTCGAAAGAGGCTCCACCTAAATAGGAAATTCGGACAACTCATACTTCCCATTCAAAAGCATCCGTGCGCCTACCTCTTCTGCAGAGCACCATCCGCGCGCTTTCCTTCCTCTTCAAGAGTGCTGTGCGTTTCACCTTCCTTCTGAAGGCTTGGGCGCGTCTCCTTCCTCTATTGGCAGCCTTGGATCGCTCTTCCTTCCTTTTCAAGCACAAGGTACGCTCCTTTCCAATTCTGAAAGCCAACCGCACGCACATACCTTCTGAAGAGCTTGCCATCCGATTCTTTCCTCTTCTGCAACAACTTGGGCAGCAAGTTGAGCATGGGCAGCACCTTGGGCAGCCTCAACACTAATTAGGAAGCAAGGGAGACCAAGGGCAGCATCTAAACTCTATAAAAAGGTACTCTAAGTGGCTGCCACGTTTTTCTGTCTTCTTCTCCTCTCCTTCTCCCATCCGAATTAAGCAAGGACGCAATCTCCTTCTTCTCCAAGCTTCGACTCTTCTTCTCGTTCTTCCTTTCTTTTTATTTTGGTTTTGTTTTAGCCATGAGTGGCTGAAACTTTTGTTTCTAGTTGAAGTGTAGGTGAAGCTTTGGTTGTAATTTTGATTGAAAGACTTGGACTACATTGTTAATCTTTTGCTTTTCAATATTCATGCAATTTCATGCTTTAAGACATTATTGCTTTGTTGTTTAGATCTACATTGATTCTTGATTGCAAGGTAATTGATATTTGTTAGTTTGGATAATTTTAAGTACGTAATTGCTTGGATTGTTCAAACATAAGAACGACTGGTGTAAAAACCAAGGATATTGCATGATCTAGTGTTGTCACCATGCTTGTGGGTAACTAGAATTGATTTTCTCCATATCTTAATGCAATTGACAATTGATAGTGAGCCTAAGGCTCAAGGACGTTCCTTGCAATTTGTTGATTAGTGATTAATTAGAGGACTCTCCCTAATTGGTTAATAATAAAGGAGAAGTATGGTTGTGAGAAGCATCTTCAATCGCCATGACTAATTTATTGAATCAAGCAAAAGAACATATGTGTCAATGACCAATCCTATCAACCAAAGTGAATCCAAATCTTCAACTAAAGTTTTTACCATCATTGTTTTATCCTTAATTTGCCATTCGTTTTCTTTTTAATTTTTTTTATTAGTCTAATCAAATCAATCTCAAAACCCCCCCCCCTTTTTACTTTGCTTGCACTTTACTTTCATTTTGTTTTCTGCTCTTCTGTTTGGTCCTTTCAAGGAAGGTAAATAAGTATCAATTCCCTGTAGATACGATCCTTTCACCATTATCTACAGTATTAATATTGTTGGTAGCTGAATTGATTATTTTTTACCAGCTTCGACAACCGTTCTGTCAGTGAATCAGTTAGTGCTCATGTTTTGAAAATGAAAGGCTACATTGATCACCTTGCTAGGCTTGGCTATCGTCTGAGTTTAGAACTCTCCACAGATTTGATCCTACATTCTTTACCTGACAGTTTTTCTCAGTTTGTCATGAACTATAACATGAACAACATGGAGAAATCTATTCCTAAGCTGCATGGGATGCTAAAGACAGCTGAGGTAAATATCAAGAAAAGGCCTACCCAAATTTTGAATGTCAATAAGGGTAAGCCCATGAAAAATAAAGGGAAGCCTAAGTCTAAAGGTAGTAATGGGTCTAAGGGACAAGGCAAGCCAAGGCAAAAGTTCCTAGGGAAGGAATCTGCTTCCATTGCAAGGAACTAGGGCATTGGAAGAGAAATTACAAACTCTTTTTAGATGAGTGCAAGAAGAAGAAGAGTATTGAGACTACGACTTTAGGTATTTATGTTATAGATATTAATTTATCTATTTCTATTTCATAGGTATTAGATACTGGATGTGGTTCTCACATTTGTACAAATGTGCAGGGTCTCAAAAGGAGTAGAAAACTGAAAAAGGGCGATGTGGACCTACATGAAGACAATGAAGCAAGAGTTGCTACTTTAGCTGTAGGGACTTATGAACTTGTTTTTGCCCAATGGGCTTTTGTTAATTTTGAATAATTGCTTTTATGTTCCTACTTTGAGTAGGAATATTATTTTAGTTTATGTTTTGGACAATGAAGGTTTTTCATTTCTTATTAAGAATAAGAAATGCTCCATTTATAATAAAGATTTGCTTTATTGTATTGCAAATTCATATGATAGCCTTTATGTCCTTAATCTAGATGATTCTAGAGACAATAATATCTATAACATAACTTCTAAGAAAACTAAGCCAAATGAGTTAAACCCAACATATTTATGGCATTATCGTCTTAGCCATATAAATGAGAATCACATATCTAGGCTCCATAAGGATGGTTTATTAGATTCACTTGATTTTGAATCATTTGAAAATTGTGAATCTTGTTTGCTTGGTAAGATGATAAAGGACCCTTTTATTGGACAAGGTCAAAGGGCTTCAGACTTATTGGCTTAGTACATACAGATGTATATGGCCCACTAAGCATTAGTGCCAGGGGAGGTTATCAGTACTTCATTACATTCACTGATGATTTTAGTAGGTATGGCTATGTCTACCTAATGAAACATAAACATGAATCATTTGAAATGTTTAGAACTTTTCAAAATGAAGTACAAAATCAACTTGGTAGAACTATTAAAATGCTTTGATCTGATCGAGGTGGTGAATATTTGAGCCAAGAGTTTGATAAACATCTTAGAAATTGTGGAATTGTTTCACAATTAGCTCCTCCAGGAACTCCACAATAGAATGGTATTTCTAAAAGGAGAAATCGAACTTTATTAGATATGGTTCGATATATGATGAGTCAAACAAATCTCCCTTTATCATTTTGGAGTTATGCCTTGGAGACAACTGTATTCATTTTAAACCGAGTACCATCGAAAGCGGTTGAAAAGACACCACATGAGTTATGGACTGGCCAAATGCCCAGTTTGTATTTTCTTAAGATTTGGAGTTGTGAGGCTTATGTGAAACGCCTAATTTCATATAAGCTAGCTCCAAAATCTATCAAGTGTAATTTTGTGGGGTATCCTAAGGAAACCAAAGGATACTATTTCTATATTCCTTCAGAGAACAAAGTGTTTGTTGCTCGAAATGATACCTTTTTAGAAAAGAAATTTATCTCTCAGAGAATCAGTGGGAGTACAGTGCAACTTGAGGAAACTCAAGCACCACAAAAGAGCATTGAACCGTTGGTAGAACCACTTCCAGAACCACAAACAGTTGTGGAAACTGAAAAGGTGACACAAGTCCCATGTAGATCTGATAGGACACGTCATTAGCTTGAGAGATATGGATTTGTCATGACTGATACTCGTGAACTTTTGCTCATTGATAAAGATGAGCCTACTACCTATTAAGAGGCTGTGTCAGGTCCAAATTCTGAGAAATGGCTTTCTACCATGAAATCTGAAATGCAATCCATGTATGACAATCGAGTTTGGTCATTAATTGATCCTTCTGAGGGTGTTAAGACCATTGGTTGTAAATGGGTTTTCAAGAAGAAAACTGACATGGATGGAAATGTGCATACCTACAAAGCAAGGCTTATTGCAAAAGGTTTTAAACAAACTCATGGTATAGACTATGATGACACATTTTTGCTTATTGCAATGCTTAAGTCGGTTAGAATTATCATTGCCATTGTTGCGTACTATGATTACGAGATATGGCAAATGGATGTCAAAACAGCTTTCTTTAATGGAAACTTGCTCGAGAATATGTACATGACACAACCTGAGGGTTTTGTAATCCCTGAGAACTATGGAAAGATTTACAAGCTTCAAAGATCCATTTATGGATTGAAGCAAGCCTCTCGGAGCTAAAATCTTCATTTTGATGAGACAGTCAGGGACTTTGGATTCATCAATAATGAAGATGAACCTTATGTTTACAAGATGGTTAGTGGGAGTGCAGTTGTGTTTCTAGACCTATATGTGGATGACATATTACTCATTGGAAATGATATCCCTACCTTGTAAAAGGTTAAGACTTGGTTAGGGAATTCTTTTTCAATGAAGGACTTAGGCGAGGCTGGATATATCCTTGGCGTTAAGATCTATAGGGATAGATCCAAGAGGATAATCGGCCTGAGTCAAAGTACTTATATTGACAAGGTGCTAAAAAGGTTCAGCATGCAAGATTCCAAAAGAGGATTCTTGCCCATGTCTCATGGTATTCATCTCAGCAAGAATCAATGTCCTATGACATATGATGAGTGAGAACGGATGAATAAGATTCTTTATGCTTCTGCTATTGGATCTATCATGTATGCCATGTTATGTACTAGACTAGACATCTCATATGCATTAAGCACAACAAGCACATATAAGGCAGATCCCTGTGAAAGTCACTGGACAGCTGTTAAGAATATCCTAAAGTACCTTAGAAGGACTAAGGATGCATTTCTAATTTATGGAGGTTTGGAAGATGAGCTAGTTGTAAAAGGTTACAAATGCTAGTTTCCAAACTGACATAGATGACTTTAGATCACCGTCAGGATTTGTATTCACTTTAAATGGTGGAGCTGTTAGTTGGAAAAGTTCCAAGCAGAGCGCTGTACCAGATTCTACAATAGAAGCTGAGTATATAGCAGCATTAGATGTAGCTAAAGAGGCAATCTGATTGAAGAAATTCATCACAGAGTTGGGAGTGGTTCCCAGCATTGCAAATCCTATTGACCTTTATTGTGAAACAATGGTGCCATAGCACAAGCAAAGGAGCCCAGATCTCATCAGAGATCTAAACATATACTCAGGCGATATCACCTTATTTGAGAGATCATTGATATAGGAGATATCAAAATATGCAAAGTAGACAAAAATGACAACATTGCAGATCCACTGACCAAGGCTCTCTCACAGGTCTAGCATAATCAGCACACTAGGTCTATGGGTATTAGATACTTATATGATTAGGCCTAGCGCAAGTGGGAGATTGTTTGTAATGACCCGAAAACCGGTACCCCTCAGTAACGGTCCGAACCATCACTGGCACTAGGATCCAGATCGGCTTAAGGCCGCCGGGACCCGTAGTCAGCCAACTATACTCTCTGTGTACCTGATAAATCCCATGCATAATACAAAACAATACTCAAAATCCTGTAAAACTCTGTAGGCTTAACCACTGCTACTCAGATATGTCAATCTGAAATGGCCCTCAGGGCCTGTACCAGGGACTACTAGCTGCTGTGGTCCAGGGATTAAACACAATCTATAACACATCCCACTGGTATCTCATTGAAGCCATACATTAAGCCTAACGTACACATTTCTCATCAAGAAACGTAAAACAGGATTCATGTACCAAAGGGATTACGCATACATCACACGACAGCAAAGACACTAGGGAAAGCACAGTATATGCCAATACATATCTATAGAGTACATCACACCTATTCTTTGAATTACAGCATGTCCACTATGCTATTACAACATACATTCATGCATAACTTTCCTCTGTACTCTTCTGGCAGATACTGTAGGGCTACTTTCGGAGGCCGAATCCCCTAAACAGAGCCGAACCTCAAGGCACGCAGGGGTAAGCTGTGGCAGTCTAAGCCACCATGCAAGGGGTTCGGCGGCCGAATCCTTCTTCGGCTGCCGAACCTGAGTTCTTTAAGAACTCAGCGTCTTCCGCAACCTAGCTCCTCCATCTTTTCCTCCTCTCTAACCATGCATAACTCCAAACCTCAACTTACATATACGCAAGTATATGCTCCAAGGGGTCCAAAACTACCTATCAACCCCAACAATCAACACACATAACACATAATCATGCATAAACCATTAAAACATCACAACTAAACCTATAAACATAACTCTACCCTTAACCTCTTAAAAAGCTATTAGACATCATTAAAACAAGTATAAAGACTTCCCTTACCTCCTGAAATCAGAAGCTGGACAACCTGAACACCAAGCTATGCACCAACACCTCTTTTCCTTCACCTAACACCACAACTCTCTTCTTTTGGTTCAAAACGTTCTAAACACTTTACCACCCTCAAACCTGTGCATGAGTGATTACAAGCTTATAGATGAGTCATGGGAGACGTGGCATAACCTCTGGGAAGAGTTGGAGGTGAACACCTGTCCCAAATCAATGACTAAGAAGTGCCCACACATTGGCTGGCCAACTCAGCTTCGGCTGCCGAAACTGCATGCAAAACCATGCAACGTTCGGGGGCCGAACATAACCTTCGGGGGCCGAACATTGGGCACTTTCGGCGGCCGAACTTACCTTCGGCAGCCGAACCTATCCTTTGTCCCCAATGCCTTTTCTCTTCACAACTCACTCATGTTTCAGTCTAAACCTTTAAAATACTTACAAAGAATGGAGAAAACCTTCTCTTACCCGTCTCGAAACCTCTGACATCCTCGAATTCCACCGGACGGTAGAAATTCCGATGTCTGAATCTGCCGGGTATTACATTCTTCCCCCCTTAAAGAACATTCGTCCTCGACTGTTCACACAACAAACACATACACACACAAGTAAATAAGGAAAGCCTACCACCTTCCTCTAAGAAGCGACACAGACACTACTGGAGTACATACTCCCGGGTTAGCCATATTTGCTGACTCTGTGGATTCGTATCTGCTTAATCTGTGTCCATACTCTATACGGACTGTTACCTTTCTTTTTCTCTTTGGCTCGTCTTTGCTTTCTCACTACGCTAGATCTTTACCCTTAGTTTCCTTGTACTCACTCCGGCCAGAGGAGCAATGACTCTCAGGCTATACTTCGCTCACTCACTCTACTTGTGACACAACACAAGGGAATAGACATGCCCTGATCTTGGCCTTCATGCCATGTTCTCTAGCTACTACTACATGGAGTAGCTACTGGGCATGCTTCTCTATTTTCTGAACGATTCTCCGCTTTTGCTGCGCACTCTGATCCTTGCCCGCCTTTTTTTCTTCTTTACTATACTGGCTTTTGTGTTTTTTTTTTTTTTTTTTTTTTTTTTTTTTTGGACTCTCTCTCACGCATAGATCTATCGTGGAGAATCAGCAGCTCCTACTCGCTGTCTCCACAAACTATTAATCCTTCGTGGGACCACCTGTCCTTGGTAGTGATTTTGTGTAACTGCTCACAGTCGTTACAAAATCCCACGGTGTCATCCTTCATTTCTCACACTGACACTGGAACATTCCAGGGTGAGGTACTAGGTCGGATAACCTTTCTCTACCAAGCTTCTCTATACTATGCTGACTATGCTCTCTTTGCAGGTGTCATGCTGTAGGGTAGAAGGAAAGAAGGAAAGAAATGGTTCCGCGTCCAGACACCACTCCTATTCCAAACTCTGACTCCCTGACAGATGGAAAACCTGACAGCTCATCTGGGATAACCATTTAGAACTTACTAGCACTGGGTGTTGAGGCTGATTCCCTGATCTGACTCCTACACACAAGAGCTAGACCCCTCTGATACCCTTTCCTGTGTCCCGTTGAGCCTACTGGGCTGACATCAAACCTCTAGGCACCTATACTCTGTCCCTTTCAAGGACTATCTCTGATCCATCTTAGCCTCTGAACTCTCTTACCTTGTCTCTACAGATACAGACACAAATAGTACAATGAGTAAGTAGCCAATCCGCCCTAGAATGACATCAACTGGTCAACTCTAGAACCATAAGGTCAGCTGGATAGTCTCTACTCACTCCAACCGCTAAACTACTCTGACTAACAGACTCTGACTCAAATGGATCATACTCGGGTCCACTAACCCAGAGAAAACAAAGCCTAGAAGGCATCCAACCCACGCGATTAACAGCTCACTAAGTCACAAGAAAGTAGAAACACGCGGGGTCAAAACAAACAACATACACATCCGAACATCCACAAGTGAACATACCTGACGTCACTGTGGTCGATGTGATAGTTTCCTACGGAGTTAGAGTGAAGATCCGACCTATAGGTAATGGACCTTCTCTCGGGATTGTACTACTGAAAAGGCTAACCCTTTCCTCTGCCTCAATTTATCACCGAATCCCAGAGTAAACTGAAAGCTCCTCCTGACCTTACCCTTAGTCTTACTTTTTTCTTTCTCTATTTCATTCTAGTTTGCGTATTCTTTTTCTTTCTTTTGTTTTGTTACTCTGATCTATGACACTTACTTTTCTCTTTCATACTCTGTTCTTTGACTTATTTCTTATCTTTGAAGGCTGCACTCGGAGATGAGAGATCACTCTCCCTAGACCTGGATAAAAAGCATCTCATTTTCCTGGTTCACTATCTCGCTATTACTCATTTGGCTTTTCCTATCTCTCGCACTCTGGTAGTGCAATCTTTACCATTCGTCGTTCTCACTCTCTTCGTTTAGCGGGTGGTACACCTGATGACTTGTCTGGGTCCTATCGACAACTTTTCTCTGGCTGTGGGTACTACAACTGTTCCCCTTCTAATCGGACTAATTACGCTGTTCTCTGACACAAGCAAGAAACCTTGGATAACCTCTCCTAAATAGCGTAAGAGCCTCTAGGGCTGATAGCAAACTTCTAGGCATCTCTACTTTGTCCCCTCACACATTACCTGTGATCCATCCATCCTGGTCTCAAAGTCTGACTACTCTACCTCTGCTATAGGCAGTACGATGAGTAGCTAGCCCATCCACCCCTAGAATGACATCAACCAGTCACTCTAGAACCATAAGGTCAGCTGGAAGGCACCTACTCAAAACTCGCACTCAACTCTATTGGCAGACTAATTCTACCACTGACGGATCACACTTGAGTCTATTGACCCAAAGAGGACAGTCTAATCCCAGAAGTTATCACACCCATACTCTCGACGGCTCTCACAGCCCTAAGGAAAGCGAAACATCAGAGTCTCTACTAGCAAACACATCAAAACATATGGAAGTGAAACATACCTGTCACTGCCATGTCCGATGTGTCAGCCTCCTGCTGCGTCAAAGCGAAGATCCGTGCTGGCACTGATGAACCTTCACCTGGTGAACCTATGGAAGAAGGAGTGATCCCGCTCCTTCTGCCTCTGTCCTGCGCCATGGCTAGAGCTTCTGGCTGAGCCACTCTGTCTGAGACTGTCTGCTGGGACTGTGGTAGCAAAGTGGCGGTGGAACACTCACGTGCTATGTGCCCCTCTTGTCCACACCTAAAACATGCTGTTGTCCCTACCAGACAGACTCCCTTGTGCGGCCTACCGCACCCCGGACATTTTGCGGTCTTCAAACCAGAACTCGAACGCTCACCTATCTGCTTCCAGAACTTATTCTTCTTTGATCTCCTGAGGCCTCTACCTCCTTTCTTACTCTTGGTATCAGCCTCATGCAGAGAGGAGAGATTAACATCACTTGTCCCTGCGCGTTGGGTACTAGCTTCCCTCTTCTGTACCATATCTACGATATCATGGAAACTCTCCCTGGACCTATCTAAAACCCCTCCTACAAACTCATGAGCAAACTGCTCCCAGGATAAGCTTTCTACCCTCGAATCCACATACTGGTTGAACCATTCCCTTGCTTTTTCACATTTCAATGTGACCCCTGCCATTTGAATGGCTCTATTCTCACTGACTCCCAACTCCTCAGTTATCATCTTAACCATTCTAAGATACTCAACAGGGTCATCTCCAGTCTCAAATTGGGGAACATCTAACCTCAAATAATCTGTCAGCTGCACCATACTTTCTCCAGGTGAACTAAGCTTAGGTGTTTGGATAACTGGGGCTACTGGTTCTACTGGTGGTGGAGGAGGTGCAACTTGCCCTGGGTTAGGGTTTACTGACCTTGGGTAACAAAAGAAGGGTGGAAACATGGTATACTGTGGATATGATGGTGGATATGGCGGATAAAAGGGAGGATAGGGCATAAAGGTGGGATATGGGTGATATCTAGGCAACTCTGATGTACCTCTCATCGGGTACTCTGTCCCCCACTGGTAGGGTGGATACTGAGGTGGAACAAACCTCGAGGCCTGAGTGCCTCCTTGGGACTCACCCATATCTCCTCCTAATCCGCTCATACCAAAGTCGCCCTCTCTACTCTGGTCATCCTTCTCTCTTTCTCTCATAAGCCCTGACATACCACTCTGGACAACTCCCTTTCTACTCTCCTCACCAGACCTTCTAGGGTCCCTTGATGTACCTTCTCTACTTAAACTATCGGATATTGCCCTTTGCAGAATAGGGAGCTGGACATCCATGTCCTCATTCTCCGGCGGAGCTCCAATCAATCTCGCAGATCGACGAGTTCCTCTCATCCTGCCTCTGTAAAGCACAACAGCACACAAAAATATCATCAAATGATCCATGTGAAAACACATGAATCCTCAGCACATATCACACATATTCATAGCACATGTAGCTCATCATGGCATTTCACATCATCATGCAAAACAGGACTCCACATCCTATCCTAGTGGACATGCGTTTACCTATTGTGCTTTCCCTCCTATACAAGACTACACCTCTTTCCGATGTGGGAATCTAATCCTTGAGCATCTTCGCTCAACACACCGTACTCAAAAGATCTAAAACTCTAACCTCTTAACCTCTTTCCGATGTGAGATAGCTGACTCAGCACATCGTACTCTAGAGGCCCTATGCTCTGATACCAATCTGTAATGACCCGGAAACCAGTACCCCTCAGTAACGGTCCGAACCATCATTGGCACTAGGATCCAGATCGGCTTAAGGCCGCCGGGACCCGTAGTCAGCCAACTATACTCTCTGTGTACCTGATAAATCCCATGCATAATACAAAACAATACTCAAAATCCTGTAAAACTCTGTAGGCTTAACCACTGCTACTCAGATATGTCAATCTGAAATGGCCCTCAGGGCCTGTACCAGGGACTACTAGCTGCTGTGGTCCAGGGATTAAACACAATCTGTAACACATCCCACTGGTATCTCATTGAAGCCATACATTAAGCCTAACGTACACATTTCTCATCAAGAAACGTAAAACAGGATTCATGTACCAAAGGGATTACGCATACATCACACGACAGCAAAGACACTAGGGAAAGCACAGTATATGCCAATACATATCTATAGAGTACATCACACCTATTCTTTGAATTACAGCATGTCCACTATGCTATTACAACATACATTCATGCATAACTTTCCTCTGTACTCTTCTGGCAGATACTGTATTGACTCTGAGATCTCTAACTCTGATGACCTCCTCGAACTCTCGGGTCCAATCCTACACAAATGGACTCGAATGAGGTGTCACACATACTTTGAATAACTCTTAAACAAATCCCCATAATCCCTTCTGACCCTCTAAAACCAATCACACAAAGCATGCAAAAGAAGGCTAGACAGAACACATTCGGCTGCAGGTTCGGCGGCCGAATGTCCTGAACAGAGCCGAAACTCAAGTACCTTCGGCGGCCGAATATCCTCTTTCGGCGGCCGAACCCTTTCGGGGGCTACTTTCGGAGGCCGAATCCCCTAAACAGAGCCGAACCTCAAGGCACGCAGGGGTAAGCTGTGGCAGTCTAAGCCACCATGCAAGGGGTTCGGCGGCCGAATCCTTCTTCGGCTGCCGAACCTGAGTTCTTTAAGAACTCAGCGTCTTCTGCAACCTAGCTCCTCCATCTTTTCCTCCTCTCTAACCATGCATAACTCCAAACCTCAACTTACATATACGCAAGTATATGCTCCAAGGGGTCCAAAACTACCTATCAACCCCAACAATCAACACACATAACACATAATCATGCATAAACCATTAAAACATCACAACTAAACCTATAAACATAACTCTACCCTTAACCTCTTAAAAAGCTATTAGACATCATTAAAACAAGTATAAAGACTTCCCTTACCTCCTGAAATCAGAAGCTGGACAACCTGAACACCAAGCTATGCACCAACACCTCTTTTCCTTCACCAAAACACCACAACTCTCTTCTTTTGGTTCAAAACGTTCTAAACACTTTACCACCCTCAAACCTGTGCATGAGTGATTACAAGCTTATAGATGAGTCATGGGAGACGTGGCATAACCTCTGGGAAGAGTTGGAGGTGAACACCTGTCCCAAATCAATGACTAAGAAGTGCCCACACATTGGCTGGCCAACTCAGCTTCGGCTGCCGAAACTGCATGCAAAACCATGCAACGTTCGGGGGCCGAACATAACCTTCGGGGGCCGAACATTGGGCACTTTCGGCGGCCGAACTTACCTTCGGCAGCCGAACCTATCTTTTGTCCCCAATGCCTTTTCTCTTCACAACTCACTCATGTTTCAGTCTAAACCTTTAAAATACTTACAAAGAATGGAGAAAACCTTCTCTTACCCGTCTCGAAACCTCTGACATCCTCGAATTCCACCGGACGGTAGAAATTCCGATGTCTGAATCTGCCGGGTATTACATTGTTAGTATATTTTCCTTAGGCCATTATCTTGGACCTTTTTGTATGTCATTTTGGTTATTAATAAAAGAGGTTTTATTATCATTATTATTTGTCTGCATGTTACATAATAATAATTAACATCCCTGGTTACTTATTATTATGTTGATAATAATAAAATATAACTAGTATGATTATTGATTGATAATCATGAGATGATTATGTATATGTTGATATAATTCAATAATCATAGATACTTGTTAGAGAACAAAGTATTGGATGGACCCGCATTGAGATCACTACATGGGTTATTTTCATAAGTGAATCTCTAAGTAGTTATATCTTAATCCTTTAACTTGAGATTGTTATAGTTTCCAACATAAGGACTGTTATGTTTTGACATAACCAAACATTATCTTTAATCGGACAATCATAAAGGTTATGATTGAGCATGATAGAAATTATGTAGAGGATATTGAACAATCAAGATAGAATTTGTCCCTCTCTTTGAGAGAGATATCTTCTAGGCCCCTCGATAAGTGAGACTAAAAAATGCATGGCCATGCTCAAATGAATTGATAGTGTGATCAATATCATTTGATTTTATCAGTCTACTTAGAGATAGAGAAATCATAAGTTTGAACATTATAAGTTTGATATTGACCATGACTTATTTTCAAACTAGATATCGTGTGATAAAGGGATTAATACAGGTTCTATTTATTAGGCTTTATCGGACTATCGATCCTCATATTAATTGGGTAGTCATAATGTCTTGCTAGAGACCGCTTATGATTTATGGGCCTTGTGGGACTGGGCCTATTGCCAATTAATATGAGCCTATTGGGTCACACACAAAAAAACGTTATTGATGTGCTATGTTATATTAATGGGATAAAAGCCCATTAGTATAATTAATTATAATAAAGATGTTATTATTATTAATATTAATTATTTATTATTATAAGATAATAATATTTAAAAGGATCTGTAGTCTATCTGTAACTGTTATAGATAAAGGACTCTATCACATAGATATTTGAGAATCTACGAGATTGTGATAGTTGGTTATGAACACAACTCTATCACATAAGATATTTGAGTATCTGTGAGATTGTGATAGTTGGTTATGAACACAACTCTATGACATAGATATTTGAGTATCTACGAGATTGTGATAGTTGGTTATGAACACAACTCTATCACATAAGATATTTGAGTATCTGTGAGATTGTGATAGTTGGTTATGAACACAACTTTATCACATAAGATATTTGAGTATCTACGAGATTGTGATAGTGAGTGATAAATACAACTCTTTTACGAAAAAAATTATGGGAAAACAAAAAGACTTAAAACGTATAAAACTCCTGCTGCGAATGTGGGGGTTAATGTTTTTGAAAAAATTGTTTTGAGCTGCAGATTGGAAAAGCACATAGCTTATCCATCTTGATAGAGCTAGCACTCTAGAAGGATAAAAGACGTTCTTGTGGATACCATAGCGAGTGTTCGTTGAAAAAGCAGCACCATCAGTCCACAATAGTATCTTCTCGTCGAGTCTAACAGGTTAGTCTCTTATCCTTCCTTTCGAATTAAACGAAGCACTTGGATCCTGGTAGGAAAACATAGATTTTTATTTTCTGCTACGTGTTTTGGGTTGCAGTAATCTCTTGGTTTCCTAACAAACAGCTGTGTACTTGGATTCTTTATGTGATTATCCAGCAGATTGGAATCCAAATTTAGTGTATAAAGAATTAACAAGGAATCCTACACTTGAGTTTAATTGTGGTAACTCCAAAGCAAATGAAATTCAAAGCCCTGCCCTTAGGTACATCCATAGGTTCCTCTGTTACACATTTTCTGGTAAAAATAAAGATCACACCAAGCTAACCAAGTATGAGCTATTCTTTTTTTGGTGTAAGTTGCATAAACACAAAGTTATTTTGATTTCTGGTTAGCCTCCCAATTCAAGACTATTTTTTAGACTAGATGTGGCATTTATTTATGTTCTATGATATCTATGTTGCGCTGTAGAATTGGGTCTGCTTAATATACAACGCACTGATTTATACATTACTGAACACATTCTTCCCTTAGATATTCATGCACTTGACTCTATAGGCTTACTTTGCCTCAATGAGAGGAAAAAAATTCTGTTTTGTCCTCCAGGTCCTATCATTCCACCTCGATCACACTTATTTCGAACAGAGGACAAATTAGGACCATCCACCTCAGCACCTCCAAAATCTGATGACCATGCCCGACTAGCCTGAATTGAGGGCAAAATGCAGTATATTGATGGTCTAGATGCAATTGTAACGACCCGAAAATCGGACCGCTACCGGCGCTAGGATCCAGATCGGCTTAAGGCCGCCGGGACCCGTAGCAAGTCTGACATATAACCTGTGAACCTGTCAAATCCCATACATGATCATACATACTCATAAACCTGTAAACTTTTCCTTTCCATAAACCAAGCTCAACCTGTGCATACTCATAACATAACATAAACCATACACTGGAGCCCTCATCAAATGCTCCAATGGGGTATCATAACATACATGAATTAAGCTTGGTTGAACATAAACATCATAAAACATTCTATAGATCATGTATCAAAAGGAATTACTATACAAACTCGGTCAAGCACAATTTCTAAACCTCAATACATCATCATTACATATCATAACTGTATAAGACATTATATTACAATTTAATCATGCCCACTGCTAGCTATTACATAACCATGACTTTACTCTATCCGACCTCCTGCTCTATCCTGTACCTGCAAGCCTGGGGGTTAAAGGGAGAGGGGGTGAGCTAAAAGCCCAGTGAGTAGAACCATAAAAACATATTAACAAACATGCTCCAATGAAATGCATCATAACACAGACAATTCACATAAGGGTTGGGTGAACTTGTCACCAAATAGTCCCAGCATCATTTGTGCCAGGCCGTAGCATGGGGTCCTGGTCTTCCTGTCATATCATACATTACTTACCATTGCCCCAGGGCCTCCTCTAGGCTCCTGGTCTTCGAGTTCCATATCCGTGCCAGGCCGTAGAATGGGGTCCTGGTCTTTCATTTCCGTGTCAGGCCGTAGAATGGGGTCCTAGTCTTTCCTCAGGGACTAATTGGGTCATCCAACATTGTCCCACATCAACAATAAAGAATGCAATGCAACATATTCGTGAAATCTAATGCAATCATCCTATTGCATACTCATGATGCGTGAAGCAAGATAAACATTAAATTTCTCAATTTAAAAGATTAAGTTTAGTTCCACTCACCTCTGGCTGACTCTGACAACACCGAAGCAGCTGAACTCACTGCTGGGGTCCTCGGTTCCTCGGGTCCGAACCTACACAGGTGGACTCAAATGAGGGACCAAACATATTAGAACATGACTCTAAAATACTCCCCAAAAACCCCCTTAGAACACCTCAAAACATCATGGAAAAACATGCAAAGGAGGGCTGCATAGGGCACTTTTGGCGGCACCTTCGGCGGCCGAAAGTCCCTCCAGAGCCGAAAGTCAGGCAGGTTCGGCGGCACCTTCGGTGGCCGAAAGTGCCCTCCAGAGACGAAAGTCTCTTTTCGGGGGCAAGCTTCAGCAGCCGAAAGGCTTGCCTCCCAGCCACGTTCGGCGGCCGAAAGTCCTTCGGCTGCCGAACCTGGTTTCTGCCAAAGGGCAGAAACTTCAGCTCCTCATGCACCAATGCCTCCCAAACCTTCCAAACATGCATTTTTCCTATTCTACAACATGCATACTCAAGCATACAAGTTCCTAGGGGCTTCAACTAACTTAAACCCCATCTACAACACATCAAACATCCACATTATTCATAAACACAACATATACCCATAAATATAACAATAACCTAATGGATGGCTTTAATGACGCTTGAGAAACAAAGCTCTAGGACAGGTGAAAAGACATGGGACATGAGACTAATCTGGGTGAACCACATGTAAAGATAGTAGGTGCCAATTATGAAATTGAAATATAAAGAATCGAAGATCTTTAGGGGGCTTCTGATATGACTCAATCTCGCCCAAGGTATGTTACAGTAGTGATTTTCTATTGGTCTAAGCGATGACATATCTGTAATTAGAAAATTTGAATATCCAGACCTAAATGGCCATGATGTGAACACTTGATCTCTTATGACATTTACGAGCACATCCAGTTTTGACAATTGCTGTCCATTTGACAAAATTTTCACTAAACCTGTTTCTTACCATTGAAATTTATTACAAAGCAACCATCATAATCTTTATAGCTACGAGATTCCCTATCCATTAGCTTGTACATTCCATATTCTTAAAGAAACTACTAACTAATCTACTCTTCTTATAATATAAAAATGTAACGACCCCAAAATGGACCGTCACCGGCGCTAGGATTCAGGTCGGCTTAAGGCCGCCAGAACCCGTAGCAAGCCTGCTATACTCTCTGTGTACCTGTAAAACTCATACATGATCATACATTTTCTGTGAAAATAAAAACTCTTTTCTGAACCAAGGCTTAACCTGTGCATGCACTATCTCTGTACTTTGTACTCTGTACTCTGTACTCTGTACCCCTTACTAGAGCTTGCTCTAGCTGGGTTATCTCATACCTGTTAAGCCTGGTTTTCACAGACAGGAAAAACATATATACATATACAGATCATGTTCATACCAAACATCACTAAGTCAAGCACATTTCTAACTTTATACACAACTAGTACATCTTTTTAATATTACATATCCATTCTAAGCTATTACAAATCTCTTTACTCTTTCTGTACTCTGCTGGACTGTCCCTGTACACTGTACACTGAACCTACAAAACTGGGGTTAAGGGAGTGGGATGAGCTCTATAGCCCAGTGAGTAGAACAGTAAAACATCTCAGTAAAATATGATCTCATGGAATGCACCATATCACAGACAAACCACATCAAGAGTAAACCTGTCACCACATAGTCCCAGTAACTCTGTGCCAGGGCATAGAATCGAGCACCTGGTCTTCCTGTCATATATGTATATGTGTATATAACACCTCTGTACTTACCATTGCCAGGGCGTAGTCAAAGGCTCCTGGTCTTTATTATAACTGCCAGGGCGTAGTCAAAGGCTCCTGGACTTCCTGTCTGAGACGATTAGATCATTCAGCATTCACTCACATCACCAAATAACTATGCAATGCAACATATTCGTGGATACTAATGCAATCAACCTATTGCATAATCATGATGCATGAGATATGCTAAAACATTCCATTGTGCAAGTAAAAAAGTTAAGTTTAGTTCCACTCACCTCTGGCTAACTGGACTGACTCTGCAGGCTCTGAAAACTCTGGAGCAGAACTCACTGCTGCTCTCTCTGGTTCCTCTGGTCTGTACCTATACAGATGGATTCAAATGAGGGACCAAACTAGCTTATGAACAACTCTATGACACCCCCCAAGAATCCCCTTAAACTCACTCTAACATCCATGCAAAACATGTAAAGGAAAGCTGGACAGAACACTTTCGGCGGCAGGTTCGGCGGCCGAAAGTCCTCTCCAGAGACGAAACTCAAGCACCTTCGGCGACCGAACTTCCACTTTCGGCTGCCGAACCCTTTCGGGGGCAAGTTTCGGAGGCCAAAAGGCACTCCAGAGACGAAAGTCTCTAACCTTCGGTGGCACCTTCGGCGGCCAAACTTCCCTCCAGAGCCGAAAGTCCAAAAGCTCGGGGCAAGCTTGGGCAGCCGAAGCCACCTCCTCACACCTCCTCAGGGGTTCGGCGGCCGAATGTACCTTCGGCTGCCGAACCTGAGTTCATCAGCAGGGCAGAAACTTGCCCTGCCTCTCGCCCAATGCACAAAACTCACTTCACCTCAAACACCTCAATACTTCCACTTGCATACACTCATGTATATGCTCAAAGGGGTCAGAAACTACTTTAAAACCCCAAACATACAACAAAAACAACACAGAAATAAGCTTTACTCACAAAATCATTAAAACCTCACAAAAAACCCTATTCATGCACCTCTCTCCATAAACCCCATAAAACCTTCAAAAAACATAAAAACAAGCTCAGGATCTTCACTTACCTTTTGAAAACAAGTGGATGAATGATCCTAACGTGGAGTTTTGGAGCAACTCGCCTTCAAACTCTCCAAACTTCACAACTTTGAGTTTTAGCTTAAAACCTTCAAAAGATCATAAAAACTAATCAAATCTTTGCATGATTTCATGAAAACATGAAGACATACTCACAAAGGACAGAGTTTCACCTCAGCAAGTGAAAGAAACGGTGCTCTTACCGCTTCAACCGACTGAGGGCCATTTATAGGTGGCTGGCCAGACCACCTTTGGCGGCCACACGTGAAACCGAAAGCCATGCATGTTCGGCGGCCGAACCTGGCTTTTCTGCCTTGGTTCATTTCACTCAAAACCTCATTTCCTTATGTTTTAAAACTATGACACATACCAAAACATGTTAGAAAAAACATCACTCTAACCCTTCTAGAGACGTCCGACATCCGAAACTCCATCGGAAAGTAGAATTCTGATGCCAGACTCTAGCCGGGTATTACAAAAAAGCAGTTCAAGATACATGTTCAAGGTACGCATTTTACTAATCATTTAAGTTGACTATAATTTTTATTTCGCTCGCTCACTTGAGTATTTTTTGATTTGGATATCGGAGTGACTGATTCTAGACACTAACCACCTCACCTTTTCCTTTTTGTATGTTGTCGAGTCATATAAAAAACATTTTCCACAACATCATTTATAAATATTATATGTTGAAAAATTATAATATTCTAGAGTAATATTACTTTTAATACTCTTTGAATTTTTTTAATATATATATTTCTTATTATTTCTTATTCTTTCTTAATTTTAAAACTTTTTAAAGAATTAAATAATACTCAATTATTGTCATTATAATTATTCTATATATTTCTTTCCTTCAGAATAAATACCTGTAATATTAGTCTAAATATATTTTCCTTTCACTATAAATCTCTTTAACTACACTGTTTTTATATTTTAAAAATCTCTTTTTTTATCTCTTACTCAACTATTATCATTGTGATTGTTACTACGTTCATGTACATGTGCTTTTATGGTAATCTTCATACTTATTATTGCTAGATTAATTTCACAAATTGTTTATATTAATATTTGTGTGTATATATATAAACATATATATATATTTTATCATATATAATAATTTAATATAAATAATAATTTAAAAATAAATCATAAGACATTAATAATTTAATAATTAATAACTCAGCTTATTTTTAAATGTAGTTGTTTTGCATTATTTGATGGAATAATTTATTCTTATTTGTTTTATGTTGTTGTAATCGGTATTTTTTAAATATTTTTGTAATATAATGTAAATTTGTTATATTCTTCATATTATTTGTATTATTAATAATTAATGACTCATGGAATAAAAATGTATTTGCAAAAAAAGTTAGATTTAATTTTAAAAAAATCTGTGAAGTCAAGCTCAATTTTTTTTAGTAATAAGGTCGAGTTTGAACATTTTAGAAAACTCATTCTCGAGTTTACACAAGTTTTTTAATCTGAATCAAAACTTGTTTTTCATGCCTTTTTGGATGTAGATTAGGCAGGAGATTCTTCGGATAGAATTTCAACTATGGGATTTATTATATATTTCTGCAAAGTACCGATAAGTTGGAGTTCTAAAAAGCAACGAACAGTTGCTCGGTCCAGTACAAAAGCTGAATATAGGGCAGTGGCTTCAATAGCAGCTGAAGTTCAATGGGTTAAATCCTTGCTAACTGAACTCGGCCATAAGGTACCACCACCGGTCATTTACTATGACAACATATCTACGATGTATACATATCATAATTTTGTTTTTCATTTCAAGATAAAATATCTTGAAATAGGTATTCACTTTGTTTGTAATTTGATTCAACAAGGAGCTCTTCGTGTTTTTCATAATTCTTCTAAGGATTAATTAGCTAATTTATTGACAAAACCATCAACTAAGATGAAGTTCCATATTAATAGGTCCAAAATTGGTCTCCATGATGGATCTTCAATCTTGCAAGGCAGTGTTAGAGATAATTTTGGTTCAGTTTTGGAATCACAATCAAAATCAACCACTTGAATTTATCTTCTGTTATAACTTTGTTAGAGATAATGTTGATTCGATTTTGGAATCACAATCAAAATCAACCACTTGAATTTATTTTTTGTTATAACTCTGTTATCTTTGTATTGGTTGAAGTCTTGATATATTGGACTCTCTTATACTACATTCATATCAGAAATAAAATAAGTTTTCATTCTGATAATTTTTTTTTATCTCAGTTTAATAATACGTAAGTTTGAAAAATGGCGTTTCTAGGATGGGGAGTTGTAGATGTTGTGGGCTACGAGGGATCCTTTTTTGTTTTTGGAATAAGGATTGTTTATGCTCTGAGTAATGTTCAGCTCTTATTGCGGAATGAATTTATCCAAGATCTTACTTTGGTTTTAAATGCGATTCTCCTCATAAGTGTTTTTACTCATAAAAACTTTTAGTATTTTTATTTTTGAGTTTGGTGGACGATAAGGATTTAGTCCCAACCTATTCCAACCCAATACAGAATCTCATATGGAGTTGTTGGACAATAAGGAAGCTTGCTTAATGGTTTATGTAACCTTTGAAGCATAGTTGCCTTAGATTAGCTTATGGAAGAATTTGCACAAGGTCTATTTTGAGTAGCTATTCTTCTTTTTGGTGGTTAAGGATTCAAAAGAAAAATTTTTAAGAAATTTTGTTCTAGAGACATCAGAGGAAGGTCTTATAGTGAGATGTAGTTTAGCTAAGCAGGATTTTTTTACAAAGAATTTTTGTAGCATGGTTTTTTTACAGATTCCGCTTTTGTTTTTTCTTTTTTTAGTTGTTGGTATGGGCTGTTTTGGCTTGAATCTGTTTTATTGTTTTTTTTTTCTCTCTTAGCATGCAATGCTTAGATCGGGAGACCTTTCTTTTGGTTTGGAAGGGTTGTACTTTTGTTTTATTTTATCTTTTTTTTAAAGTTTTTTTTAATAAAATTTTCCTTATAAAAAAAATCAAGTATAAAGTGTTTTTTGCTAGTACATCGATTAATTAAAAATGCATGAGAATAATAATTATGATATAAAGAAAATCCAAAATGGTAACAGGGTGAACTAAATAATAACCACCACCTTTATAAAAAGAGAAACCTACAATGTAGTTCAAGTCTAAAGACAACCTTGTCTAGGTAGTGAGTCTGCTACATAGCTGATATCCTACAAGGAATTGGTTCAATAAGTAATGATAGAACTTGGTCTTTAGTCTCACAGTTTACAATCCCAAATCCGTCTCCTTGATGGTACGTGCATTGTGCCATTCTAAATAAATTGAATGCTATCTTAATAAAAGTTTCTGAGAATGGAGAATTTGTAGTCTTTTCATTATTCATTTTCTTCCATATCTCGCTAATTAGAAATCGAATGTGATAACTCGCTTCTGCTTCTGAAACTCCAGTTTCATGCATGTAGCATTGAATTGATTTTGGAACATCACCTCTCTTTAGTTCATCCTGATGCATAATGAGCAAGATAAGATAATGCTAATTCTAAAATCAACAAAGAAATAAATGAGATATTTCAAAAGGAAAAGAGCATAAAGAGGAAGAAATACTTACAGATGATGTTCCAAGATCATTTGCAAGTCTAAAAATCGTGGATGAATATCGAATTATATTGGAGTACTCTTTCAAGCATTTTAAGGCATCATTTGTGATTGGAGAGTTTACAAGAAAATAAGCATGAATTAGTATTACGTGACCTGAGATAGAGATCCATGCATTGTCAATGTATTCTTGTAAACTTGGTATATGTCCATTGTAAAACCATCTAGCCTCCAATAAGAATGATTTGCATAGATCTGCCCACTAAAAATGTTTAAAATCGAATAAGCAATTATATGAATTGCAATTAATATAATTTCTTTTTTAGTTAGTTTCAAATTTTCATTTGAATCTCTTGCAATACAAGATAAACATTTAGCCAAATATTGAAAGGTGGCAAAATTTGATCCTATTCACCAATTCAATTGATCTTAACCCACTTAAAGTAATTTGTAAAATGTTTCATAAAATTGAAGGTTAACCTGATAACTTGACCTAAAATTGATCCAGTTAAATTGATTTGACGAACTTAGCTTTAATTTATAATTTTTTTAATAAAATCAATATTTTGACTTAAAATGAGCAATAACAAGCAGTAATAGCTGCCATTAATAAATCAAAATGGAAGTGAATATAGAAATCTGTATTATGAAAAATTTAGAACCAGCATGAAAACTTACAGCTTTCTTCAAGTAGGGAATAATGTAAATTCCTTGTTCCTTAAGGACATCAAATGCTATTTCATTTATGGAGTTATGGAACGAAAGATAACAGATCTTCATGTAGTCTGGAAGCTGCTCCATTGCATTGACATCCCATCTGAAATCACTAACATAAAAATTAGGAATAAATATAAAAAAAATACCATATGATTTAACTCATTTTTATTTTATAGTTCAATTTGTGTTAAAATAGTTATTATAATATTATGCCGTTAATAAATATGACAACGTCAATATTAACGCTGATGTAATAAGTAAAATATAATTGTTAATTAAAAAAATATAAAAAACTATTATGTGATTTCACTTATTTTTATTTTAGAGTCTGTAGTTCAATTTATATTTAATCAGTAGTTTGTGATATGATTTTTATATCAATAATTTTAAACGTCGTAAAAATTGTCGCTATTTGCTAACAATGCAATATCACATATATTATTTTGATACAAATTAAAACACATATCTTAAAATAAAAAATTAATAAAATCACATAGATATTTTTTTATATTTTTTATAAAAACATATGTATATTCATCTTTCGATTTGTAAGCCCATTTGAAAAACTTGAATAACATTAGTCAACAACCTTTCAACAGCATCAGTGAATAGCTCAAGCTCATCCAAGGTTCCATACACATCATACACATCATCAATTATTGTTACCAGTGCAATGGCCTTTGTCAATATTCTCCTACAATAGCTGAATTGTGGCTCGGATATCAACCCAATTGTCCAAAAGAAGCTCTCAATTAGCCTACTTCTGGCAAAGCTTAGCTTTTCCTCTAAGCCTATATTCCTCCACCACCTTTTATTTTAGAACAATAAAAGCTAATTAATTAGGAGCAGCCTCACACTAGAAAATAAAACTAAAGTAATAAACTATTAACGTGAATAACATACCATGACATGTGTTTTAGATCGTTCTGGTGTGTTATCTGCACGTTATTAAAATCCAATTTAGCAAGTTCTAGTAGAAGAGGATTCATGCCTTGTTTTCTTTCATATACATCTATGAACCATCTGGTCTCCAACCTTGGCATCCTCCAATGCAGTGGGAGCTCCAAAGCATGATTTATTAACTTGGATATGTTTTGGTCTTTGGTCTGTTCAACAAACTTATTTAGACGAGTGGTTGTAAAATCTCTTGCATTTTGCAAGATAGTTTCACCTTCCTCTAAAAGGAATGATGCCTCGTACAAAGATAACATTCCCTCCCAATCCTCACATAGACACTTTTTGAAGTTTCCTGCCTCATCTCGGAATATATCACTACAAAAAAACAAGGTATCAGTGACGGATTTAGCGACGGAATTTACTTCCGTCGGAAAAAAAAAATAGCGACGGAATTAGCGACGGATCAGCGACGAATACTTTATGTTTAAATTTCTGACGGATTAGCGACGGATTAGCGACGGATTTTTAAAATATTAGCGACGGAATTTATTCCGTCGCTAATCCGTCAGAAAAATCAAACAATATAAAAACAAAACCCTAAACTTCTCTTTCCTCATCTCTTATAATTTCAGCCATGCTTTTCCTCTCCTATCTTCCCCTCAGCGCCGAATCGATCTTCCTGCCACTCTCGCCGCCGCCGCCGCCGTCGCCGTTGTGAGTCCCAAAGCTGCCGCAAGTTGCTGTCGCGCGCCCCGTTGCCACTCACCGCCGCCGTCGCCTCGCCGTTCCCGTGACGGATTTGCTGTCGCCTCGTCCTCGCTGTCGCCTCCACCGCCGTTGCCACCCGCCGGTGCAACTTCCGATCGTCACCGCTCCATGTAAGTTAGTGAATATGGGATTTGCTTCAATGGTTGCAGATAGTAAAATATTTTTAATTAATCAAGTATTTTAAAAATAAAAAAAAATAAAAATATTTTCTTGCTGCGTTTAATTGAAATTTATATATAAATTTATATATAAATTTATATATAAATTTATATATAAATTTATATAAAATTTATATAAAATTTATATAAAATTTATATAAATTGAAATTTTGTATAAAATTTATATAAATTGAAATTTATATAAAATTTATAAAAATTATATAAATTGAAATTTATATAAAATTTATAAAATTTATATAAATTGAAATTTATATAAAATTTATAAAATTTATATAAATTGAAATTTATATATAAATAATTGTGGTATCATACATCATACATCTTTGTTCACTATCCAAAAATATGGTTCTAAACACTTGAAAAGTTCAACATCAACATGAGAATTGTGGATATATACTTCTCTTAATTGCAGTCCTGCAATTTATGATTGATAATTTGGATGCAGGTGCCAAAGAACTCTTGATTAGCATTTCTGATAGTAAAATTGACTTCATTTATATGTCATGGCTGTTTAGTTTAAATAGAAATAAACTTTGAAGAGTAGTGTGCTTGTGTCATGGGGTAAGCTGGGATCATTTTTCAGCCTTCACCAGACCAGATGAGTTTCTCTTCTTTTAAATTCATCCAAGGTAATGATACAGAATGATATGCAGGAGCTAGTTATTCATTCTATGATTGATTGCATGCTGATTCTTCTTTTTCTTGAAGGTACAGAAAAATAGCTTATCTAATAAATTGATACTCTTGATTTTTTGTTCTCTTGGTTGATTTACCATAAAGGAGTGCTCTAAGCTGAGGTTTGAAATATGATGTTCATTTGCATTTTGTATCTGCTATAATGTCCAAGTATGATGCATTTTCTTTTCTAATACTGTAAAAAGGAGATATGATGAGTTTTTGTCCTGTAAGAGAGATAAGGAAAAAGATAATAATCTCTACTAAATTGTTCAGTTTCCTGGGATATAATTTGGTTCCTTATTTTTCATCTTTGCTTTTCATAGTTTGTTTATGCTTAGGATGGTGGTTAAAAATTTAAGTTGATAGGAAGTTGAGTGGAGTTGCACCACGGAGGCTGGTGTGGGGTGGGTGAGAGGATCTTGTAGCATGGTCCATGGGGTGCTTGGTGTTGATGGAAGGACCACGAGGCATGGGAGCTTTTCCTTTTTGCATATGCGTAGTGGAATTTGATGTGGGGAATATTGCTGGCTGTTTTAACACGTAGAGTATTCTATTGTGACTCTTGAGCTTAAGTCTAGAACTTTCTTGTGTCATCTTTTTCACTGTATTATCGTGTTCTTGTTCTTAACATGAGTATCTTATGTCAGGTTTTCGGGCTTATCATGTTATTTCTATTTTTTTCATTCTACGTTTTGTTGTTATTAAGAAAGAAAAATTTATTAGAAGGGTTCATGTTCTTCACATGAGTTTCTATATGTCAAGTTTTTGGGTTTATCATATTATTTCTATTTTTTCATTCTACTTTTTGTAATTTTGTTATGAAGAAAGAAAATTTTATATTAATTTTGTAATATTGTTAATTGAAATTTATATATAAATTTTTTTTTCATATGTCTAGAAGAGCAGTATTATCTTAGAGGTAGAGGGCATGGTCAGCAGCTCTCTATGAATGAAAGACATGAGGCAACAGAGATGCAAAAGGAAACACGAGAGCATACTCCACAAGCAAACATATTTTCATCATCACACAACTGTAGATTCTACTTCTCCATCAGATGTTTCAGCAAACTGATAGATTTGTTTTAAATTTTATGAATATTGTTAAGTATATGGATTTGTTCTAAACTTTCGATTTTGTAAACATTGTGAAGTATTTGTGTGTATGAATATGAATTATAATGATTATGAATGACTTTTAATTTATATTAAATTTATTTTTTAGTTGTAAACTATTTAGATTATAAGAATGTCTAAATAAAATCGAAAAATATTTTGTTGACGATAATGAATATTATTGAAAATATAAATAATATTATTAATATTATTGAATATTAATATTTCCGACGGATTTCCGACGGAACTTTTCCGTCGCTAATTATTTGCGACGGATTAGAGACGGATTATGCATCACGTGACTTAGAAATTTTCGACGGATTTAGCGACGAACTAGTTCGTCGCAAAAATTTCTGACGAAATTATCCGTCGGAAAATCCGTCGCAAATTTATCCGACGGAATTCAGATCCGTCGGAAAAAATTAGCGACATGACTTTAAGCGACGGATTTGAGTCCGTCGGAAATCTGTCGCTGAAAGCTTTAGCGACGGATTTTTGACTTTCAGTGACGGAAAAATCCGTCACTGATAGTCTTTTTTTTGTAGTGTATTAAAGGTCTCTGCATTAACTACAAACTTTGATTAGGAATGTTATTTTAGAGAGAAAAATTTATTATTTAGTTCTTATATTATGATAAAATTTATTATTTAGTCCTTTTATTTTGAAAAATATATTAAAACATCTCTGACATTATAATAAATCTACTAATCCATTAATTTTAACCATTAGATATTAAAGAAAAGTGTAAAATACTCTGAAACTAATTAATAGATTTTTTTAGAAATCTAAATGATCAAATAATGAGTTTTTCAAAATTATATAAACTAAATAGTAAAATATTTAATAGCAAAAATTAACAGCGGGACTAACTAGTAGATTTTTTAAAATATGAAGAAAGTTTTAATGTACTTTTTAAGACTGAAAGACCAACTAATAAATTTTCTCATACTATAATGATCAAATAGTAATTTTTTTTTTTTTTGAAAATGAGTAAAAAGTGTTGCGGTAATTTTTTCTTTTGGAAAAGAGTAAAAAGTGTTACCTTGAGGTACATCATATCCGTGTTGTCTAAGGAGTCGAAATTTAAGAGCTGTAGCATATAAATCCTCCCTCATCCCTATATTATGGATATTATGGGTAAAGCTCATCAAGACTCTTTTTATTTCATCTTCATAGTGATAAGCTAATCCAAGTCTTTGCAAGGTGTCAATTAATTGGAGCTGATTCAAAGGATCCACAGTTTGCTTAAGCATCAACCTTACTTCTTCCTTCTGCTTATTGATTCTGTTTATGTAGACCTCTTCCTGCATCACAATAACCATAAGCAAGAAAAAGAAGTAATTATGGATAACTGAGGTGTATATACATACCCCATATTCACTCTTCAGTGACTGCACAAAATTAAAATCCCAAATGGGAGATTGGTAATTTGCAGATCGTCTCGCAGTAGTGTTCTTGGCAAGTTTTGGATAAATCATGCATCTAAGAGGATTGGAAAAATTGCCAATTCTGGGTAATATGAAGGTGCGAGTTCTTGAAGGCACTTTAGCTAAAGAGCAACTAGGACATGAAGTTAAAGAGTGGTTCAGGGCCATCTAGAAGAGCTTTTTGTTGTAGGCTTAATTTTCCAAAAGCTACAAGTCCTTGTATAGATTTGCAAACTCCAAAGAGGGTGTTACCCTTGAGCTTAATTTTTTTATATATATATAATTAGCATGATGCTTAATTTTCTGTATACTTTATATTTTTAATTGAATTATTTTTTAATTTTAAATATTAATTCAGTACTACAAAAATTCTGAAAATATATTCTCTTGAAAACATTTATTTATGGGCCATTGGCATAAAAAATTCAAAATTTTTGCAATTTTTTGTGATTTTTTCCAATGCTTTAATTATTGTGATATTGGAACTCAAATTCTCAAATGTTTTAATAAGTTTATACAAATTTAAAATTAAAATTAAGAAAAGTGTGTTGATATGGCGTGACTGATGCTATTTTTTTTATTATTTTCTTTGTTGGGCTCACATATCACGTGAAAATAATTGTTTTTCAAAAAAATATACTATTAACATAAAAAATTAAAATGTTTACCACATTTTATGATTTAATTCAAAATTTTAAAATTTAAATAAAATTACTAAAACTTTTGAGACTTTAGCTTATAATATCAAAAATTAAAGTATTAGATAAACTCAAAATAGATTGTAAAAATTTGAATTTTTCTATGCCAATAGTCCTATATTTATAATTCACTATTCATAAATCTTATGTATGTATTTTATTTCTTTTATCATTTTATATAGTTTTGATAAAAATATAAAATTAAATTTTATAATTTGAAAATTAACTCTTATATTACTTCATTAATTTTTTTTTTATTTGATTCATTAGGTTATTATGCTTGTACAGCCGGTGTTACGAGTCGCCCACTGAAAAGCAAAATACGAACCCCACCTTATCTTTTCATAATGAGAAATTGACCATCATCAAAACAAAAAGTAACATATCTCATATTGATTGTACTTTATCAATGGATGGCTTATATTCCTTTTATAAAACAATCACATTGTTGGCAAAAAAAAAGACAAAAAAACAAATGATAAGATTTTATTTGCCAAAGAATCACATTATTGATAAATAACTTTTTATCAATTCGTCTTTATATATTTAAATATAAGAGTAGAGCAAGATACAATTATCACGTGAAAATTATGAAAACTTAGTTGCATCTACTCCAATCTCTTACAAATCTGAAGAATTCTTATGGAAGCTCTCTCCCTCAAAATTTTTAGAAAGAAAATCCGTTGCAGGAAAATATTTTGTAATGTATTTTGTAATGTAACATCCATTACTAAATTTAATTTTTTTTTATTTAATTTTAGTAACAGATGTTTTCATTACAGAAATCCATTATTAATTTTGAAAAAATGCAGCTTTATCCGTTACTAATCTGTTACTATTTTTAACGAATTAGTAATAATTTTATTTCTTATTAATCCGTTACTATTTATAAAATTACAATAAAATATTACAAATTATATACTCTAACCAGAAAATTTAATCTGTAAATACACTCAATTATTACAACTCATCTCAATACAAATGTGAAAACCAATGTCATATATGTCATGAATGAACTCAAATCCAATATCATATATAATGTAAATCAAATCAAACATATATCCAAGTATCAAGTTGAGCAATTTTAAACTAAAAAAATTAACAAATTATTTATTCTCCTAGTATATATGGGTAATGAAAAAAAGAAACTATAAATGTATAGTATCCTTGTCCTCATCATTAGCTTCATCTGCTTGATCAAGAGGCTGTGCAGAAGTTTCCTCACTAGTAGTAGGAGCTGAAGGCTGGCTACCTTGCCTTTGACTCACGAGTTGCATAAGTAAATCTTTCACTTGTGAGAGCTCAAAGGTAATTCATACGTTTTACTCACGCAATACTTATTCATTATCCTCACGCAATACTTGTTCATTATTCTCACACTCCTGTAACTTGCATCTGAGATCAGCCATTTCATCACGAAGATCTTGATTTTGCTGAGCTGATGCGAGGGATGTACTAGCAGAAGACTTGTTTGGAAAGAAAATTGAAGCCTGTGATTCAAGACCATACACCCTTCTTTTTTTCTCTCCACCCACTGCGTCAAAGTATAACTGAGCCTCATCAATGCGAGATGCCTTAGTATTGTCATTATCTATCTGCGATGCTTGCTCTTTTAAAGTCAGAAAGGGGTCCTTCAAAAAATAAATACCATGTGATATAACAATATAAACTATAAATCAAATAATTTATTAAAAATTTATTTAACTTCTCATATGAATGGCTTTTGAGCATGCATCAACAATCTCTGAGGTACCCTTCTTATGAGTAGCCTCAAATAACTCATGAGGTAGAGGATCCTTGCCTAGTCTTTCACGCTTCAAGTTAAATATAAATAGTAAAATATTCTTGAATATAAATTCACAACAAATTGGATAAAACTTAAAGCATTTGAAAAAATTTAAGTGAAAATAAATGTTACATACCATCTATTATTGATGCCTATACTGAGATATGTATCCTCCACAATGTCTTGAACATGTTTCTCTCTTTCTATTATTTGAGAATTTTTCGCATTGGTCTTGATACTCAGTGATACCCCAAGCGGATTGCCATGCATCCATTAGAATCACAAGGAAAATTACCTTTCCAAACGGAGATCAACCCAGAATAGAATGCTAGTGCCATCACCTTGCAAAGTGGGAAGGAGCTGCAGAGTGACAGACTGAAACAACAGTTTGTCCAAACCTTTAGGCAAACCGTTGAGAAAGAATTGTAGAGTAATGACCCAGAACCGCAATTTTCCCAAACCTCTTGTCAAATCGCTGAAAAGCAAGCAGCAGATACTGCGCCAAGATAGCAGAAGGCAAAAAGACCACCAGACCACCATTTCTAGAAAGGCTAGCAAGATCTAAAAAAGAAAAAGAAGAAAATGAAATACTTGAAACCTTTCACAAAGTGGAGATAAAAATACCCTTGCTGCATACCGTCAAACAAATACCACGATATTCAAAGTTCTTAAAGGAGCTATGCACCAACCACAGAAAGCTTGTTGAACATGAGAAGGTAAGTGTAGAAGAATGTGTGTCGGCTGTTATTCAAAGGAAACTTTCAGCCAAGTGCAAAGACCGTGGGATGTTTGCTATTTCATGCAAGACAGGTAATGTGGAAATAAAGAAAGTCATGTGTGACCTTGGGACATCAATCAACATTATGTCTCTCTCCATCTATGATTCATTAAATGCAGGAAAACTGAAAAACACAAGCATTGTTATTTAGCTGGCCGATAGGTCTATTATCTATCCCAAAGGCATCCTAGAAGACGTTTTGATGCAGATGGATCAGCTGGTCTTTCCAGGGGATTTTTATGTAATTGACATGGAGGAGGACAAGAGCAATACCACATCGGACATCTTACTCGGAAGACCCTTTCTGAGCATGGCCAGAAAGAAGATAGATGTGCACGATGGCACATTGACCATGGAATTTGAAGGGAAAGTAATCAACTTTAATGTTTATAATGCAATGAAATTCCCTAATGATGTATCTCTTGTATATGATTTGGATATTATTGATTGCTTAAGTCAAGAAGTCTTTGAAATAAATTAAGATGACTTACTAACCGTTGATCTATGCAGGAACTGTTAGTGTATATGCCCTAGGCCATTATCTTGGACCCTTTTATATGTCATTTTGATTATTAATAAAAGAGGTTTTCATTATCATTATTATTTGTTTGCATGTTACATAATAATGATTCACATCCCTGGTTACTTATTATTATGTTGATAATAATAAAATATAACTGGTATAATTATTGATTGATAATCATGAGATGATTATGTATATGTTGATATAATTCAATAATCATAGATACTTGTTAGAGAACAAAGTATTGGATGGACCTGCATTGAGATCACTACATGGGTTATTGTCATAAGTGAATCTCAAAGTAGTTATGTCTTAATCCTTTGACTTGAAATTGTCATAGTTTCTAACATAAGGACTATTATGTTTTGACATAACCAAACATTGTCTTTAATCAGACAATCATAAAGGTTATGATTGAGCATAATAGAAATTATGTACAGGATATTGAACAATCAAGAAGAATTTGTCTCTCTCTTTTGAGAGAGATATCTTCTGGGCCCCTCGATAAGTGAGACTGAGAAATGCATGGCCGTGCTCAAATGAATTGATAGTATGATCAATATTATTTGAATTTATCAGTCTACTTAGAGATCAAAAAATCATAAGTTTGAACAATATAAGTTTAACATTGACCATGACTTATGTTCAAACTAAATATCGTGTGACAAAGGGATTAATTAATGTTCTATTTATTATGATTTATCGGACTATTGATCCTCATATTAGTTGGGTAGTCATAATGTCTTGCTAGATGCCACTTATGACTTATGGGCCTTGTGGGACTGTGCCTATTGCCAATTAATATGAGCCTATCGGATCACACACAAAAGAACGTTGTTGATGTGCTATGTCATATTAATTGGCTAAAAGCCCAAAGTCCATTAATATAATTAATAATAATAAAGTGTTATTATTATTAATCATTAATATAATTAATAATAATAAAGTGTTATTATTATTAATATTAATCATTAATATAATTAATAATAATAAAATGTTATTATTATTAATATTAATTATTAATATAATTAATAAGAATAAAGTATTATTATGATTAATCATTTATTATTATGAGATAATAATATTTAAAAAGATCTGCAGCCTATCTGTAACTGTTACAGATAAAGGACTCTATCACATAAGATATTTGAGTATCTGCGATATTGTGATAGTGGGTTATGAACACAACTCCTTTTAGGAAAAGGAGTTGTGGGAATAAAATAACTCCTTTTAGGAAAAGGAGTTGTGGGAAAAACAAAAGACTGAAACATATAAATACTCCTATGAATTGTGGAAGAGAGGTTTTTTAAGAAAATTCAGTCTAAAAGCTGCAGATTGTGGAGCACATAATCTATCAATCCTTGAGAGAGCTAGCACTCTAGAAGGATAGAAGACGTTCGTGTGGATACCATAGAGGGTGTTCATTTGAAAAGGCAGCACCATCAGTCTAACATTGTATCTTCTCGAGGAGATTAACAGGTTAGTCTCACATCCTTCTTGTGAATTAAACGAAGCACTCAGATTCTAAGAAAAGGAAATCAGAGAAATTTTATTTTTCCGCTGCGCTTTTGGGTTGCAATTAATCTCGGAATTTCCTAACAGTGGTATCAGAGCCAACCTGTGCTTTTCGTTTAAATTAATTATGCCATGACTGATATTATATATGCGATATATGTTTATTAGAATGGCATGATAACTATGGATGAATGATGGGATTATTTAGATATTTTTTGTTAGAAATAAAAAAAAAAAAGAGGATTCACGATGAACAATCATCGTGAACCCATAAATTGGCAAGGACCAATTACAGTCAACCATCACCTGCGCTGGACATAGGCCGAAGCACCTCCTGTAACACCCGGCTAGACTCCGGTATAGGAATTCCTACCGTCCGGTGGAATCTCGGATGTCGGAGACCTCTAGAAGGGTAAAACCATGTTTTCATAAAATGTTTTAATGTGTTTTATGTTTTAAGCATGAAAGGAAATGAGTTTTTGCATGAAAACAACTTGGAGGAAAACCCAGGTTCGGCCGCCGAACCTCAAATTCGGCCGCCGAACATGCAGGCATTTTGGGTGTGCCTTAGGCCCCCGAAGGCATAAGTGAGGGAAGTCCAGGTTCGGCCGCCGAACCTCAAGCTCGACCGCCGAACATGGCATGCATGCGGAGGCACGTTCGGCCCCCGAACGTGGCCTGGCTAGCCACTATAAAAGGGTCCCTTAGCCGAAATGAGCGAGCTTTCTCCCCATTTTCGGCCAAGGTGAGCTCTCCGCCGTCCCTCACCAATCTTTGAGTTCTTCCTTCAAATCTTTCACGATTTTCACAAGTTTTTATCTTGTTTTGAAGATTTTCAAGTTTTGAGCAAGTTTTGAGCTTGGAGACCCAAGGAAGTTGAAAATCTCCCATCTCCGAGTTTAGGTCGTCTCTCTCTCGATCTCCATGAGGTAAGAGCCGATCTTAAGCTCATTACATGTTTTAAGTAAGTTTTAAGTAGATCTATGGGGTAGAATGCATGTTAGCTCATGGTTAGGTTTATTGGGTTTTAATATGTGTTTATGAACAATGTGGCTTGCCAATGCATATTTGATGTGTTGTAGATGGGGTTTTAGATAGTTTGAGGCCCCTAGGAGCTTGTATGCTTGTGTATGTGTGTTGTAGAATAGGTTTATGCATGTTTGGATGGAATGGGAGGCGTATATGCATAGAAGAGCTGAGTTTCTGCCACTAAGGGAGAAACCAGGTTCGGCAGCCGAACATACTTGTGGAAGCAGCCTTCGGCTACCGAAACTTGCCCCCGAAAGGAGACTTTCGTCTCTGTCTGGGAGTTTCGACAGCCGAAAGTGCCGCCGAACATGCATGAGTTTCGCCTCTGTCTGGGAGTTTCGGCCGCCGAAGGTGCCGCCGAACCTGCCTGACTTTCGACTCTGGAGGGACTTTCGGCCGCCGAACCTGCCACCGAAAGTGTCCTGTTCAGCCTTTCTTTGCATGTTTTTGCATGATTGTTTTGAGGTGTTTTAGGGGGATTTGGGGGATATTTTTAGAGTTATGTTCTAGTTGTTTGGTCCCTCATTTGAGTCCACCTGTGTAGGTTCGGACCCGAGGAACTGAGGACCCCAGCAGTGAGTTCAGCTGCTTCTGAGTCAGTAGAGCTTCTGCCAGAGGTGAGTGGAATAACTCTTATGCTTTTAAATAAATAAACCAGTTTTAGCATGATTCACGCATCATGAATGCCATGAGATATAATAGGGTGCTTGCATTAGAACTCACGAATATGTTGCATTGCATAATATGTTGATGATGCGGATGAATGTTGAATGATCCTTTAGTCCTCATATGTTATGATATGATGATGATACGGTACGGAAGACCAGTGAGGCCCATTCTACGCCCCTGGCTCCATGTAAGAGAAAGACTAGTGAGGCCCATTTTACGCCCCTGGCACAGTTGGAATGTTATGTTATGCTATGTTATGATTATGTAAGAGAAAGACCAGTGAGGCCCATTCTACGCCCCTGGCACAGTTGGACCATGTAGAGGACTATTGGTGACAAATTCATCCTTGATGTGATTAGTTGTGATGTGATGCATTTCATGTGATCATATGTTTCAAATGTTTTATTATTCTTCTCACTGGGCTCTTGTAGCTCACCCCTCTCCCTTAACCCCCAGGCTTGCAGGTACAGGGTAGACCAAGAGGTCAGCAAGAGTAATGAAGTCTTATGTATGTAATAGGTAGATTGTGGACATGACGAATTGTAGAATGATGTAATGTAAAAGTACAGTATAGATATGTAATGTATTGATGTTTAATGATGTTAGGAGTGTGCTTGACCATAGTATGTTGTTATCCCTTTTAATACATGATCTTAGACGTTTTATGATGTGTATGTAAACCAACTCAGCACATGTTATGCCACCCATTGGGGGCATTGATGAGGTCCCACTGAGGGGCCAATGTTTATGATTATGTTTTTGTTCAGTGCATGCACAGGTTGAGTTGGTGTGGGAGAGAATGAAAGAAAGGAAAGTTTTAAATTTTTATGTATGTTGTTGATCATGTATGGGATTAATTAGGTTCACAGGATGCATGTTAGGCTTGCTACGGGTCCCGGCGGCCTAAAGCCGACCTGGATCCTAGCGCCGGTAGCGGTCCGATTTTCGGGTCATTACAGAATGCTATCAGAGCCCTAGGTTCATATGGTCGGACCTAGAGTGTTGGGCTCATAGATGTTATAGAAGGTCAAGCATAATAGGAAAGATCATGTCCACTAGGATAGGATATAGCGTCCTGTCTTGAATGATGATGTGAAATGCCATGATTATGTACATGCGCATTAATGATATGATATGTGTAATACCCGGCTAGTTCAGGCATCAGAATTCTTACCATCCGGTAAGAATTCCGGAATGTCAGAGATTCTAGAAGGGTAAGAGTGAAGGTTTTCTAAAAGGTTTTTAAGTGTTTCAAAGGTTTGATTGTGAGGAGCATTGGCCTAAGGAGTTTCTGCCAGGTTCGGCCCCCGAAGGTAATGTTCGGCCGCCGAAAGTGTGATAGATTCAGCTTCCGAAGGTCATGTTCGGCCCCCGAACGTTGCATGGTTTTGCATGCAGGTTTGGCAGCCGAAGGTGAGTCGGCCAGCCCTCTATTTCAGCGCCTCCAGTCGGTGAATTGGATGGATTTCCGTTCCTTTCACTTCCTGAGGTGAGGCCACGTCCTCCCTGAGTCACTTGCTTTGGTTTTATCATCTTGTAACGTTTTAATGGGTTGATGGGGAAGGGTTTGAGTGAAAAAGAAAGGGTTGGTAGTTGGGAGAAGGTGAAGGGAAGGTGGTGCTTATCCGTAGGCTCAGGTTGCTCAGCTTATGTTTTCAGGAGGTAAGGACAGCTTTTTAACTTGTTTTAATGATTTATACCAGCTTTGAAAGAGGTTAAGGGTAGAGTGGCATGTATAGGGTTTAAGTTTAGTTATTGAGGAGTTATGCATGCAAGCTTGTCTATGTGTTATGTTTGCTGTTTGTTGGGGTTGATAGGTAGTTTTAGACCCCTTGGAGCATATACTTGAGTATATGCGAGTTGAGGATTGGAGTTATGCATGTTTAGAGAGGTGAAAAGGATGGAGGAGCTAGGTTGCGGGTGAAGCTGAGTTCGTGAAGAACTCAGGTTCGGCAGCCGAAGGAGCATTCGGCCGCCGAACCTCTTGCATGGTGGCTTAGGCTGTCACAGCTTGCCCCCGAGTGTGTTAAGGTTCGGCTCTGTTTGGGGGATTCGGCCGCCGAAGGTGCCGCCGAAGGTTAGAGACTTTCGTCTCTGGAGTGTGTTGTGACCCCCGAACCTTGCCCCCGAAAGGGTTCGGCCGCCGAAAGGAGAGCTTCGGCTGCCGAAAGTATGTGAGTTTCGGCTCTGGACAGGACATTCGGCCGCCGAAGCTGCCGCCGAATGTGTTCTGTCTAGCTGTTCTTTTGCATGCTTTATGTGATTGTTCTATGAGCTTCTAGAGGGGTTTTGGGAAGTTGATTGTGAGTTAATAAGAGTATGTTTGACGCCTCATTCGAGTCCATTTGTGTAGGATTGGACCCGAGAGATCGAGGAGGTCACCAGTAGTCGTGGTTACAGCGTCAGTTCAGTGTTCTGCTTGAGGAGCAGAGGTGAGTAGAACTAAACTTAATCTTTTATTTTGAGAAAATGGAATGTATGAAGCATAGTTCATGCATCATGAATGTTATGATTTATATTAGGGTGATTGCATTAGAATCACGAAGTTGGTGCATTGCCTTATTCAGTGATAGTGGGAATTAGACCAAGGCGACATCAATAGCCCTTAGAGGGAGTTTTGAGGTCATGTCTAATTCCAGATGATTGGACCCAGGCGACATCAATAGCCCGTCGAGGGAGTTTTGCTGTCATGTCCAATCAATGATGTGGAATGTATGAGTTGTGTTGCATTTTCATAAAAGATGTGTATGAATGAACCATTTTCAGTGTTTCTACTCACTGGGCTTTAGAAGCTCATCCCTTTCCCTTAATCCCAGTTTTGCAGGTACAGGGTTAGCTGGGAAGTCAAAAGCATCAGAGTGTTGGCTTCAGTATGTGTGTACTAGTGTAGTGTGGACATGATGTCAATTAAAGCAATATATGTAAAGGCATGTAATAGCTAGTAAGTCAGTATGAGATGGTTTAGACTGTGCTTTGCCTAGTGTTTGTTTATCCCTTGTATATGCATGTATCCAGTTTTACGTCTTGATGAGAAATGAGTCAGACCAGATTTAATATATGTTGTGTTTCGAAAAACCCAGTGAATTATAACTGTGAGGGAAGACAGGGATGAATCCCTTGACCCAAGACCAGTGCAAAGGAAAGACCAGGTTTGATTCCTGTGATCCACAGAGTAGACCACTAGAGAAGATCAGGTTTGATTCCTGTGACTCTATGGTAGCCAAGTTAACTTATGATATGCTGACCCTTACAGAGTGGGTTCTATGCTGCAGAGCGCATAGGGTATGGAGGTTACTTGGTAAAGCATCACTGGTGTATGATAGTTAGCCGAGGGCTAGTTCAGATTAGTATATCTGAGCATTTTGGTTCTTATGATTGGACCGACAAAGAGTGTTTTAAAGGTTAAGTCTGGTTGTTTTAAAGAAAAGTTTGAACAGTTAAAAGTCCAGTCGGATCATGTATGGGATTTTAACAGGTACACAGAGTTCAGGATAGGCTTACTACGGGTCTAGGCGGCCTTAAGCCGATCTGGATCCTAGTGCCGAGCAGTTTGGGCCGTTACAGAGAGGGTACCGGTTTCCGGGCTGTTACAATATGTATGTGATGAGGGTTCATGTGTGCCCACATGAACCATATGATGCTAATGTTTGCTTGTTATGTGCTGCCTTTCAGAAAACAGGATGAGAGGAACTTGTCGATCTGCACGATTGACTGGAGTGCCACCTGAGGATGAGGGCACGAGCGCCCATCCTCCTACATTGCCTAGGGCAATGTCTAGTAGGTCTAACAGAGAAAGAGCAGTAAGAGACCCTAGAAGGTCTCTGGATCTGGATAGGAGCAGATCAGTGAGGGGAACAGTTCAGGGAGGAATGTCAGAAGACATGGGGGATGATATGGATGTAGAGCAGAGGAGGGATGGCAGTCTGGGAGTTAGTATGTCAGAAGAGGGAATGGGAGAGTCCCAAGGGGGCACTCAGGCCTCGGGATTTGTTCAGCCACCCCACTACCCACACTTCTCACAAAATCCCGGGTATTCGATGGGAGGTACATCGGATTACCCTAGCTTCACCCCTTATCCCACACAGATGCCATACCCACCCTACTACCCACCATATCCACAATACCCAATGTATCCACCCCCACCTTACTATCCAAATCCAGCAAACCCTACCTCAGAAAATGTTGCACCACCTCCACCACCTACAGAACCAGCAGCTCCAGTTACTCAACCTCCTAGACCTAGCTCTGCCAGTGGGAGCAAGGTCAAGATGACCGACTACATGAAACTGGGTGCTCCTCAGTATGAAAAAGGGGATGACCCATTTGTGTATCTTGAAAGGGTTAAGGTGATCATAGATGAGATTGGGGCTGATGACAGTAGAGCCATTCAGATGGCTGGGTTCACGCTTAAGTGCAAGAAGGCACGAGAGTGGTTCAAGAATTATGTGAACCCGAGAGTGGACAGCATGTCTTGGGAAGAGTTTGCAAACGAGTTTGCAGGTTGGGCTTTTCCAGATAGTTCAAGGGAGCTGAAGATGATAGAGTTTGAGCAGTTGAGGCAGACCGATGAGATGAGTGTAGAGGAGTTCACAGATAGATTCTTGGAGCTGTTGCCATTTGCAGGGCAAAATCTTGACTCGGACTAGAAAAGGTCAAGGAGGTATACCATGAAACTCCACTCCAGATATTCCTTCTTGATCCAGTCAGCGGATAGGGAGAGCTTCCATGCCATAGTGGATATGGCCTAGAAAATGGAGGCCAGTGCCATCGTTCAGGGGACAGTTAAGCAGTCAGTGGCACAGCCTTCTGGTTCTAAGACCCCAGGCTCTTCTTCTTTTAGCGCAGCAGCTTCAGGCAGTAAGAGGTGGAGCAGTACCACCAAGAAGCCAAAGAAGAACAAGTTTTGGAACAAGGTCAAGTCCAGTCTGGGACTAGGGAGTGGCTCGAGCTCTGGTGCAGATAATGCAATTTGTGCAAAGTGTAGTAGGCCACACAGGGGAGTTTGCCGGGCTGGGACAGCAGCCTACTTCAGATGCGGGCAAGAGGGACACATGGCTCGGGAGTGTCCTAGGGCAGCTTTTGGAGCACAGTCTCAGCAAACAGCTTCTGGTAGTGTGGCTCAGCCAGCAGCTCCAACCACGACTCAGGCCAGTGGCAGGGGTAGAGGAAGAGGAGCAGCCTCTTCTTCAGCGGGTTTCAGAGGTGAAGGTCCATCAGCTCCAGCACGGATCTTCACGATGACTCAGCAGGAGGCAGATGCATCTAACACCGTGGTGGCAGGTAAGTTAGTCATTGGTTGTTCAGATGTGTATGCCTTGATGGACCCTGGTGCATCTCATTCTTTTATTGCTCCGAGAGCCGTCGAGAGGTTGGGTCTGATGATCTCTGGGTTAGAGTGTCCTCTCTGGGTTAGTGGACCCAAGTGTGATCCATCAGTGGCAGAGTCAGTCTGCCAGTGCAGTCCAGTCTTTGTTGAGGGAAGATGCCTTTCCGCCGACCTTGTAGTTCTAGACTTGACAGATTTTGAGGTCATTCTAGGGATGGACTGGTTATCTACCCATAGTGCTACCTTGGACTGCAGGGACAAGGTAGTCAGGTTCAGAGGTCAGGATGGGTCAGAGGTTGTCTTCAGGGGAGACAGAGGGGGTACACCTAGAGGTCTGATATCAGCTCTTCAGGCTCGTAGGTTGCTTAGGAAGGGATGTCAGGGGTATTTGGCTCATGTGAGAGAGCTTAGCAGTCAGGTTAGAGAGCCCACCTCGGTGCCAGTGGTTAGAGAGTTTCTAGACGTCTTCCCAGACGAGCTGCCAGGTTTACCACCTGCTAGGGAGATAGAGTTCGAGATAGAATTGATGCCTGGAACCCGACCAATCTCTATCCCTCCCTACAGGATGGCTCCAGCTGAGTTGAAGGAATTGAAAGAATAGTTGTAAGAGCTGGTAGAAAAGGGCTTCATCCGACCGAGCACCTCACCTTGGGGTGCACCAGTTTTGTTTGTGAGAAAGAAGGATGGATCCCTTAGGCTTTGTATCGACTATAGGCAGTTGAACAAAGTCACTACCAAGAATAAGTACCCGTTGCCTAGGATCGACGATCTATTTGACCAGCTAGCTGGAGCAGGTTGTTTCTCCAAAATAGATCTGAGATCGGGGTACCATCAGCTAAGGATAAGGGAGGAGGATGTGCCGAAGACAGCCTTTAGGACCAGATATGGGCATTTTGAGTTCCTTGTAATGCCGTTCGGGTTAACCAACGCCCCTGCAGCATTCATGGATCTCATGAACAGAGTGTTTAGCCAGTACCTGGATCACTTCGTTATTGTCTTCATAGATGATATCTTAGTGTATTCCAGGAATGCAGAGGAGCATGCCCATCATCTGCGGTTGGTTTTGCAGACCTTGAGGGAACATGGCTTGTATGCCAAGTTCTCTAAGTGTGAGTTCTGGCTGAGGAGCATCTCTTTCTTGGGGCATGTGGTGTCAGAAAATGGAATCGAGGTAGACCCCAAGAAAATGGAAGCTGTAGCTAACTGGCCTAGACCCACTGCAGTGACAGAGATCAGGAGTTTCTTGGGTTTAGCAGGTTACTACAGGAGGTTCGTTCAGGACTTCTCAAAAATTGCAGCTCCTCTGACCAGGTTAACCAGGAAGAATCAAAAGTTTGTGTGGACCGACCAGTGCGAAGAGAGGTTTGAAGAGCTTAAGAAGAGGTTGACTTCAGCACCAGTGTTAGCTCTGCCATCTAGTGAGGAAGACTTTACAGTCTTTTGTGATGCGTCCCGTGTGGGACTAGGTTGTGTATTAATGCAGAATGAGAGGGTGATTGCTTATGCTTCTAGACAGCTGAAGAAGCACGAGTTAAATTACCCCACACATGACCTAGAGATGGCAGCAGTAATCTTTGCACTCAAGATGTGGAGGCACTACCTCTATGGGGTAAAATGTGAGATCTTTACAGATCATAAGAGCCTGCAGTACATCCTGAGTCAAAGAGATTTGAATTTGAGACAGAGGAGATGGGTAGAGCTGCTGAGTGACTATGATTGCAAGATTCAGTATCATCCGGGTAAGGCTAATGTTGTGGCAGACGCCCTAAGCCGGAAGTCACTAGGCAGTCTATCCCACTTTACGGCAGAGAGGAGATCAGTGGTGAAAGAGTTTTACAAGCTCATTAATGAAGGTCTACAGTTGGAGTTGTCTGGTACAGGTGCTTTAGTGGCCCAGATGAGAGTGACACCTGTGTTTCTGGAGCAAGTGGCTCAGAAACAGCATGAGGACCCAGAATTAGTGAAGATTGCCAGGACTGTTCAGTCAGGCAAGGACAGTGAGTTCAGATTTGACAGTAAGGGGATCCTCCGCTATGGAAGTCGATTGTGTGTACCAGATGACATAGGGCTAAAAGGAGACATTATGAGGGAGGCTCATAATGCAAGATACAGTGTTCACCCCGGAGCCACCAAGATGTATCAAGATCTGAAGAAAGTTTATTGGTGGCCAGCGATGAAGAAAGAAGTGGCACAGTTTGTGTCAGCCTGCGAAGTGTGTCAGAGGGTGAAGCTGGAACATCAGAAGCCGGCTAGAATGCTTAATCCGCTACCTATTCCAGAGTGGAAATGGGAGAATATAGCTATGGATTTCTTAGTGGGGTTACCGGCGACGTCCAACAGATTGGACTCCATATGGGTGATTGTGGACAGACTCACCAAATCTGCTCACTTCATCCCTGTCAGGAGTGGCTATTCTGTGGACAAGTTGGCGCAAGTATATGTTGATGAGGTCGTCAGGCTGCACGGGGTTCCAGTTTCAATAGTGTCGGATAGAGGACCCCAGTTCACCTTCAGGTTTTGGCAGAGTCTGCAGAATGCCATGGGTACTAGGTTGGATTTCAGTACTGCCTTCCACCCCCAGACTGATGGACAGTCAGGAAAGACCATCTAGACTATCGAGGATATGCTCAGAATGTGTGTGCTGGACTTTGGCGGTTCTTGGAGGCAGCATCTACCTTTGGTGGAGTTTGCCTACAATAACAGCCATCATGCTAGCATCGGGATGGCTCCATATGAAGCTTTGTACGGAAGGAAGTGCAGGTCACCTGTTTGCTGGGAGGAAGTTGGAGAGAAGGCCTTGGCAGGGCCTAAGCTAGTAGAGATTACCAGCAGGGTGGTACCCATAATCAGAGAAAGGATCAAGACTGCTGCACGCAGACAGAAGAGTTATGCAGACATCCGCAGGCGGCAGGTAGAGTTTCAGGAGGGGGATCTGGTATTGCTCAAGGTGTCTCCAATGAAAGGAGTGGTTCGCTTTGGAAAGAAAGGTAAACTAGCTCCACGATACATCGGACCCTTTGAAGTCTTGCAAAAGATTGGGAATGTGTCGTACAAGCTGGATTTACATGCGTCAATGGAAAGAATCCATCCAGTTTTCCATGTTTCAATGTTGAGAAAGTTCGTGTCAGATCTGAGCAAGGTTCTTAGTGAGCCTGATGTGGAGATCCAAGAAGATCTCACCTATGTTGAACAGCCAGTACGGATCATAGACACCCAGATCAGAAAGCTAAGAAACAAGGAAATCCCGATGGTGAAAGTCCTTTGAAACCACCACAATATGGAAGAATGCACTTGGGAGACACGGGAGTCCATGCTCCAGCAATATCCTTATCTTTTCTGAGGTTAGTTCCTGGTGAGTTATATGTGCTATGTATGTATGATATGTGTATGCCATGCTATGTGCTAGTTGAGGAACATTCGGGGACGAATGTTCTTAAGGGGGAGAGAATATAATACCCGGCTAGACTCTGGTATCGGAATTCCTACCGTCCGGTGGAATCTCGGATGTCGGAGACCTCTAGAAGGGTAAAACCATGTTTTCATAAAATGTTTTAATATGTTTTATGTTTTAAGCATGAAAGGAAATGAGTTTTTGCATGAAAACAACCTTGGAGGAAAACCCAGGTTCAGCCGCCGAACCTCAAGTTCTGCCGCCGAACCTCAAGTTCGGCCGCCGAACATGCAGGCATTTCGGGTGTGCCTTAGGCCCCCGAAGGCATAAGTGAGGGAAGTCCAGGTTCGGTCGCCGAACCTCAAGTTCGGCCGCCGAACATGGCATGCATGCGGAGGCACGTTCGGCCCCCGAACGTGGCCTGGCCAGCCACTATAAAAGGGTCCCTTAGCCGAAATGAGCGAGCTTTTCTCCCCATTTTCGGCCAAGGTGAGCTTTCCGCCATCCCTCACCAATCTTTGAGTTCTTCCTTCAAATCTTTCACGATTTTCACAAGTTTTCATCTTGTTTTGAAGATTTTCAAGTTTTGAGCAAGTTTTGAGCTTGGAGACCCAAGGAAGTTGAAAATCTCCCATCTCCGAGTTTAGGTCGTCTCTCTCTCGATCTCCACGAGGTAAGAGCCGATCTTAAGCTCATTACATGTTTTAAGTAAGTTTTAAGTAGATCTATGGGGTAGAATGCATGTTAGCTCATGGTTAGGTTTATTGGGTTTTAATATATGTTTATGAACAATGTGGCTTGCCAATGCATGTTAAATACTAAAGTAAGGAAAAATGGTAATACCTACAAGATACGACAATTATAATACTTGCAAGATATCACATTTACAATACTTGCAAGATATCATAATAGAAAAATCAATCACACAATTGAGAATCATAAATAATTTCTTTGTGAGAATCACCAAGTCATCATAATCATACTTGCAATGAAAATCAATCAGACAACTCAAAATCAATCACACAACTGAAAATCAATCACCTAGATATCAGAATTATACTTGCTATAAAAATCAATCACACAACTCAAAATCAATCACACAACTAAAAATCAATCACCTAGATATCAGAATCATACTTGCAAGATATTACTTAGAAAGACAACTTGTTTATATAGAAACTTACATAAATAATTTCAGCTCGTTTATCAACAACTTTCTTGCGATCACTCTTCTTTGTATAAGTGTGGAGAAACAACTCAGCTACTGTTGGAGGAATTTTGTCTGTGTTAGCATTTTGTATGCGTCTAGCATACTCCTAATGTGTGATGGACTCGCCAGTATGTTTAGAAGGACCAGCTCCCTTACCTCCCTTCTCTGTTAGGCGGTTCTTTGAGTACTTCATTGACTTTGCTACATACTCTGGAGTGCTCCAATCTAAATTTCATTTATCCCAAACTTCAACTGATATATAAGCACTCCTCTTTTTTTTCTTCTTTTCATTTGTCAAAAAGTTTTTGTATCGGGTAGCTACTTTTTTATTTCATGCCTTCCTCACTATTGCAGCACTTCCCTCATTCCAGTGAAATTCTTTCTGTAAATTAATTTAAAAAACAAACGTATAATACAACATAGATCATAAGACATTTAATTGTTGTTAGAATGCATAAATATATTGCATACCTCAAACTCTTTGAAATAAAAATCTTTCGTGGATTGTGGGATATTCTTCTATGAAGAGCCCTCCTCAACATTTTACTTTTGAAAAATCTTTGTGCAGGCACCAGATGTCTTCTTAGAAGGCATAAGACTGTAATAGTTTAATAATGCGAGCATAATTTATAAATATTCGACATAGTTATTTATAGTAATTAATCAAAACGAAAACTAATAACAAAGATATGTAATACAATGATAAGTAATCTTATACATTAGACTTACTTTCCGCTTGCATGCACATAACAGAAGGTTCTGGTAGCATGTGATGAGGATGTATATGAGTAATCTCCCATGCTCGATGCAGATCTGCTAGCACTCGATCCAGGAATAGAACTTAAAAAAGTTAGGGCAGTGGGGACAACTGGAGAAAGTGCATGGGCTATAGGGGCTGAGTATGATACAGGGGTTGTTGGAGTAGGTGTAGGGGCTCTAAAGTCAGCTGAAGAAGGTGCAGTGGCTATAGTGCCTCGACCACGAATAATTTCTGGATCACCTCGGCCTCGACCTCTACCTGTACCCGTTAAAACACCACGATCAACATTATGTGCATCTTCTTTACCTCTACCCCTAGCCATATCTGCATAAAAAAAATACCAACAGGAGATTAGTATGTTATATATAAAAGTAAAAATAATCAACAATAATAACAAAAGATAATTAGAGCAAAAAAGTTTACTATACAGCTTAAAGTTGACTAATCTAAGTAATATTCATCATTGTCTGAAGTTGAATAACGATATGTCTCTTCATTTTCTTCTTCTTCAACTACTTCCGAAATAAACACTTCACCACATGTTGGATCATTTAATGTATCAGGTAATCCTTCTTCATTTAAGACTAAAGGCTACAAAGTTACAGTATCTTCTTGATATGCATCTATTGTTGACACTGTTGAAGATACAACAACATTTGGTAATTCAATCACTGGCCTGGCTTTAATTTTTATCGCAGATTGCCAATCAGACCTTGCTCGTCTTAAAGAAGGATAAGGAATGTAATAAACTTCTTGTGCTTGGCTGGCTAAAACAAATGACTTGTACTTATTAAATCTCCTTCTTTGATTTACATCCACAATATTATACATTAAATGAATTTTCACTCCAACATTTGGGGTAGGATCGAACCATTCATAGTGGAATAGAACTGTCCGCTTGATAGGTAAAGCCGGATACTCTACTTCAATAACCTCTATCGACTTACCATAGTAATCATTTGATTGATCATTATAGTTCGTTCCTTTAATGCATACATCACAATTCACTGTAATTCGATTAGCACTTCGTCCCTCAGTGTGAAATTTGTATCCATTTACATAGTACCATGTGTATACATTCACTGTATTTAGAGGTCCTTTGGCTAAATCTTGGATGAGAGGATTGTTCACTGTATTGGTTGGTTCATGTACCTATTACAAAAAGTGAACATATAAAATTAATTTTGATTCATTCACCAAATCCGGTGTTGTATTACAAGTATTATAAAACTTACGTATGCTTTGAACCATGTGGAAAAGTTATTCTCCAATGTGATGTCTACCTTGCCATCGGTAATATTAGGTGATATCCTCTGTAGTTCCTCAATATATATTATTCTATTAGGAGAAATTATACAAGTTTAGTTATTTCCATGAATATATATGCATTTTAGAAGACCATTAAATTTATAATTTGACAGTGAATTTCACTTACTTGATAAATAGCGAAACTTCTTCACAATTTAGTAAGATATATAAATGAGCTGCATTTCTTTCCTCCTTTGTCAATATCATTTTCTTTGATTGACCTATGGGTCTATCCGGATATTTGAATATTGACAAATTTCCTTCAATCTCCTAATCTTTCACTGCACCACTATCATCATTATGTGGCACTTGTCGATGCCTTGTAGAAATATGTGACTCAAATTAGTAAGTACAAAAAGAAGATGCTTCTTCTACCAAGTATGCATTAGCAATTAATCCTTCAACTTTGGCTTTATTTTTAATATTCTTCTTTAAAATTCCATTGTACCTTTATTACATAATTAATTAGCATACAAATTAAGCATATCAAATAATTGATACTTTGAGAAAGCAGAGCAAGGATTAATTATTACCGCTCATAAAAGGATACATCCAATGATATTGCACAGGACCCCCAATGCGAGCTTCATATGCAAGATGAATTGGAAGATATTCCATCGAGTCGAAGAAATTAGGAGGAAATATTCGCTCCAATTTGCACAGTATAACCATAATGTCCTCTTCGAGCCTTTGCATATCTTCCTCACGTAAGATCGTACTCGTTAGTTGCTTAAAGAAAATACTTAGCTCGGTAATCGCTTCCCACACTCTCATTGGTAACAATTCACGAAAAGCAAAATAGGCAACAACCTTTGCATGAAAATATGACAATCGTGAATTTTCATTTCAAATAATATGTACTTGTTCATGTCGACACATCGAGCCATGTTAGACACATAACTGTAATACCCGGCTCGAGTCCGGCCTCGGAATTCCTGTAGTCTGGTGGAATCTCGGGTGTCGGAACCCTCGAGAAGGGTAAGACATATGTTTTCTTAGGTATTTTGACTTGTTTTAAGGTTTTAAGTATAAAGGAAAATGAGTTTTTGAAAGAAAAGAGCCAAGGGAGAAAATGGCACGTTCGGCCGCCGAAGGTGACTTTCGGCCGCCGAACCTTGCATGGTTTCGGATTCACGTTTGGCCGCCGAAGGTGGTCTGGCCAGCCACCTATAAAAGGGCCGCCAAGTCGGTGGAAGGATGATAGTTTGCTTCCATCTTCAGCCAGAGGTGAGTCCAACACCCTCCCTAGTTGACTTTCATGATATTGCTCAAATCTTGTAAGGGTTTGAAGAGTTTTCATGTGTTTTTGAAGGTTTTGAGCATTTTGAACTAAAGAACTACGTTTTGAAGTGTGGAGAGTTGTGAGGAGATTTCTCCATATCTCCACGTTAGGATCACTTGATCTCTTGTGTGGAAGAGGTAAGTTAAGATGAGCACTCAAACATTTTTAGCATGTTCATGCATCATTTATGCCATGTTGATAGTATTGCATTAGTGAGCACGAAGATGTTGCATTAATCAGTGCATGTACAGATCGGGCGTAGCTTGGATTCATTAGCCCCCTAAATGAAGACTTGAGGAGCCCTGAAAGGGCCGGGCACACGGTACCATAGGGTGCTGAATGAAGACCTGAGGAGCTCCTTCGCGGGCCGGGCAATGTGGGGGAATTTTGAATTAGTCCGTCTGAGATTATGTGATTTACTTGTGTTGTGATGCATTCCATGAGATCATGTTTTATAACATGTTTTTATGTACTACTCACTGGGCTAGTATAGCTCACCCTCTCCCTCAACCCCAGTCTTGCAGGTACAGAGTCCAGAGAGGTCAGCAGGGTACAGATAAAGAGAAGAGTTATGTAATAGCTAGTGTGGACATGTAATTGTAGAAGGCAGTGTATGTTGTATAGATGATGCTTGACCTTATGAGTTGTAATCCCTTTTGTATATACATGGTCTGTTATGAAACTGATGTTAGTGTATATGTATGTATGAAAAATCAGGCTTAACATTTTATGAGAGGACCCGCCTAGAGCAAAGATGAAAGCTCTAGCAGAGGTGTTATAGTACAGAGTTAGTGTATGCACAAGTTAAGCCTTGGAACAGAGAAAAGTTTTAATGTTTACAGAAAATGTATGATCATGTATGGGATCTCACAGGTACACAGAGTTCACAGTAGGCTTACTACGGGTTCCGGCGGCCTTAAGCCGATCTGGATCCTAGCGCCGGTAGCAGTTCGGTTTCCGGGCTGTTACAATAACCATCAGGAAATATGAGTCCCTTCATCCATTCACAAATAACTTATTTTTCTGATTTGTCCAATGCATATATTGCTTTTGGATACCTGCCAGTTTCTGCATTAATCTCCAACTCAGGCCGCCAATATATTTTCCTCATATCTTCTCTTGCTTTTGCATTATCTTTTGTTTTACCCTCTATATTCATAATGGTATTAAACAAGTTATCAAAAAAGTTCTTTTCAATATACATTACATCAAGGTTGTGTCTAATAAGCAAGGAACTCCAATAAGGTAAATCCCATAATATGTTGCATTTCCTCCATCCACATGTCTTACTAATAACAGCAATAACAACATCTGAACTCGGTTCTGTCACTCTCATTAATCCAAGACTCTCTATCTCATGCAAAATTTCCTCTCCAATTCTTATTGGAGGTGCATGTTCAGTTACAACTTTATTTTTTTCTAAACCATGATTTATTCTTCTGCCATGGATGGTTGTGGTTCAAAAATTTGTGATGATTATCAAACCAACATTGTTTGCCACCTCTTAGCAAAGTAAATGCATCGGTGTTATCCATATAATATGGGCATGCAAGCCTTCCTGCAGTGCTCCAACCAAAAAGCATGGTAAAAGCAGAAAAGTCACTAATGGTCCATAGCAAAGCAACCCGCATGAGAAAATTTTGCTTCTTATCCACATCATATGTCTCAACCCCCATGTTCCATAATTATTTTAGTTCTTCGCTGAAGAGTTGTAAGAATATATCAATTTTAAATTTAGGATTATTTGGGCCCGGAACTATAACAGTCAGAAACATATATTCTGACTTCATACACAACCATGACGGAAGATTATATGGTGTCAGAATGATGGGCTAAGATGAGTATTGTTGGCCAGATTGTCCAAATGGTTGGAATCTGTCAGTAGACAATCCAAGCATCACATTCCTTATATATGATCCAAATAATGGATAACATGCATTGAAGTGTTTCCATGTAGGAGAATCAAATGGATGATGCATAACCTCTTCCTCATATTCATGTTCAACATGCCATCTCATATGGGGTACTGTTGCGTCTGATGCATAAAGCCGTTGTAACCTTGGAGTGAGAGGAAAGTAATGCATCTTCTTATATGGTTTCTGAACAACTTGCTTTGTCAAGTTGTTGACCGTGTGTTTATATTTAGGAAGCTGGCAAAACTTGCATTCCTGTAACTTACCGTCACCAGACTAATATATCATGCAACTATTTATGCAACAGTCAATCTTTTCCACTGGTAGACCCAAACCCTCAATTAACTTTTTTGTTTTGTAAAAATTATCTGGAAGCACATTATCTTCAGGTAGAACTTCTTTTACAAACTCGAAAATCTAATCAAAATATTTTACAGAGAAATGATGTTCCGATTTCATATTCATCAAACGTGCGACAGCAGACAGTTTTGTGTACTTATTGCATCTTGGCCATAACTCTTCATTTGTTGCTTGTAACATTTCATACAACTTTTGTACCTCGGCATTAGGTGCCTCCTCCATGAATTCAATTTGAGATGGTAAACCAAACCCTTCAAGTACCATTTTATGGTATCGGCCATTAGCCTCAGTTTGAAAATCGTTTTCCATGATAGTTTCAGATAATTGCACATTAGTAGTTCCTTGATCATCCCAACATTCACCATGTGATGTCCACCTATAGCAATAAGGGACGAAACCATTTTCATCACATGATATCGTACATTGTCCACACTTAGAAATTTGCGATTCGAACACCTTCTCATACTATAAGGACATCTTATATTCATACCATCCTTACATTCAGGATGGGTTAAAGCAAATTGTATGAACTCCTCTAAACCGTTTAAAAATTCGATATTCAACAACCCATCCTTGAGCCTATTATACATCCACTATTGATTGGCATTCATTTTCCTACACAAGATATCTATAGTAAAAATATAATGAGATGAGGAATTAAAGTAAAAGATGGTTCCAAAGTACCTTGAGAATTAACCATTTAACTACCATATATTGCACAATTCTCCTAAGACAAGTGTTATGTCCAGATTAAAATGGTACAACTCATTCAATTCAATCTCTGTCTACACAAAAATCCTTTTACAGAGTTTATATCAATTCAATATATAAATAGATAACATTATTTATAATTATTATATAAAATTCACTAATTCATATAAATTCGATTTACATAAATCTTTTTTTTATTTGCAAATTCATATGCAATTCTTTCCATAGTTTCCAAATAGACAATATCTGCACTAGATGTTGCTGATGTTTGGACTGAGAAGGTAACTAATTTAATTGTTTCCAACTTTTTTTTTTTTGAAGAAATCTTTCTATTCACTATTTATTGTCGATTGATTTCTTGTTATTTAGGAGAGGGTATTGTCTAGTACCAGAAATGACTTTAGTGGAAGGAAAATGATTCCCAACAAAGTTACAGTCAGGAGGGTAGAAATTGAAGGCAATGAAACACCTCCAGAGAGCTTAAAAACATGGAGTACTAAAATCATGCAGTGGTTGAAATGGGTGAGGGTAGAGATATGTATTCTGTTAAATTTAATGTATTCTAAAAATCATGCAGTGGTTGAAATGGGTGAGTACTGAAAACACCTCCAGGATTTTTCTTTTTGGCATCTCAACTTTAATGTTCCAAATATAAATAACTAAAACATGTGATTTTCCTGCTAATGAGGTATGTATTCTATTAACTCCTTTAGATAGCTTGCAGCTTCTAACAAACAAGTTTAAACTTTTCTTATGAGCAGATTAAAGAAGTATCTCAGGTTGAAGATGAACTACCACAAGCTGGTGATATCCAAGTAATGTGGAGTATTCTCTAATGCATGCTTATTAATTATTTGGTTACAGCAGGAAATGCTAACGAGATTTCATTTATTGCAGGTCATTAATGATAAAATTTGGAAATGGTCAAATGGAAGGGAAGGGAAGATCCGCTCCCTTCATCTTTATTATTTTTCTCATCTTCAGTATTTTACATTGAATTTACTGTTTTCAAATAGATTAGTTTTTTCCTACTCTATTTCATTATGTTTTAAGCCATATTTTTCAGGCACTGAACAATTTAATGAATTTTTGCCACCTAAAATTGACGTTGAGATTGACTACACTAGATTCTTTGGCCTGAAAGTGGGTGAAAGTTGTGCCTCTTATTGATATAATTAAAGGAAATGCAGTGAAGAGATCATATCAGAAGGCCCTACTCTTTCTACACCCAGATAAACTATAGCAGAAAGGTGCCACATCACATCAAAAATACATAGCAGAGAAAGTTTTCGATATTCTGCAAGTATTTCTTTTCCTACAGGAATTCAAACACTAATATACTATTTAGACAATGTAGTACTTACAAAATCCCCTACGTGTTTTAGAGAAATTTTATAATACAATAAGTGTAGTAGAATTAACAAAGGGTCGCTCTTGCACTAGAAGCATGGACCCATTTCAACTCACTTGGTTCATTGTGAGCTATGAATTCTCAAGTATGAATCAATAGGGGTTCACATGATACGCTAATATGGTAGCGATAAAAGCATGTAACATCTTTGATTTCAAAAGATTCAACATATAGCTCATCCAGTCACAAAAGTGCAATAGCATCTATAATATCGAAACCTAGCATAAAAGCATGTATAAAATCATGGATATATTACCTGATTGCAAAGCAAAATCTAAAATTTGTGATACCTTCGATGACGATAGGACACGAACTAGCTGCTTTAGCAAACCAATAATGATTGATTTGTTGAGAATCACGAGAGGACACGAACCAGCTGTAAGCGGTGATGGATTTGTGGAGTCAAGATGCGAAGACGATAGGACGAGAGGTTAGGGCGGAGAGGACACGAGACCACCGTGTAGCAATTCTCAGAAGGGGATGCAATTCTTAGAAGGGGATTTGTGGAGGTGAGGGCAGAGGACACTCATAAGGGGATGCAATTCTCAGATTAAAAAAAAGAGGAAGGAGCTTGGCTTAGAATAAGGTAGCAAAACGACGTCGATTTGCTAATAAACAATTTAGCGACCAAACTAATTAGTCGCTATTTGGTTTCTAATATTCCCGCTAAAAAATGATTGTTATTTCGTCGTAAAAATAGTCACAAATATTTCGTGCCACTTATTCCCTCTAAACTTAGTGACAATTTAATATTTGGTCGCTAAATAATGGCCAAATAACGAACAATTTTTGGTCGCTTGATATTTTGATAAATAAAAAAATTATTTTATTCAGGTGGTAGCAGAATGGTCGCTGATTGGATACTATATAGCGACCAGAAAATTTGGTCGCAATTTCACAGTTTTTTTGTAGTGTAAGGAAACAACCATAAAACTGGAGTCTGCTGCACAATAAACTGTAGAGAACACAGCTTATGTTGTAACTGACACACCAACTACTACACCAGAAATTCCAAATAGATCAGTTGTAGCTACTAGACCAGAAACTATAGTCGTTGAATTGGAAGTTGAAGATATTAAAAGAAGAGCTCCAATAGCATAAGAGAGGACCCTACGTGAATTAGCAGCCCCCTATGGGTGATCAAGCACCATTGTGCATGACATTTCGACCTCTGACAATTCCTTTTGAATTGAAAACTGGGCTAATCCACTTGCTTCTCAAGTTTAGAGGACTAGAAAATAAAGACCCACACAAACATCTCAAAGAACTCTATTTGTTTGCTCACCCTTGAAACCTTTATTAAATCACTTACAGTGGGTTTGCATTCATTAGTGGAGGCCTATTTCGATTTGACTTTTTGCTCACTACGGTTTAAATGGTTATCTTAAATTATTAGTGAGATGAGCAAATCTGATAATTGTGTGATAGGAATGGCATATGCAGTAGATGTTGCACATACTTGCCCAAACCATGACAGGCAAACGAAAAACAAAAAAAGGAGAAAAAAAAAAAAGAAAAGTGTGCAGCACAAATTAAAACTTGCTCCGCTAGTTTAAGACTAAGAGCAGAGCTAGTAGCCACTTGAACAATATGACCAACTGAGTAACCGAGGATGGATATCATAAATATGCACCTTCACGTAAAAAGGTTGATGACATTTCAAGGAAGAATAAATGCTTAAATTGAAAGTATACTGGAACGATAAGGGTAGATTGTGGCAAGTGCTGCATAGTCAAACCCAAAAATTTCTATGCTTGAATGAACTTTAACAAACCCTCTTTTAAGGAAAAGCACCCTTAAGCCACAGTTGGTAAAAAGAAACTAAGAGGGGGAGTCACTTCAGTGTATGCTAGCTACATTGTAATGCTTCAATCTAGGAGCCTTGAGTGGAAGATTAAGTGGAAAACAGAATCAAAAGAGAAGGAATTGGTGAACCCAATTATTCTACGCTTAAGGACAAGTAAAAGGCTAGGTATGGGGATATTTGATAGAACACAATTTTAGCACATATATTGCTCTATTATGAACATTAATTTGAGTATCTTCTGATTAATTTTGTGCTTTTTGGTGTTCTTTCACAGAAAAGCATAGGAGTGGTAGATTTGATGAAAACAATAGAGAAAGTTTTTGAACATGACTTAACCAACGATTTGGACAAATCTGCTAGCTAATCTTGCTTTGTGAAAACAAAATTTACCCAGATTCTCTAGCTGAACTGTCCAAATATCTTGGCAAACCAACAATCTGCGCCAAATCTCGATAGAAAGCAAAAATTGACTCCAGATTTGAAAGAAAAATCATATCTCCTCATTTAAAGCTACTGGATCTTGCACGATCTTCTCTCCTTAAACGCAGCATGATATCTTCCATGAATCAAGAAATCTCTTCTCAAATGAAACAAATTAAAAAAGGGATCCTAATCAAAGCAATTCAAAAATTAGATTTTTTTTTTTGGAAGGTTTAGCAAGGATTCTACTAGGGTTCAACCCCTATAAAATCCTGCTTGAGTGAACAGCCGCATGATTTGTATTGATTTGATTTTCTATTGATTATCGCTTTCTTTAATTATCTTATTTTTTTATTTTGGTTTCATTTTTTATCAAAATTTTCTTTTTATTTTCGTTATTTATTTTCCTAATTATTGATTATAGATTTTTAATGTAAATTTCTTATAGATTTTATCCAGTTTATTTTATATATAATTTATATTTATTAAATTTAAATAAATTATTTTTAATAATTTCAATACCCATTAATTATATTAATTATGGAGGAGACAACTCTTTCATATAATTATATTATTACTGTATACTAAAAGAGGCAACAATCTTACTTTAATTTTAACTTTTATTTTACGAATTTTATTTTGACTTTCTTTTGCTCTAATAATAATGAAGTTTGATTGATTGATAGAAATCAACTATGGAGACAGCTCCTCCATACAAATTATATTATTATTATATACAAAAAGAAATAACATTTAATTTCATCCTATTTTTATCTTTCAAATTCTATTTTCACTTATTATATTATTATTATATACAAAAAGAAATAACATTTAATTTTATCCTATTTTTATCTTTCAAATTCTATTTTCACTTATTTTTTCCTTCGGTAATTATCAAGTTTAATTGAAGTTTATGGATAGAAATCAATCATTGGAGGCACCTCCTCCATACAGTTATATTATTATTATATATTAAAAGAGGTCATATTTTACTCTTTTTTTTTAACTTTTATTTTACAAATTTTATTTTAATTTGTGTTTTGCTTCAATAAAATTTGAGTCTGATTGAAGTTTATGAATGAAGACAACCATGGAGACAGCTCCTCCATACAATTATATTATCATTGTATATTAAAAGAAGCAATATCTTACTTTTTTTTAACTTTTATCTTATAAATTTTATTTTGACTTGTCTTTCTTCTTTGATAATAATTGAGTCTGATTGATTGAAGTTTATGGATAGAAGACAATCGTTGAAGCAGCTCCTCCATACAATTATGTTATTATTATATACTAAAAAAGGAAATATTTTACTCTTGTCTTCTTCCATTTTATCCCATATGTATTAAAAAAGTTTAAATGTTTAAAAATAATATTTTTTAAAGTTTAAATTTTAGAAGTAATTTTATTTTAAATTTTAAATATTTAAAAATAATATTTTTTAAAATTTAAATATTTTTTAAATTACAATTAAAATTAAAATATTTAATAAACAGAATATTAAAATATATATATATATAAATATATATTTTATCATTTAATAATAATAATAATTATTATTATTATTATTATTATTATTGAAAGAATTATGATCAAACAATATTTTCATAATTTATTTTAATTAAACAAAAAAATTAACACTTTTAATTTAATTCTTGAATTGAAAAAAACACTTTTGATTACTTAATTTTTATTATGCATTAAAAATTAATTTCAATTTGAATAAAAAGATAATTATTTATTATTATTAAGTTCAGTTGTTGAATAAATAATAGTAGTTCAATATAGCTTTACATGTATACATTATCTTTTTAATATTGATAGATAGAAATAATTCATCTGCTCATTTTTATTTCTTGAGTTTTTTGATGAATAATGAAAATTTTATTACTTAAAAAAGATTTCTTTTTTTTTTCAAAGTGATAATTAATAATTAATTAATTAATATTGTGTTTTTCATTTTAAGAAATCCCTATTGGTCCGATCAAAATCAAGAGAAATAAGAAAAAAGTTCAAAACTTTATAAAAATTAAAAAATAAAATGCTAAGCAAAGAGATAGCGACTTTCTCATGAAGAAGATATGATATTGCAATATGCGTATGATCCTAATAGCCCATTCCTTTAAAATATCGAATTCCAGCTCCTTCATATCTTTTCTTTCAACTGATTTTCAGCTTCCGTAGTTGCAATAAAGGATAAAAATCAAAAGATTTGAATGTGAGTATAACTTTAACGGTGGCTTTTACCTATGTTTTACCCTATTATGACTCTTTTTCTCTCCACATTTATTATACAAAATTTCATGGCTTGCAGAATGGTGATGGAGCTTTAAGAGAATTAATTTCATAATTTTGGATATCATTTAAAAAAAAAAACACTATTCTACCAATGTTATAATATAATTAAATATAAATATAATTAAATGAGAATTAATATTATTTTCTCATGTAAAATTAATTTATATTAAAAAGTAATAAAATATTATCTTATAATATATTATCTGAATTTTTAAATTTTAATTTTTTAAAAAATTAATTAAAATTAAATATTGAATTTTTAAATAAATTAACTTTTAAAAAATGTAAACCTAGAATTTCTTTGAAACTCTAGAATAAAAAAAAAAAAGATAATTACTCAATTACTCACTGAATATGTAGAAAATATATATTTTTTAAAATTAATTGATGGATTCAAAGAGTTTTTTTTTTTTTTTTTTTTTTCTAAATCAATAGATAAGATTCCATTAGAATAAGAGCAACTCCAAGGCCCGAAAATACAATAGTTCAAGTAACAGTGCCATTAATAGTATTATTTAGCAAATGATTATTGATGTAATATAAGTTTGATAATAAAAATCTAAATTATTTTGATTTTTTCAATTATAACTTAATTTTAAAATTATTTTAATTACAATTACTAGTCAAATTAGTATTTTACTTAATTCAATAAAAAAATTATTTTATTTTTCGAAATCAATATTTATTTTGTTAGTATAATAAAATAAAATATCCTCTTTGTACATTACTTTTAAAATATATTTATAAAACCTTAAGACACTACAAGAATCTTTATAATCACTAACGGATTTCACTAACGGAATTCAGTCCATTAATAATATTAATGGACCTTGTTACGGATATTAGAATACTTGTTTTTTACAAACAGATGAATGGAGACGTTAGTGTTTCCATTAGTGACCAGTATGATTACTGACAGAAATTTGTTTCCATTAATGATCCGTTAGTGATATACTAATAGATTTTTTTCCGTTAGAAAACCGTTGATGGAGAAATTATTTTTAAATCTTATATTTTTCACTAACGGACATAATTTTCCGTTAGTGATTATTAAACTTACGACCCAGTTACGAATTTCATCCCTAACTCATAATCCCAATTTCGCAAATCAAAATCCCTAATCCTTATGCGAACTCTCCCCGACACACTGTTTGCCATCGCCTGTAGCCATCGCCTATAAACCATTGACTGTAGCCAACTCGCCTGTAAGCATTCGCGTGTACACTGCTAGACACTTTCTTCTTCCTCACTGGTCACGCTTCAGGAGCCAAACGCCTGAGCTACAGTTACACGAGTGGATAAAGAATTATATTGTGACAAGTTCTTCTGAGATTTTCAGGTAATTCATCTTGTAAATTCTTTATGAATGTAAGTTTCAATATCATTAATCATATGTTAGCTAGCCCCAGAGGTTAGAATTAATACTGCTGAAAAGATGTAGGTTGAGCATGAGTATATAATTGATGGAGTTCTCTTTGTAGTGAGTAGAAAGTCATCAGTTCAGACTGCTTTATGCATTGTCATGTTAACTTAGTCTTGAAGCACATTGAACATGCTTGGTTTGGTTTTGCATGCCAATAGGAAAAAAGTGTGGTTGCTTTCATACATTTGAAATGAGATTGGCTTTTGTCTTAAATTCTATCATTTCTATTATGGAATAATCTTTCTTTGCTTTCTTTTGCCTAAATTGCCCTATGGAAAACTTTGCCCGTCGTCTGCTTACTGTTATGTGGACTATGGTTAGGAGCATTTTGGCTTTTTAGTGTTGTTATTAAATGTTAGGCTCTATATAAAAGTTACATCTTTCGGGTAACTAGATTGGAGAAGAATATTGGAACACCACCTTTGTCATGCACCAAACCAATCATAAAAACTAACTACTAAATCCACATCACTACTAGTTTAAAAAATAAAATTTCATTAAATTTTTGTAATTTCATTATCCAGTGCACCTGCTGGTGCACTTACCGAGTGCACCAACAGATGCATTATGCAGTGCATCCACTGGTGCACTTGCCGAGTGTACCAGCAGGTGCATTATGCAGTGCACCTGCTGGTGCACTCGGCAAGTGCACCAGCAGGTGCATTATCTAGTGCTCCTGCTGGTGCACTCGGCAAAATGCTCAGCATGATGATTTACTTACTAAACATTTGTAATTTCTGTTTTCACACACTAGATACCTGAGAAAGTTAAAGAATAATGTCAACAATAAAGCAAGGGTTGAAGGTTTATTATCCAATGCTTACTTGGTAGAAGAAGCAGCAGCATTTTCTGCTCATTATTTTGAAGCACATGTAATGACAAGACATCGAAAGGTTCCATGCAACTTGCCTGAATTTGTCTCCAATGATGATGTACCGGGTAAATTAAGCATATTCAAATGCACAGGTAGAACTATCAGAAAAGGAAAATCGAGATATATGACTAAAGATAAAATCCGAGCTGCTCAAACATATATTCTCTTAAATTGTCCAGAGGTGAAAACATATATTGAGTAAGTATTGTTAGTTATATTAATAGTAAAATTTCTCTTATATTGTACATCATGGTAAAACACTACTTGTTAATTTATATTTATAGCATATATGTAGAGCGAGTAAAGTCGGCATAATCAAATATCACAGATGCAGTTGTTGATGAAAAACTGGAGAGAGAGTTTACCCAATGGTTTTACAAGTATGCCCATGTTTTGCAGAACAATGTAGATAATCAGTTTATACAAGATCTGTCAAATGGACCACTAAGAAGTGTTACCACTTTTGATGGGTATTGTGTTAATGGATGTAAATTCAACACAATCAAAGAAAATTCAAGTAGTAACTTAATGAATTTTGGTGTATTTATAAAAGGAAGTAATTACAGTTCTGAAGAAAGTGACTACTATGGACAGTTGGTTGAGGTGTTGCGGTTGGAGTATCCAGGGTTACCAATTAAGCGAATTGTACTTTTCAAATATGACTGGTTTGATCCAACACCAAATACGGATACCAAGGTGCATAGAAAGTATAGAATAGTAGATGTTAATAATAAGCAACGATTCACTAAGTACGAGCCATTTGTATTAGCCTCTCAGTCAACACAGGTCGTTTATGCTTCATTCCTGAGCAAGCGTCGTGATAAAAATAATTGGTGGGCTGTGATGAAAGTTAAAGGTAGACCCGTTGTAGAAGTAGTTGATACGTCTTCAAAGACAGATGAACGTTTTCAAAAAGATGAGATTGATTACGCAGAAGTAAATCTGAATGATGTCACTGAACAACACTGCCTGAATGATCCAAGTAGAGAAATGACTGAGATTCATGATGATGTTTCGACAGATGAAGATGAGTTTCTTAGTGACCCTGATTCTGATGCAGATATAGATGGTGATAATGAGTTCGATTCGTATGAATCAGAATAAATTAATTTATATTCTAAATCAGTTTGGAGTTATATATTTCCATTATTTCTCTGTAAGTAACTTACTATGTCTGCACATTTTTTATTTAATGTTAATGAACTTTATATTATTTTTTGCATTGACTATTTTTTTTTCATAGATGAGGGGACGTGAAGGTTTAAGAAGCCCAGAGGACCGGTTCGACTTCCTGCTCATACAAGTTAAGAGGAGGTGATTGCAGTTGACGTAGCAGAGCATGAGCCGTAGTTACCACGGATATCGACGGGACTTGGTGATACGGAGCTTCAGATATGGGTACCACTTGCATCCGGAGTATAGCCATGTCATAGTGATCGATCATGTCAACCAGTTCCACCATGTACCGATGCATTGCCTCCCCGTCCCCTTCCAGCTCCTCACCATCACACTATAGCTCCTCACCATCCCACTCCAGCTCCACGACCTTCGATATCACATTCACATTCATCTCATCCTGCATCCTCTTCTGCTACTGCATCAGCTAGAGGGGCAGGATCTGCATCAGTCTCTACTCCAGCATCTACGGGTTCGACCACTGCTATAGGCGACACACAGTCATTCCGACAGACCATTTCACTCATTAATAACAAGTAAGAGTTAGTTATTTCTTAATTACCATTAATTTAAATGTTTCCCTACACTAACTCATTGTTGTTCATGTAGTTTACATCCATCGGAGTTATGCAGTCGCAGCATCACTCTGATAATAAAAGAAAGATTGGTCGCGGAAGGGCACTGTTGGAAGACAGTTCCAAATGACACGAATGAGTTTTATTGGCAGAAATTCAAGGTGAACCATAATTCTTAAAGTACATTGAGCTATAATATGAAATGATTAATTACTAACTACACATATACTTTAATCATTTTGCAGAAATACTTCCTATGGGACCAAGCAATCACTACAAAAAATTTACGTATTACCAACGGATTTTTCCGTTGGTAATCTTGTAAAAATCTGTTGGTAAACCAATTACCAACGGATTACTAATCGATTACGATCCGTTGTTAAAAAGTTCACTGGTAAATTTTTACCAACGGCTTTCAAATCCGTTAGCAATACTAACGGAATTTCCGTTACTATTACTAACGGATTTTAAATACGTTAGTAAATTGAGAAAAAAATAATTTACTCATAGATTTAAATCCGTTGATAAATCCATTAGTAAATTAGCAACGGATTGAAATCTGTTAGTAAATCTATTAAAAATTTAAATAATTTTAAAATAATTATTATTTCGACTAAATAATAAATTTTATTATTAATATTATTTTTTATTAATTTAATAAAATTTAAAATTATATTATTATTATTACTAAATTTGTAATTTATATCCAATTTTTATTAGAAATATATAGAAAGTGGAAATAAGAGAAGAGTAAATGTGAGAAAATGATAAAAAAAGAAAGAAAAAAAAAGAAAAGAAAAAATAATAGAAAAATAAAAATTATGAAAAAGAAGGAAGAATGAGAGTAGAGTTAAAAGATTATTAGAAAAATGAGGGAAAAAAAAAGAAAAAATGATTAGAGAAGAAAATAAATGAAGAGAAAATAATAGAAAAAATATGGATAGAAAGTAAATGATAGAGGAAAATAATATGAGAGGAAATAATATGAATGATAATTATAGAGAAAATGAAGAATAAGAGAAGAAAGAGAAGAAAATAATGGGAAAGAAAATGGAGAAAGTGAAAGGAAAATTATGGAGGAAAATAAAGAAAATAATAGAAGAGGGAAGAGAATGAGATAAAAAAAAAAAGGATAAGAGATAAAAGGAAAATAATAGAAAAAATGAGATGAAAAAAATGAGATAATTATAGAGAAAATGAAGAATAAGAGAAGGGAAGAAAATAATGGGAAAGAAAATGGAGAAAGCGAAAGGAAAATTATGGAGGAAAATAAAAAAAATAATAGAAGAGGGAAGAGAATAAGATAAAAAAGGATAAGAGATGAAAGACAAATCATAAAAAAAAAAAAAGAGAAGAAAAAAATGAAATAAGAAAGTGAAATGAAAGAAAGTAATAGAAAAAGAAAGAAAATGAGAGAAAGGGAAAGAAAGTGAAAGAAATAAAAATGATAAAATGAATGAATGATAAAAGGAGAAGAGATGATATTATATTTATAAATACGGATTACTAACAGATTTAGTAACGGATTTAAATCCGTTACTAAATTTTGAAAATAAAAGCGGGCTTTTTTTTCTCCAAGAATTACTAACGGATTTCAAATCCGCTAGTAATTCCGTCGATAATAAAAAAATATCGATTTTTAAAAAATGAATGCCAAAATTTTACGAGGGATCTCAATTTAAATTTACAAACGAATTTACTAATGGATGACATCCGTTAGAAAATTCAACATTTTTTTTCTCACTAATTAAATGATAAAATTTAATAACGGATTTTCAAATCCGTTAATATTTTTTTGAACACATTACTAATGGATTTTAATTCCGTTAGTAATTTAAACACTTTTTAAAATTTACTAACGGATTAAAATCCGTTAGTGAATTATCAATGGATTTACTAATGGATTTTAAGTTCGTTAGTAAATTTTAATACTACTTATTTTATAAATTTATAAATTACCAACGGATTTTAAAATCCGTCAGTAATACTAATAGATTACCAACGAATTTCAAATTCGTTGGTAAATTTTTACACAAAATTTTTTACATTAAAATTTACTAATGGATTTCAAATCCGTTAGTAAATCCGTTATTATTACTAACGGATTTTAAATCCGTTATTACAATCCGTTAGTAAATTGTAACTTTTTTGTAGTGAATTGACATCTTGGTCAAAATTGCATGGCAGAAAAAAGCTGCTGAGAGATACAGGAGCCTTATGTGTGAAATAAGGAAAGGAAAGACGAAGAATCTAGCTACACCAGATTCTATTTTGAGGAAGTGGTCGGCTAGAGACAGAGAATGGTCGACTTAACACAGTGGTGGAGGAGTTGCAGGCATTTATGCATAGGATGATGGCACAACAGGGTGTTGAAACATCCACTTAGATATCTGCTCCTAGGGCACCTCCAGCTCTGTCTCCACAACAGCAGCATGATGATGCCCCCTGTCATTGGTGATCATCATACAGACAGTGATAATGATACAGATGATGAGCTTGCTAGTTTAGTTTAGTATGTATCTTTTGTTCTGACCAGTTGGTAATTTTATTTTTAATTTATAATCATTGTACAAAATTAGTATATGTAATATAATTATGAAATCTTTATGTTTTAAATATATTTTAATGATTAATTTGATTTTTTACGTATATAGTTTAATAATGTACAGGATGATGATGGATGTATATGAATGTACAGGGTACAGGTATAGGGGTGTATTTGATAATGTTTGAAAATATAGGGATGATTTTGTAATTTTATGATTTACCAACGGAATTTTCGTTGGTATTACAAACGGATCCATGTCTGTCGTAAAGGAAAACAACACCATTTTATATGCACTAACGGATTACTAACACAAATTCCATTAGTAATACTAACGGAAATTGCAGTCCGTTAGTGAAGCATATGTAAAGAAATCTATTCAAATACTAATGGAGTGACACCAACGGATAAATCTGTTGGTGATCCGTTAGTAACACTAACGGAGTGAAAATCCATTAATGAATAATTTACCAATGAGGTTTTTTACAATGGAATTAATCCCTCACAGATCCGTTAGTAAAATATTTTACTAACGGAATATCATTGTTTACTAACGGAAATTTTCGTTAGTATTTTTAAAAATTCTTGTAGTGAGAGAATATTTGAAATTTTACTTATCAAATTAAAAATTTATATGAAAAATGCTAATAATAAAAAGAGAAATTAACTATTTAGACTTCATGGTATGAAAAAATTTACTAGTTAATCCCTTTATTTTAAAAAATGTATTAAAACGTCTATAACATTTTAAAAAATCTACTAATTATTTCTTCTATTAATTTTAACCGTTAAGTATAATAAAAAAACTCTAAAATACCCTTAATATGAAGGAACTAATTAATAGACTTTTTAAAAATCTGAGAGACTAACTAATGAATTTTTCAAAACTATAATAATTAACAATAAAATACTTAACGGCTAAAATTAAAGGAAATACTAATTAGTAGACTTTTTTTAAACGTTAAAGATATTTGAATGTATTTTTTAAAATAGAAGAACTAACTAGTGAATTTTAACATATTATAGTAACTAAGTAATAATTTTTTCTAATAAAAATAATAATATTTTAATTTGTAACCTGTTGAATAACCGATATATACTTTGATGTATATAAATATATATCATTGCATATTGAAAGAGAGAGTGAGGAGGACAGAGAATCGGACCTGCAGAAAGTAGATAAGAAATTATAAATGTTTCATTTTTCTTATCATCTAAATGTTTCATACATTAATTTAATACAAATGTTTCATTTTTCATATAATCTACTAAGACACTTATTCCAAATTCGACTTCGAACCGACTGATTAGACAATAAGGAACTTCTAAAACCATCAAATCTTTTATACTAAATACTTTGCATCACCTGCAAAATTGATGAGTTTGGAGGGATGAGTTTCTAGTAAAAAGCTTCGCGAGTTGGCATTTATAGTATACATCATGTAACAAATAAATAAATAAGTGAGCTGAAAGAATCCTCAATAAGGAAGAATGAATATTCAATTTGAATTTTAAAACAAGTAGAATAAATTTTTAAAATAATTCCAAGATGCTATGCAATAATACAACTCTACAAAAAAAAAAAATCAAATTATACCCTTACTAATCCCCAATTAATCCTCACATATTATATCCATATACTCTTTCATATCAGTATCTGATTTTGTTATTATTATTATTATTATTATTATTATTATCTATATATGCCAAGCATACAAACATGTATTAAGATCCATATCAATAACAATCATTAAGACAATAATCTACGATTACAATCTCTCGGGGTGATTTAGCCAAGGATGTTCTGCCATCACCTTCGAATGACTGATCAAAGATAAAGGTGAAGTTTAAGAAAGAAGAAATTGGGGAGGATGGATAACTATGGCAATCTTTTAGAGATAAGTATTTGAAAGAATGCATGAAGGTGTGGACATGCGTGAAGATATTAATGATGAGAGTATGGTAGGTTGAAATAGGAGCGAGGACATCAAGGGTATTATTGATGACATTGATTTCACAGTGGATTTGTCTAGTAATATCCCTAGTATCAAACTGTATGTTTGTGCCTGTAACATCTTTCTAGTGTGTGAAAGAATGTAGTGGTGGTCTAGCTGGTAGGCAGAATGATTGGCTACAAAGTGTTATGTGCTAGAATCTAGTCCTTGTGGAGATCGATTGGTGAATATAAGGTGATCGACTTAAGTAATGAATTATTTTTAGTTAAATTCAATTTTAGGGACGAGTATGAGAGGGTTATGCTAGAGGGTCCTTACCCTCTAGTCAATCTATGGGCCTTACCTAATTGTCTAGCCATAGAGTCCTACCTTTAAAACTTTAAATATGCATAATTCTTTTGTGGTTGTTTGAGTTAAGCTTCCAAAGAAGCCTATTCATCTATGCCATAAAAGACTCTTAAAGGTGATTACTGTTAAGTTTCAAATAAGAGTAAGAAAGGAAATAAAGGAATCTGATAGTTCTTTTCATATATATTATGAACAGGTACAACACACATTTATATACTAAAGCTAGCTAAGGATAAGCAAAAGAAGTTACAAGAGATAAGATAAGGATAATATTAAGAAGTCACATGATAATATGATACAACCAAAATTGAATAACTATAGCAGATAGATAGGGATCACTTGGTAACCGAATTGATATTCTCTAACACCTCTTCTCTCCCAATGGCAAAAGAATGTTGTAAAATTAGTTCAGATTTCAAAAGATTTTATAGTCATTAAAGATTTTATATATGAGATTTTTTTACTGTTGCAGATTTGATATTTAAATTTAATATTAAATCTGACCGTTATAATTTTATTATCTCAAGATTTTATAACCACTTACAACGATCATGTTTTTCACTATAAATAGCCTTCATCTTTACAAAGAAAAATAATCCCATTTTTTCACTTTATTCTTTCTCTTCTCTATATTTTCTGCTGGATTATAAATTAGAGATAAATCCTTGTTGTTCTGATCCTAAAAATTAAATTTCAGAAGAATCTGTTTAATTCTAGGGGATTACAAAATAAATCCTTAAGAACAGTGTACAACATGACTAAGATTTTATTATTTTATCCTATTTTTTCAACAATCTTAAGGATTTAAGAAACTTTAAATAAATGAAACCAAACGTTGTCACTGCCTCTGTTTCTACACTGCCTGCTTCCAATGACATTATCACTGCCTCTACTTTTACTGTGCTTCCTGCCGCCACGCTTCCTACTGCTGCAAATGATGGGTCTCTTCTGCTTGTTGTTCCATACACCAAACCTTTTCCTAACATCTCGAAATTTGAAATTTTTTCGCATCAGAATTTTAAAAGATGACAAGAGAGAATTTTTTCAATACTTGACATGCATGGCGTTGCTTCAGCACTCACAGAATCAAGACCAGTACTTGCCGTTGATCCAAAGTTGCATGAAATTTGAGCCTATTCTAATAAGGTACTTAGGCATATAATTATCAGTGCTCTTTCTAACGATCTCTTTGATGTCTACTGTTCCTACAATGAAGCCAAGGAAATATAGGATTCAATGAACCTGAAATATATTATTGAGGATGCTGGAAAATAAAAATTTGTAATTGGCAATTTTTATAAATGTGAAATAATTGAAGAAAAAATATCAAAATGCAAATCAATGAGTACCATAAACTTCTAGAAGATCCTAGAGCAGAAAACATCACTCTACAAGATGAATTTGTGGCTGGACTACTGATAGAAAAATTATCAAATTCCTAGAGTGACTACAAGCAACAATTGAAACACAAACACAAGCAGTTGATACTGTCAGATCTCATCATCCATATCATCATTGCAGATGCAAACAAGAGGGGAACTTAAAGTTGCAAAAGGTAAAGAGCTGGCTATAAGAGCAAATCTTGTATAAGGAAAAGTGCACAAATCATATAGCAGGTATTAAATTAAGAAACCTAATTACAAGCCTAAGTTTAATAATCCCACCTTTAAAAAGAAAGGACATTATTTTGTATGTGATAAGGCAGGTCATCATGCATCTCAGTGTAGGAAAAGAGTGATAAATGACAATCCTCCTAAACTAAAAGTGAATTTAGTTGAAAGAGATAACATTATTGCTGCGGTCATTTCTCAAACTTTTTTTGTAGCTAATGTGCAAGAATGGGTAATAGAATCTAGTGCTACTAGATATATCTGTACAAATAGAAATGCATTTACCTCCTACACTACAGTGGGGGAAGAAGAAGAACATGTGTATTAAGGTGATTCTAGAACTGCAAGTGTCCTTGGTAAAAGGAAAGTTCTTCTCAAACTCACATTTGGCAAGACCTTGACACTTAATGAAGTACTTCAATATGAGAGCTAATTTAATTTCTGTAGCTCTATTAGGAAAGGCTGGGATTAAGGTGTCTTTTGAGTCAGACAAAATTATACTTAATAAAAATGATATTTTTATTGGAAAAGGTTATTGTAATCAGGGACTCTTTATTCTCAATATTTTTGCAATAACAAATGAAAATGTATATTCTTCTGCTTACTTGCTTGATTCTTTTGATTTATGGCATGCTAGATTAGGATATGTTAGTGCTTCTTACATTAAAAAATGCAACATCTTGGTATAATATCTGGCACTCATAATACATGTTTAAATAAATGTGAAATTTGTGTAGAGTCTAAATCAACCAAAAAATCATGTTCAGCTACACATAGAGAATCTGAATTACTTAGTTTAATACACACAGACTTGGGAGATTTAAAATAAACTATGATTAGATATGGTAAAAAATATTATGTAACTTTTATTATGACTATTCTAGATATACTAAAGTATATTTGCTTAGAAACAAAGATGAAGCATTTGATATGTTCCAATTATATAAAGTTGAAATAGAAAATCAATTAAATTGGAAAATAAAAAGGATTAAATCAGATAGAGGTGGAGAATATATCTTATTTAATGACTTTTTGTGAAAAAGCAGGAATAATTCATGAATTTACTCCACCTTATTCACCTGAATCCAATGGAGTAGCCGAAAAAAAAATAGAACATTAAAAGAAATGATAAATGCTTTATTAATAAGTTCATCCTCACCTAATAACCTTTGGAGGAAGCTTTATTATCTACTTATCATCTACAAAATAGGATACCCTATAAAAAAACTGATAAAACACCCTATGAACTTTAAAAATGTTATACACTTAAAATATTTAAAAGTGTGGGAGTGTCTTGCTAAAGTAATTCTTTCTGATCCTAAAAAATGAAAAATAAGTTCAAAATATTTTAATTGCATGTTTATAGGTTATGTTGAATATAATACTGTATATAGATTTCTTGTTTTGAAAAGTGATGTACTTGATTGTAATATTATAATTGAGACAAAAAATGCCGAGTTTTTTGAACATATTTTTTCTTTAAAAGTTGAGAAAATTTTCCATGCACCTAATGAATATATTTATGAAAATGATTTTGAAAATAATATAGAAGATTTAAGAAGAAGTAAAAGACAGAAAAAAAAAAAGATTTCTTTTGGAAATGATTTTTACACTTATCTTGTTGAAAATGAACCTTTAAGTTTTTCTGAAACTATTAAATCTTTCGAAACTCCTTTTTGGAAAGAAGCAATTAAAACTGAAATTGATTCTATTACTCAAAATGGTACCTGGACTTTAGTAGACTTACCTCTATGAGCTAAACCTATTGGTTGTAAATGGATTTTTAAAAGGAAATATAATCCAGATGGGTCAATTAAAAAGTATAAAACAAGACTAGTAGCAAAAGGGTTTTCTCAAAAATAAAATATAGATTATTTTGACACTTTTGCTCCTGTAGCTATTTTTTTTTTATTAGAGTATTAATCGCTTTAACTTCTATACATAAACTTATTATTTATCAAATGGATGTTCAAACAGTTTTTTTAAATGGAGACTTGGAAGAAGAAATTTATATGGTATAACCTGATTGTTGTATTGTTTCTGGTTAAGAAAATAAAGTTTGCAAACTTCTTAAATCCTTGTATGGTTTAAAAGAAGCCCCCAAACAGTGGCATGAGAAACTTGATCAAGTTTTGTTGAATGATGGTTTTACCTCTGTTAAAGTTGATAAGTGTGCATATACAAAACGTATAAATGATGAATCGGTGTTTATATGTGGATGATATGCTTATTTTTTGTACGAGTTATGATATAGTTTATAAAATCAAAAACTTTTCTTGCCTCTAAATTTGATATGAAAGATATGGGAGAGGCAAACGTGCTTTTGGGAGTTAGAATCATAAGGAAGAATGATAGTCTAATGCTATCACAAGAGCATTATGTTGAGAAGCTTCTAAGGAAGTTTGGACATTTCAATGTTAAATCAATGAGTACCCCTTATGATCCTAACTGTCAATTAAAGAAAAATAGAGGTGACTCTATTGCTCAATCTGAATATGCACAGATCATTGATAATCTGTTGCATTTAATGAATTTTTTACGACCTGATATAGTTTATACTGTATGTAGATTGAGTAGGTATACACATAATCCCAATGACGATCATTAGGCTGCATTAGTTAGACTAATGAAATATTTGAGAGGTACCATAGACTATGGTATCTTATATAGTGGATTTTCTGTTGTATTAGAAGGATACAGTGATGTTAACTGAATTTTAGATGAGATAAAATCCACTAGTGGTTATGTATTCACTGTAGGAGGTGGTGCAATTACATGAAAATCAACCAAACAAAATATCATTGCTAAATCCACTATAGAGTCAGAGTTTATTGCTCTGGAATTAGCTGGAACTGAAGCTGAGTGGCTAAGAAATTTCTTAGCAAATATTCCGTTAAGAATAAAACCAACACCATCTGTTTCAATGCGTTGTGATTGTCAAACGACAATAACTATTGCAAAGAATAAAACTTTCAATAGTAAGAATAGACATATTCGTCTGACATATAATGTTATTCCGTAGCTGCTAAAAGATGGAACTATTTCCATTGATTATGTGAAGTCAGAAGTAAATTTGGCGATCCTCTGACTAAACAAAGTAGGGAGAAAACTAATAGATGAAACATTGAGGGGAATGGGACTTAAGCCGATTTGAAATTAACAGTGATAAAAATCCAACCTTTGTGATTGGAGATCCGTGAAAAAGGTTCATATAGGTAATAACAAGTCACTTGTTAGTTCTGCTAGCACTATTTGTCATTGTCCCTTCCTATAGTGTGAGAAGTACTAAACTGCATTAATGAGATGATAAGATGAAAGCTCTTAATGATATTCATATCCCTTATGGATAGTGTATAAATTGCAGTATACACTTGATGATATCAATATATAAGTTTAGAGTGAGGCCGCTTCTATGAAATTGTGACATAATCTCTAGAGCACTTATGAACTACCAGGTGCGCGCATGGCTTATTAGCACAAAACAGCGTTAACAACAAGATTTATGGAGTGTTATGAGATTGATGGGATATTAGCGTATAAAAAAGAGTTTTTGGTTCATAAAAATAAAAGTTTCAACAATTATTCTGTATATTAAGTCTTATTAATTTAGGTCTAGTTCATAGTCTAAAAGACATCAGATTCAAAATATATACACTAAATTTCTAAATCCAGCCATGGAAAATCTTTTGAAATATGTGGGTGATTGTTGTAAAATTAGTTTAGATTTTAAAAGATTTTATGATTATTAAAGATTTTATGATCGTTGAAAATTTTATGGTCGTTAAAGATTTTTTAGTCATTAAAGATTTTATTTATGAAATTTTTTGATTGTTGCAGGTTTGATATTTAAATATAATTTGACCGTTATGATTTTATTATCTCAAGATTTTTATAATCACTTATAATAATCATTTTTTCCACTATAAATAGCATCCATCTTTACAAAGAAAAATAATCCCATTTTTCTACTTTATTCTTTCTCTTCTCTATATTTTCTGCTGAGTTATAAATTAGAGATAAATTCTTGTTGTCCTGATCCTAAAAATTAAATTCTAGAAGAATCTGTTTAATCCTGAGGGGATTACAAAATAAATTATTAAGGACAGTATACAACACGATTCAGGTTTTATTATTTTATCCTATTTTTCCAACAAGGAAGACGAAGGTGAAGCTTGTGTCGAAATTGAAGAAAGGAATGGGTCCCCAGGAGCTTTGTTAAACCATCAACAAGTGGATCAGCACTGGTAATGAACTTAACAACTATAAAAATCACGCTTAACCTGCTCCCGGTTGAAATTGTAATCAAATTCAATATATTTTGTGCGTCCATGGAAGACAAGAAAATGGTGCCAATATTATAAGACCACAAGGATGCAAAAAGACACTTATTGAAACCAAGCTGACTGAGAAGAGAACCCAACCACAACAAATTTTGCTATGACATTTTCTACAACCTTGTACTCAGATTCAATGGAGGACCTGACCACCATGCGTTGTTTTTTTTAGCACCAGAAAATTAAATTGAAACCATGGTAGACCAGGTAATCTCTAGTTAATCGATGGTCATTTGGGCAACCAGCTCAGTCACTATCCGAGAACAGTAGAAGTTGAAGTAAGGAAGAGTTGAAAAGAAAGAGGCCAAGTGTGTGAGTGCCCCATAAATAGCATAGAACACGCTCCATGGGTTGCCAATGAATATCAGTAGGTTGATGCATAAATTGTGCTAGTTTGTTGACAATGAACGCAATGTATGGACGTGTTAATTTCAAACACTGAAGAGCACCAATAATTCGGGCCGTCCTTCTCAGGTTGTGGTGGTTGTTTCCCATTGTTTTGAGGAAAAGGCTACTGGACTGATACTTGACTTGAATGTCTATGAAACAATGCAAGGGACCCATATCTCTCACTGGAAACACCTATTTAATAGAAATTAGAAACCAGTTAAGTTTCATTGAATCAGAACACATCAATAGTATTGTAGTACCCGGCTAGAGTCCGGCATCGGAATTCCTGTCGTCCGGTGGAATCCAGGATGTCGAAAGTCTCTAGAAGGGTAAGATTTATATTTTTCTACGTAATGTAGTAAGTTTTAGTTGAAAGTTAAATGAAAAGAGTGTTTGAAAGAAAAGAACCAAGGCAGAAAAGCTAGGTTCGACCGCCGAAGGTGACATTCGGCCGCCGAACTTGCATGGCTTTCGGTTTCACGATAGGCCGCCGAAGGTGGTCTGACCAGCCACCTATAAAAGGCCCTCAGTCGGTTGAAAGGATAAGGATTGCCTCTTTCTTTCACTTTCTGAGGTGAGACTCTGTCTTCCTTAAGTTTGCTTCATATTTTCATTAAATTTTGCAAAGATTTGATTGATTTTGATGCTTTTTTGAAGGTTTTGAGCTAAAAACACAAAGTTGTGAAGTTTGGAGAGTTTGAAGGAGAGTTGCTCCAAAACTCCACGTTAGGATCGTTCATCTTCTTGGTTTCAAGAGGTAAGTGAAGATCCTGAGTTTGTTTTCATGATTTATGGAGTTTTTAAGGTTTTGGGGAGAGTTGCATGATTAGGGTAAAAGAGAGGTTTTTTTTGATATTTTTGTGAGCAAAGCTTGTCTATGTGTTATATGTTTTGTGTTGTTGGGGTTTTAAGGTAGTTTCTGACCCCTTTGAGCATATACTTGGGTGTATGCCTGTTGAGGAGTTGAGGTGTTTGAGTTAGAGGAAGATTGGTGCATTTTGGCGAGAGGCAGAGCAAGTTTCTGCTTTGCTGATGAACTCAGGTTCGGCAGCCGAAGGAACATTCGGCCGCCGAACCCATGAGGAGGTGGCTTCGGCTGCCCAAGCTTACCCCCGAGCATTTGGACTTTCGGCTCTGGAGGGGAGTTTCGGCCGCCGAAGGGTAGAGACTTTCGTCTCTGGAGTGCCTTTCAGCCCCCGAAACTTGCCCCCGAAAGGGTTCGGCTGCCGAAAGTAGAGATTCGGCCGCCAAAGGTGCTTGAGTTTCGGCTCTGGAGAGGAATTTCGGCCGCCGAACCTGCTGCCGAAAGTGTCCTGTCCAGCTTTCCTTTGCATGCCTTGCATGGATGTTTGAGTGAGTGTAAGGGGATTCTTGGGGAGTTTAATAGAGTTGTTCATAAGCTAGTTTGGTCCCTCATTTGAGTCCATCTGTGTAGGCACAGACCAGAGGAACCAGAGAGAGCAGCACTGAGTACTGCTCCAGCGTTTACAGAGCCTGCAGAGTCAGTCCAGATAGCCAGAGGTGAGTGGAACTAAACTTAATACTCGTTTTAATTGAGACATTGAATGCTTTTAGCATATTTCATGCACCATGATATGCAATAGGTTGATTGCATTAGACTCTACAAAGATGTTGCATTGCATACTTATTTGTTGATGTGGGTGAATGCTGAATGATCCAATAGTTCCAGACAGGAAGTCCAGGACCCCAGTCTACGGCCTGGCAGGTATAGAAAAGTCCAGGTGCCCAGTCTACGCCCTGGCAGGTATAGTAAAGACCAGGTGCCCAGTCTACGCCCTGGCAAATGGTAAGTACAGGTGTTATATACACGTATACATATACAGTACAGGAAGACCAGGACCCCATTCTACGGCCTGGCACGGCACAGGTACTGGGACTATGTGGTGACAGATTTACCCTTAATGTGAATTGTCTGTGATATGATGCATTCCATAAGATCATGTTTTAATGACTTGTTTTACTGTTCTACTCACTGGGCTATAGAGCTCATCCCACTCCCTTAACCCCAGTCTTGCAGATTCAGTGTACAGTGTACAGGGGAAGTCTAGCAGAGTACAGGAAGAGAGAAGAGTGTTGTAAGAGAATATTGTGGACATGTAATATTAAAGAGATGTAACAGTTGTGTATAAAGTTAGAATTGTGTTTGACTTAGTTATGTTTGTGTTGTAAATCTTTTGTTTACATGGTCTGTTTATATAACTGTTTTATAGAGTATGTGAAAAACCAGGCTTAACAGGTATGAATTAACCCATCTAGAGCAAGCTCTAGTCAGGGGTACAGAGTATAGAGATAGTGCATGCACAGGTTAAGTCTTGGTCCAGAGAAAAGTTTTATTTTCACAGAAAATGTATGACCATGTATGAGATTTTACAAGTACTTAGAGAGTTTAGCAGGCTTGCTACGGGTTCTGGCGGCCTTAAGCCTATCTGAATCCTAGCGCCGGTGACGGTCCATTTGGAGTTGTTACAGATTGGTATCAGAGCCCTAGGTTCACATGATCGGACCTATAGAGAGAGTGTCGGGCTCATAGAGGTTAGAGGAAGTCAAGCACAATAGGGAATCATGTCCACTAGGATAGGATATTGAGTCCTGTCCATGATATGCATGTGCATTATTGAGATATATGAGTTAAATATATGTTGATATGCTATGTTATGTGTTGTTTTCCAGAGTTAAAATGCGAGGAAGTCGTCGATCAGCTCGATTGACTGGAGTCCCACCAGATAGTGAGCGAACAGCTGCTCGTCCTCCTGCATTGCCAAGGGCAAGGTCTCAGAGATCTAGCAGGGAAGGCACGTCAATAGACCCTAGAAGGTCTGTAGACGAGAGCAGAAGAGGTACAGTGAGAGGAGGAAGATCAGAGGAAGTGAGGGAGGCTATGGAGATTGACCAATCTATAGATGGAAGCATGAGTGTAGGCAGATCTGAAGAAGGTATGGGAGAGCCGCAGGGAGGCGCTCAGACCTCAGGGTTTGGTTATCCAGCCTTTCCTCAGGACCCAGGGTATCCGATAGGAGGTATGTCAGAGTACTCTAGTTTTGTCCCATATCCTACTTACATGCCATATATGCCTTATCCTCATTATTACCCACCATATCCTATGTATCCACCTTCACCTAGTCATCCAAGTGCAGCACACCCAAAGCTAAATGAACCAGTACCTCCACCACCACAACCAGAACCAGTAGCCCATGTTGTTGCAGCATAACAACCTAGCTCATCTGGGGGAAGTAAGGTGCAAATGACAGAGTACTTGAAATTGGATGCTCCTAAATTCAATCCAGGAGATGATCCATTTGAGTATCTTAGAACTGTGAAGATGATCACTGATGAGTTGGGAGCAGATGATAGCAGAGCCATAGAAATGGCAGGGTTTACACTTAAGTGTAAGAAAGCTCGAGAATGGTTCAAGAACTATATGGAGCCTAGGATGGACAGTATGTCATGGGGAGAGTTCGCCAATGAGTTTGCAGGGTGGGCTTTTCCTGATAGCTCCAGGGAGATGAAAGTAATAGAATTTGAGCAGTTGCGACAGACAGACGAGATGAGTGTTGACGAGTTTATAGATAAGTTCCTGGATTTGCTTCAGTACGTGGGTCAAGCCTATGATACTGATCAGAAGAAGGCAAGGAGATATACTATGAGATTGCATCCCAGGTATTCTTCCTTGATTCTTCCAGCAGAAAAGGAGAGTTTCCACACTATAGTGGACGCAGCCAGGAAAATGGAAGCAAGTGCCAATATTCAGAGACAGTCAAAGGCACAGGCTTCGGGTTCTAAGGCCCCCAATGTAGCAACTTCAGGCAGCAAAAGATGGGAAAAGGCAAAAGGAACAAAGAATAAGTTCTGGAGTAAAGTCAAGTCTGGTCTGGGAATAGGTAGTGGCTCAAGCTCTGGCGCAAGCAGTCCAGTATGTAGGAGATATGGGAGACCACACAAGGGAGCTTGTCAGTTGGGATCTTCAGCCTGTTATAAATGTGGACAGGAAGGGCATTTTGCTCGGAAATGTCCTCGGGTGACTTTTGCACCATCCCAGCAGATGAGTTCAGGCAGTGTGGTACAGCCAGTAGTACAGCCAGCAGCTCCAGTCATGCCTCAGAGTAGTGGCAGAGGTAGAGGGAGAGGGGCAGCCTCTACTTCCGCAGCAGGTTCCCGAGGTGGAAATCCGGTAGCCCCAGCACGGATTTTCACTGTGACACAGGAGGAGGCTAACACGTCGAACACAGTGGTGTCAGGTAATCTCATCATTGGGTGTTCAGATGTGTATGCTTTGATGGACCCTGGTGCGTCTCATTCCTTTATTGCTTCGAGAGCCATAGAGAGATTGGGTTTGATCATTTCTGAGTTAGAGTATCCTCTCTGGGTCAGTGGACCCAAGTGTGACCCATCAGTGGCAGTGTCAGTCTGTCGTTTCAGTCCAGTGTTCATAGAGGGTAGATGCCTTCCAGCTGACCTTGTGGTTCTAGACTTGACAGATTTTGATGTCATTCTAGGGATGGATTGGTTATCTGCAAATGGTGCGACCTTGGACTGTAGAAAGAAGGTAGTTAGTCTCAGAGACCAGGATGGGTCAGAGTGTGTCTTCAGAGGAGACAGGAGGGGTACACCCAGAGGTTTGATTTCAGCCCTTCAGGCTCGTCGTTTGCTTAGGAGGGGTTGTCAGGGGTTTCTAGCTCATGTGAGAGAGCTAGATAGTCAGGTTAGGGAACCAGCCACAGTACCCGTAGTTCGAGAATTTTTCGATGTGTTCCCAGGCGACTTACCAGGACTACCACCTGATAGGGAGATAGAGTTTGAAATAGAATTGCTGCCTGATACCAGACCTATCTCTATTCCTCCTTATAGGATGGCGCCAGCAGAGTTAAAAGAGTTGAAAGAATAGTTGCAGGATTTGGTAGATAAGGGTTTCATCCGCCCTAGTACCTCACCTTGGGGTGCTCCAGTGCTCTTTGTCAGAAAGAAGGATGGATCCCTCAGACTTTGTATCGACTACAGACAGTTGAACAAGGTCACTACCAAGAATAGGTATCCTTTACCGAGGATTGATGATCTATTCGACCAACTAGCTGGAGCAAGTTGTTTCTCTAAAATAGATCTGAGATCCGGGTATCATCAGTTGAAAGTCAGAGAGGCAGATGTGCCAAAGACAGCTTTCAGGACCAGATATGGGCATTATGAGTTCTTAGTGATGCCGTTCGGGTTGACTAATGCCCCTGCAGCATTCATGGATCTCATGAACAGAGTTTTCAGCGAGTATCTGGATCACTTTGTTATTGTTTTCATTGACGATATCTTAGTATATTCCAGAGATGCAGAGGAGCATGCCCAGCATCTGAGGATGGTTCTGTAGACACTGAGAGAGCATGGTTTGTATGCCAAGTTCTCTAAGTGTGAGTTTTGGTTGAAGAGCATTTCCTTCTTGGGACATGTGGTATCAGCAGAAGGGATTGAGGTAGACCCCAAGAAGATAGAGGCTGTAGCTAACTGGCCCAGACCCACTATAGTTGTAAGACCCGGCTAGAGTCTGACATCGGAATTCCTGTCGTCCGGTGGAATCCAGGATGTCGGGATTATCTAGAAGGGTAAGATTTATGGTTTTCTAAAGTAATATAGTATGTTTTAATGTTTTAATGTTGAAAAGAAATGTGTTTTTGAAAGAAAGGAACCAAGGCAGAAAAGCCAGGTTCGGCCGCCGAAGGTGACATTCGGCCGCTGAACGTGCATGGCTTTTGGTTTCACGTGTGGCCGCCGAAGGTGGTCTGGCCAGCCACCTATAAAAGGCCCTCAGTCGGTTGAAAGGATAACTATTGTCGTTTTCTTTCACTTTCTGAGGTGAGACCTTGTCCTTCTTCAGTTTTCTTCATGTTTTCATTCCCTCATGCAAAGATTTGATTGATTTTTATGGTATTTTGAAGGTTTTGAGCTAAACACTTGAGATTTTGAAGTTTGGAGAATTTGAAGGAGAGTTGCTTCAAAACTCCACGTTGGGATCGTTCATCTTCTTGGTTTCAAGAGGTAAGTGAAGATCTTGAGCTTGCTTTCATGATTTATGGAAGATTTTTGAGGTTTTGGGGGAGAGTTGCATGAATAGGGTAAAAAGAGAGGTTTTGATGATTTTGTGAGCACAGCTTGTATATGCGTTATATGTGTTGTGTTGTTGGGGTTTTTAGATAGTTTCTGACCCCTTTGAGTATATACTTGGGTGTATGCAAGTGGAGGAATTTAGGTGGTTCAGATTGGGAGAGGTTTGTGTTTTTTGGCGAGAGGCAGAGCAAGTTTCTGCCTTGCTGATGAACCCAGCTTCGGCCGCCGAAGAATGGTTCGGCCGCCGAATGTGCTGAGGAGGTGGCTTCAGCTGCCCAAGCTTGCCCCTGAGCTTGTGGACTTTCGGCTCTGGAGGGGAGTTTCGGCCGCCGAAGGTGCCACCGAAGGTTAGAGACTTTCATCTCTGGAGTGCCTTTCAGCCCCCGAAACTTGCCCCCGAAAGGGTTCGGCTGCCGAAAGTTGAGATTCGGCCGCCGAAGGTGCATGAGTTTCGGCTCTGGAGAGGACTTTCGGCCGCCAAACCTGCCGCCGAAAGTGTCCTGTCCAGCCTTCCTTTGCATGCTTTGCATGAATGTTTGAGTGTGTTTAAAGGGATTCTTGGGGAGTTTAATAGAATTGTTCATCAGCTAGTTTGGTCCCTTATTTGCGTTTATCTGTGCCTACACAGACCAAAGGAACCAGAGAGAGCAGCAGTGAGTACTGCTCCAGCGGTTACAGAACATGCAGAGTCAGTCCAGATAGCCAGAGGTGAGTGGAATTAAACTTAATTCTTTTCATTGAGCAATGGAATGTTTTTAGCATATTTCATGCATCATGGTTATGCAGTAGGTTGATTGCATTAGAATCCATGAATATGTTGCATTGCATCGTGATTTGTTGATGTGGGTGAATGCTGAATGATCCAATAGTCACTGAGATAAGTCCAGGAGCCTTTGACTACGCCTTGGCAGGTATAGAAGTCCAGGAGCCTTTGACTACGCCCTGGCAGGTATAGTAAAGTCCAGGAGCCTTTGACTACGCCCTGGCAATGGTAAGTACATGTGTTATATACACATATACATATATGAGACAGGAAATCCAGGTGCCTTTGACTACGCCCTGGTATGAGATACTGGGACTATTTGGTGACAGGTTTATCCTTGATGTGGATTGTCTGTGATATGATGCATTCCATAAGATCATGTTTTAATGACTTGTTTTACTGTTCTACTAAATCTCATACATGATCATACATTTTCTGTGAAAATAAAAACTTTTTTCTGTACCAAGGCTTAACCTGTGCATGCACTATCTCTGTACTCTGTACTCTGTACTCTGTACTCTGTACTTTGTACCCCTGACTAGAGCTTGCTCTAGATGGGTTAACTCATACCTGTTAAGCCTAGTTTTTCACATACTCTGTAAAACAGTTATATAAACAGACCATGTGTACAAAAGATTTACAACACAAATATAACTAAGTCAAGCACAATTCTAACTTTATACACAACTGTTACATCTCTTTAATATTACATGTCCACTATATTCTATTACACAGCTCTTCTCTTTTCCTGAACTCTGCTGGACTTCCCCTGTACCCTATCCACTGAACCTGCAAGACTGGGGTTAAGGGAGTGGGATGAGCTCTATAGGCTCATTGAGGTAAGACAAAGTCAAGCACACTAGGAAATCATGTCCACTAGGATAGGATGTTGTGTCCTGTCTATTTGATGCTATGAAATGCCATGATATGCATATGTATTATTGAGATATATGAGTTAAATATATGCTGATTGCTATCTTATGTGCTGTGTGTTTTCAGTTAAAATGCGAGGAACTCGTCGATCAGCTCGATTGACTGGAGTCCCACCAGATAGTGAGAGAACAGCTGCTCGTCCTCCTGCATTGCCAAGGGCAAGGTCTCAGAGATCTAGCAGGGAAGGTACGTCAATAGACTCTAGAAGGTCTTTAGACGAGAGCAGAAGAGGAACAGCTAGAGGAGGGAGATCGGAGGAAGTGAGGGAGGCTATGGAGGTTGATCAGTCAGTAGATGAAAGCATGGGTATGGGTAGATCTGAAGAAGGTATGGGAGAGTCTCAGGGAGGCGCTCAAGCCTTGGAGTTTGGTTATCCAGCCTTTCCTCATGACCCAGGGTATCCGATGGGAGGTATGTCGGAGTACTCGAGTTTTGTCCCATATCCTACTTACATGCCATATATGCCTTATCCTCATTATTACCCACCATATCCTATGTATCCATCTTCCCCTACTCATCCAAGTGCAGCACACCCAGAGCTAAATGATCCAGTACCACCACCACCAGAACCAGTCGCCCCTGTTGTTGACAGACATCAACCTAGCTCATCTGGAGGTAAAGTGCAAATGACAGAGTACCTGAAATTGGATGCTCCTAAATACAACACGGGAGATGATCCATTTGGATACCTCAGATCAGTTAGGATGCTAACCAGTGAATTGGGAGCTGATGATAGTAGAGCCATTGAGATGGCGGGGTTCACACTGAAATGTAAGAAAGCTCGAGAATGGTTCAAGAACTATATGGAGCCCAGAATTGACAGCATGTCGTGGGGAGAGTTCGCCAATGAGTTTGCAGGGTGGGCTTTTCCTGATAGCTCTCGGGAGATGAAAGTAATAGAATTTGAGCAGTTGAGATAGACAGACGAGATGAGTGTTGACGAATTTACAGATAAGTTCCTGGATTTGCTTCAGTATGTGGGTCAAGCCTATGATACTGATCAAAAGAAGGCAAGGAGATATACTATGAGATTGCATCCCAGGTATTCTTCCTTGATTCTTCCAGCAGAAAAGGAGATTTTTCACTCTATAGTGGATGCAGCCAGGAAAATGGAAGCAAGTGCAAATATTCAGAGACAGTCAAAGGCACAGGCTTCGGGGTCTAAGGCCCCCAGTTCAGGAACGTCAGGTAGCAAGAGATGGGATAGAGCAAAAGGAACAAAGAGTAAGTTCTGGAGTAAAGTCAAGTCTGGTCTGGGAATAGGTAGTGGCTCATGCTTTGGCGCAAGCAGTCCAGTATGTAGGAGATGTGGGAAACCACACAGGGGAGCTTGTCAGTTGGGATCTTCAGCCTGCTTTCGATGTGGACAGGAAGGGCATTTTGCTCTGGATTGTCCTCAGGCGACTTTTGTGGCACCATCCCAGCAGATGAGTTCAGGCAGTGTAGTACAGCCAGCAGCTCCAGCCGTGCCTCAGAGTAGTGGTAGAGGTAGAGGGAGAGGGGCAGCCTCTACTTCCGCAACAGGTTCCCGAGGTGGAAATCCGGTAGCCCCAGCATGGATTTTCACTGTGACACAGGAGGAGGCTAACACATCGAACACAGTGGTGTCAGGTAATCTCATCATGGGGTGTTCAGATGTGTATGCTTTGATGGACCCCGGTGCTTCTCATTCCTTTATTGCTTCGAGAGCCATAGAGAGATTGGGTTTGATCAATTCTGAGTTAGAGTATCCTCTCTGGGTCAGTGGACCCAAGTGTGACCCATCAGTGGCAGTGTCAGTCTGTCGTTTCAGTCCAGTGTTCATAGAGGGTAGATGCCTTCCAGCTGACCTTGTGGTTCTAGACTTGACAGATTTTGATGTCATTCTAGGGATGGATTGGTTATCTGCACATGGTGCGACTTTGGACTGTAGAGCGAAGGTAGTTAGTCTCAGAGACCAGGATGGGTCAGAGTGTGTCTTCAGAGGAGACAGGAGAGGTACACCCAGAGGTTTGATTTCAGCCCTTCAGGCTCGTCGTTTGCTGAGGAGGGGTTGTCAGGAGTTTCTAGCTCATGTGAGGGAGCTAGATAGTCAGGTGAGGGAACCAGCCGCAGTACCAGTAGTTCGAGACTTTCTCGATGTGTTCCCAGACGAACTTCCAGGACTACCGCCTGGTAGGGAGCTCGAGTTTGAGATAGAATTGTTGCCTGATACCAGACCTATCTCTATTCCTCCCTACAGGATGGCGCCAGCAGAGTTAAAGGAGTTGAAAGACCAGTTGCAGGATTTGGTAGATAAGGGTTTCATCCGCCCTAGTACCTCACCTTGGGGTGCTCCAGTGCTCTTTGTCAAAAAGAAGGATGGATCCCTCAGACTTTGTATCGACTACAGACAGTTGAACAAGGTCACTACCAAAAATAGGTATCCTTTACCGAGGATTGATGATCTATTCGACTAGCTAGCTGGAACGGGTTGTTTCTCTAAAATAGATCTGAGATTCGGGTATCATCAGTTGAGAGTCAGAGAGGCAGATGTGCCAAAGATAGCTTTCAGGACCAAATATGGGCATTATGAGTTCTTAGTGATGCCGTTTGGGTTGACTAACGCCCCTTCAGTATTCATGGATCTCATGAACAGAATTTTCAGCGAGTTTCTGGATCACTTTGTCATTGTTTTCATTGACGATATCTTAGTGTATTCCAGAGATGCAGAGGAGCATGCCTAGCATCTGAGGATAGTTCTGCAGACACTGAGAGAGCATGGTTTGTATGCCAAGTTCTCTAAGTATGAGTTTTGGTTGAGGAGCATTTCCTTCTTGGGACACGTGGTATCAGCAGAAGGGATTGAGGTAGACCCCAAGAAGATAGAGGCTGTCGCTAACTGGCCCAGACCCACTACAGTGACTGAGATTAAAAGCTTTTTGGGACTGGCAGGTTACTGCAGGAGGTTCGTTCAGGACTTCTCAAAGATAGCGGCTCCTATGACCAAACTGACTCAGAAGAACCAGAAGTTCGTCTAGTCGGACCAGTGTGAAAAGAGCTTTGAGGAGCTCAAGAGGAGATTGACATCAGCACCAGTGCTAGCTCTGCCTGTTAGTAACGAGGATTTCACAGTGTTCTGTGACGCGTCTCGAGTGGGATTGGGTTGTGTTTTGATGCAGAGTGATAGGGTGATTGCTTATGCTTCTAGACAGTTGAAGAAGCACGAGTTGAATTACCCCACCCATGACCTAGAGATGGCAGCAGTTATCTTTGCACTCAAGATGTGGAGGCATTACCTCTACGGGGTGAAATGCGAGATCTTCACCGATCATAAGAGTTTACAATACATCCTGAGTCAGAGAGAGCTGAATTTGAGGCAGAGAAGATGGGTAGAATTGCTCAGTGATTATGATTGTAAGATCCAGTATCATCTGGGTAAGGTGAATGTTGTGGCAGACGCCCTAAGCCGGAAGTCACTAGGCAGTTTATCCCATATAGCAGCACAGCGGAGACCAATAGTGATGGCGCTTTATAAGCTCATTGAAGAAGGGTTGCAGCTAGAGGTATCTGGTACAGGTGCGTTGATAGCACAGATGAGAGTGACACCTGTGTTTCTGGAGCAGATAGCTCAGAAACAACACGAGGACCCAGAGTTGATGAAGATTGCCAGGACTGTTCAGTCAGGCAATAGTGTAGAGTTCAGATTTGACAGTAAAGGGATCCTTCGCTATGGGAGTCGACTTTATGTACCAGATAGTAGCAGTCTGAAGGAAGACATTATGAGGGAAGCTCATAATGCACGGTATAGTGTTCACCCAGGAGTCACCAAGATGTATCAAGCTCTGAAGAGGGTTTATTGGTGGCCAGCCATGAAGAAAGAAGTGGCGCAGTTCGTGACAGCCTGTGAGGTTTGTCAGAGGGTGAAACTGGAACATCAGAAGCCGGCTGGAATGCTTAACCCACTGCCGATTCTAGAGTGGAAATGGGAGAATATAGCTATGGATTTTGTAGTGGGCTTACCGGCAGCGTCCAACAGGATAGACTCTATATGGGTGATTGTGGACAGACTCACGAAATATTCTCATTTCATTCCAGTTAGGAGTAACTATTCTGTGGATAAGTTGGCACAAGTTTATCTGGATGAGATTGTGAGATTACATGGAGTTCCAGTGTCTATAGTTTCAGACAGAGGACCTCAGTTCACCTCCAGATTTTGGCGAAGTCTGCAGAGTGCGATGGGCACGAGGTTGGATTTTAGCACTGCTTTTCATCCGCAGACTGATGGACAGTCAGAGAGGACCATCCAGACCATTGAGGATATGCTCAGAATGTGTGTGTTAGATTTTGGCGGTTCTTGGAGGCAGCATCTACCTCTGGTGGAGTTTGCCTACAATAACAGCCATCATGCTAGCATAGGGATGGCTCCTTATGAAGCATTATATGGAAGGAAGTGTAGATCACCTGTTTGCTGGGAAGAGGTAGGAGAGAAAGCTCTTGCAGGGCCAGAGTTAGTAGAGATAACCAGTAGAACAGTGCCTAGGATCAGAGAGAGGATTAGAACAGCTCAGAATCGACAGAAAAGCTATACAGACGTGCGCAGAAAGCATATAGAGTTTCAGGAGGGTAGTATGGTATTGCTAAAGGTGTCTCCAATGAAAGGAGTGGTTCGTTTTGGGAAGAAAGGTAAGTTAGCTCCACGGTACATTGGACCCTTTGAGATTTTGCAAAGGATCGGAAATGTGTCGTATAAGCTGGATTTACCTACTTCTATGGAGAGAATTTACCCGGTATTTCATGTTTCTATGCTACGGCAGTTCGTGTCAGATCCGAATCAGGTTCTGAGTGAGCCTGATGTGGAGATTCTTGGAGATCTCACCTATATAGAGTAGCCAGTGCGGATTCTGGACACACAGATCAGACGGCTAAAAAACAAAGAGATTCCGATGGTGAAAGTTCTGTGGAACCACCATAATCTTGAGGAGTGCACCTGGGAGACGTGGGAGTCTATGCTCCAGCAGTATCCATATCTGTTTTGAGGTTAGTTTTCCTCCTTTTATGTGTTTATTTGTTTGTTTTCAGGAACATTCGAAGATGAATGTTCTTAAGGGGGGGGAGAATGTAATACCCGGCTAGAGTCTGACATCGGAATTCCTGTCGTCCGGTGGAATCCAGGATGTCGGGATTATCTAGAAGGGTAAGATTTATGGTTTTCTAAAGTAATATAGTATGTTTTAATGTTTTAATGTTGAAAAGAAATGTGTTTTTGAAAGAAAGGAACCAAGGCAGAAAAGCCAGGTTCGGCCGCCGAACGTGACATTCGGCCGCCGAACGTGCATGGCTTTCGGTTTCACGTGTGGCCGCCGAAGGTGGTCTGGCCAGCCACCTATAAAAGTCCCTCAGTCGGTTGAAAGGATAACTATTGCCATTTTCTTTCACTTTCTGAGGTGAGACCCTGTCCTTCTTCAGTTTTCTTCATGTTTTCATTCCCTCATGCAAAGATTTGATTGATTTTTATGGTATTTTGAAGGTTTTGAGCTAAACACTTGAGATTTTGAAGTTTGGAGAATTTGAAGGAGAGTTGCTTCAAAACTCCACGTTGGGATCGTTCATCTTCTTGGTTTCAAGAGGTAAGTGAAGATCCTAAGCTTGTTTTCATGATTTATGGAAGATTTTTGAGGTTTTGGGGGAGAGTTGCATGAATAGGGTAAAAAGAGAGGTTTTGATGATTTTGTGAGCACAGCTTGTATATGCGTTATATGTGTTGTGTTGTTGGGGTTTTTAGATAGTTTCTGACCCCTTTGAGCATATACTTGGGTGTATGCAAGTGGAGGAATTTAGGTGGTTGAGATTGGGAGAGGTTTGTGTTTTTTGGCGAGAGGCAGAGCAAGTTTCTGCCTTGCTGATGAACCCAGCTTCGGCCGCCGAAGAATGGTTTGGCCGCCGAATGTGCTGAGGAGGTGGCTTCGGCTGCCCAAGCTTGCCCCCGAGCTTGTGGACTTTCGGCTCTGGAGGGGAGTTTCGGCCGCCGAAGGTACCGCCGAAGGTTAGAGACTTTCATCTCTGGAGTGCCTTTCAGCCCCCGAAACTTGCCCCCGAAAGGGTTCGGCTGCCGAAAGTTGAGATTCGGCCACCGAAGGTGCATGAGTTTCGGCTCTGGAGAGGACTTTGGGCCGCCGAACCTGCCGCCGAAGGTGTCCTGTCCAGCCTTCCTTTGCATGCTTTGCATGAATGTTTGAGTGAGTTTAAAGGGATTCTTGGGGAGTTTAATAGAATTGTTCATCAGCTAGTTTGGTCCCTCATTTGCGTTTATCTATGCCTACACAGACCAGAGGAACCAGAGAGAGCATCAGTGAGTACTGCTCCAGCGGTTACAGAACCTGCAGAGTCAGTCCAGATAGCCAGAGGTGAGTGGAACTAAACTTAATTCTTTTCATTGAGCAATGGAATGTTTTTAGCATATTTCATGCATCATGGTTATGCAATAGGTTGATTGCATTAGAATCCATGAATATGTTGCATTGCATCGTGATTTGTTGATGTGGGTGAATGCTGAATGATCCAATAGTCACTGAGATAAGTCCAGGAGCCTTTGACTACGCCCTAGCAGGTATAGAAGTCCAGGAGCCTTTGACTATGCCCTGGCAGGTATAGTAAAGTCCAGGAGCCTTTGACTACGCCCTGGCAATGGTAAGTACAGGTGTTATATACACATATACATATATGAGACAGGAAATCCAGGTGCCTTTGACTACGTCCTGGTATGAGATACTGGGACTATTTGGTGACAGGTTTATCCTTGATGTGGATTGTCTGTGATATTTTGCATTCCATAAGATCATGTTTTAATGACTTGTTTTACTGTTCTACTCACTGGGCTATAGAGCTCATCCCACTCCTTTAACCCCAATCTTGCAGGTTCAGTGGACAGGATACAGGGGAAGTCCAGCAGAGTTCAGGAAAAGAGAAGAGTTGTGTAATAGAATATAGTGGACATGTAATATTAAAGAGATGTAACAGTTGTGTATAAAGTTAGAATTGTGCTTGACTTAGTTATATTTGTGTTGTAAATCTTTTGTACACATGGTCTGTTTATATAACTGTTTTACAGAGTATGTGAAAAACCACGCTTAACAGGTATGAGTTAACCCATCTAGAGCAAGCTCTAGTCAAGAGTACAGAGTACAGAGTACAGAGTACAGAGTACAGAGTACAGAGATAGTGCATGCACATGTTAAGTCTTGGTACAGAAAAGAGTTTTTATTTTCACAGAAAATGTATGATCATGTATGAGATTTACAGGTACACAGAAAGTATAGCAGGCTTGCTACGGGTTCTGGCGGCCTTAAGCCGATCTGAATCCTAGCGCCGGTGACGGTCCATTTTGGGGTCGTTACAATAGTGACTGAGATTAAAAGCTTTTTGGGACTGGCAGGTTACTATAGGAGGTTCGTTCAGGACTTCTCGAAGATAGCTGCTCCTATGACCAAACTGACTCAGAAGAACCAAAAATTTGTCTGGTCAGACCAGTGTGAAGAGAGCTTTGAGGAGCTCAAGAGGAGATTGACATCAGCACCAGTGTTAGCTCTGCCTGTTAGTAACGAGGATTTCACAGTGTTCTGTGATGCATCTCAAGTGGGATTGGGCTGTGTTTTAATGCAGAGTGATAGGGTAATTGCTTATGCTTCTAGACAGTTGAAGAAGCACAAGTTGAATTACCCCACCCATGACCTAGAGATGGCAGCAGTTATCTTTGCACTCAAGATGTGGAGGCATTACCTCTACGGGGTTAAATGCGAGATCTTCACTGATCACAAGAGTTTACAGTACATCTTGAGCCAGAGAGAGCTGAATTTGAGGCAGAGAAGATGGGTAGAATTGCTCAGTGATTATGATTGTAAGATCCAGTATCATCCGGATAAGGCGAATGTTGTGGCAGACGTCCTAAGCCGGAAGTCACTAGGCAGTTTATCCCATATAGCAGCAGAGCGGAGACCAGTAGTAATGGAGCTTTATAAGCTCATTGAAGAAGGGTTATAGCTAGATTTGTCTGGTACGGGTGCATTGATAGCACAGATGAGAGTGACACTAGTGTTTCTAGAGCAGATAGCTCAAAAACAGCATGAGGACCCTGAATTAATGAAAATTGCCAGGACTGTTCAGTCAGGCAACAGTGCAGAGTTCAGATTTGATAGCAAAGGGATCCTTCGCTATGGGAGTCGACTTTGTGTACCAGCTAGTAGCAGTCTGAAGGAAGACATTATGAGGGAAGCTCATAATGCGAGGTATAGTGTTCACCCAGGAGCCACCAAGATGTATCAGTGATAGGCGGTTGTCGAAGCCGTCAAAAATAAACCTATTAAACAATCAACAATAAACTTGTAGATAGTGGCAATAGGGTCGAACCACAGGGAATTGACACCAATGATTTTCCTAATAATGACTAGGTCAAGTAAATAACAAGTAATTAAAAGAGGGGGGTTTGATTTGATGAGTTAAAACTAAATAGCAAAAGAAAGCAATAATGTAAAGATGAGTAAATCAATAAGAGAGAAGCTTCTAGTTGAAGTATGGATCTATTCCAGATTGTTTAGAATTGATCATTGATTCTTTAACTCTCCTATTTATTCCAATAAATTAGTTTTGGATGTGGAAGACGCTTCTCACAATCCAAATTCCTCCTTAGTTCTAGTTTGATTAGGAAACGTTCGCTAATCAAACACTAATCAACAAGTTGCCAAGGAACGTCCTTGGGGCATTGTAGCATCGAACAACTGTTGACTGCATTAAGACTTAGAGAAACCCAATTCTATCCTTGCCAACCGCGTGGTCAAGTTTAGATTATGCAATTTGATTAAATGTGTATTTGAACAACCTAAGCAATTACGGACCTAAATCATTCAAACAATATTACTTAAGCAATTTAAAAGCAATGGGCCCTTATTGATTCTAAAAGCAAAGTAATATTTATGGAAAGCTCAAATTGCATAAATATTGAAATTAAATAGAAGTTTAACAATGGAGATTTAAATCTCCCAATTCATCACAAAATCTGAAATTCACCCACTTCAACTAGAAAAGAAGGAGTTTAGCCACTCATGGTGGACTAAATACACAAAAAGATGAAAAGAAAAGAAAAAGGAAGATGCTGGAGAGTTTCTGGCGAGTTGAGTTGCTGATCAGAAGATGCCTTTGCTGGTTTGGAGGTTGCCCTTTTATAGTTGAAGAGTTCCATCCTTCTAGGGTTTTGAAACCCCTTTTTAATTTGGCTTGTGACTCCTCTTTTGATGTTGAATTTAATTGCAACTGGAATTCCTTAGGTGAGAAACTCTTTCGTGGCTCTTGGAATTGTTTTGGTAGTGATTGAGTTGGATTTGGACTTCTGAAAACTTGAAATTCGGTTTCCTGAACAATTTCCCGCTCTGCTGTATTTTCTGCTGTCGAAGTGATTTGCCCTGCGATTTGACCAGTTTCTTCAAGTGATTGGGCAAATCGCTGACCAGATCGCTTCTCTGTGAGTCAGTCCTCTATGTCTCTGCGAGTGATTTGGCCAGTGATCCTCGCGTTTCTTGGGCAAATCACTTGCCATATCACTACTGCCTGTTGCCTTCAGGTTTCTGCTTCAGCCTGATTTGGGCAAGCAGTGGGCAAATCACTGGGCAAATCACTGACCCGATCACTTTTCTGTCAACTTTCTGCACTTTTTCTCCAATTCTCCAATTTCTTCCTTTTCTGTAAAAACAAGATAAAAACCATAAATTAAGCTAAAAAATGTGTAAATAAGCAATAAAAAAGATAATAAAAATGTGGCTAATTTATGCTTGATCAAATACCCCCACACCTAGCTTTTTGCTTGTCCTCAAGCAACAAATAACTTAGCCAATCAAGCCCCCTTTTTCCTTAGAACCTAAGCACCACTTAATCAGCCCCCCCTAGACTCCTAATCTGAACTATCACAGTATAGAGTACATGCACTAAGGTCATCCTCTCCTTTCCTTGTTTCCTTTCACCTACCATGGTCAAGGGAAATGTTTTTGATTCAATCATGCTTATTCTTTTATGTTAGGTTTAATGTAACCCCTAGGAGTGACTTGCCACCTTCTCTCTTTCTCCTTTTTATTTAATTTTTATTTTCAGCAGCACTTATTCTTATCCTTGCCTGAAAAAGTCACTAACCTTTTTACGCGATTGTGTACATGGGTGATACACCCCCGGTTACTCAGTTAGTCACTTGTTCAAGTGGCTACTAGCTCTGTTCATAGTCTAGACCATCGAAACGTATTTGCTTGAAAAAGTCACTGACCTTTTTACGCGATTGTGTACATGGGTGATACACCCCCGGTTACTCAGTCAGTAACTTCTCCAAGTGGTTTTTAGGCACAGTTCATAGTTTTAGACCATTGGAACAGGTTTATGATTTGTGCTTTGTGCTGATTTTTTATGATAGTTTGGGCAAATCAACTCATAGGGAGTTACACTAGCTTTGTGTTTGCATGCATTTGTATTTTTATTTCTCTTGACCTTAGCACATTTAAGGATTCAATTCAAGAGAAAAACTTCCTAAGTGAAGGTAACATACTGTGAATGATTCAATTTAGGCTTAAAGGGGTGGCAAATCAATGGGGTCATGAGATAAGGGTACTCTTTCAACCTTGTTATCTATGTTGAGTAGAGCAATTAGCTACAAAATTCTGTGTGTGTGTGCAAAAAGTGTGAAGAAAGAAAAAAAAAAAAATTTGGTGTGTGCAATAAGGGGTAAAAATAATGCAAAAAGAAACAAAAAGAAATAAAAAAAATGGAAAGATGGTGTGATCAGTGAATAAAGACTCTCTAGTACCCCCACACCTATCCCACATATTGTCCTCAATGTGTGAATAAACATATAGAAAAATGAAGGAGAAAAGGGAAAGATATTTCCTGGCCTGGGGGTGATTTGACCAGTGACTTGGGCAAGTACTGGGCAAATCACTGGGCAAATAGCTATCTGTCACGGTGCTGGGGCAGAAAATGGTGAACCAGCAGCTGCAACATGCTTTCCATGTGCTGCATCCTATCTTGAGCCTCCACCGAATGGTCTTGAGGTGCCTTTTATGTCCTCCAAGGTCCACCCAATTGCTTTCTTGTGCTTCCTCAACACATCAAGGAGTTTTTCCTCTTCTTCTTGGCTGAGCTGGTTGGAAATAATTACTGGAAGTGTATTTCCAGCTCCCAAGTAGGCATATTTGAGGTGGCTAGGCAAGGGTTTCAGATCTGGTGCATTCTCTGTCTGCTGGTTTTTTGTCTGCTTACTGTCTGATTTGAGCTGTGATTTGAGCAGATTTTCTGGTATTCTGGGCAAATCACTGGGCAAATCACTCACTTCCAGCAAGTTACAGCAGTCTGTTGTTTTCTTTGTTTCAGTGATGTTGCTGTCCACTTCTTCTCTCCTGCAAAGACCTTCATAGAGTAAGTTTTCTTGATCAAAATCAAAAATTTCTTGACTTAAATCATCAATTATATCAAGGCCATAAACAGGAGAAACATCATTGGGGAATTTCATGGCATCATAAACATTAAATTTTATAATTTCCCCTTCAAACTCCATGGTCAATGTGCCATCATGCACATCAATTTTTGTTCTTGCTGTGCTCAAGAATGGTCTCCCAAGTAAGATATCAGAGGTGATGTTGCCCTTGTCCTCCTCCATGTCAATCACATAAAAATCAGCTGGGAAGACTAGTTGGTCCACTTGCACCAACACATCTTCAAGCACTCCTTTGGGGTAGACAATGGATCGATCAGCCAATTGGATCATAATGCTGGTGCCCTTGAGTGTACCTGCATTCAACAAGTTAAAAATAGAAAGAGGCATGACATTTATTGAAGCTCCAAGGTCACACATGGCCTTCTTTATTCCCACATTGCCTATTTTGCATGAAACCGCAAACATTCCTCTATCTTTGCATTTGACTGGTAGTTTTCTTTGGATGACAGCTGAAACACACTCCCCCACACTTACCTTTTCATGTTTAGCAAGTTTCCTCCTATTGGTGCATAGCTCTTTGAGAAATTTAGCATACCTTGGTATTTGTTTGATAGCATCAAGTAGAGGTATGTTGATTTCTACCTTGCGAAGTGTCTCCAATATCTCTTTTTCCTCTTTCTCCTTTTGGGACCTTGCAAATCTCTTTGGGAAGGGAGGAGGTACCTTGAATTTCTCCATAGGTTGCTGTTTCTGCCTTTGACTTGATTCTGCCTGGTCTGTTGATTTGGGCAAATCACTTTCTGCCTTCTCTGGAGAATTGGGCAAACCACTGCTGGACAGCTTAGTTTGCCCAGCGATCGGGTCAGTTCCTACGAGTAAACTGGGCAAATCACTGCCCTGATCACTTTCTGGCAGAATTTCTTCCATGGTCTGTTTTTGCAATTTTTCAGCCCTATTGTCTTGCAACTCCTTTCCACTCCTCAATGTGATGGCACTAGTATTTTGCCTTGGATTTATCTCAGTTTGGGAGGGTAGACAACAACTTACCTGTGCTAGCAATCTAGTTGTGCTGGATTCTCCAGGGGGCTGGTTTGTTTCAGAAATTTCAGCAGATTTTGGTTCAGTTGGGGCACTTCCGGCAGTTGCTGGTTTATGGACAGCAGCAGGGGATGTAACAGGTACTTCGGCTGGTGCTGATTTATGGGCAGCAGTGGTTGTGGCAGTTTGACAGCAGTTGCTGTCTCTATTTTCAGCAACTTGGACAGCAGCAAATTCTGTAATTTCTGGTGTAATTTTGGCAGTTTCAGCAAGTGCAGCAACTTCTGGTTCAGTTGGGGCAATTTCTGAGGTGGCTGATTTTTGGACAGCAGGTGCTGTTTTTGCAGCAGGAGCTTCGGTTGGTGCTGATTTTTGGACAGCAGCAGGTTCTACAGTGGTGATTTGTGCCGCAGATTCAGCAGCTTGGTCTGTTTCTTCGTCATCGTCCCATAGATCTTGAAGCTCTTCCTCCCTTCTTAATATGTGCGCGTTCATTGAGTTGACCGCTTGATCCACTTGCTGTTGGAGAATTTTCCCAGAAATTTCCAATTTTCTCACCATCTCTTCAAGTTCCTTATGGGAGTTTTGAGGTATTGCTTGGGCTTGATAGTGTTGGTAGTAGTCAGCCCTTGCATAGCCATAATTCGGATTGTCCCCCCAACATGGATTGTATTGCAGATCTCTTTGGTAGTCATGATCTGTCCTTGTATAGCCATAGCTCATATTGTCTCCCCAACCTGAATTATATGTGTCAAGGTAGGGATTATGTCTTGGCTGTCCATAGAATCCTTCAAATGCATGTGCTTGTTGAAGTTGTTGAACTTGTCGAGCTTGACTATAATTTCTCACAATAGAGGTTAGTTCAGAAATTTGAGAAGAGAGAAAAGACATACTTACCGTAGCCATGCTTGTAAGGTCTTGGCAGTGCGTTCAATTTCAGGATCGTAAAGAAGAGCAGCCCTGATCATAAAAGGAAAATACGTTAGTTTAAATCAAATCCCCGGCAACGGCGCCAATTTTTGATAGGCGGTTGTCGAAGCCGTCAAAAATAAACCTATTAAACAATCAACAATAAACTTGTAGATAGTGGCAATAGGGTCGAACCACAGGGAATTGACACCAATGATTTTCCTAATAATGACTAGGTCAAGTAAATAACAAGTAATTAAAAGAGGGGGGTTTGATTTGATGAGTTAAAACTAAATAGCAAAAGAAAGCAATAATGTAAAGATGAGTAAATCAATAAGAGAGAAGCTTCTAGTTGAAGTATGGATCTATTCCAGATTGTTTAGAATTGATCATTGATTCTTTAACTCTCCTATTTATTCCAATAAATTAGTTTTGGATGTGGAAGACGCTTCTCACAATCCAAATTCCTCCTTAGTTCTAGTTTGATTAGGAAACGTTCGCTAATCAAACACTAATCAACAAGTTGCCAAGGAACGTCCTTGGGGCATTGTAGCATCGAACAACTGTTGACTGCATTAAGACTTAGAGAAACCCAATTCTATCCTTGCCAACCGCGTGGTCAAGTTTAGATTATGCAATTTGATTAAATGTGTATTTGAACAACCTAAGCAATTACGGACCTAAATCATTCAAACAATATTACTTAAGCAATTTAAAAGCAATGGGCCCTTATTGATTCTAAAAGCAAAGTAATATTTATGGAAAGCTCAAATTGCATAAATATTGAAATTAAATAGAAGTTTAACAATGGAGATTTAAATCTCCCAATTCATCACAAAATCTGAAATTCACCCACTTCAACTAGAAAAGAAGGAGTTTAGCCACTCATGGTGGACTAAATACACAAAAAGATGAAAAGAAAAGAAAAAGGAAGATGCTGGAGAGTTTCTGGCGAGTTGAGTTGCTGATCAGAAGATGCCTTTGCTGGTTTGGAGGTTGCCCTTTTATAGTTGAAGAGTTCCATCCTTCTAGGGTTTTGAAACCCCTTTTTAATTTGGCTTGTGACTCCTCTTTTGATGTTGAATTTAATTGCAACTGGAATTCCTTAGGTGAGAAACTCTTTCGTGGCTCTTGGAATTGTTTTGGTAGTGATTGAGTTGGATTTGGACTTCTGAAAACTTGAAATTCGGTTTCCTGAACAATTTCCCGCTCTGCTGTATTTTCTGCTGTCGAAGTGATTTGCCCTGCGATTTGACCAGTTTCTTCAAGTGATTGGGCAAATCGCTGACCAGATCGCTTCTCTGTGAGTCAGTCCTCTATGTCTCTGCGAGTGATTTGGCCAGTGATCCTCGCGTTTCTTGGGCAAATCACTTGCCATATCACTACTGCCTGTTGCCTTCAGGTTTCTGCTTCAGCCTGATTTGGGCAAGCAGTGGGCAAATCACTGGGCAAATCACTGACCCGATCACTTTTCTGTCAACTTTCTGCACTTTTTCTCCAATTCTCCAATTTCTTCCTTTTCTGTAAAAACAAGATAAAAACCATAAATTAAGCTAAAAAATGTGTAAATAAGCAATAAAAAAGATAATAAAAATGTGGCTAATTTATGCTTGATCAATCAGGATCTAAAGAGGGTATATTGGTGGCCAGCCATGAAGAAAGATGTGGCGCAGTTCGTGACAGCCTGTGAGGTTTGTCAGAGAGTGAAACTGGAACATCAGAAGCCGGCTGGAATGCTTAACCCACTGCCGATTCCAGAGTGGAAATGGGAGAACATAGCTATGGACTTTGTAGTGGGCTTACCGGCAGCGTCCAACAGGATAGACTCCATATGGGTGATTGTGGACAGACTCACGAAATCTGCTCATTTCATTCCAGTTAGGAGTAACAATTCTGTGGATAAGTTGGCACAGGTATATCTGGATGAGATAGTGAGATTACATAGAGTTCCAGTGTCTATAGTTTCAGACAGAGGACCTCAGTTCACCTCCAGATTTTGGCGGAGTCTGCAAAGTGCGATGGGCACGAGGTTGGATTTTAGCACTGCTTTCCATCCGCAGACTGATGGACAGTCAGAGAGGACCATCCAAACCATTGAGGATATGCTCAGAACGTGTGTGTTAGACTTTGGCGGTTCTTGGAGGCAACATCTACCTCTGGTGGAGTTTGCCTACAATAACAGTCATCATGCTAGCATCGGGATGGCTCCTTATGAAGCGTTGTATGGGAGGAAGTGCAGATCACCTGTTTGCTGGGAAGAGGTAGGAGAGAAAGCTCTTGCAGGGCCAGAATTAGTAGAGATTACCAATAGAACAGTGCCTATGATCAGAGAGAGGATCAGAACAGCTCAGAGTAGACAGAAAAGCTATGCGGACGTTCGCAGAAAGCAGATAGAGTTTCAGGAGGGTAATATGGTATTGCTGAAAGTGTCTCCAATGAAAGGAGTGGTTCGTTTTGGAAAGAAAGGTAAGTTAGCTCCACGGTACATTGATTTGCAGAGGATCGGAAATGTGTCGTATAAGCTGGATTTACCTACTTCTATGGAGAGAATTCACTCGTTATTTCATGTTTCTATGCTACGACAGTTTGTGTCAGATCCGAGTCAGGTTCTGAGTGAGCCTGATGTGGAGATTCTTAGAGATCTCACCTATGTAGAGCAGCCAGTACGGATTCTGGACACGCAGATTAGGCAGCTAAGGAACAAGGAAATTCCAATGGTGAAAGTCCTGTAGAACCACTATAATCTAGAAGAGTGCACCTGGGAGACGCGGGAGTCTATGCTCCAGCAGTATCCATATCTGTTTTGAGGTTAGTTTTCCTCCTTTTTATGTAGTTTTTTGTTTATTTGAGGAACATTCGAGGACGAATGTTCTTAAGGGGGGGAGAATGTAGTACCCGGCTAGAGTCCGGCATCGGAATTCCTATCGTCTGGTGGAATCCAGGATGTCGAAAGTCTCTAGAAGGGTAAGATTTATGTTTTTCTATGTAATGTAGTAGGTTTTAGTTGAAAGTTAAATGAAAAGAGTGTTTGAAAGAAAAGAACCAAGGCAGAAAAGCCAGGTTCGGCCGCCGAAGGTGACATTCGGCCGCCGAACTTACATGGCTTTCGGTTTCACGATAGGCCGTCGAAGGTGGTCTGGCCAGCCACCTATAAAAGGCCCTCAGTCGGTTGAAAGGATAAGGATTGCCTCTTTCTTTCACTTTCTAAGGTGAGACTCTGTCTTCCTTAAGTTTGCTTCATGTTTTCATTAAATCTTGCAAAGATTTGATTGATTTTGATGCTTTTTTGAAGGTTTTGAGCTAAAAACACAAAGTTATGAAGTTTGGAGAGTTTGAAGGAGAGTTGCTCCAAAACTCCACATTAGGATCGTTCATCTTCTTGGTTTCAAGAGGTAAGTGAAGATCCTGAGTTTGTTTTCATGATTTATGGAGTTTTTGAGGTTTTGGGGAGAGTTGCATGATTAGGGTAAAAGAGAGGTTTTTTTTGATATTTTTGTGAGCAAAGCTTGTCTATGTGTTATATGTTTTGTGTTATTGGGGTTTTAAGGTAGTTTCTGACCCCTTTGAGCATATACTTGGGTGTATGCCTGTTGAGGAGTTGAGGTGTTTGAGTTGGAGGAAGATTGGTGCATTTTGGCGAGAGGCAGAGCAAGTTTCTGCCTTGCTGATGAACTCAGGTTCGGCAGCCGAAGGAACATTCGACCGTCGAACCCATGAGGAGGTGGCTTCGACTGCCCAAGCTTGCCCCCGAGCATTTGGACTTTCGGCTCTGGAGGGGAGTTTCGGCCGCCGAAGGGTAGAGACTTTTGTCTCTGGAGTGCCTTTCAGCCCCCGAAACTTGCCCCCGAAAGGGTTCGGCTGCCGAAAGTAGAGATTCGGCCGCCGAAGATGCTTGAGTTTCGGCTCTGGAGAGGACTTTCGGCCGCCGAACCTGCTGCCGAAAGTATCCTGTCCAGCTTTCCTTTGCATGCTTTGCATGGATGTTTGAGTGAGTGTAAGGGGATTCTTGGGGAGTTTAATAGAGTTGTTCATAAGCTAGTTTGGTCCCTCATTTGAGTCCATCTGTGTAGGCACAGACCAGAGGAACCAGAGAGAGCAGCAGTGAGTACTGCTCCAGCGTTTACAGAGCCTGCAGAGTCAGTCCAGATAGCCAGAGGTGAGTGGAACTAAACTTAATACTCGTTTTAATTGAGACATTGAATGCTTTTAGCATATTTCATGCACTATGATATGCAATAGGTTGATTGCATTAGACTCCACAAAGATGGTGCATTGCATACTTATTTGTTGATGTGGGTGAATGCTGAATGATCCAATAGTTCCAGACAGGAAGTCCAGGACCCCAGTCTACGGCCTGGCAGGTATAGGAAAGTCCAGGTGCCCAGTCTACGCCTTGGCAGGTATAGTAAAGACTAGGTGCCCAGTCTACGCCTTGGCAAATGGTAAGTACAGGTGTTATATACACGTATACATATACAGTACAGGAAGACCAGGACCCCATCTACGGCCTGGCACGGCACAGGTACTGGGACTATGTGGTGACAGATTTACCCTTGATGTGAATTGTCTGTGATATGATGCATTCCATAAGATCATGTTTTAATGACTTGTTTTACTGTTCTACTCATTGGGCTATAGAGCTCATTCCACTCCCTTAACCCCAGTCTTGCAGGTTCAGTATACAGTATACAGTGTACAGGGGAAGTCCAGCAGAGTACAGGAAGAGAGAAGAGTGTTGTAAGAGAATATTGTGGACATGTAATATTAAAGAGATGTAACAGTTGTGTATAAAGTTAGAATTGTGCTTGACTTAGTTATGTTTGTGTTGTAAATCTTTTATTTACATGGTCTGTTTATATAACTGTTTTACAGAGTATGTGAAAAACCAGGCTTAACAGGTATGAATTAACCCATCTAGAGCAAGCTCTAGTCAGGGGTACAGAGTACAGAGATAGTGCATGCACAGGTTAAGTCTTGGTCCAGAGAAAAGTTTTATTTTCACAGAAAATGTATGACCATGTATGAGATTTTACAGGTACTTAGAGAGTTTAGCAGGCTTGCTACGGGTTCTGGCAGCCTTAAGCCGATCTGAATCCTAGCGCCGGTGACGGTCCATTTTGGGGTCGTTACAAGTATATCATCAACCTATATTAAAATATAAAATTTTAAGTCTCCAACAGATAAATAAAATAGAGAGAATCATCTTTGGATGAAGAAAACCCGAGTTTGTGAAGAAAGTGGGAGATTCGTGTGAACCAAACTTTCGATGCTTGTTTTAGCCCTATAGTGAATGTTGCAATTTGCCGACATTGAGAGTGAGCAAATCCCAACGATTGCTCTATTTATATATCATTTGACAAATGACCATGTAAAAAGGTATTTTATTAAAAAAAAGTAAAATAATGATCAATTTTGACGACTAAATAAATTTAGTCGCTAAATAGCGATCAATCAGTAATCATTTTACAACAATATGAATAGAAGAAGATTTATATCTAAAAAATTGCTTAGCAACCAATTTTTTTATTGCTAAATAGCGATTAAATTCTAAATTGTCGTTAAGTATGATGAAAATAGATACTGCGAAATGTTGGCAACTAATTTAGCGAACAATTTGTTACGTCTTCATGGGAGGAGTATGGGGACAAATTGAGCGACTAATCTGCTACTATTCTAGTGATTAATCTGGACTAATTTGTACTCGCTAAATATTTAATTAGTGACCATTTAGCGACTAACCAACGATTATGCTGTGACTGATTAGCGACTATAAAAACTATATTTTATTTGGTAATTTAATAAAAATTAAAAATTTAAAAATAAAAAAATAAAATTTGTGATTTTAAAATTAAATTCAAATCAATTTTAGTTAGCTAAATTTTCGTGCAAAATATTAATTTTCATTAAATTTCAATCAAGTTTAAATTTTATACACTTTTAATTTTCATGGTTTCTTTTGTTGGCATTTCAATTTCAATTAAGTTTAAATTTGATACACTTTTAATTTTAATGGTTTGTTTTGTTAGCATTTTAATTTCAATTAAAACAGAAAAAGAAAAAAAAAACAAAAAGAGAAAACTGAAAAAGATAAAAAAAATGGGAAAATTATTTTTTAGTCCCTGAGATTTAACATAATTAATACTTCTGTCCCTCTATTTTGGCGACCCAACACTTAAGTCCCTCATTTTCTCTTCCGTCCAAATTCATAGTCAAGGATTCAAAGGTGAGAGGTAATACTTTTTTCTAAAAATATCCTCTTCTCAACGTGAAATCCCTGTTCTTTTTCTCAATAATATCTTCTCCATTTTTTTTTATCCATTATTAATTCTCCTCTTTTTTTTTCTTCTCTCTCTTTTTCATCTTTCTTCTCCCTCATATTTTCTCTATTTCTTTTTGATATTGTTGATTTTTCTTTCTTTTTTCTCTTTTTCATCTTTTTTCTCATTTATATTTTCTCTGTTTTTTTTGACATTGTTAATTTTCTTTTTCTTTTTTTTCATCTCTGTTCTCCCTCATATTTTCTCTATTTCCTTTTGACATTATTGATTTTTTTTTTCTCTTTTCCATCTTTCTCTCCCTGAAGCATTATTTGAGAGTTGCAGAAAGGGTATGAGTTATGGTGAAGAAGAAAAAGAAGAAGAATAATAAGAAGAATCTACAGTGGAGAGACATTGGGTTTGGGTTTCATAATTTTGAAATAGCGGGATTTTTAGTGAGGGTCAATTTTGTCAATTCACGTATCCCAAACAGCTATTTTGGATGGAAGGATTACGAATTTAAAAGAGAAAATGAGAGACTTAAGTGTTGGATCGCCAAAATAGAGAGACAGAAGTGTTAATTACGTTAAACCTCAGGGATTAAAAAGTAATTTTTCCTAAAAAAATTAACTTTTAATTTTTAATTTTATCTTTAGCACTTCAATTTCTAAGCTTTGATTTATTTTAATAATTTTAATAATTTTAATTTTTAACTCTTGAATTAATTTTTTTTTCATAAACTTGAATTAAAATTAGTTAAAGTTAGAATGTACATCTAAATTTCGACCCTTTCTTTTTCTTCTTTAATTCTGAGCCATTTGATTCAGGGTTTTGAAATTCTATTTGTACCCTTCAGATCATCCACTTCTCACCATATCGGCCCCTACATCTTCCTCAACCATCAAAACTGAACCAAAATAGAACCTCTCACCATCACCCGCAACTCGACACTCTCCTCCTCCTCCTCCGCTCTCCATCGCCCCTGTCATCACCTTCCATGTCTTCATCTTCCTCAGCCCTTCGAAGCCACACCAGTGAGCTAAAGGCCACCAGCACCGCCCTTACCAGTACTCAACGCCTTCATGGACATCATCCTCCTCTTACAGACTTCGGCTTCCTTCCAATCAAAACCAGAAAACCCATTTCCCTCTCCATCAGCTCCCTTTATCTCAATCTCTCCTCTCCATTGACAGACCCATTTTCCCTAAACACCAGTATCCATTTGCATCCTTCCGCGGACCCACGGTAACTCACACCGGCTCATCCCTCGGCATTCACAAGCTGCTTTTTCTCCATCTCTCCTCGATTCCCTCTCGCGAAAAACCCATTTCAGTATCTCCTTTTCTTTTCAATTTCAAGTTCCAGTGGTCTCAACAGAGGTGAATCTGACGACGTCCGCGCCTCCCCATCTCTCGATCGAAATGACCAAAAGTGCCTCACGAGATACAGGTGCCGTCTTCATCAACATAGCAGCTCGACTTCCTCGTCACGGCAACTCTCGGACCCTGTCACACCACAGACGCACATTGCGCCAAAGCACCGAAACTGGACAGAAACTTCACGCTCAAGCAAGGACAGAGTTCATTGGGTATTGTTTTATTTGTTTTGTTAATTTCTTTTCATTTTTTGTTTTGTGAATGGATGGAAATATTTCCTTGAATGTTTCTGATTTTAAGATATATTGACTATGAATCTGTAGTTGTTAGATAGATTTTTTTTAATCTGTTATCCTTGTTGATCTGTGCATTATTATTATTTTATCCCCTTCTATTTTTGTTGGATGTGTATGATTTACTATTATTGCTTAAACTTGCTACAATGCCTTTGTTGTTAAGGAAGCTTGATGATTATTACCTTAATGTCATTCCTGTGCTATGGTGATATATGGTGATAGATTAAAGAGAACGTCCGTTTATTATTGGCTTGAGATTTTGAGCTCACCTTTACGTTCTTATTTCCAACAGTAGAGGAGCTTAAATGTTAAACTTGCCAAGTGATTTTGGTTTAAAGTTTTGCTGTTACAATGAAATAATTGATTCATGGATACATGTATCATATGGTTATAATATATGTGATTGAGAAATTGTTGTGAGTAAGTGAGACATCAACGTGTTCTAATAACTGTATTTAATTTATTTTCTAGTCAAATACAAGGAACCAATATCATAATTTAAACTCTTTAAGATTATTGATAATTAATTCATTAGAGCATGCTTGGTGCAACTTTTTCATGTTCATTTTTCTAGGTTTAGTTTCAGTTTTGGATTTGAGGTAGAAACTACAATGTTCATCTAATTACTTGTTTCTTTTGAAAATTTAGGAAGGAAATTTATGTTATTCTTTATGTTTCATTCTCTATTTATAACTCACTGTTGATGGTTAGAAAGCGGAGCACAACAATTAAGACTGTATCTTTCACGTTTGTCAACTTTCGCCTTGGAATTTTCTTTTAAAATTTTACTTGGACCAAATAAAATGAATTGTATTAACTTATTCTATTCAAATTCTTGAGAATAGGTAAATGGTTTGCTTGTAGAGCCAATGTGCACTAGCATCTTAGTTGAAACATATCACAGCAGCTCATGTATGGAAGCGGCATGATGCCATTGAGCATAAAGAAGTTGCTATTTCTTATTTGATTATAATTTTTTAATCTTACTAATTGCAGCACATCTTTCTACTAATTGAGGGAAAATTAGCACTTAATTGACATATTTACATTTTCATATTCAGGATATAGGTTCACAAAGAATGTTATAATTACTTTGAGTTATTAAATTACTCTATTTTGTTGCTGATTCTTTGGCAAAGCAGGATGGTGGTCTTAGGGATTGAAATTGAGAAAGATTACATGTTGGCTGTGTTATCACCATAACAAATGAGTCAATATATTTATAATTAATTATTTTTGGTAGGAATATGCAATATTACTCTTACTCCATATGGAAACAAATATATATTTCTCTCAATTGTATCTATTTTCCTTTTCCACTTCACTGAAATATGTCTTTATTTGTGCTCCTAAATTTTCCATAGGATATCTCCTTGAATCTTTTTCTTTTGTTGTTTCTAAGAAAATGGATATTTCTAAATTATAAAGAAATCAAATGGACAATGGAAGGTTATCACACTATTTGCTTTTTTTATTGTCATTGGTACTTCGTGTATGTGACTTATCTTACTGTTTCTTATTGAGCTGAAGACATGATTCACATTTCTTTTTCCATTTTAGTTTAGAACTTTAATTTTTTTAATGTAGTTTTTGTAGCTGAAATTTGTACAATTTGATGTTTATGACTTAAACATAGGTTTCACTATACAAACACTTTTTAAATACTTGAACTTCAGTGTCACTGTACAATTTGATGTTTTTGTTTTAAATACTTGAATTTATTCATATTATATTGGGTTTATTATGTATTTTTAGTATTTGTGCTTTTAGTATTAGACTACATTGGTGCTTTTGGTATTTTAGATTCTAAAATTATAAATTGAAGTGCATGTATATATATTGTTATTGCAATAGGATTATAAATATATTATAAAAAGAAATAGGGATAAATTTATTTTCAAAGCAGCCATCAACAAATGATAAAATGTAAAAAGCGATCTAATTAATTATTATCTGCTTCAATTTAACTATCAATGGTGACTATTTGATGATTATTTAGCTACCAATTCTTAACAACTATTTTGCGACTAATTTAGTGACTAAAATTTATAATGACAAATTTGTTTTGACACTCAATTAACGACTACATTTTTGTTGCATATTGGTTGTTCACATTGGTTGCTAATTTGGCGGTCAAACGGCAATTGGTTATTGGTTTTTATTTTTTTAGTGACCGGTCAAAAACCGACTTCTTCATTTAGTTGCTATTTTAAAAATAGTGACCATTTTTCCTCAATTAGTGACAAAATTTGACTGCTAATTCACAATTGTTTTTTTTTTTGTAGTGTTTAAGATGTCGATTTGGTAAATGGGCCATTGATGCATGGTAGCAATAGAGAGCATTGTGCACACCATAGTGAATTTTACTATTGGTGAGAAACTTTCCTGATAGTCAATGCTGGATTGTTGGACATGTTCCTTGGCTACCATATAAGCTTGTGATCCACAAATCTATTTGATTTGCGCTTGATTCGAAAAAGCCATTTGTTGCCGATTATGTTTTTGTTTGGAGGATGGAGAACAAGAATCCATGTGTGATTTAGGACCGCATTTAACTCTTCCTACATAGAAGAGTGTGATTCTTGAACAATCTTTGCTTATGTAATTGTTTTAGGTTTAATACGAAAATAATTCTGTTTTGTTTGAGCTAGATTGGCTTGGTGAGAAAGGATAGTGGGGTGAAGGTTCATAGGATGAGTTCAGAGGGGTGGGTTGGGTTGAGCTGTGGTGTTGTAGGTGGAAAGATCTGCAATGAGATTGACACTGAGTAGTTATGACATGTTTGAGTTAGAGGTGGGTGGAGAGGGACGACTGAGGATAAAAGGGGAAGAAGATTGGGTTGGTTGAGTGAGGATAAGGATGATGATAAGGGTGAGGGAGGAGATGGAGGTGTAGTAGGGTTAGGAGTCATACACGGAGACAAGCATGTTGCGTTTGGAGTAGCACTTGATGAGCTAGGTGTAGGCACAACATAGGAAAAAAATTTGCTCCTGAAATTTTACATGTCATGCCAAATATATCCTACCATTGCTTATCAAAACACTTGTAAGCAACATGATTAGGACTTAGTCCCAAATTGACACAGGAAATGATTCGAAAAGAGAATTTATGAGCACTGTACGGTCTAAGCCAAGGAAAAATTGCACATTCAAAAGTTTGAAAACAAAAAAGAAAAATTTTGGAGTTGTTTTTAGTAATGCATTACTTGCGCTTTGTTCAAGTGCAAAATTTCAAAATTTTAATGGTAATGACCCATGTGCCAAAATTGTTAAGGTGGTATCCACCAAATGTCTAATTTTTCACTTAGTTGATCCATTATACTCTTGGGTATATGGGCAAGCAATTCGATAATGAATACAAAGTGGTTATCGAATACCAAGTGGTTTTTATGTAATCTCTGCTATTCACCCCAATTTGAATGGAAAAATTGAACGCAATTCGATAATGAATACTAGTGGTTTATGTAATCTATGCTATTTACTCCAATTTGAATGGAAAAATTGAATTTTTACCAAAAGTTGTTGCTATCATTTGTCTGAACTGAAGTTAAACGTCATGTTTTTCAAAAATTAAATCCAAGTATATCCTGAAAAATATCAACAAATAACACAAAATAGCGATGTGTCGAGACACTTTTATGTTCTACTGCAACTATAGGAATTCGAGACAATTTTCCTAACAAACAACTACTACACAGATTTAAAGAATTTGAACTAAAAATATTTTTATTATTAACTAAATCTTGCAACTTTTTGAAATTCGGATGACCTAGTGGTTGCATGCTAGTCATCAAGTGATGCCATTTTAACTACCAATGCTTTCTGGAGAGGACCTATCATGTATACACCGCTTTCACTGGGTCCTTGCATCAGTAGATAAGAAAATGGCACGGCTAAAATTTAAAATAAATAAGAATTATCAGATATAAATAAAAAAATAAGAATTATCAGATATGAATTTGTGAACTGAAAGCTGATTTTTAATGATTTTTGGAACACACGAGACATTATTAAGATGCAAAGAACCATTCAAGCAAGGCAGCAAGGCTTTACCAGTATGAGTGATGGGCATCCCCTAACCAATACCTGCATGAAGATTGCCATTCCCGTTATAGCCTTGAACATAAGGAGTAATATGGTTGTAGTTGGCAGCCGTATTAGAGGACCAAGATTGCATGCCACATGGAGAGGCGGGCTACCATGTAAAGACATAATTAGCTTGTGGAAAGGCTGGATGCGGACCATAGTTGGCTTTGCGAAATTAACTGTCGTGTGGTTACGAAATCCGTATATTTGAAAAGGTCCACATGGCCCTTGTTGATTATTGTTTCCCAAATTTTGATTTTGATTCCCACTTCGAAAACGTGATGAAGAAGAAGCAGAAGTTGCATTGAGGGCAGAGGAATCCAAAGCTTTAATCACCATATTAGCTTGCAGTTCTTTTGTTCTGATGACCGCCGGACTTTGCGTGTCCAGGTAGGAGGCCAGACCTGCGAAGGCTGCCCCAGCCCAAAACCCAGGAAGCTTCCTTGTCGGGCCGGTCCAACTTTTTTGGCCCATACATAGTCCCAGAGAGCAGACTGGGTTACTCACAAGTCCAAGTACACCAACCACGAGCTCAGTCCACTGACATGACATGAGGAAGGACAGGAGGCCCAGTCACCTCGCAGCTCTGCCTGCATGCGCACCGGAGAGAATTAAATGGCCGCCTCGCGTGGAGAGGACGTCTGACGCCATTCGTACGTACAGACCTGTTCAACAGAGACAGGTGGCACTGTAGCGAGGGCCATTAGGCATCGCTAGCAGATAAAGGGAAAAATAATAAAATGGGAGGAACACCTTCCTCTCCGTCTAAGCTTACACAACCACTGTAAACCCTATTCTCTAGATCTCAGAACATCAATTGGCGTCATCTGTGGGAAACGAAGGAGACATTTTTCGTCACCAGAGTTCCTTTCTTACAAAACCCACTGAGATCCACAATGGCAAACCACAATGAAAATCACACCGTTAATACTCCAAATGACCTGAGCTCTGCCCAAGAAGGGCAAAAGTTCTCTTTCTCCAGCCCTGCTACTCCCACCAGCCAACCACCAATGCTGCCCATACCTTCTCTAAGCTCAGTAGGGAACAAACCCCAAAATACCATCTCCAACCAAGAACTCCAAACCATAACCCTTCAACTGCAAAGCACCGTCCACTGGCTAGGGCAAATAATGCAACAAAGGGGTCTCAATACCCCATTGAATGTGTTTCCCATAGTAGAAGGAATCCCCACCGCTAAACCTCAATCCACCTTTAACCACCTAGCCCCTCAGCAAAGCAGCCATGAAGCTGAAGCAGGAAACAGAGGAGTCGACAGAGAGGAGGAGCCAATGGCCAAAGTCCATGGAAGGAGAGCGAGAGAACTTATTGACAATGATGAGGTAGAAAGCTATTCCATGGAAACAGCCAAGAGGATGGAGAGTGAAGAATGGAGGGAAAGGTATCGCCTGGGGAAGAGGCGAGACAAGAGGAGGAAGACGTAGATCAGAAGCTGCAGAAGATGAAGAAGCAGCTCCTGACCGAGCTGGGGGCAAAGGACAATAGTCAGACTCTGCTACCCACCTCGTTGCCTTTTTCGGGGAGGATCCAACAAGAAACCATTCCCAAAAAATTCATGATGCCCCCCATGGCGACATATGATGGGACAGGGAACCTAAGGGAGCACATCTTGAACTACAAGATGTTCATGGAACTGCAGACCTTGTCAGATGCCTTGATGTGCAAGGTATTCCCCACTACACTCATGGGACCAGCGAGAGCCTGGTTTAATAGTTTAGAGGCTGGGAGTATCAAGAGTTTTGGCGACTTAGCCAGCATCTTCATCAACTGGTTCATGGCAGGAGTACCGGCCGACAAAAAAACTAGTTATCTGGAGACGGTCAGACAGAGGAGGAATGAGTCCCTGAGGGAATATGTGGCCCATTTCAACACGGAGGCTTTGCAGATACCCGAGCTAGATGAAAGCCGGGCTGTGGAGGCCATACAGAAGGGGACCATGAGTTCTTTGGCTCACTGAGCAGAAAACCACCCACCTCCTTGGCAGAACTGATGAAGAGAGCAGAGAAGTATATAAGGCAAGATGACGCCTTAACAACCAGCAGATTTGCTAAATAAGCTACAGATAGGGGAAAGGCTTAAGAAGAAAGGAGGTTGGACAGATTTGAGAGAAGGCACAATAAAGGGCCCGAGGCATACAAACAGCCCTGGGACAGAAGAGAACAAAGACAACCCCTACCCAGAAGTAATAACCCCCCCTTAACACCTCCAGGGCCGAGGTGCTCGTGGCAGTTCAAGATAAGGAGTTCCTCCAATAGCCCAAGCCTATGAAGGCGGAAGCAAACCGGAGGGATCCTGACAAATACTGCCAGTACCACCGCACTCACGGTCATGACACTAATGACTGCTACCAGCTGATCAGTGAGATTGAAAGGCTGATAAAGAGGGGACATCTCTGAAACTTTGTGAAAAAATCGGAAGGAGAGAGATCCCAGCAGAACCCCACAGCAGAAAGGCTTCGAAGGCTAGGAGCAGGATCGGTGAATGATGGTTCCAGTGGAACCATTAACATGATTGTTGGAGAAACTGGAGGTCGGATAAGCAGGAGGGGAAAGAAGAAAAGCCGAGATGGGGAGGGAAGCAGCAGTGAAGTCATGCAGGTGGTAGAGCATTCCCCTATGACCATCTCCTTCTCTCCCGAGGATGCCCACAGCATTCAAATGCCTCACGATAATGCTCTTGTCATCGAGGCTGTCATCCATAACTACTGTAACGACCCCAAAATGGACCGTCATCGGCGCTAGGATTCAAGTCGGCTTAAGGCCGCCAGAACCCGTAGCAAGCCTGCTATACTCTCTGTGTACCTGTAAATCTCATACATGATCATATATTTTCTGTGCGAATAAAAAAAAACTCGTTTCTGAACCAAGGCTTAACCTGTGCATGCACTATCTCTGTACTCTGTACTCTGTACTCTGTACTCTGTACTCTGTACCCTGTACTCTGTACCCCTGACTAGAGCTTGCTCTAGATGGGTTAACTCATACCAGTTAAGCCTGGTTTTTCACATACTCTGTAAAACATATACATCTACAGATCATGTACATAACAAAAGATTTACAACACAAAATAACTAAGTCAAGCACAACTTTAAACACAACTACTACATCTCGTTAATATTACATGTCCACCCTAAGCTATTACAAATCTCTTCTCTCTTTCTGTACTCTGCTGGCTTTCCCCTGTACACTCTACACTGAACCTGCAAGACTGGGGTTAAGGGAGTGGGATGAGCTCTATAGCCCAGTGAGTAGAACATTAAAACATATCATTAAAACATGATCTTATGGCATAACACAGACAATCCACATCAAGGGTAAACCTGTCACCAAATAGTCCCAGTATCTCCTACCAGGGCATAGTCAAAGGCACCTGGATTTCCTGTCTCATATATGTATATGTGTATATAACACCTGTACTTACCATTGCCAGGGCGTAGTCAAAAGGCTCCTGGACTTTACTATACCTGCCAGGGCGTAGTCAAAGGCTCTTGGACTTCTATACCTGCCAGGGCGTAGTCAAAGGCTCCTGGACTTATCTAAGTGACTATTGAATCATTCAGCATTCACCCACATCAACAAATAACGATGCAATGCAACATATTCCTGGATTCTAATGCAATCAACCTACTGCATAACCATGATACATGAAAGATGCTAAAAACATTTCATTTCTCAATTACAAGACTTAGGTTTAGTTCCACTCACCTCTGGCTATCTGGACTGACTCTGCAGGCTCTATAACCGCTGGAGCAGTACTCACTGCTGCTCTCTCTGGTTCCTCTGGTCTGTGTAGGCACAGATAAACTCAAATGAGGGACCAAACTAGCTTATGTACAACTCTATTAAACTCCCCAAGAAGCCCTTTAAACTCATTCAAACATCCATGCAAAGCATGCAAAGGAAGGCTGGACAGAACACTTTCGGCGGCAGGCTCGGCGGCCGAAATTCTTCTCCAAAGCCGAAACTCAAGCACCTTCGGCGGCCGAATCTCACCTTTCGGCAGCCGAACCCTTTCGGGGGCAAGTTTCGGGGGCTGAAAGGCACTCCAGAGACGGAAGTCTCTAACCTTCGGCGGCACCTTCGGCGGCCGAAACTCCCCTCCAGAGTCGAAAGTCCAAAGGCTCGGGGGCAAGCTTAGGCAACCGAAGCCACCTCCTTAGCACATTCGGTGGCCGAACCCTTCTTCGGCGGCCGAAGCTGGGTTCATCAGCAAGGCAGAACCTTGCTCTGCCTCACGCCAAAATGCACCAAAACTTCCCAAACGCAAACACCTCAACTCCTCAATATGCATACACCTAGTATATGCTCAAAGGGGTCAAAACCTACCTAAAAACCCCAACAACACAAAACATATAACACATATACAAGCTTTTCTCACAAAAATATCAAAAACCCTCTCTTTTACCCTAATCATGCAACTCTCCCCAAAACCTCAAGAAAACCTTCAGAAATCATAAAAACAAGTTCAGGATCTTCACTTACCTCTTGAAACCAAGAAGATGAACGATCCTAACGTGGAGTTTTGGAGCAACTCTCCTTCAAACTCTCCAAACTTCAAAATCTCAAGTATTTAGCTCAAACCCTTCAAAATACCATAAAAATTAATCAAATCTTTGCATGAGGTACTGAAAACATGAAGAAAGAAGGACAGGGTCTCACCTCAGAAAGTGAAAGAAACGACAAAGCTTATCCTTTCAACCGACTGAGAGCCTTTTATAGGTGGCTGGCCAGACCACCTTCGGCGGCCACACGTGAAACCGAAAGCCATGCATGTTCGGCGGCCGAACCTAGCTTTTCTGCCTTGGTTCTTTTCTTTCAAACACACATACGATATTACGTTAGAAACCCATTGTAATACCCGGCTAATTCAGGCATCGGAATTCCTACCGTCCGGTGGAATTCGGGGATGTCAGAGACTTCTAGTAGGAGGGTATTAGACAGGTTTGCAAAATGTTTTTAAGACTTTGTAAGGTTTGGAATAGAATAGGATTGAGTTTTGAAAAGAAAAGGCTTAGGGGACAAAGGCCAGGTTCGGCCGCCGAAGGTAAGTTCGGCCGCCGAAAGTGCCCAATGTTTGGCCCCCGAAGTTCAAGTTCGGCCCCCGAATGTTGCATGGTTTTGCATGCGATTCGGCAGCCGAAGGTGAGTTGGCCAGCCATTGTGCACTCCTCCGTCGGTGAAATGGCCAGGTGTTGCCTCCAGATCATATCCAGAGGGTGAGGCCACGTCTCCTATGACTCATCTGCAAAGTTTTAATCACCCAGGCACAGGTTTGAGGGTGGTAAAGTGTTTTGCATGTTTTTGAGAAAAGAGGGAGAGCTTTGGTGGGTTAGTAAAGAAGAAGAGGTGTTGGTGCATAGCTTTGAGTTCAGATTGTTTCGCTTCTGTTGTCCAAAGGTAAGGGAAGCTTTGACCTTGTTTTTAATGGTGTATAACAGCTTTTAACGAGGATTAAGGGTAGAGTTGCTTATATAGGTTAGTTTTAGTGTTTTCATGGTTTATGCATGATGATGTGTTATGTGTATTGTTTTGTTGGGGTTTTAAGTTAGTTTTGGACCCCTTGAAGCATGTACATGAGTATATGCATAGTTTGAGAGGTTGAATGCATGATTTGGAGAGGATGGAAAGAGTCGGGAGGTTGGTTGACGCTTGAAGCTAAGTTCTGGATGAACTCAGGTTCGGCAGCCGAAGGAGGATTCGGCCGCCGAACATGCCAGACTTTCGTCTCTGGAAGAGACATTCGGCCGCCGAAGGTGCTGCCGAAGGTGCCTGTCCAGCCTTCCTTTGCTTGTTTTGTATGCATGTGTTGAGGTGTTCTAGAGGACTTTGGGGTGTTGTTTGATTAGTTGTATAGAGTATGTTTGGTGCCTCAGTTACGTCCTCATGTGTAGGATTGGACCCGAGGAACCGAAGAGTTTAGCAGTAGTAGCTGCGTCAGAGTTAGAGGTAGCCCAGAGTTAGCCAAGCAGTGGCTACAGGTGAGTGGAACTAAACTAAATATTTGATCTGAAATGACACGATTCTAGCATGATCCATGCATCATAAACTGCCATGTTATGTATTAGGTTGTGTTGCATTAGAATTCACGAATATGATGCATTGCATATGTTGTTGTTCCTGTGGATGAATGTTGGATGATCCTTAGCCCTTGACAGAGAGCAGATACAGCATTATGGCATGAGATAGCCATACCAGGTCGCCCCTGGATAGTCCAGGTCGCTCCTGGTACTATGAGTGAGACAGCTGGGCTGTCAAATCAGAGTTAAGTGTAGACCAGGTGAGACCTCGTCTCCTTGGCACAGTTAGTCATGTTATGATATCAGAGAGATAAGTGTAGACCAGGTGATGACATCGTCTCCTTGGCACAGTTGGATTATCACATGTAGTTGAGGGCCATTGGTGACAAATTCATCCGTGAGATGATATGTTTGTGATGTGATGCATTTCATGAAAGCATGTAATGAATGAACTATTTGTATTGTTCCTCCTCACTGGGCTCTAGAGCTCATCCCACTCCCTTAACCCCAGTTTTGCAGGTTCTGAGATAGCTATGGGAAGTCAAAGTCAGCAAGAGTACAGAGGAAAGTTATGCATGAATGTATGTTTGTAATAGCATAGTGGACATGATGTAATTAAAAGATTAGTTGTAATGTAATGTAATGTATAGATATGTACTGTCATATACTGGATAGACTTATGTTTTCCCTAGTGTCATTGCTACAGTGTGATGTATGATTAATCCCTTGTACATGAATCCTGTTTCACGTTTCTTGATGAGAAATGTGTGAGTTAGGCTTAATGCATGGCTTCGATGAGATACCAGTGGAATGTGTTACAGACTAAAAGGGTTTCATTCCCATGACCCACAGCAGATAGTAGTCCCTGGTATAGGCCCTCAGTTCAGATTGGCATATCTGAGTAGCAGTAGTTAAGCCTACAGAGTTTTACTGGTTTGTTGAGTCGTTTTGTATCATGTATGGGATTTATCAGGTACACAGAGAGTATAGTTGGCTTGCTACGGGTCCCGGCGGCCTTAAGCCGATCTGGATCCTAGTGCCAGTGATGGTTCGGGCCGTTACAGAGGGGTACCGGTTTCCGGGTCGTTACAGATTTGGAACAATTGGTACTCACTCTCACCAGACTATTCCCTTAAAGTGGGAGGTCAAGGGTTCGAGCAGTGGGGGAGGCGACCTAATTCCCAGAGGAAGGAATTGGGCCAAATCCACTCGGGCTAGGGCGGGCCGTAATGGCTCCCCCGAGGGACAAATCCTGCCTGGAACCCGTGAGGGTGAAGGGATGTTAAGAGCTGCTCACGACGCCAGTGGAAAGCCCGAGGTGGCAAGAGGCCAGGCGAGGGATAGCCCTGGGCCGTGAGTGGTAACAGTGCCGGTAAGAGGGCCGGGCTGTTACACCCATAAATCTCACCCTTCTAAAGATTCCGACATACTGGATTCCACCGGACCATAGGAATTCCGATGCCGGACTCTAGCCGGGTATTACATTCTCCCCCCCTTAAGAACATTCGTCCTCGAATGTTCCGAACACAAACAAATAAACACATAAAAAGGAGGAAAACTAACCTCAAAATAGATATGGATACTGCTGGAGCATAGACTCCCGCGTCTCCCAAGTGCACTCTTCTAGATTATGGTGGTTCCACAGAACTTTCACCATCGGAATCTCCTTGGTTCTTAGCTGTCTGATCTGTGTGTCCAGAATCCGTACTGGTTGCTCTACATAGGTGAGATCTCTAAGAATCTCCACATCAGGCTCACTTAGAACCTGACTCGGATCTGACACAAACTGCCGTAGCATAAAAACATGAAATACCGGGTGAATTCGCTCCATAGAAACAGGTAAATCTAGTTTATACGACACATTCCCGATCCTCTGTAAGATCTCAAAGGGTCCAATGTATCGTGGAGCTATTTTACCCTTTCTGCCAAAACGAACCACTCCTTTCATTGGGGACACCTTTAGCAATACCATATTACCCTCCTGAAACTCTAGCTGCTTTCTGCGTACGTCTGCATAGCTTTTCTGTCGACTCTGAGCTGTTCTGATCCTCTCTCTGATCATGGGTACCACTCTACTGGTAATCTCTACTAACTCTGGCCCTGCAAGAGCCTTCTCTCCTACCTCTTCCCAGCAAACAGGGGATCTGCACTTCCTCTCATACAACGCTTCATAAGGAGCCATCCCGATGCTAGCATGATGACTGTTATTGTAGGCAAACTCCACCAGAGGTAGATGCTGCCTCCAAGAACCGCCAAAATCTAACACACACATTCGGAGCATATCCTCTATGGTCTGGATGGTCCTATCTGACTGTCAATCAGTCTGCGGATGGAAAGCAGTGCTAAAATCCAACCTCGTGCCCATCGCACTCTGCAGACTTCGCCAAAATCTGGAGGTGAACTGAGGTCCTCTGTCTGAAACTATAGACACTGGAACTCCATGTAATCTCACTATCTCATCCAGATATACCTGTGCTAACTTATCCACAGAATAGTTACTCCTAATTGGAATGAAATGAGCAGATTTCATGAGTCTATCCACAATCACCCATATGGAGTCTATCCTGTTAGACGCTGCCGGTAAGCCCACTACAAAATCCATAGCTATATTCTCCCATTTCCACTCTGGAATCGGCAGTGAGTTAAGCATTCCAGCCGGCTTCTGATATTCTAATTTCACCTTCTGACAAACCTCACAGGCTGTCACGAACTGCGCCACTTCTTTCTTCATGGCTGGCCACCAATATACCCTCTTCAGATCCTGATACATCTTGGTAGCTCCCGGGTGAACACTATACCTCGCATTATGAGCTTCCCTCATAATGTCTTCCTTCAGACTGCTAACATCTGGTACACAAAGTCGACTCCCATAGCGAAGGATCCCTTTACTGTCAAATCAAAACTCTGCACTGTTGCCTGACTGAACAGTCCTGGCAATTTTCATCAACTCTGGGTCCTCGTGCTGTGTCTGAGCTATCTGCTCCAGAAACAAAGGTATCACTCTCATCTGTGCTATCAACGCACCTGTACTAGACAATTCTAGCTGTAACCCCTCCTCGATGAGCTTATAAAGCTCCATCACTACTGGTCTCCGCTCTGCTGCTATATGGGATAAACTGCCTAGTGACTTCCGGCTTAGGGCGTCTGCCACAACATTCGCCTTACCCGAATGATACTGGATCTTACAATCATAATCACTGAGCAATTCTACCCATCTTCTCTGCCTCAAATTCAGCTCTCTCTGGCTCAAGATGTACTGTAAACTCTTGTGATCAGTGAAGATCTCGCATTTAACCTCGTAGAGGTAATACCTCCACATCTTGAGTGCAAAGATAACTGCTGCCATCTCTAGGTCATGGGTGGGGTAATTCAACTTGTGCTTCTTCAACTGTCTAGAAGCATAAGCAATCACCCTCTCACTCTGCATCAAAACACAACCCAATCCCACTCGAGATGCATCACAGAACACTGTGAAATCCTCGTTACTAACAGGCAGAGCTAACACTGGTGCTGATGTCAATCTCCTCTTGAGCTCCTCAAAGCTCTCTTCACACTGGTCCGACCAGATAAACTTCTGGTTCTTCTGAATCAGTTTGGTCATAGGAGCAGCTATCTTCGAGAAGTCCTGAACGAACCTCCTGTAGTAACCTGCCAGTCCCAGAAAACTTTTAATCTCAGTCACTGTAGTGGGTTTGGGCTAGTTAGCTACAGCCTCTATCTTCTTGGGGTCTACCTCAATCCCTTCTGCTGATACCACGTGTCCCAAGAAGGAAATGCTCCTCAACCAAAATTCACACTTAGAGAACTTGGCATACAAACCATGCTCTCTCAGTGTCTGCAGTACTATCTTCAGATGCTGGGCATGCTCCTCTGCATCTCTGGAATACACTAAGATGTCATTGATAAAAACAATAACAAAGTGATCCAGATACTCGCTGAAAACTCTGTTCATGAGATCCATGAATGCTGCAGGGGCGTTAGTCAACCCGAACGGCATCACTAAGAACTCATAATGCCCATATCTGGTCCTGAAAGCTGTCTTTGGCACATCTGCCTCTCTGACTCTCAACTGATAATACCCGGATCTCAGATCTATTTTAGAGAAACAACCTGCTCCAGCTAGCTAGTCGAAGAGATCATCAATCCTAGGTAAAGGATACCTATTCTTGATAGTGACCTTGTTCAACTATCTGTAGTCGATACAAAGTATGAGGGATCCATCCTTCTTTCTGAAAAAGAGCACTGGAGCACCCCAAGGTGAGGTACTAGGGCGGATGAAACCCTTATCTACCAATTCCTGCAACTGCTTTTTCAACTCCTTTAACTCTGCTGGCGCCATCCTGTAGGGAGGAATAGAGATAGGTCTGGTACCTGGCAGCAATTCTATTTCAAACTCTAGCTCCTTATCAGGTGGTAGTCCTGGTAAGTCGTCTGGGAACACATCTGGAAATTCTCGAACTACTGGTACTGTGGCTGGTTCCCTAACCTGACTATCTAGCTCCCTCACATGAGCTAGAAACCCCTGACAACCCCTCCTAAGCAAACGACGAGCCTGAAGAGCTGAAATCAAACCTCTGGGTGTACCTCTCCTGTCTCCCCTGAAGACACACACTGACCCATCCTGGTCTCTGAGACTAACTACCTTCTCTCTACAGTCCAAGGTCACACCATATGCAGATAACCAATCCATCCCTAGAATGACATCAAAATCTATCAAGTCTAGAACCACAAGGTCAGCTGGAAGGCATCTACCCTCTATGAACACTGGACTGAAACGACAGACTGACGCTGTCACTGATGGGTCACACTTAGGTCCACTGACCTAGAGAGGATACTCTAACTCAGAAATGATCAAACCCAATCTCTCTATGGCTCTCGACGCAATAAAGGAATGAGAAGCACCGGGGTCCATCAAAGTATACACATCTGAACACCCAATGATGAGATTACCTGACACCACTGTGTTCGACGTGTTAGCCTCCTCCTATGTCACAGTGAAAATCCGTGCTGGGGCTACCGGATTTCCACCTCGGGAACCTGCTGCTGAAGTAGAGGCTGACCCTCTCCCTCTCCCTCTACCACTACTCTAAGGTACGGCTGGAGCTGCTGGCTGTACTACACTGCCTGAACTCATCTGCTGGGATGGTGCAAAAGTCACCTGAGGATACTCCCGAGCAAAATGCCCTTCCTGTCCACATCTAAAGCAGGCTGAAGATCCCAATTGACAAGCTCTCCTGTGTGGTCTCCCACATCTCCTACATACTGGACTGCTTGCGCCAGAGCTTGAGCCACTACCTATTCCCAGACCAGACTTGACTTTACTCCAGAACTTACTCTTTGTTCCTTTTGCTCTATCCCATCTCTTGCTGCCTGAAGTTTCTGAACTGAGGGCCTTAGAACCCGAAGCCTGTGCCTTTGACTGTCTCTGAATATTGACACTTGCTTCCATTTTCCTAACTGCGTCCACTATAGTGTGGAAACTCTCCTTTTCTGCTGGAAGAATCAAGGAAGCATACCTGGGATGCAATCTCATAGTATATCTCCTTGCCTTCTTCTGATCAGTATCATAGGCTTGACCCACATACTGAAGCAAATCCAGGAACTTATCTGTAAACTCGTCAACACTCATCTCGTCTATCTGTCTCAACTGCTCAAATTCTATGATTTTCATCTCTCTGGAACTGTCAGGAAAAGCCCACCCTGCAAATTCATTGGCGAACTCTCCCCATGGCATACTGTCCATTCTGGGCTCCATATAGTTCTTGAACCATTCTCGAGCTTTCTTACACTTCAGTGTGAACCCTGCCATCTCAATGGCTCTACTATCATCTGCTTCCAACTCATCAGTGATCATCTTCACAGTTCTAAGATACTCAAATGGATCATCTCCTGGATTGAATTTAGGAGCATCCAATTTCAAGTACTCTGTCATTTGCACCTTACTTCCAGATGAGCTAGGTTGCTGTGCTGCAACAACAGAGGCTACTGGTTCTGGTTGTGGTGGTGGAGGTACTGGTTCATTTAACTCTGGGTGTGCTGCACTTAGATGACTAGGTGAAGGTGGATACATAGGATATGGTGGGTAATAATGAGGATAAGGCATATATGGCATGTAGGTAGGATATGAGGCAAAACTAGAGTACTCTGACATACCTCCCATCGGATACCCTGGGTCCTGGGGAAAGGATGGATAGTCAAAACCTGAGGCCTGAGTGCCTCCCTGCGACTCTCCCATACCTTCTTCAGATCTGCCTACACTCATGCTTTCATCTATAGACTGGTCAAACTCCATAGCCTCCCTCACTTCTTCTGATCTGCCTCCTCTAACTGTACCTCTTCTGCTCTCGTCTACAGACCTTCTACCCTGCTAGATCTCTGTGACCTTGCCCTTGGCAATGCAGGAGGACGAGCAGCTGTTCTCTCATTATCTGGTGGGACTCCAGTCAATCGTGCTGATCGACGAGTTCCTCGCATTTTAACTCTGGAAAACAACACATAAAATAGCATATCAACATATAGTAAACTCATATATCTCAATATCTGCACATGCATATCATGGCATTTCATAGCATCAAATAGACAGGACTCAACATCCTATCCTAGTGGACATGATTCCCTATTGTGCTTGACTTCCTCTAACCTCTATGAGCCCGACACTCTCTCTATAGGTTCGATCATGTGAACCTAGGGCTCTGATACAAATATGTAACGACCCCAAAATGGACCGTCACCGGCGCTAGGATTCAAGCGGCTTAAGGCCGCCAGAACCCGTAGCAAGCCTGTTATACTCTCTGTGTACCTGTAAATCTCATACATGATCATACATTTTCTGTGCGAATAAAAAAAAACTCATTTCTGAACCAAGGCTTAACCTGTGCATGCACTATCTCTGTACTCTGTACTCTGTACTCTGTACTCTGTACCCTGTACTCTGTACCCCTGACTAGAACTTGCTCTAGATGAGTTAACTCATACCAGTTAAGCCTGGTTTTTCACATACTCTGTAAAACATATACATCTACAGATCATGTACATAACAAAAGATTTACAACACAAAATAACTAAGTCAAGCACAACTTTAAACACAACTAGTACATCTCGTTAATATTACATGTCCACCCTAAGCTATTACAAATCTCTTCTCTCTTTCTGTACTCTGCTGGCTTTCCCCTGTACACTCTACACTGAACCTGCAAGACTGGGGTTAAGGGAGTGGGATGAGCTCTATAGCCCAGTGAGTAGAACAGTAAAACATATCATTAAAACATGATCTTATGGCATAACACAGACAATCCACATCAAGGGTAAACCTGTCACCAAATAGTCCCAGTATCTCATACCAGGGCGTAGTCAAAGGCACCTGGATTTCCTGTCTCATATATGTATATGTGTATATAACACCTGTACTTACCATTGCCAGAGCGTAGTCAAAAGGCACCTGGACTTTACTATACCTGCCAGGGCGTAGTCAAAGGCTCCTGGACTTCTATACCTGCCAGGGCGTAGTCAAAGGCTCCTGGACTTATCTCAGTGACTATTGGATCATTCAGCATTCACCCACATCAACAAATAACGATGCAATGCAACATATTCCTGGATTCTAATGCAATCAACCTACTGCATAACCATGATGCATGAAAGATGCTAAAAACATTTCATTTCTCAATTACAAGACTTAGGTTTAGTTCCACTCACCTCTGGCTATTTGGACTGACTCTGCAGGCTCTATAACCGCTGGAGCAGTACTCACTGCTGCTCTCTCTGGTTCCTCTGGTCTGTGTAGGCACAGATAAACTCAAATGAGGGACCAAACTAGCCTATGTACAACTCTATTAAACTCCCCAAGAATCCCTTTAAACTCACTCAAACATCCATGCAAAGCATGCAAAGGAAGGTCGGACAGAACACTTTCGACGGCAGGTTCGGCGACCGAAATTCTTCTCCAAAGCCGAAACTCAAGCATCTTCGGCGGCCGAATCTCACCTTTCGGCAGCCGAACCCTTTTGGGGGCAAGTTTTGGGGGCTGAAAGGCACTCCAGAGACGAAAGTCTCTAACCTTCGGCGGCATCTTCGGCGGCCAAAACTCCCCTCCAGAGCCGAAAGTCCAAAGGCTCGGGGGCAAGCTTAGGCAACCGAAGCCACCTCCTCAGCACATTCGGCGGCCGAACCCTTCTTCGGCGGCCGAAGCTGGGTTCATCAGCAAGGCATAACCTTGCTCTGCCTCACGCCAAAATGCACCAAAACTTCCCAAACGCAAACACCTCAACTCCTCAACATGCATACACCTAAGTATATGCTCAAAGGGGTCAAAACCTACCTAAAAACCCCAACAACACAAAACATATAACACATATACAAGCTTTTCTCACAAAAATATCAAAAACCCTCTCTTTTACCCTAATCATGCAACTCTCCCCAAAACCTCAAGAAAACCTTCAGAAATCATAAAAACAAGTTCAGGATCTTCACTTACCTCTTGAAACCAAGAAGATGAACGATCCTAACGTGGAGTTTTGAAGCAACTCTCCTTCAAACTCTCCAAACTTCAAAATCTCAAGTATTTAGCTCAAACCCTTCAAAATACCATAAAAATTAATCAAATCTTTGCATGAGGTACTGAAAACATGAAGAAAACTGAAGAAGGACAGGGTCTCACCTTAGAAAGTGAAAGAAACGGCAAAGCTTATCCTTTCAACTGACTGAGGGCCTTTTATAGGTGGCTGGCCAGACCACCTTCGGCGGCCACACGTGAAACCGAAAGCCATGAATGTTCGGCGGCCGAACCTCAACTTCGGCGGCCGAACCTGACTTTTCTGCCTTGGTTCTTTTCTTTCAAACACACATACGATATTACGTTAGAAACCCATAAATCTCACCCTTCTAAAGATTTCGACATCCTGGATTCCACCGGACGACAGGAATTCCGATGCCGGACTCTAGCCGGGTATTACAACTACCAAGTTCGGAATATTCTGGTTGATGACGAAAGCAAAGTAAACTTACTGCTATACAGGGTTTTCCAACAGATGGGAATACCAGAGGAGCAGCTGGTACTGGATCAAGCCCCAATTAAGGGGATCGGAGGGACTCCAGTAATCGTAGAAGGAAAGGTGAAGGTGGCCCTAACTCTGGGAGAGCCACCCTTATCTCGGACTCACTACGCTGTGTTTTTGATAGTGAAACTCCCTCTAAGCTACAATGCAATATTGGGGAGGCCTGTGCTGTACGACTTTGAGGTGGTGACCAGCATTAGGTATCTGACCATGAAATTTCCTACAGAGGCAGGGGTAGGGATAGTTCGAGGGCATCAGAAAGAAGCAAGGGCGGTATACATGGCCATGGTGGCAGAACCGAGCTCGACAGATGGGAAAATCAACTCAGAGGTCATGAAAGTCAGAGATGAGAAGAAAGAAGCTAGGACAGAGCCTGTGAGGGAGCTGGAAACTTTCCCTTTGTTAGAAGGAGAAGCAGACAAAGTTTTTAGCCTCAACGCCGGCCTGATTGAAGAACAGAAAACAGTAGCAATGGCTTTAATCTGAAGCCACGCCTCAAGCTTCGCTTGGAAACTGTCCGACATGCCAGGAATAGACCCTGAAGTGATGACCCACAGGCTGAACGTTCTCCTTGTGGCAAAACCTATAAAGCAGAAAAAGAGAGTGGTTGGAAAAGAAAAGCAGCAGGCCACCAGGGAGGAGGTACAAAAATTAGAAGAAGCAGGGTTCATTAGGGAAGTCATGTAACCACAATAGTTAGCAAATCCTGTACTAGTGAAAAAAGCCAATGGCAAGTATAGGATGTGTATAGACTTTTCCGATCTGAATCAGGCTTATCCCAAAGATTGTTATCCCCTTCCTGATATTAATAAAATGGTCGATTCCACTGCTGGTTTTGATTATATGTTGTCTCTTGATGCAATGTCTGGATATCACCAAATCCCAATGGACAGGTCGGACGAGGAAAAGACGTCATTTATAACGGAGGATGAGACTTATTATTATAAGGCCATGCCCTTTGGGTTGAAAAATATAGGGGCGATATATCAGAGGCTGATGAATAAAATTTTCAAGGAACAGATAGGAAGGAACGTGGAGGTATACGTGGATGATATGGTAGTGAAGAGTCAAACTTTTCAGCAACACTTGGTAGATCTAAATGAAGTGTTTGGGGTGCTGGAACAGTACAGAATGAGGTTGAACCCAACGAAGTGCGATTTCTTCATCAGAGGGAGAAAATTCCTGGGATACATGGTCAGTGGAAAGGGTATTGAGCCAAATCCAGAAAAGGTGGAAGCCATACTAAAGATGCCCGAGCCGACCTGCTTGAGAGATGTGCAGAGGCTCACAGGTAAGGTGGTAGCAATTAACCGATTCATGTCAAAATCAGCAGAGAAATGCCTACCATTTTTCAGGAAGCTAAGGAAAGTCCCAGACTTCGAATGGACTGAGGACTGCCGATAAGCTTTCAGAAATCTTAAGCAGTATCTCAGTTCACCACACATGCTCAGCAGTCCCGTAGCTGGGGAAGAACTCCTCTTCTACTTGGCAGCCTCAGAACAAGCTATAAGTGCCGTGCTGGTAAAGGAAGAAGGAAAAGAACAGAAACCGGTATTTTACTCCAGTAAGGTTCTTAAAGACGCTGAGATCAAATATTTAAACATAGAGAAGTTGGCATACGCCTTGTTGCTTGCAGTAAGGAAATTCAGGGTATATCTGAAGAGCCATCAATGAGTGGTAATGACAGATAAGCCCTTGAAGAAGATCCTCCACAAACTAGAGACGTCAAGACGGATGCTAGCTTGGTCTGTTGAAATTAGTCCATATTGCTTAGAGTACCGACCTCGAAAAACCATCAAAGCCCAAGATCTTGTTGACTTTTTAGCAGAATGCTCCTTCAACGAAGAACAAATGGAACTTGACAACAAGCCCCCAAGCGTAATAGAAGAAGGGAACGAGGAGCAATCCGTGTGAGATTTCAGCTGGAGATTATACGTAGATGGGGCATCTAGTGTTGGAGGCTGTGGCGCAGGAATAGTGTTGAAAGGAGCCGATGACTATGCGGTTGTCGAAGCCGGTCAAAAATAACCTTTTTAGTTATCCATAATTTTACAATTGTAGATAGTGGTAAAGAGATCGAATCCACAGGAAATTGATACTCACCTATTCTTCTTATCAAAGACCAAGTAAATAAATATACAATAAAAGTAAAATAGGGGGTTTTGAGATTGATGAACTAAACTAGAATTAAAAGCAATAAAATAAAGCAAATAATAAAGTAAAGAAGATTCAAATATGAGAAAAGCTCTAGTTGAAGAATTGGATCTACTTCAGTTGTTGGGATTGATCATTGACACTTAGGTTCCTTTATTTGATTCAATAAATTAATTATGGAGGTGGAAGACGCTTCTCACCACCATATCCCTCCTTAAGCATAGATTAACTAGGGAACGTTCTCTAATTAATCACTAATCAACAAGTTGCCAAGGAACGTCCTTGGGCCTTTGGCATCTAATAACTGTCAATTGCATTAAGAAATAGAGAGACCTAATTCTAGCTACCCAAACGTATGGTGATATTACTAGATCATGCAATTTCCTTAGTTTTTACACTAAGAGTTACTTATGTTTGAATAATTCAAGCAATTACGGACTTAAAACTATCCAAACTAGCAAATTATTACTTTGCGATCAAGAATCAATGGGCCCTATTGATCTAAACAACAAAATAACAATGGAATTAAGCATGAAATTGCATAAATATTGATAAACAAAAGATAAAGAATATATGTTCAGATCTCCCAATCCATAAAACAACCAAAGTTTCACCTAATTTTCAACTAGAAAAAGAGGTTTCATCTACTCATGGCTGAAACAAAATAAAAAATAAAAGAAAGAAAAGAGGAAAGAGGGACCGACGGCTTGGAGAAGGAGGCGGCTTGCAATCTGAAGGTGTGGAGAAGAGTTGTGCAGCTTGCTTTGTGATGCTTTTATAGCTGAAAGTGTTGCCCTAGGTTTCCTTGAGATGGCTTTTGAATTTTGAATGTTCTCTTTTGAATTTTTAATTTTTAATTTTGAATTTTGGATTCTTGGGAGGCAACTGCATCTTCTTGAGATTTGGCTTCCTAAATAAGTTGAATTGAATGCTGAGGTGTCTTCACATTTTTAATAAGGGAAAGACTTCTTGAAGATTTGAAATTTGAATTTTAAATTACTCTGCTGACTATAGTTTCCTTATTTATCTTCACTTTAGCTGCAACTTGGCTTGGGCAAACCATGCTTGTTCTCTTTTATCCTCTTTTAGGCAGTTTTAAGAGTATTTTCACCAAATTATCTCTTTACACCATTTTCTGCAAAATAAGATTAAAATCGCAGAATTAGGCAGGGAATGTGTAAATTAACATTAATAACAACATGATAAATGGGTCTAAATTTGGTCTAATCAAATACCCCCACACCTAGCATTTTGCTTGTCCTCAAGCAAATAAACTTAGTCAAACAAGCTCTCTCTGCTACTTGATCCTTTATTTCCACTTAAGCTCTTACCCTAGACCCCTACTTTGAAGCATTGCAGTGAAGAGTGTATACACCAAGGTTACTCTCCTTCTTTCCTTGTCTCCCTTTACTTACTATGGTTAGTAATTGTTTTCCTCATTAGAGAGATTATACATGCACATATTCTTGTTCAGTTAAGACTTTTCCTAGCTCTCGGAATGATTTGCCTTTACTTGAAGCACTTTATTCAGCTTTTTGCACTTTATTCTTGCTTGAAAAAGTCACCAACCTTTTGACGTGAAGGTACATATTTGTGATACCCACCTCCAGTTATTCAGTTGGTCACCTGTCCAAGTGACTACTAGCTTTGTTCATAGTCTTTGACCATTGGAACAATTTTTAATTTGTGCTTTTGAAGTCTTTGCCTTTGCTGAATTTCTTTTTCTCGATTAATTTTTGCAAATCAACACCAATAGCTAAAATAAGTCCTGTTTGTTTCACACATCTTTTATTTTATTATTCTCTCTAATGAGTAATGAAATTCATTTTTCACCATAGCAAGCTCAAAGATTCAATTGAAAAGGAAATTTCTAAAAATAAATACAACTCACTGCAATTGATTCAACTTAGGTTTAAAGAGTCATCACATCAATGGGGTCATTAAAAGAAAGCTCATTCAACATAGCCTATGTGTTTGAGTAAAGCATACCAAAAAAAAAAAAAAAAAAAACTGTGGCTACATGTGTGTGCATTAAAGGCAAAAATAACAAAAATGAAAAAAATTCACCTAATGTGTGCAAACTAAAAATTAAAGCTAAATGGACTTAAAAATTCAGAGATATGCACCCCACACCTAATTCATGCATTGTCCTCAATGTATTGAAAATATTTAAAGTTCAAAGGAAACTGAGTACTCCCTTGGTGTGGTTGTTTGGTACGAAGCACTCAGCAAGTTAAGGAGGATGATGCAGTGGAACTTCTTCCACTACTTGCACCACGAACCCTTCATAATATGGTTTTAGGCGATGCCTATTCACCTTGAAGTTCTTCCCTGTCTCTATGCTGCGAATATCTACGGCTCCATGGGAATAAGTATGCTCCACAATGAATGGTCCAATCCACCTAGACCGTAGCTTTCCTGGGAACAACTTCAAATGAGAATCAAAGAGTAAGACTTTATCACCAACCTCAAATTATTTTCTTGAAATACGGTTGTCATGGGAGGCTTTGGTCTTGGTTTTGTAATTCCAAGAAGTATCGTATGCATCTCGTCTTATCTCTTCTAGTTCTTGGAGTTACAACTTCTGATGGTGTCCAGCTTTCTTAAGATCCATGTTGCAATTCTTGACAGCCCAATAAGCCTTGTGTTTAAGCTCAACTGGAAGATGACAAGCTTTTTCGTAGACCAATTTGTAAGGAAACATCCCTATGGGCGTCTTGTAGGCTGTCTTGTATGCCCATAAGGCATCTTCCAATCGTACACTCCAATCTTTTCTGCTAGGGCACACTGTCTTTTCTAAAATGGCTTTGATTTCATTAGACACTTCAGCTTGCCCATTCGTCAGAAGGTGGTAGGCTGTGGATGTTCTGTGTATAACATGGTACTTTTTGAGAAGGTTTTCCACTACCTTGTTATAAAAGTGAGTCCCTCTATCACTGATGATCGCCTTGGGCACTCATGCCTGGCAAAGATGTTGGTCTTCACAAAATCCACTACCGCCTTTGCATCATCTATTTTGGTTGCTCTAGCTTCTATCCATTTGGACACATAATCCACTGCAAGGATGATATAAGTATATCCAAAGGATGGTGGAAATGGCCCCATGAAGTCTATGCCCCATACATCAAATATCTCGCAGACCATGACAGGATTCTGCGGCATTTGGCTTCTGTTGCTTAGATTTCCAGTCTGTTGGCATCGTGCACATGATCTGCAAAACAAATAGGCATCTCAAAAAATAATAGGCCAAAACAGTCCACTTTCAAGTATTTTGTGGGCTGTCTTCCGTGGTCCAAAGTGTCCACCACAACTGTATGAATGGAAAAATGTGAGTACTGAGGCTATCTCTTGATTTGGAATATATCTCCTTATCATTTGATCAGAACAGTATTTCCACAGGAATGGTTCATCCCAAACATAGAGTTTTGCACTCTTCTTTATTTTGTCTTTTGTGTGCTTGGGCATATCAGAGGGTAAGTTACCTGTGGCCAGGTAGTTCACAATGTCTGCATACCATGGTTCATCAGTTTGAGCATGGAAGACATGTTCATAGAAGCCACTCTCATTTTCTTCAGATTCTGGAAGTTGCCGTATGGGGGACTTCTGTTTGGGCAGACAAGATTCTACTTGTGTCAACTGCATGACTTGTGTGGGCAAACAAGTGTCTGTCTGTGCTGGACATTTGGCTGAACTGGATTCCGCTTGCTCCTTTTGCGCATGGTCTGTCTACATTGGGTCGTAGTCTATTTGCTGAATGTAGCAGACTGTTGCTTTCAGCTTCGGCTCCTTTTGGCTTCCTTCATCTTTTTGGCTAGCCTCCCTGCAAAAGCCATTGTTTAGCATGTCATCTTAATTCATATCAAAAATTTCTTGGGTCAAACAATCAATGATATCTAAACCATAAATAGGAGACATGTCATGGGGATATTTCATGGCATCATAAATATTAAATTTTATTAATTCCCTGTAACGACCCGAGATCGGACCGCTATCGGCGCTAGGATCCAGATCGACTTAAGGTCGTCGGGACCCGTAGCAAGCCTAACATACAACCTGTCATACCTGATAAATCCCATACATGATCATACATTTACATAAAAACTTTAAACTTTCCATCTACCAAGCTCGACCTGTGCATGCACTGAAACTGAATATATAAAAACCCCACACCAGAGCCCTCATCAATTGCTCTAGTTGGTTCAACATTACATACATCAAGCTTGGTTTACAACATATTAATAAAACATTACATATAGATCATGTATCAAAGGGATTAACCACACACTCTAGGGTCAAGCACAATACTAATCCTCAATTCAAAACTGTACAATATCTTACAATACATTATCTTTCATTGTCTTTCATGTCCACAACTAAACTATTACATACAACACTTTTACTCTTGCTGACTTCCTGGTCTATTCTGAACCTGCAAACCTGGGGGTTGAGGGAAAGAGGGTGAGCTACTAGAGTCCAGTGAGCAGAATAGTAAAACATTATATTAAAATTTATGCTCTCATGAAATGCATCACATCACAAACAAAGCACATCAAGGATGGACTTGTCACCAGTAGCCCTCTACATATCCAACTATGCCAAGGGCGTAGAATGGGCCTCACTAGTCTTTCTCTTAACATAACATATCATAACATTCCAATATGCTAAGGGCGTAGAATGGGCCTCACTGGACTTCCATACCGTATCATCGTCATTATATCATATCGAGGGCTAATGGGTCATCCAACATCCATCCGCATCAACATCATAGTATGCAATGCAACACATTCGTGAATTCTAATGCAGACAACCTAGTATATATCATGGTATTCATGATGCATGAATATGCTCGAAATTTATTTGCTTGAAACATAAAGATCCATTCTACTCACCTCAGGCTGACTCTGAAAAGACTCTGAAGCAGCTATCTCATTGCTGGGGTCCTCGGGTCCGAACCTACACAGGTGGACTGAAATGAGGGACCAAACATACACTAACATGACTCTAAACATCTCCCAAAAAACCCCCTAAAATAACATGAAACATTCATAGAAAACATGAAAGGGAAGGCTGAACAGGACACTTTCGGCGGTAGGTTCGGCGGCCGAAAGTCCCTCCAGAACCGAAAGTCACCAACCTTTGGCGGTAGGTTCGGCGGCCGAAACTTTCCTCCAGAGCCGAAAGTCCAAACTTTCAAGGGTAAGTTTAGGCGGCCAAACTGCCTCCACAGGTAGGTTTGGCGGCCGAACATGGCTTTGGCTGCCGAACCTGAGTTCTTCCAAAATGGCAGAACTCAAGCCTCTCTCACACATTCAGCCCACCAAAACTTCTCAACACACAACCAACTATACTAAAACATGCATATACACATCCTCAAGCATGTAGAGGCTTAAAACTAGCTTATACCCCAACAATAACACATTTAGCATACATTACACATACATTTCATCATTTAACTCACATAAACCCTAACATTCTACAACTACTCTAAACATGCATTAAAACTCTCTAAAACCCCTCAAAACTCACATAAAGCATAAAAGAAGGGTAGGATCTACTCTTACTTCTTGAAAAATCGAGAGGAGAGGCGATCTAAACTCGGAGATGGGGAGAAATCGAGCTCCGGGTCTCTAAGCTTCAAAAACTTGATCTTTAGCTTAAAATCTTCAAAACCAAGTTAAAACTTGTTAAAACTTGAAGAGATTGAAGGAAAAACTCAAAATCAATCAAAGGAGGACGAAATCTCACCTTTGCCCGAAAATAGAGAGAGAAAACTCGCCCATTTTCGGGCAAGGGGCCTTGTATAGGTGGCTGGCCAGACCACCTTCGGGGGGCCAAAAGAGCTTCCGCAAGTCACTAACGTTCGGTGGCCGAACATGGGGTTCGGCGGCTGAACCTGGCTTTTCCAACCTTAGTTTTTTCTTTCAAAACTCAATTTCTTTCTTTGCTCAAAGCATAAAACATGTAAAAAATTTTTATAAAAACATGATTTTACCCTTCTAGAGGGTTCCGACATCCGAGATTCCGCCAGAAAGCAGGAATTTCGATGCCGGAGTCTAGCCGAGTATTACATTCCCCTTCAAATTCCATGGTCAATGTGCCATCATGTACATCTATCTTAGTTCTGGCTGTTCTCAAGAAAGGTCGTCCAAGTAGAATGTCTGAAGTAGTGTTGCTATTGTCTTCCTCCATATCAATCACATAGAAATCTGCTGGAAAGACAAGTTGATCTACTTGCACTAGAACACCTTTTGGATATACTACAGATCTGTCAGCCAATTGAATGACCACTCTAGTGTCTTTAAGTGCACATGCATTCAAAGAATTATAAATAAAAAGAGGCATAACATTAATTGATGCACCTAAGTCACACATGGCCTTTTTGATGCCCACATTGCCAATTTTGCAAGAGACAGCAAATATCCCTCTATTTTTGCACTTCGCTGGGAGTTTTCTCTTTATGACAGCTGTCTCAACTTCTCCCACACTTACCTTTTCTTTCTCAGCAAGCTTTATTCGGTTAGTGCACAGCTCTTTCAAGAATTTTGCATACCTTGGAATTTGTTTCACAGCGTTAAGTAACGGTATGTTGATCTCCACTTTCCTAAAGGTTTCAAGGTTCTCTCTTTCTTCTTTTTCTTTTTGTGATTTTTCAAACCTTTTTGGAAAGGGAGGTGGAATCTTGAATGTTGCTTACTGGTCTGCCTTTTGCTGGTGTACTGGTTCTGTTTGACCAGTTTGTTTTGATAAACAGTTTTCTAACTGTTTTTCTTTAGCAGCTTGTCCTTGCACTTGTGAACTTCCATCATCAGCCTTGACATCCTGAAGCTCTTTCCCACTTCTTAACATGATAGCACTTACATTTTGCTTGGGATTAGCCTCGGTTTGGGAAGGTAACTTCCCTTGAGATTCAAGCTTGCTCACTGAGGTGGCTATTTGACCCATTTGCTGTTGGAGGCTTTAAACAGAATTTGCCAATGACTTCATCATCTCCTCAAGGTGCATGTCGGACCTTTGAGGTGCTACTTGGGCTAGATTTCTTTGATAGTTTTGGTAGTTGTTAGCCCTAGCATAGCTGAAGTTCGGATGGTCCCTCCAACCTAGATTGTAGGTGTTAGAGTAGGGATCATATCTTGGCTGGCCATTAAATCCTCCAATTGCATTTACTTGCTGGTCATCCTCTTGAAGTGTAGGACATTGATCAGTTGGGTGTCCTACATGTGCACATATCCCACATGGTCTAATTTGCTGAAGTTATTGAGCTTGTTGAGCTTGACCTATGACAAGACTTCTCACAACAGAGGTTAGTTCAGAAATTTGAGAAGTGAGAGCAAATGTACTTACCTCATTGACTCTTCTTGGCAGCTGCTTTTCATCTCCATATTGTCTAAATGCTGCTGCAAGTGTTGAAATCAACTCTCTAATTGCTTGAGGTGTTCTATCTTCAATTGAACCTCCACATGCTACATCAATGAATTTCCTTTCGGATGGTAGCAAACCTCCATAGAAGAATTCTATGAGTGATTTATCTGAAATGTCATGTTGAGGAAAGCTTGTGCACAATCTCTTAAATCTTTCCCAATACTCATACAAGTTCTCTGTAATACCCGGCTAGAGTCCGGCATCGGAATTCCTGTCGTCCGGTGGAATCCAGGATGTCGAAATTCTCTAGAAGGGTAAGAGTTCTGTTTTTTCTAAAGTAATGTAGTATGTTTTAATGTTTTACAGTTCAATGGAACTAAGTGTTTGAAAGAAAAGCACTAAGGAAGAAAAGCCAGGTTCAGCCGCCGAAGGTGAAAGTTCAGCCGCCGAACATCCATGGCTTTTGGTTTCACGTTAGGCCGCCGAAGGTGGTCTGGCCAGCCACCTATAAAAGGCCCTCAAGCGGTGGAAGGATAAGCATCCGCCTTTTCTTTCACTTTCCAGAGGTGAGACCATCTCTTTCTTGGAGTTTCTTCATGTTTTCATTAAATCTTGCAAAGATTTGATTGATTTTTATGTTATTTTGAAGGTTTTGAGCTAAAAACTTGACTTTTGAAGTTTGGAGATTTTGAAGGAGAGTTGCTCCAAAACTCCACGTTAGGATCATTCATCTTCTTGGTTTCAAGAGGTAAGTGAAGATCCTGACCTTGTTTTTATGATTTATGAAGGTGTTATGAGGTTTTGGGAGAGAGTTGCATGAATAGGGTAAAAAGAGAGTTTTTGATGATTTTGTGAGAAAAGCTTATGTATGTGTTATGCTTTGCTGTTTGTTGGGGTTTTTAGGTAGTTTTTGACCCCTTTGAGCATATACTTGGGTGTATGCATGTTGAGGAATTGAGGTGGTTGAGTTTGAGGAAGATTGGTGCATTTTGGCGGAGGCAGAGCAAGTTTCTGCCTTGTTGATGAACTCAGGTTCGGCAGTCGAAGGTACATTCGGCTGCCGAACCCATGAGGAGGTGGCTTCGGCTGCCCAAGCTTGCCCCTGAGCATTTGGACTTTCGGCTCTGGAGGGGAGTTTCGGCCGCCGAAGGTGTCGCCGAAGGTTAGAGACTTTCGTCTCTGGAGTGCCTTTCAGCCCCTGAAACTTGCCCCCGAAAGGGTTCGGCTGCCAAAAGTAGAGATTCGGCCGCCGAAGGTGCTTGAGTTTCGGCTCTGGAGAGGACTTTCGGCCGCCGAACCTGTCGCCGAAAGTATCCTGTCCAGCCTTCCTTTGCATGCTTTGCATGGATGTTTGAGTGAGTGTAAGGGGATTCTTGGGGAGTTTCATAGAGTTATTCATAAGCTAGTTTGGTCCCTCATTTGCGTCCATCTGTGTAGGCACAGACTAGAGGAACCAGAGAGAGCAGCAGTGAGTACTGCTCCAGAGTTTACAGAGCCTGCAGAGTCAGTCCAGATAGCCAGAGGTGAGTGAAACTCAACTTAATTCTTTTAATTGAGAACTGAACTGTTTTTAGCATAATTCATGCATCATGAGTATGTAGTAGGTTGTTTGCATTAGAATCCACGAATATGTTGCATTGCATAGTTATTTGTTGATGTGGGTGAATGCTGAATGATCCAATAGTCTCTGAGAGAAGTCCAGGAGCCTTTAACTACGCCCTGGCAGGTATAGAGAAGTCCAGAAGCCTTTGACTACGCCCTGGCAGGTATAGAAAAGTCCAGGAGCCTTTGACTACGCCCTGGCAATGGTAAGTACACAGGTGTTATATACACATATACATATATGACAGGAAGACCAGGTGCTCGATTCTACGCCCTGGCACGGTAGAGCTACTGGGACTATGTGGTGACAGGTTTACCCTTGATGTGGATTGTCTGTGATATGATGCATTCCATAAGATCATGTGTTAATGACTTGTTTTACTGTTCTACTCACTGGGCTATAGAGCTCATCCCACTCCTTTAACCCCAGTCTTGCAGGTTCAGTGTACAGTGTACAGGGGAAGTCCAGCAGAGTACAGGAAGAGAGAAGAGTTTTGTAATAGAATATTGTGGACATGTAAGATTAAAGAGATGTAACAGTTGTGTAAAAAGTTAGAGTTGTGCTTGACTTAGTTATGTTTTGTGTTGTAAATCTTTTGTAAACATGGTCTGTTTATAACTGTTTTACAGAGTATGTGAAAAAAACCAGGCTTAACAGGTATGAATTAACCCATCTAGAGCAAGCTCTAGTCAGGGGTACAGAGTACAGAGATAGTGCATGCACAGGTTAAGTCTTGGTCCAGAGAAAAGTTTTTATTTTCACAGAAAATGTATGACCATGTATGAGATGTTACAGATACTCAGAGAGTATAGCAGGCTTGCTACGGGTTCTGGCGGCCTTAAGCCGATCTGAATCCTAGCGCCGGTGACAGTCCATTTTGGGGTCGTTACATTCTCAGTCTCTTTTTGCTTAATGCCACTTATCTCTCTTCTTATGCCTATGGCTTTAGAAATTGGGAAATATTTGTTCAGAAAAGCTCTAACCATACCATCCCAAGAGGTGATTGAATAGGGTGGTAGGTAAAATAACCAATCTTTGGCATAATCATCAAGTGAGAATGGGAATGCTCTCAGTTTCACATGCTCTTTAGATACGCCTTGCGGCCTCATGGATGAACACACTATATGAAATTCTTTCAAGTGCTTATGTGGATTTTCATTCTCCAAACCTCTGAATTTAGGTAGGAGGCGTATCAAACCTGTTTTGAGCTCAAAAGGGGCTGTCAATGGCGGATAGGTGATGCAGAGAGGTGCTTGATCGCCTATAGGGGCTGCCAACTCTCTCAGTGTTCTTTCTCTTGGTATTGGTGTCCTCATGGCTGGATTTTCTGGTATGAGTTCCTCATGAACAGCAGGTTCAGCATCTGCAGCAGGTTGTCTATTGATTTCAGCCCTCTCCGCGACTGTTTGGTCAAGTTCAGCAGGTGCTGATTCTGTTTATGCGATTGCTGGTTCCTTAGGGGCAGCAACTTCTGGTTCGGTGGTGGCTTGCTCCCAAAGTCGGCTTGCTTGCTTCCCAAGTCACTTGATTGTATGCTCAATTTCTGGATCGTAAGGAAGAGTTTCCTTGCGTCCAGCCTTGGTTATGAAAGAAAAATAAATTAGTTAAATCAGTTCCCTGGCAACGGCGCCAATTTTTGACTGTGCGGTTGTCGAAGCCGGTCAAAAATAATCTTTTTGGTTATCCACAATTTTATAATTGTAGATAGTGGTAAAGGGATCGAATCCATAGGAAATTGATACTCACCTATTCTTCTTATCAAAGACCAAGTAAATAAATAGACAATAAAAGTAAAATAGGGGGTTTTGAGATTGATGAACAAAACTAGAATTAAAAGCAATAAAGTAAAGCAAATAATAAAGTAAAAAAGATTCAAATATGAGAAAAGCTCTAGTTGAAGAATTAGATCCACTTCAGTTGTTGGGATTGATCATTGACACTTAGGTTCTTTTATTTTATTCAATAAATTAGTTATGGAGGTGGAAGACACTTCTCACCACCATATCCCTCCTTAAGCATAGATTAACTAGGGAATGTCCTCTAATTAATCACTAATCAACAAGTTGTCAAGGAACGTCCTTGGGCCTTTGGCATCTAACAACTGTCAATTACATTAAGAAATAGAGAGACATAATTCTAGCTACCCAAACGTATGGTGATATTGCTAGATCATGCAATTTCCTTAGTTTTTACACCAAGAGTTACTTATGTTTGAATAATTCAAGCAATTACGGACTTAAAACTATCCAAACTAACAAATTATTATTTTGCGATCAAGAATCAATGGACCCTATTGAACTAAACAACAAAGCAACAATGGAATTAAACATGAAATTCCATAAATATTGATAAATAAAAGATAAACAATATATGTTCAGATCTCTCAATCCATAAAATAACCAAAATTTCACCTAATCTTCAACTAGAAAAAGAGATTTCAGCCACTCATGGCTGAAACAAAATAAAAAATAAAAGAAAGAGAAGAGGAAAGAGGAATTGGCGGCTTGGAGAAGGAGGCGGCTTGCAATCCGAAGGTGTGGAGAAGAGTTGTGCGGCTTGCTTTGTGATGCTTTTATAGCTGAAAGTGTTGCCCTAAGTTTCCTTGAGATGGCTTTTGAATTTTGAATTTTAAATTTTGAATTCTTGGGAGGCAAGTGCATCTTCTTGAGATTTGGCTTCTTAAATAAGCTGAATTGAATGCTGAGGTGTCTTCACATTTTTAATAAGGGAAAGACTTTTTGAAGATTTGAAATTTGAATTTCAAATTACTCTGCTGACTGTACTTTCCTTAATTATCTTCACTTCAGCTGCAACTTGGCTTGGGCAAACCATGCTTGGTCTCCTTTATCCACTTTTAGGCAGTTTTAAGAGCATTTTCACCAAATTACCTCTTTACACCATTTTCTGCAAAATAAGATCAAAACCACTGAATTAGGCAAAGAATGTGTAAATTAACATTAATAAAAACATGATAAATGAGTCTGTTCAAAGTTTGTAATGCCCTACGGTTTGAGTTCGGTGCTTTCAATAACGTGGCAGAGTATGAAGTCTTAATAAATGGGATGCTAATAACAAAAGAAGTAGGGGTAACCGACCTTGCAATAAACAGTGACTCCCAGCTGGTGGTCAACCAGGTGACCGGGGCATACCAAGCAAGAGATACCACTATGCAAAAGTACCAGGCAAAGGTAAAAGCTGTAGAGGCTGAGCTCGGCGAGCAAGGAGTTACAATGCGGTATCAGAGAATACCCAGAGAAGAGAATGAGGAAGCAGACCTGCTCAGCCTTTTGTCTAAAGAAGAATTGGAACAACTTCTAGACGAGGTGTACATACATCAGTACCCCTGCCTACGAAAAACCCACTGTAGTAATGGAAATTGGGGAAGGGGAGAACTGGATGACCCCATACCTAGAATATCTAGAAAGGGAAAAGTTCCCAGAAGATAAAGCCGAGGCAAAGAAAATTGCAACCCGAGCTGCTAATTACCAAGCAGTAAGAGGAACCCTGTACAAAAGAGGGAAGTCTAGTCCATGGCTTCGATGTGTAGGCCCAGAAGAGGCAACTAGGTTTATGGAAGAGATTCACCAAGGAATGTGCTGGGCTCACGAAGGAGCAGGAACGCTGGCGAACAAAATTTTCAGGTAAGGATACTATTGCCCCACGGTTAAGAAGGAGATAGAGGAATTTGTCAGAAGATGCGACGTGTGCCAGAGATTCGCTAACGCAATCAACACTCCAGCCACCCCTTAATTCAGTATATCCAGTCCATGGACATTCTCGCAATGGGGCATAGATATCCTGGGACCTTTCCCCAAGACCACAGGACATAAAAAGTTCGTAGTAGTAGCTGTAGAATATTTTTCAAAGTGGCTAGAAGCTGAAGCAATCCTCACTATCACAGCGAGAAAAATGATAGACTTCGTCTGGGGCAACATCATCTGCACATTCGGGATAACGAGGGTGCTCATATCAGACAACGATAAGCAGTTTGAATGCAAGGCCTATAAGGAATTCACAAGAAACTTGGGCATATGGCACAAGTTCTCCTCAGTGGCCCACCCGCCAACTAATGGCTAGACAGAGGTTACAAACCGAGCTATCCTCTAGGGATTGAAGAAGCGACTGGATGGAGCGAAAAATAACTGGGCAGATGAGCTCAATAGCATCTTGTGGGCATTCTGGACCACACCCCGGACTCCAACGAAGGAAACACCTTTTGCATTGGCATTTGGTACTGAAGTTGTGGTCCCCATTAAGTTGCAAGTCTCCACTCACCGGGTCCGGTTCAATAGTGAGGACGCCAATGATGACAAGCTGAGGAGTAACTTAGATGTCTTAGAAGAGATAAGAGAAGAAGCCCAAGTTCGCACCGCTGCTTATCAACAGAGGGCAGCCCGCTACTATAATTAAAGGGTCAGGGAAAAAAGCTTAAAGGTGGGAGATCTGGCACTAGGAAAGCTAGAAGCCATAGGAAAGAGAGCTGCTGTGGGGAATTTAGCCCTAACCTGAGAAGGCCCCTTCAGAATAACCAGAGTTGTTAAACCGGGTGTATATAGAATTGAAGACCTACAGGGAAATTTGAAACCCCACGCTTAGAAAATCCAGTATTTAAAGAGGTATTTTCCTTGAATATACAGACAATGTAAATGAATGCTTGTATTCTAAAAAATATGAATAAAATAAGCAAGGATATTTGCATAAAAAAATGTCATTTCTATCATTATGTATCTGAACTCTCCTCAAAAAAGGAAAAAAAACAGGCACTAGGAGACCTCAGTGAGGTAGGTGACTGGACTCAGAAAATGAACCCCGTCACCACAAAACCGGTTGAGATGATGAAGCGACAGTAAGGCCAAAGAGCCTGAATCTTGCGCAAGACCTCAGTGAGCTAGGTGACCGGGCTCGAAAAATGACCCCCAGCACCACAAAATCGGCTGAGATGATGAAGCGACAGTAAGGCCAAAGAGCCTGAATCTTGCTCAAGACCTCAGTGAGGTAGGTGACCGGTCTCGAAAAATGATCCCCGGCACCACAAGGTCAAAAGACAGAATAAGCTCAAAAAGTTATCAGCCTCGAGCAAAGTGATACAAGACTGAGCTAAAAGGAAGACAGAGGTCAGCCAATAAAAGCGGTGGAGGCTGAGCTGGCCCCAGCATGAAACTAGAAAAGACCAGCTCGCCCTTAATAGACAAGATACTTCAAGAAGCAAAAATCACCCACCCCTTAGCTCAACTAAATAGACGAATTTGCTATTCAGCCCGGACTATTCCGTAATGAACGAAGTACCCAAACAAAGTACGAAAGGTAACAACTGGGAACGCGGTTCAGACTTGGATGATTACTAGAAAAGGGCACGAAAAAAGGGCTGGATGCTCTGAGTCCACAACAGAAGCAAAGACTGAAACTGCCTAAGGTATGAAACCTGTCTTAACCAGCTTATCTCTCTAAAGGTCACATATAGCCGAGCTCAGCTTGATGATAAACCCCAGATTAGGCCAGTTCAATTAACAAAGGCATGAAAGGAGAAGTCTAACCAGTTACTCATAGTTAAATAAGTTAAAGGTGTATTGATAACACATATTGTCAAAAGTCTTCTTTACTGTTATGAATTAAGTAAACTTTATAAGTCTAGTAGAAGAAAAGACCTCAAAGAGGCATAGGTAGATCGGCAAAGCTAGTGAAATAATTTGAGTAGAAAAACAATCTAAGTATAAATAAAAGCATGAGCCATAGACAAATTTCATCCACCCCCTAAACACATGTTCCCAGATCATCACAAATGTTTAGACAGTAGAGGGAAGGGACAGAAAAATAAAAGGAAGAAAGACAACACAAGCATGAAAAAGAAATCATAGCCTTTGTTTATTTATTGATTCATCAGTAGTTACATTTGGCAAAATAATACGAAGAGGCTCAACCTCAGTAATTACATTATTATCTATACTAAGTACGTTGTCGCCCCCTGGGAGTTTGGCATCCTCTGTAGGCAGCTCGTCATCATCACCCTCCACTAGAGACCCCTGAGGCCCGTCACCCTTTCCTCGAGGTCTAGTTGGCAAAGAAGAAGTATTCTTAGGCAAGGGATTATCATTCTCCCCATAGTGCACCTCCTCTCCATCGGAATCTACTTCAGGGGCTCAGAGCCGGGCTAATGGGGTGGAAGGGGCATCCCTAGCCTCCTTCAGACCCTAGTTGAACCAGGAGGTAAACATACAGAAAGCTCTATACCATACCATGTTTTTCATTATATCAGAAGCTTTGAACTTCGCAAGTCGTGCCTCACAGGCCTCCTCAATCTTAGCTTTCAGCTCAGGAGAGTCTTTATAACGTTGGAGATGACTCTCACAGGCTTGCCTGATCTCAGCTTGTAACTCCAAAGAGTCCTTGTATTCCTATAGACGCTCTTCACATGCCAACCGGACCTTGTTCTCAGTGAGTTTGGCATCCTCAAGCAGGGCAAAACATCTCCCCTCCATGACCTTGACCTTTTGGCAGAGCTGTTGTTGCTGAAGTTTTGATTCCTCTGTTGCCAAGGTCAAGACCTTCAAGTCCTCGATGCGCTTGCTGAGCTCTTGCTAGAGAATGAAAATTCGAGCTAGGGCCTCTTCCTTCTGGGATTTTACCGTCTTGAAATAAGCTTGGGCGTTGTCACGATCTGCTCTGACTGCCTCACATTCACACCAGGCCTCGTCTCTTTGGGCCACAGCTTCGTCCCATGCTTGTGCAGTTTTGCTCTCTTTTGGGCAGATTTAAGGCCATTTTTGCCAAATTACCATTTTACTCCATTTTCTGCAAAATAATATCAAAACCACAAAATTAGGCAGAAAATGTGTAAATTAACATAAATATCAATATGGAAAATGGGTCTAAATTTGGCTCTATCAATCAACCTAAGCATTGACATAATGGTAAGCTAATAATTTTGAGTTTGGGCTTACCAAAGTCAATTATGGCACCTGAAATGTGTCTAGGACATCTGAAAATGGTGAAAAGGACTATAATATTGATCTATTTTGGATATCAGTCTCGAAAACCACACATTCAGACTAAAATTGCAGTCCGAAATGCTGATAGAATTTCTCCAAAATGAAGGTACCTACACGAAGTCCATAACACCACAAGTAAGAATATAACTTTATTTTATGGTAAACACGACTCTAAGAGCCTGAAAACTCACCGTCAAGCTTATAGGTCTTTAAAATTTTTTGGTATCGAAAAATTATGAAATTGGTGTCTACATGAAGTTCTATACGAGTATAACACGCTAGTGGCTTCAGATTTTTGATAGGAAAATTTATCCTCAAATTTAAAAGATGATTGTTAGAGTAGGCTAGGTGCAAAGCATGTTAAAAGTCACATGTGAAATAAATGAGAATACTTATTTCGCATCTCTCTCTCAGACTCCCAAGTGCACTCCTCTACAAACTGGTTCCTCCATAAAACCTTAACCATAAGTATCTATTTTGACCGAAGTTGACGTATCTAATAATCCATTATAGCCACAGGGTGCTCCTCATAAGATAGGTTCTCATTAATTGCTACTGAGTCTAGTTGTAATACATGTGATGGATCTGATATATACTTCCTCAGCATTGAAATGTGAAACACCAGATGAACATGTGAGAACTCTGACGGTAACTCTAATCGATAAGCAACTACCCCAACTCTATTTTTCATTTCAAAAGGACCCACATATCAAGGTGCCAACTTACCTTTCTTTCCAAACCTCATCACACCCTTTATAAGAGAGACCTTCAAATATACATAATCTCAACTGCGAACTCCACATCTCACCTATTAGGGTTTGAATAACTTTTCTGTCAACTAAAAGCTATTTTTAAGCATTCCCAAGTCAATGGTACTTTTTCTGCTGTATACTAAACCAAATCAATATCATTGACTTTATCTTCACCAACCTCTATCCAACATAAGAGAGATCTACATTTTCTTCCATAGAGAGTCTTATAAGGTGCCATACCAATGCTTGAATGATAACTGTTATTATAAACAAACTCCACCAATGGTAGTTGATCATCCCATTAGACACCAAAATCCATAGCATACATACGAAATATATCTTCTAATGTTTTTTTAGTCCTCTCAGACTATCCATCAGTTTGTGGGTGGAAGGCTATACTAAAATTTAAGCGGGTGTCGAGTGCCTCCTGTAGCTTCTTCCAAAATCGAGAAGTGAATTAAGATCTCCTATCTAATATTATAGAAGCTGGAACTCCATGCAATCGAACGTTGTCCCGAATGTACAACTTAGCATCTTGAGCAACTGAAAAGGTCACCTTCACAGGTAAAAAGTGAGCTAATTTAGTCAAACGGTCTATGATCAACCATATAGAGTCATATCCTTTATAGTACGGGGTAAATCAGACACAAATTCCATAGTGATCATTTTCCATTTCCATTTTGGAATAGGTATCTCATGTAGCTTCCTTGAAGGCCTCTAGTGTTCAAACTTCACTTTCTAACATATTAGGCATTTAGACACAAAGTCTGTAATATCTCTTTTCAAGCCATTCTAACAATATCTACCTTTTACATCATGATATATTTTTGTGGACCCAGGGTGAATAGTATAGGAGTGTAGTGTACTTCCTGCATGATCTCATCTCTCAAGTCATGTACATCAAGCACACATATCCTTAACCTTTGCATGAGAGCACCATCACCATCAAATTCAAAGTCACAGTCTTACCCTGTTGTACCTCTTCTATAATCTATATTAATTGTGGGTCCCTGTATTGTGAATTTTTTTATTCTATCTCTAAGGTTTGGTCGTACTCTAAAGTGTTTTAAGATTGCACCTAACGCAGATATATCAAATATCAAACCTTGGTCCATGAATTCATATAATTCTTATATCAAAGGCCTTCTTTCTACTGTTATATGTGCAAGACTACTTGATGATTTCCTACTCAAGGCATCTGCCACTAAATTAGCTTTTCCAAAGTGATACTAAATAGTGCAATCATAATCCTTCAGAAGTTCCATCCATCTTCTCTATCTTAAATTTAGATCCCTTTGTTGGAAGATGTATTTTAAACTCTTGTGGTCTATATATATCTCACACATCTCCCCATAAAGATAGTGTCTCCATATCTTTAATGCAAAGATCACAGCCGCTATTTCAAGATCATGGGAGAAATCTTAGATAGAAGGTAAAAGGGTCATAAACTTTGGATACTTGATTCGTGCAAACAGAGCGACGATGGTAGACAATCTTGGTATCTATAAGAAGCTTGTGAGGATAGGAATTTAAAAGGACCAATCTTCCTTGAAATGGTGGTAAGGAAAGGGAGAAATCAAAGAGAGAGAGAGAGAGAGAGAGAGAGTAAAGAGAAGAAAGGAAAAGAAAAGAAGAACAATAGAATGAAGGAGAAGAGGACATCACATAAAGGAAAAAGAGTGAGTTGATTCGATTCAAACGGTCCCATGCAATTTTTTTTTCAATTCAAAATTTTATTTCTAGTCTTTTAGCTTTACCCTAGTACTGTAAATAAGTTTAGAAAAAATCGTGGAAGTTTTAAAAAGTTTTTAGAACTTTAAAATAATTTTAAAAAATTAAATTTTTACTAATAATAAAATAAAATAAGTAAAAAAAATTTGGGTCATTACAGTTGTCATGAGCTAGAGTACTCACTAAAGGGAAATTGGGGATTCATCTAGTAATGTACTCAGTGTTGAGGGTAAGGCAGGAGTAATTTGATAAGAGACTATAGTTGTTAGTGTATTTGCCGTAGGCCATTATCTTGAACCTTTTTGTATGTCATTTTGGTTATTAATAAAAGAGATTTTATTATCATCATTATTTGTTTGCATGTTACATAATAATGATTAACATCCCTAGTTACTTATTATTATGTTGATAATAATGAAATATAACTAGTATGATTATTGATTGATAATCATGAGATGATTATGTATGTGTTAATATAATTCAATAATCATAGATACTTGTTAGAGAATAAAGTATTGGATGGACCCGCATTGAGATCATTACATAGGTTATTGTCTTAAGTGAATCTCAAAGTAGTTATGTCTTAATCCATTGACTTGAGATTGTCATAGTTTTCACTATAAGGACTGTTATGTTTTGACATAACCAAACATTGTCTTTAATCGAATAATCATAAAGGTTATGATTGAGCATAATAGAAATTATGTAGAGGATATTGAACAATCAAGATAGAATTTGTCCCTCTCTTTGAGAGAGATATCTTCTGGGCCCCTCGATAAGTGAGACTGAGGAATACATGGCCGTGCTCAAATGATTTGATAGTGTGATTAATATCATTTGGTTTTATCAGTCTATTTAGAGATCGAGAAATTACAAGTTTGAACATTATAAGTTTGACATTGACCATGACTTATATTCAAACTAGATATCGTGTGACAAATGGATTAATACATGTTCTATTTATTAGGTTTTATCGAACTATCGATCCTCATATTAATTGAGTAGTCATAATGTCTTACTAGAGGCCGCTTATGATTTATGGGCATGGTGGGACTGGGCCTATTGCCAATTAATGTGAGCCTATTGGGTCACACACAAAAAACGTCGTTGATGTGCTATGTCATATTAATGGATGGGCTAAAAGCCCATTAGTATAATTAATAATAATAAAGAGGTTATTATTATTAATATTAATTATTTATTATTATAAGATAATAATATTTAAAAGATCTACAGTTTATCTGTAACTGTTACAGATAAAAGATTTTTCAGTTTCCTTTATCAAAACAAACTATAACGTAAGATATTTGAGTAGTTGCGAGATTGTGATAGTTGGTTATGAACACAACTCTTTTACAAAAAATTGTGTAGGAAAACAAAAGACTGAAAACGAATAAAAACTTCTTTTCCGAATTGTGGGAGTAACGTTTTTGGAGAAATCGTTTTTGAGTCTAACAGATTGGGGAGCACATAGCTTTTCCATCTTTGAGAGAGCTAGCACTCTAGAAGGATAAAAGACGTTCATGTGGATACCATTGAGAGTGTTCGTTTCAAAAGCAGCACTATCAGTCCGGAATAGTATCTTCTCATCGAGTCTAATAGGTTAGTCTCTTATCATTCTTTTCGAAATAAACGAAACACTCATATCCTGTGAAGAAAATCAAAGATTTTTATTTTTGCACTGCGTGTTTTGGGTTGCAGTAATCTCTGGCTTTTTTAAAAATAGTAAACATGGTCGATCAAAGTCAAAGGGGAAGGGAAATCTCATGGCAGAAACGTGTTTGTTTATTGGAGCTATGGTGAAAAGGGAAACTTTAAGAAGGATTGCCTTAAATCTAAGAAGAAGAAAGACCAAAAGAACAAGTCTCATGAAGATGATAATTATGTATATTCTGCAGATGACATCGGTGATACTTTAATTCTTAGTGTGGACAGTTCAGTTGGTTATTTTTTACCAGTTTCGACAACCGCACAGTCAGCCAACTTCATCAACTTCCACGCCATTAGGAGAGTGAAATTTGAACGCTTCATTTAAATTTCAATTTAATTTTTCTCATGAAGAGCAACATCATACCAATCAATTCACTCAAACGATAGCACCATCACCAAGTGTATCTCAATATCTAGATGCAATGTCACATTAATATACCATTTCAGCTTTTAATGCATCTATTTCAACATACCATGATATGCAAAGGCACATGATACGCAAGGCACATCCTACGCTAAACATTCTTTTAGTGACTTTTATCAATCTATGACATTTCAACCGTTTATTTCTATGCAACAAGGTGAGATGAATTAATAAAAATGTGGAGTCAAAAGGAGAGGCAAAAGGTCCTTCAGAAGGGCAACAACATGATATTAATAAAAATGTGGAGTCAAAAGTAGAGGCAAAAGGTCCTTCAGAAGGGCAACAACATGATATTCAAAGAAATCCATGTGTAAAAAGGCCTCCACGTTGGGTATTGGAGGGCACTTAGGAGGATATTAGTTACTTTGAAATATTTTATTATGTATTTTTTGGATTACTTTTTTCGTAAAAACAGTGAATTAACTCAATTTATTCTCTACACTTCAATAATAATAGTAATAAATTATTAAAATAATAAATTATCATGATTTCATAATAGTAAATTATTAAAACAATGAATAATTTTTATTCTAAAACTTATTTGTTATAAAATAAGATAAAATGAAAAAAATTTACAATTTAACATGCGTGTAATTTATTATCTTCTTTAATTGTAAAATAAATGAGTAATAATTATTTTTTAATTTTATTGCAGACAATGTAACACATGACCCAAGAAAAAAGTAAATGAATAGAGCATAAAATGAAACTCACAAGTAATAGCAACTGTGATAGGTGGCGAAAATGTCGAGAGAATGGATCTAGATAGCAACTGTGATGAGTGACAGAAATGTCAAAAGAATGGATCTATAGTTAATATTGCACATGAAAATGCTAATTAAAGTGGCATTTTCGGAGGTATTTTGCTTTTGAAAACACCACTCACAGTGATATTTTCAGGAGAATTAATTACTCTTGAAAATGTCACTCGAAGTGGCGTTTTCAAAAGCTAAAATGCCACTATGAGGGGCATTTTCAAGAGTCAAATCATCTCGTTAACCCTAAATGACGTTTTCAAGAGCGCATAAATGACGTTTTCAAGAGTGCATATATTTCTGCAAAATGCTATTTTAATTGGTATTTTTCTAAATGAACATTATTCTTGTAAATTGTTGAAATTTATATTATTTTTATAATTTATTTTTAAATTTACATTATTTAAATAATAAACTCTTTATACTAGGGACATTAAGTATAATAATAATAATTATTATTATTTTCAAAAAATATAATTTTAAAAATTATAAAAACTAAATATACATGTTTTTAAAAAATTAGTTTGTACCCTTATATCTTTTTATTAGAGTTTAACACCTCATTTTTTATAAAAATATAACTATTTAATCTTTATAATTTATATAAAATAAAAAATAAATAGTTATATTTTATAAAATATAACTATTTAATTTTTAAATGTTATTTATAACTGTATTTATAGATTAAATAATTAAATATTTAATGTTAATAACCAAAATGTCATAGTATTAACTAAGGTATGGAGGGAAATTATTCATTCGCTGATTGCAAAAACTATATTAAAGATATGATGAACATAATTCAAACGGTACAAGAAATCAAGGAAAAGAGAAGAGAAGAGTGTTGCTTCTCTTAGAGCAGAGCTACTTAACAAGAAGAAACCATTACCAATAAGGAAATTGCCGTTAACTGTCGTGAGACCAAAGGTAATTTGTGCTATCGAGGGCTGGCTTCGACTTTATCACACAACGATCCAACGACCAAAATCAATCAATATTTCTGAAGCTTCCAACTTCTAACTTGGCGAAATTATTTTCCAATCCCACAAAATTGCTCATAACTTTAGGCCACTTAACTTCTTGGGCCATCTTCAAATTGCACTAACTTTATACAAAGAAATGAGACTGTAATTTCGCGACTTCAACCAATCAACCTCAACTAAGTAATTTGGTCAGAAATTGACCTTTTTTAAAAAATTTTATGCTATTAGTTTTAAAAGACTACATTGATATTACAGACAACGGATCGGGTATTTTCGGGTACTCGATCCGATCGAACCGTAATAAAACGGATTTAGGTAGTTATAATTGGATTTGGATCGGGTTCAGATTTTAAAAATAATACCCATTGCGGGTTCGGATCGGATTTGAGTTTTATATATAGGGTACCCACTACCCGAAACCGTTTATATAAATAATTAATTTAATATAAAAAATATATTTTATAATAATATTTATAAATTTTTTTATATATTTTTATTTAAAAATTTAAATTTAAATATTCTTTAAAAATATTAAATTTTTTAAATAAAAATTATTAATGAAAAATATTTTTTTATATAAATTATTAATTAAAATATATAAAATTAAACGAATTCGAATTTTATTCAGATAATAATAATCGGATTTGGGACGAATTCAGATAATTTAAATTAATTTTTAATTAAATTTAAAACGGATTCAGATATTACTAAATCCAATTCGAATTCGGATTCCAGTAGCTTAATTTTTGCGGGTAACCTACTCGATTATATCCTAATTTGCACGTAACTAATCAAGTGCACACAACCACACGGTGTAAACTGGTCAACTCACACGAGACGACAAAAAATTAAAGACATGTCATTTTCATCTGCGGAAGCCTTATTGTTGGTGATCATGGTCTCTTCCTTTTCTCCCATTTACCACCGTCTGTCCATGAGAATCACACACTTGAGTCTTTATCTTGCACCCGAATCTCCTCGTCAGGGAACTTCCCCATCCACGTGGGCCCTCTTTATCAATTTTCTGGATCACTTTCTTCATTGTCGAACATTCCTTTTCCAGTTGATGCACCCGCGTCCTCATACTATCCATATCTAGTCGCAGCACCTGATTCGCCCTCACTGCTGTCCTCCAAGGACTTCTGCTTTCCTCTGCCTCCCCTGCTCCTGCTGCCACTGCCGGTATTGTTCCCTCCTCTACCCCTTCTTGTTCCCGTCTTAGAACCGACGGTCTCGCAGAATTCTGCGGCGTTGCATTTGCCGCGATTAATTTTCCGGCGATTGCGTGTCGGAGTTGTAATTGTTCGAAAAACAAAACTTGAACTACCGCCCGCAGCGGAAGCCGCTCGTTTTGTGCAGCGTGCGTGCATGCCTCCAATGTTAGCTTTTGGCAGTCCATCACTCTACATATCTTCTCCTTCTCTGCCTGTGATATCCATGGATGCGCCTTTAACACAGAGAGAGTTAGGAGATCGAAGGATAAAAACAAAAAAAAAAAAAGAAAATCAAAATCTGTTACGTCAATTGTTAGTTACCTTGATATAGATGTCGACGGCTCTGTAGAGACCGTCGTGGAAAAGCCTAGCTTGCTCCGGTAAAACGATTGCCAGATTGTAGAATCTATCAGGTTTCAGGTTCGCATCTGAAGCAATTTCAGCCAGATAACCATCGATTAATTTTCCGACGAGTATCAAACACGACGATATCACATTGTGATCACCATCCTCCTCCGCTTCAATTCCAGATGCATTTCTTTCTTCCAGTCCATCCAGGCAGTAGATTAAGATTCTCTCCAAGCAATCTACATCGTATAAATTCTCGTCAAGTTTTGAATAGCTAGGAATCAATAGCTCATCAAGAGTAGCATGCTCCAGTTGTGAACCAATCTTCTTTTCCAATGCGGAACGACACGATTCGGATGCGTTTAATATGTTCGCAGTTCTTAACAAGCCGAAAAGAAACCTTGTTGTCGTGGAAGATTTGGAGCTTCTCTCCCGTGGAAGATTTGAAATTATGGTCTCTAATATCTCTCTATGCTCGCTCTCTGAGGCTATAGATGAAGACGAAAATGGCTTCCGGTTCAATCTCGATATGCCTGGAATATACTTCTTCGCATAGTAAATTAAGCAGCTCTCTATGATATCTGGGCTAGGATCTCGCGCTCTCATGGCAAGAATCAATTGCTGAAACAAAGGCAAGCTCAAAAGCGACAATGGTTCAAGCCATGAGTCAGCATTTGTACCTCTACCAACAGAGGTGGCAGCGATGGAGGCAGAGACGGCTCCCTTTCTACCCACCGCTGATTCAATCCCATTCCATAAGGCCTGATTGGATGTGGCTCTATTGTCATTAGCTTCATCACTAACCGGCCAACCAAAAGAAGCAGGATCAGCGGAGGAAGCTCTGGAAGCAAAGGAATCGATGCACCGCTGCACAATGCCTAAGGTCTCTGCAAGAGGCATTACTTTCTCGCATGATTTTAATGCTTTTATAGACCCCTTGAGACTCTTGAGCACATATTGAGAAAGAAAACGCTCTGTCTTGGAAATCAAATTGTCTTCAGAATACTCTTCCGTCATCTCAAGAAACTCTCCAGCGCAGCGAAGCGGGGCAACGGTGGAAGAATTGAGGTCGACCTTAACGCCATAGCAGAACTTCGCGGCCATCTCAAAAGTTTCAGAGCCGCCCGGGAAATTCGGAAGCGAAATCTGACTGTGTACTTCCTCGATTTCATCTCCTCCAGGTACACGCTCTTCCCCTTCTGCTTCTCCTATTCCTGCCGTGGATGTTTGTTTTGTCTCTTGCTCAGTTATTAGTTGGTGAAGCTTTCGACTTTTTGACATCAAAGGAAACTGAACCAAACCATCACCAAACAAAAAGAAAGATGAACATATAGATTGGCATTAGGCCTTTGATAGGATTGGACTACAGTGATAGATAGGGTTTTATGGGTATAATTAGCTAGGCTGACCTTGTGGAGATGAAAGCTCATATCTTCCACCTCAATTACAATGTCACTCGGCAACCCAGTAGTGCAAAACCTGCGAGAAAATAATTGAACAAATATAAGACCATAGTTGGTTGATTTTAAGGGGAATATGAACAACGGATAGCTCTAACCAAGCTTGCCCCTTGGAGCTGGGCTTCCCAGCTGCCATTGCCCAGTTCTGGTAAAGAAAATCTGTTCCAGTTTAGACACTTGGTAGAGAGCTAAGCTAGAACCATGAGTACAGAAGCGGGAGTCTTTACGGATGTGATATTTAACTCTTGTTCTGTTGAAAGAAGATAAAACAGATGTGTTTTTTGCTTCCGCTTCTGCTACAGATTTAATCGTTTAAAGAGAATTTTCTTTAGAAATGTAAGCTCCAAACGGACAAATAATATTAGAAAGCTCTAACCCATTTCGAAAAAAAAATATATTAGAAAGCTCCAACAGATTTGGAAAAACTGCATCAACACACTATTTCTTTACCCAAAGTTCCCTTGTCTTTCTACGAAGGAAAAATTATTATCATTGTGTATCATGGAAAAAATTTATTAATTAGTTTAAAAATATACTTAAATATTTTTAAAATTTTATAAAATATATTAATTAATTATTTTATTAATTTTAACTACCAAATATCACAAAAAATATAAAATATTTTTAATATTGATTAATTAATAAAATTCTTATAAAATTAAAAATTTAATTAATTTTTTTTTAAATTATATAAATTAAATAATAAAACACTTAATAATTAATTTTAATAAAATTATTAATTAATAAATTATTTTAAAATATTAAAAATTTATTAATATATTTTTAAAATTAAATAATTAATTAAATAATTAATTTTTTATGACAAAATAATCGCGTCAAATCTCTGGACCACTCCTAATTCCCCGCTCTCTCTCTCTCTCTCAATATACCACTCTCTTTTACAAGAAAGGAAGAATTTCTAGAAGAAAGGAAGAATTTCTGGAAGAATTTCTAGAAGAATTTCATTCCTTTGTTAAATTAAAAAGGTCATCATTACCTTAGGCAAGTTATTGCTTGCTTTTTGCCTAAGTTACGGGATAATTTACTAATTTAAAATTTTACCATATCATACGGGACAAGGCAGCCTTCGCTCAATCAATCCAAGTACAAGTCGACGGTAATGTACTTCATTAATAGAATAGATTTTTAGATCTTGATTGATTCAAATGATTTAATTTTTAAAAAGTAAATTTTTTAAAAGGTAACTTAACTAGATTAGGAAAAATTATTGTCAAGTAAAGAAATGTCTTCAATTTTTTAAAAAATTAATTAAAAATATCAAACAAACAGATTCGATAATAACACTTTCTGAAAACTTAAAGTTATCTAGTTGAATTAATCCCAATCAAATAAAACTATAATTATGAGAGATTAGTCTACCAAGTCAAGTCACTCAATACGTCTATTTATTATATTCTCATTTACTAATTTTTTTATAGTTGAAAATTGAAGTAGGGAACTTCTTTTCCTCTTTAAAAATAGAGGTCTTTCATTAAAAGGGCTGAAATCTAAAAGAAGTACAAATAAAACTCAATTCAAAAGTTTAAAGAATAAGACCATATGATAGAGAACTATTTAGACTCCGTTAGAAGTTTTAATCAATATCGTTTGATTAAAACGAAATAAGAGAAAAATAAACTAAAAGACTAAAAGTTTTATTAAAATTCCTCAAAAATTGAAAAGTGAGTTTCTAATAGCCAATGGAGACTATTTATAATAGATAACAAAACCCTAATATGTAAAATTATGAAAATACCCAAAATATCTAAAAAAATAATTAAAATGTAAAATTGACTCCCTAAACGATAAATTTCCATATCGAACTTAATGACAGGCCTGTGGCTATTGTCACACTTTTGAAAGTCGTGTGTGGGTCTCTATCAGACGTCGATAACAAAAGTTAGATCTGGTCCAAGTCTGCCGTAAAGTTCAAGACTAATTGCTTCATGTCATTCTCTTCCACTTGTAAAGAACTCGACCTCGAGTTGTCATCAGTAGGGTAGTACTGAAATAGATCCACTACGTTAAATGTCTTGGAAATTTTCATCTCATGTGGGTGGTAAAAAACATAGGCATTATGATTAATCTTCTGAATGATCCGGAATGGACCAATCTTCTTGGCATCAAGTTTTTTCTGTCCTCCACCATACTCCTTGTGTAAATACACCATAACTTGATCACCGATACTGAAGGACTTGAAACGCCAATGTTTATCAGCCGTACCTTTATATTTGTCATTGGCTTCTTTAAGGCATTGTTGTACCTGTTTGAAAACATCCACGTGTTACTTTGCCAAGTTGCTTGCTGCAATACTATTGTGAGAACCTGTAGGAAGGGCAATAAGATCAACTGTATGCGCTGGGACTTTTCTGTACATAACAACAAACGGTGATATCTTTGTGGAGCTATGGACAGCACTATTGTAAGCAAATTCTGCTTGGGTAAGAGCAAGATCCCAAACAGTTTTCTTGTTATTGCAGATGCAGCGCATAAGATTGCCAAGCATGCGATTCACCACTTCAGTTTGTCCATCAGTTTGGGGATGTGCAACACTGCTATATCGAAGTTCAGTTCCATAATATTTCCATAAAGTCACCCAGAAGTGAGCTAGAAACTTCACATTTCTGTCAGAACTAATGGTCTTAGGGACACCATATCAGTAAACAATCTCTTAGAAAAACAGTTTTGCTATATGAGAAGTATCATTTGTTTTCTTGCAAAGAATGAAATGCGCCATTTTGGAGAACCTATCAACAACAACAAAAATTGAATCAGATCCACGTTGAGTACGTGGAAGACCAAGAACAAAGTCCATAAATAAGTTCTTCCAAGGATGTGTTGGAATAGGCAGTGGAGTGTATAAGCTTGTATTCTGCGAATGTCCCTTCTAAGTTTGACACACTGGGCACTTCTGAACCATCCGACCTGTATCCCTTTTTAATTGTGGCCAGTAAAAATGCTCCTCTAATCCAGCAATAGTCTTGTCACGCCCTAAATGACCACTCAAAACTCCTCCATGAACCTCCCAAATCAGCTTTTTTTGCAAAGAAGATCGAGGAATGCATAACCTGTTCTCCTTAAAAAGAAAGTCATCATGTATCAAGAACCCATCAGTAGGCTGGTGAGTCTAGACTCCAGCCCATATATCAGCAAAGTCATCATCTGTAGCATACAAATACTTAAAGAATTCAAAACCTACAACCTCTTGATTAACTGTCATCAACAGAGTAGCCCTCCTACTCAAAGCATCTACCACCTTATTACTATGGCCAGCCTTATGTTTGATGACATAATGAAAGGCTCCAAAGTAAGTTGCCCATCGAGCATGCATCTTATTCACATGTTTTTGAGCTTTAAAATGAATCAAAGATTGATGATTTGTGTGAATAATAAACTTTCGCCCTATCAAATACTGCTCATAAGTTTTAACAGCCCGAAATATTGCATATAGCCCCTGCTCATAAGTATACCACTTCTTTCTAGCTTCATTCAGTTTCTCACTAAAGAAGGCAATAGGCCTTTTAGATTGTGACAACACTCCACCAATCCCAACTCCACAAGCATGATATTCAACCTCAAACAGTTTATCAAAATCGGGTAGAGCAAGAATAGAGGCAAAAGTAAGCTTATTTTTAATTTCTTCAAAGCTCTTGTTGGCAGCTTCAGTCCATGCAAATTTATGCACTCTCTCTTTCTTCAAACAATCTGTTATAGGGACAATGATGCTATTGAAATTTCTGATAAACCGTCTATAGAAAGTAGTAAGGTCATGAAAACTGCGAACTTCAAAAATAGTTTTGGGGATGGGCCAATTCTGTATTGCTTCTACCTTCTTCTCATCAACATGTATCCCTTCTGCACTAATAATGAACCCCAGGAACAGAATGCGCTCCGTCATATAAATGCACTTCTTAAGATTAATAACCAGCTCACTTTCTTGCAAGGCTGTCATGACTTGACGGAGATGCTGTAGATGTTCTTCCTCACTGCGACTAAAAATCAAGATGTCATCAAAATAAATAACAATAAATTTGCATAAGAAAGGACGCAAAACCTTATTCATGAATCGCATAAAAGTGCTAGGTGCATTCGTTAAATCAAAGGGTATAACCAGCCACTCATACAAGCCTTCCTTAGTCTTGAAGGCAGTCTTCCATTCATCTCCCTCCTTGATCTGAACTTGGTGATAGCCACTTTTAAGGTCAATTTTAGAAAAGACTTTAGACCCGGATAGCTGATCCAGCATGTCATCCAATCATGGAATAGGAAATTGATATTGAACTGTAATTTTGTTGATGGCCCTGCTATCCACGCACATTCTCCAAGTCCCATCTTTCTTTGGAACTAATAGGGCAGGTACTCTGCAGGGGCTAATGCTCTCCCGAATATGCCCCTTCTTCAGTAATTCTTCCACCTATTCTTGGAGGATTTCACTCTCCTTTGGACTCATCTTGTAATGAGGCAGATTCGATAATTTTGATCTAGGAATGAGATCAATCTGATGTTGGATATCCCACAAAGGTGGAAGCTTAAATGATTCCTCCACTATCTTAGGAAACTCCTTCAACAGCTCTTTGACGGGTGGTGGTAAAGATGGTGCATCCCCCATTGTACCTTTTGCTCTCACCAATAAAGTCAGTATGCATCCAGATTTCTCAACTGCGCCTGATAGCCTCTGCACTCCCGTGGAAACATCAACAACATTCTTCACTTCCACTTTAGAATGTTTAGCAGAACCGGAAGGCAATATAGTAATCTTCTTTTGATTCCACGTGAACATGTATGAATTCTCCTTCCCCTTATGCAAAGCATCAATATCGAATTGCCAAGGGCGACCTAGCAAAATACCACAACAATCCATATCCACAACATCACAATTAACAAGTTCAGTATAAGATTTACCGATCGAGATAGGCACGTTGTAGATTCTGTTGACCTCAATTTTCGGACCTTCCATAATCCATCCGACTTTGTATGGCGAAGGGTACGGCTGTGTAGGCAACTGCAATTTCTCCACCGATTGCTTAACTATCAGATTCTCACAACTGCAGCTATCTATAATTAGCCTGCAAATTGCCTCTCCTACTCGACACTTTGCTTGGAAAATCTTCCTCCTTTACGTCTCATCTTCCTGTTTTGTTGAGCATAAGATTTTCTTCAACACATAGGTGACCTCTCCATCTTCAGTACCAGCAATAGATCCGTCATCGTCATCCACTTCCTCGTCAGTTTCAGCCACTTGCTCAACTATATTGACCTGTCAATGATCAGTATTAACTCCTCTACGTTCTGGACAATTATTTGATCGATGACTAGGTTGTCTGCAGCGGTAACATATGTCTCCCATTGGCTTCTGATAAAGATTAGTTCTGCCTCCTTTGTCTGTTATAGTGGTAACTGCCTTTCCCTTATTGTCTCTTCTTTCTTCCATGGTATTCTAAAGATTGCCAGAATTTACAACCTTAGAAGGCTGCCCGCTATAATTGCCTCTATACTGCTGCGTCCCTGTTGAACTAGAATTTCTGTAATTGAAATTTCGGTTGTATTGCTATCGTGGCTGCCAATCAACACGCTCTTCTGCCCTTTTTGCCATCTCAATAGCGTCTGCCAAGGTGAAAATCGCAGCTACTCCCATCATACAACGAATTTCGTGATTCAGGGCCCTTTGATAATGAGCAACCTGTTGGGCTTCGTTCTCACAGTTTTCACACCTCGCCTGCAACCTCAAAAACTCCTCGGTATATTCATCCACCCTTCGGTTTCCCTATACACAGTCATGATACCGGTTATACAAAACCTGAGCGTGATCGCTAGGCAAGAACCGTTGTTCAAATATCTGCTTCATCAACACCCAGTTTTGTATGGGTTCCAGCCTCTTCCGATAGCGTTCATTTTGAATCGAATTCCACCAGACTATTGTACCCCCTTTTAACTTAGAGGCCACAATCGAAACCTTGCGATCCTCTTCCACATTCATAACCTCGAAAAAACATTCAACCTCTGCCAGCCAATCAAGAACAGATTCCACATCAAGCGAACCAGAAAGGTTTTGAAGGTCTATTTTGATCTTGTAACCTTCCTGATAATTCTGATGGAGATTTGCAGGTACAGGATTGGCAACCACAAGATTGGCGGCCACAGGATTGGCGACTGAGGGGTGTGTGGCTGCAGCGGGTTGGTGGAGTCTTTGCTGCAGGGTCAGCTGTCCGATCATCTCCCTCAATTCTGCCAAAGATGCCTCAATCACAGCAAGTCGTGCCTCTTGGTTATCTACCATGTCGAACTTAGTTCTGATACCAATATGATAAAGGACTATTTAGACTCTGTCAGGAGTTTTAACTAATATTGTTTGGCTAAGACGAAATAAGAGAAAAGATAGGCTAGAAGAATGAAAGTCTTATTGAAATTCCTGAAAGATTGAAAAGTGAGTTTCAAATAGCCAATGGAGGCTATTTATAATAGAAAACAAAACCCTCTCCATTGAATATTACCTTTTGAAACAACTGAATCAATAAAATTTAAAGAAAAATCAACCACAGAAACAGACACATGACTCTTCCACATCAACGAAAGGCCTCCTCCTAATCATTGTCTATTGACTGAGAAGCAACCATCAAAATGTAAAAAACTATGAAAAAATTTCATACAAGAACTAAGAGATTTTGTTTCCATAAAAAATAAAATATCTAGCTTCTAACTAGTAAATAAATCCTTCAATGCATTAATTGTCCGAGGATTGCCGAGTCCTCAACAGTTCCAACACAGGACGATCATTGCTTTCGGCTATCTCGACCTTTGACGGGATGAGTCGCTTCATTGTTGCTTGTCAAATTAACATTCGCAGGGGTGTTATTAGAGGCATCCTGTTAAGAGGAAGAAAAATCTGTAATAACATTATGTTTAGTGTTTCTTGACCTTTTTTTAGCATCATCATTTATTCGGGCTGCAATCTCCTCATCAAAATTATCAAAACTACCTTGTCCCATAGAATTCTTGTCCATGTCCATAATATGGTCCTCAGTCTCTTTATTTATAATGGGTTGACTTTTGCCAAATAAGGAGAAATGCCTATTATGTGCTGCCAAATTAGTGTTCTCAAAATTGCTAGTTAATGCCAATCCTGCCACAAATCCCGGCGGAGTAGAATTGCCGGAATCACGCAGCCACAGACTTGTCGGTCTCTGGTTCCAACGAATAGGTGCTCTGAGGAAATCACCTCAACTAAACTTAATATCTTCTTTCTTCAATCTCAGCCGCAAGTCACAGAAAACCTCTACATGACCCAGTTTTCCACATAGATAGCAAAAAATAGTCAGCTTTTCACATTAAAACTTCAAAGTAAACACAATACTATCATCTCCAATAAACTTCTTCCACCGTTTCAAAAGTTGCCGAATGTCCAAACAAACTTTAACTCTCATAGGGTCCGGTGACATAGCTGAAGCATTTTTCATATCATACTATTTATAGTGGCCAACAAAATCCCCGGCCAATTTAACCAATGTCTCATTATAATAACCAGAAGGGAGGTCTTTAATCAGAACCCAAAAATCAGAATGAGTTAGAGGGATATGGAGAGGATTTTCATTACCTTGTATCTCCTTCCAAACAAGCAGAAATTGATTGTACAACTAAGGGCCCTCATTCCCTATATTTTCAAAATCAACATTATTAAAAAACTGAAACAAATATTTTTTTTGCCTCCAATTCCATAATAGATACCCCCTCTAAAGCATGCCATAAATCTGTCAAAGAGGTCTGCCTATTCTAAAAATTGATTGGATTGTATGCGAGAAACATCCCCACCATACAAAAATCATAAGTGACGATTGGAATATCTCTGTAACTCTTAATAGGAACAACAACATTTTCTTTTTTATCGATATTCAATTGACGCAAATCGTTTTTCATGGAAAAGGTGAAAGAAAGAAGTTAGGTTTAACCAATTTAAAGTCAGAAAGAAGAAGTTAGGTTTAACCAATCTAAAGTCAGAAAATGAAGAAAATAATTTATTGAAGATATTTATAAAATAAATAGATCTAAAATATATAATAAAAAATATATATGTATATATAAATATATTTATTAAATATATATAATTTACATATTTATATTTTAAATTTATAATAAATCAAAATGAAATAAAATTGTTCATAGCATTAATAATTTTAAATAGAAAACAATTTGCTGTATTTGATAAATTATGTTAAAGATAGAAAATGTAATGATTTTTAGGAAATATATTGTAGATGGGTATAATGAATTTTGATATGAAAAATTCAACTCAAAACTAGAATCAATATTGAAATTCTTTTTATCAAAACCGTCATAATCTTTAGTTGAAACATTCTCCATAGGTAAAGCGACAAAAAGATAATGATGATTGGATATTAATGATTTCTTCTTATTTTGGAAGCTAACATATTCTAATCAAATCCAATGGCAATCACATTAGTGCGGAAGTCTCAGCTGGTCCACTAATTTAGTTAATTGGTAATATATAGATGTCATGAGATGAGAGGGGACAAATTTCGAAAATAATTATGCCCTTCAAGATTAAACTCAATTGCCTATACTTAGGATTCATGCAAATAACTTTGTCACATGGGGACATGACCCACATGAAAACAAAAGCCTCCTATTTTTCAATGCATGCTTTTTTAAAAAAAAAAAAAAAAAAAAATCAATCTATTTATAGTATTCCCACCTAGAAATTAATTTTAAAAAAAAAATGCATTATTTTATTTCTCATTTATACCAGCATATCTACCAACCCAGCTTTCCTTCCCCAACATTTATGGCCACTAATTAGGTGATAAGAATGGTATGTGATCATCCATGAACAGCCAAGAGGGTTTGCAATTTTGCATAATTTCATAATGGAAACTTGTTATTTCTTTTGACTGTATAAATACTTGATCAATAATAATAATAGCTAATATATCACAATTCAACTAAAATACTAATTGTTAATTGAATATATATTCCACTGTAGAGAAGGAATAATCTTCCATTGCTAGAAGAAAGAGAATAAATTAAAGATTTGAACTGGGTTGAGTGAGCTATGAAACATCAAACCAAATTGTGGATAAAGAATGGTTATGGTGATGTCAAAAATAGTGGCTGTGGAAACCAAAAAAAAAAAAAAAAAAAAAAAAAAAAAAGAAAAGAAAAGAAACGCCTTCCTTGCCCTACCCCAAGCCAAATTGCATAGAACTGAATCTGACATAATAATCGCTCCTTAATTGAAGTTTACAGATAAGGAGATTATTACTCCACCAGTGGACTAATGGAGCCATTTTGTTTTTACTTCTCCACATAATTTGTTTTAGTATAATTCACTCCAATTAAAATTAAAATTTAAAAATTTATTCATCTCAAAATTTGACTAAAGTACTACTGACTTAAAATCTATTAATATATTTTCATGTTAGACAAAATGCATAAAATTGGTAAATGGCTTTGTACAATTGAGCACAGACAGTTCGGATAGATTCGAGTGTGGTTTATACGCCACTTCAATGCAAAAAAGGAGAACAAATGCCTAAAAGAGACAAAATTTTAAATAAATTCAGGATAATCTTTCCGTTATAGAATGCTGAATGTGGATCACATTAGATGCGGAAATGGCAGATTTCGGTCCCGTTTTGAGTTGATATTGTCAATTAATACGCGTTCCAGATCAATACAGTTTCGATGTTTCAGTTCAAAAATAGTTACGGTTTCAAAATACTTATATTATGATTTTAAGCGATTATGATTATAGTTTAAAGCCATTCTGATCACCATTCAATATCAATTTGAATTTTAAAAAATTATAACAATATTAACATTTTGTACATTAGAATTCATAAATTTATTAAATTTAGATTTATAATATATTATAATAAAAAAATAAAACTAATATAAATTTTAAAAAATAAAAAAAAATAAATTTTAAATCGCTCTGGTTTCAAGCCCTTGTTCAAGAAGAGGAATGAATCAGAATCAGTCCTCTAATTTACAGTTTCGAATTGATTCGATTCAGGAGTTGAAAATAAATTGCCTGATCTGATATTAAATTTAACCAATTTAGTTTCAATCTGGTTAGCTGTTGGACATAAACCGTGGCTAGAAGTAGGTCCCATTGTCTTGGTTCATGAGACTAGGGGCTTACTCTCTCTCTATCTCCAACACCACTGTAGATTTATAGGCACCATTTTCATCTTGCTAGACCTATTACAGCATAAAGTAGCTAGGGGGTAAAAAGCAGGCTGCATAACAACCATGACAAAATTATCCAAAGATTTGAGTTGAAATGAAGCACTATGGCACCCTGCACAAGATAATGAGGGTTTGATTCTTTATTTATAAATCCATACGCTTAGCATTTAGAAAAGTAAAGGAACAGGATTGGTCAATACAACATTGACCGCAGTTACCCACTACATTATTTCTAATTATATCACTGTTCCATAAAGCTAGCCAAGCCTTGACGTATTCATGTATGTGGTGGAGCAAAGTGGTATAAGCACCATCATGACCCTCTAACACAGACCAACATCAATCTTTGAAGATTTTTCAACATCTGCACAAATTTATGTTAACACAATTTTATTTCTTTATGTGATTATGATATAATGTTTATATTATGATTTATGAATAAAAGGTTGGGGGAGGGGAGTATAATAAAAGACAAACAAAATTCTGGATAATGGAATGCATTTAACAACATATTTTAAAAAAGAAATTATTCAATATAATTATTATATATATAATATTTAAATTTTAATTAGTTGTCATAGTGTGACCTACATAAAACTCATCATAATTAATAGGCAGAATAAATCTGTTGTACTTCTAACGATTATTGTGTAAATGATTAGAATAAATGAAATTATAAGGGACTACATTCATTAATTAAATAAATAAATTCTATCAAACATAGACTAATTTGCTAGATTTATTTTTTAAGTAACAAAAACTAAATAGCTGACTTTTAAACATAAATGAACTAATGTATATACTGAATTATACAGAATAAATTATATAAAAAATTATATTATAGTTATTGATTATAATGAATTTTAAATCAGTCGCATATTATGTATTTAACAATGAAAATGTATTTATCATATATGCAATAATTATATGTTACATGAATTCTCTATAATTATATGATGACATTGGAAATGTTAATTTTTTTTTTTTGTTGATCAATGTCAATGTAAAGAAGAAATCATTAAATATTTGGAATGATAGCATATCATACCACCATTCTTTGAAGCAAAGCTGAAGTCTAACCGCAAATATTGATGAGTTTCTAATTTCAACAACTATAATATGACGCACCAACTCTTGTATGCATAACTAATAACACACTCATGCATGACATAATATCAGGATATATTATAAGTTATGTTTGGTAAGAGTGTTTAGTGATAGTTTTTAATGTTTAAAATAAATGGAAAAATTACTATTTAGTTTTTATAATAGGGTAAAATTCATTAGTTAATTTTTTTATTTTGAAAAATATATTAAAATATTTCTAACGTTTTTAAGAGTCTATTAATTAGTCTCTCTATTAATTTTATTTGTTAAATATTTTACTATTCAGTTTCTATAATTTTAAAAAATTTATTAATTAGTACTTAAATTTTTAAAAAGTCTATTAATTAATTTTTTTAATCATGAATATTTTAAATATTTTGCTATATTAAATAACTAAAATTAATGGAGAGACTAATTAGTAGATTTTTTAAAATGTTAAGAATGTTTTAATATATTTTTCACAATAGAGGAACCAACCAGTAAGTTTTGTCATATCATAAGAACTAAATAGTTAATTTTTTTAAATTAAATCAAAACCTATTTTTATTATTTATTGTTTATATTAGTGTTTAAGGTTGAACAAATAATATATTAAAATTCTACTATCCCCTAATGTTTAATGCTTGATACTAATTAATCACATTTTTTTATATTTATATATGTATATATTTTTTACGAATTTACGAGTCTAATTCTTAATATATCAATTCTCAATCATTATCACTTTTTCATATCTTATTATTTTTCGTCATTTTTTATTTTAAAATTAATCAAATTGTTATTATTTACTAAATATTTTGCTTTAAATTAGTTTATATACAACTAATTATTAATAGTCAATTGTCACTAAAATAGTTAGCTGCTATTAGAACTGCTAGTATGCTGAATAGGACCATAAGAAAACTATAGTAATGACCTAACTATAAACGTATGCCATCTTTTTGATGCCTCGAATCTCAAATAGAAATCAAGATTTTCATGCTATATATATATATATATATATATACACATGAGCACACCTGTTGTAGTGGTTGATGTTGAAGTTTTCGGTGGTGGTTGGGTGGTAGGTTTCTTCTCAGTTGGGATAATAACGCCAGGCCACGGCCGGCACATGCAGTGCTTTCCCTTGTCTATGCTGCCATAGATTGTGGCAAGGTGTTTGCCACAACCACTCCATGAATATTTTCCACATTGTTTGCAATCCACTCGAATGCACATGGCTTTTACTTGCTATAAATGGGATGAGGGATTGCGTTCTCTTTTATTATTGGTGCAATGTTTGCTTCACTTCTGCCATTCAGCCTTCGGTAATGTAGCAATCCTTTCACATTGATATTATCGTAAATTAGCCGCCTCAGCTATATGCCAGATCAAACAAGGTTACTTTGCTTTGAAATCATCGTCTGCGTGGCATATGCATACGAGTATGATTCTTTTTTGGAGCCTTGATAACTCCCCAATCCAATGGTTATGGTGTTTCAAAGTTGCCGATTAAAAATCTAAACAGAGTAACGATTCTTTATTTTAAGAGAGAAAATAAAAGACCAATAAATATTGGAATGAATGGTTAGATGCTTTTTTTTTAAATAAAATAAATATTTAATGAAAATACTTTAGGTTTAATGAATTGAATTGATGTAAATAAAATTGAGTCTTACCTAAAAATAAAAAGACCATCAATGTTTGAAATTAAATAAATGTATATTGTCTTTTGTAATACTTTCTAAACTTATATCGGCTAATTTATTAATTTATTCTTACTGTTAATAAATTTTATTTTATAGCACTCATAGAATTAATCTGATAGTAAATGCATTTGAATAAATCTAATAGATTTTATGTTCTACTCTTTCGATCCCTATTTTTTTAAAAAAATTATTTTATTATATAAATTAATTATAAATATATTAAGGGGTTAATAAATAATTTATTAATTTAGAAAGAAAAATGGATTATAATTTGAAACGGATAAAAAAAAAGTTTAATATGAATGGTGCATTATTTTTCTTAATTTTTAATCCAAACACAGGGCTCTGTTTTCATGAGCATAAAAGTTGTTATCATCGTTGTTGCCTTCACCATTATTAGTCATTACAGCACCAAATAGTTATTGTGGGTTTCAGATGATCTCAGTTTCTTTGAGATGCTCAATCAATATAATTACGCTTTTCAAGTTCAAAAGGTGTGAAATTTCAACGCATCTTATTGCATTGCATTCATTTATTACAATAATCATCACAAATTGGTTGGTTTGCCCTAATTAGCTTTATGCCCTCCTGGACCCAACATGGACCATTTTATTAGATGGGCTGTCAATTAACAGTAACACCATATCATCTGCTTTTCCATAGAAATGGATGACCAAGCGCTTGAGCAGGGAAAAGATTATTAAAAAAGTGAGAAAAGAGAACAAATTCTAATCAATTCCTTAGCCTACTTATCCTTTGCACAATTCTTTGCTACCTCCTATTATCGCAAGGGAATTTTTATTAACATTGCTTGCATTTGACTCTCCGAGAGCATATCTGGATAGGGGATCAGCGATCCTATTATTTTACTCTTGCTTATATGAAATATAAAAATGGGCTTAAAGTAGTAATAGTAAATTGTTAACTTATATATTTAAATTGTAATCATAAAATTAATAACTGTTTGAAATACGTTACATCGCTGTTATAGTATAAAATGTTATTTATTTTTTTTTTATAACGAATAAAAATCGTGATTAAAATTATAATTTTATTAAATATAAAATAAATTATATATATATATATATATATATATATATATATATATATATATATATATATATATATAAATTAAATTTTCTTTGCAAAAATTTTAAACTATTACCAAATTATGCCTCGGTCATATTAAGATAATAATTTTATAATAGCTGCTATAATAATATTATATAAACTCTAAAATGTAGTAGTGATTAGGAGTAGGTATTCAATTGGTTCGTTCAAAATTAAACTGAAGCGATAAAATTAAATAACCAAAATGCATATTTAAGAAAATCAAATCGAATTGAAGTAAGAGGAAAATTAAACTGATCCGAATCACTTTGATTTAGTTCAAACTGATTTAATTTCATAATTTTCATTTTTTTAAATTTTTATAGTATTTCATCTTTCAATTAAATTTATTTCAACCATGATTTTTACCTAATAATAACCATTAAGTAACATAAACAATAAAACAAATCGCAAACATCAAATTCAAAATTGTAAAACTCTAACACATACATTCCATCAATTCATATAATTATAAAAGCTATTAAGTTAATCTCCATTATATAAAAAGTTTAGCATACACCATTATATAATCATCACTATCAAATCATATATAAAATAAAAATTTTAGTCTACATCAATGTATAGTCCATTATATATACATACATAGTAATAGAATTTAAAATCCGTTATAAAATATAAATACTACAGCTCAAAGTACAAAGTTCGAATATAAAAGCAATTTCCAAAGCAGCATAACACACACAAAAAAATAAAATCCACATTCTATATTTTTTCATCAAGTTCTCAACCAAAAGAATTTTTAAAGTCCATAATAATATGCATATTTATGTAGTTTTAATATTCTAAAATACTTAATTATTGAGTTTGATTATATTTAAAATAGATTGATTCGTTTGAATTTTTATATTTTGGTAGGTTAAACAAAGATTGGAAAATAAAAAGAGAAAAATCATATTTGAAATCTATATTCTAAAATCAAAAGAGTTGTGATGTAACCAAGTAGTTCACAAAAGGATAAGAAATCAGGCTTGAACTCCAATACCCAGATATACTTTGTTATGGACTACATTATGGGCATAACATAATTGACAAAGAAGAATCAGACTCCAATTCCAAATTCGAGACACAAACAGATAATCTTCATCAGCCAAGATACATCAAACTCAACTTTGATTTTGTCTACTAGTATTTAGGTTGAGTTAAGATTTTTAATATGATATAAAGATGACATTCTGATATACAAAATCATCTCACATTCTGAATTAACTTTAGGAGGCTGAAAACACTCTTATTCTTGTTATGTTTTAGCCATGAACATGTGTGGCTAAATTCTTCTTTTTAGTTGAAGGATAATTAAGGTTTCAATTTATCTGGTTATGAGATCTATGTGATTCTATTGCTTCCTTAAATGTTCTTGATATTTATATTAATTACTCTCATGTCTATTGCTTATTATTATTCTATTGATTGTTGAATTAAGACGTCATTGCTTAATTGATAGGATGATATATTGCTATTCAGGTTGATTAAATCTGTAGTTATTTAGTTGAACTGATAAGTAATATTAGATTATGTAAGGCCTTCCTAAGGAACAGTATAATCTAACTTAAATGAAACGAGCGTCTCGCGTTTATTTATTTATTTTTATGGTCTTAGTTTGAGATGTGAAAAGAAAGATCATCATAGATACTTAAAAGAATTCTATGTGGTGTGCTCCAGCATGAGACTACAAGGAATTTCATAAGAGCAAATCAAGCTAAGGACCTTTCCTTTCTCCCTACCTGAAAATGCAAAAGATTGGTTATATTACCTACCTTCAGGTTCAGTCACCACATGGGGAGAGATAGTGAAATTATTTTTGGACCGATTTTTTTTCACTTCTAGAGGATCTGTAATTAGAAGAAAAATATCAGGAATCAAGCAAAAAGACACAAACTCTCCATGACTATTGGGAGATATTTAAACGCTTGTGTGCAAGGTGTCCTAGACATAACATTATAGATAAACAACTCATGCTCTATTTTTATGAGGGACTCACAACTATGGAAAGATGCATGATGAATGCTGCAAGTGGAGGAGCAATAAGTAAGAGAACACCCTGAGAGGCTTGGGAGTTGATATCCACTATGATAGCAAACTCACAACAATTTGGACCCTTACAAGACTCTCACATGAGAGTTTATGAGGTAAGTAATTTTTCTATTAAATCTAAACTTTCTCTGTAACAGCCCGGACGTGATCCCCGGCACTGTTACCGTTCACGGCCCAGGGCTATCCCTCGCCTGGCCTCTTGCCACCTCGGGCTTTTCACTGGCGTCGTGAACAGCTCTTAACATCCATTCACCCTCACGGGTTCCTGGCAGGATTTGTCCCCTTGGGTTCTTGCATCGAATGCATCCTTCCCCAAGTGGATTTGGCCCAAATTTCCCTTTGGAAATTAGGTCGCCTCCCCCACTACACGAACCCTTGACCTCCCACTTTAAGGGAATAGTCTGGTGAGAGTGGAGGTCAAGGGTTCGAGTAGTGGGGGAGGCGACTTAATTTCCAAAGGGAAATTTGGGCCAAATCCACTTGGGGAAGGATGCATTCGATGCAAGACCCAAGGGGACAAATCCTGCCAGGAACCCATGAGGGTGAATGGATGTTAAGAGCTGTTCACGACGCCAGTGGAAAGCCCGAGGTGGCAAGAGGCCAGGCGAGGGATAGCCCTGGGCCGTGAACGGTAACAGTGCCGGGGATCACGTCCGGGCTGTTACATAAAAAGGCGCCTTTTTATGTAACAGCCCGGACGTGACCCCCGGCCCTGTTACCGTTCACGGCCCAGGGCTATCCCTCGCCTGGCCTCTTGCCACCTCGGGCTTTCCACTGGCGTCGTGAACAGCTCTTAACATCCATTCACCCTCACGGGTTCCTGGCATGATTTGTCCCCTTGGGTTCTTGCATCGAATGCATCCTTCCCCAAGTGGATTTGGCCCAAATTTCCCTTTGGAAATTAGGTCGCCTCCCCCACTACTCGAACCCTTGACCTCCCACTTTAAGGAAATAGTCTGGTGAGAGTGAGTACCAACCGGACGGTACCCCCGGCCCTGTTACCGTTCACGGCCCAGGGCTATCCCTCGCCTGGCCTCTTGCCACCTCGGGCTTTCCACTGGCGTCGTGAACAGCTCTTAACATCCATTCACCCTCACGGGTTCCTGGCATGATTTGTCCCCTTGGGTTCTTGCATCGAATGCATCCTTCCCCAAGTGGATTTGGCCCAAATTTCCCTTTGGAAATTAGGTCGCCTCCCCCACTACTCGAACCCTTGACCTCCCACTTTAAGGGAATAGTCTGGTGAGAGTGAGTACCAGTTGTTCGCCTTTTTATGTAACAGCCCGGACGTGACCCCCGGCCCTGTTACCGTTCACGGCCCAGGGTTATCCCTCGCCTGGCCTCTTGCCACCTCGGGCTTTCCACTGGCGTCGTGAACAGCTCTTAACATCCATTCACCCTCACGGGTTCCTGGCAGGATTTGTCCCCTTGGGTTCTTGCATCGAATGCATCCTTCCCCAAGTGGATTTGGTGTAATACCCGGCTAGAGTCCGGTACCGGAATTCTTGTCGTCCGGTGGACTCCGGGATGTCGGAATCCTCTAGAAGGGTAGGCGATATGATTTTCTAAAGAAATGTTGTATGTTTTAATGTGTTAAAGGTAAATGGAACTAGTTTTGAGTTGAAATGAACCAAGGCAGAGGAGCCAAGTTCGGCCGCCGAAGGTAAGTTCGGCCGCTGAAAGTGCCCAATGTTCTGCTTCCGAAATTCAGGTTCGGCCCCCGAATGTTGCATGGTTTTGCATGCGATTTGGCAGCCGAAGCTGAGTTGCTTAGCCAGCAGGTTTGTATCCCTTAGTCAGCATGTTGGACAGGTGTTATCACCAGATCATGTCCAGAAGTTGGCCACATCTCCCATGATTTATCTGCAAGCTTTTAGCTGTTCAGGCTAAGGGTTTCAAAGGTTTTGAAAGTTTTGAAGTTAAAAAGCAAGTTTTGAGGTTTTATAAGTTTGAAGAGAAGTTGATCCATTTCCTTTGTTCAGATCGTTCATCTTCTTGTTTACAGGAGGTAAGTAAAGATCTTGAACTTGTTTTAATGTTATACAGAAGTTTTATGAAGGTTTGGTTAGAGATGCAAGCTTAGGTTGAAAAATGATGTTTTTTTGATGATTTATGCTTGTAAGCATGATTATGTGTTATGTTTGGTTGGGGTTGTTAGGTAATTTTGGACCCCTATGTTCATATACTTGAGTATATGTGTGTTGAGGAAATTGAAATATGCATGTTTTGAGAGATTGAAGGGAAGGAGGAACGTGTTTGCCGTCGGGGCATGAACTCAGGTTCGGCAGCCGAAGGTGCATTCGGCCGCCGAACCCCTTGCATGGTGGCTTTGGCTGCCACAGCTTGCCCCTGAGTGTTTTTGAGGTTCGGCTCTGTTTGGGGGATTCGGCCGCCGAAGGTGCCGCCGAAGGTTAGAGACTTTCGTCTCTGGAGTGCCTTTTGGCCCCCGAAACTTGCCCCTGAAAGGGTTCGGCCGCCGAAGCTTGAGATTCGGCCACCGAAGGTGCTTGAGTTTCGTCTCTGGAGAGGACTTTCGGCCGCCGAACCTGCCGCCGAAAGTGTTCTGTCCAGCATTCTTTTGCATGCTTTGCATGAATGTTGGAGTGAGTTTAAGGGGATTCTTGGGCCGTTTCATAGAGTTGTTCATAAGCTAGTTTGGTCCCTCATTTCAGTCTATCTGTATAGGTACAGACCAGAGGAACCAGAGAGAGCAGCAGTGAGTTCTGCTCCAGAGTTGTCAGAGCCTGCAGAGTCAGTCCAGTTAGCCAGAGGTGAGTGGAACTAAACTTAATTCTTTTACTTGCACAATGGAATGTTTTAACATATCTCATGCATCATGAATATGCAATAGGTTGATTGCATTAGTATCCACAAATATGTTGCATTGCATTGGTATTTGATGATGTGAGTGAATGCTGAATGATCCAATAGTCTCAGACAGGAAGTCCAGGAGCCTTTGACTATGCCCTGGCAGGTATAGAGAAGTCCAAGAGCCTTTGACTACGCCCTGGCAGGTATATAGTAAAGTCCAGGAGCCTTTGACTGCGCCCTAGCAATGGTAAGTACAGAGGTGTTATATACACATATATCTCTATGACAGGAAGACCAGGTGCTCGATTCTACGCCCTGGCATAGAGTTACTGGGACTATGTGGTGACAGGTTTACTCTTGATGTGGCTTGTTTGTGCTATGTTGCATTCCATGAGATCATATTTTACTGAGATGTTTTACTGTTCTACTCACTGGGCTATAGAGCTCATCCCACTCCCTTAACCCCAGTTTTGCAGGTTCAGTGTACAGGGACAGTCCAGCAGAGTACAGGAAGAGTAAAAAGATTTGTAATAGCTTAGAGTGGACATGTAATAATAAAGAAATGTACTAGTTGTGTATACAGTTAGACATGTGCTTGACCTAGTGATGTATGTTTTATACATGATCTGTATATGTATCTATGTTTTGCTGTATGTGAAAAACCAGGCTTAACAGGTATGAGTTAACCCAGCTAGAGTAAGCTCTAATCAGGGGTACAGCGTACAGAGTACAGAGTACAGAGTACAGAGCTAGTGCATGCACAGGTTAAGCCTTGGTTCAGAAAAGAATTTTTATTTTCACAGGACATGTATGATCATGTATGAGTTTTACAGGTACACAGAGAGTATAGCAGGCTTGCTACGGGTTCTGGCGGCCTTAAGCCGACCTGAATCCTAGCGCCGGTGACGGTCCATTTTGGGGTCGTTACAGATTGGTATCAGAGCCCTAGGTTCACATGATCGGACCTATAGAGACAGTGTTGGGCTCATACAGGTTAGAAGTGGTCAAGCACAATAGGAAATCATGTCCACTAGGATAGGGTCTTGAGTCCTATCTGATATGCTATGCCATGAGTGTTGCATGTGTATTACTGATATGTGATGTTTATGTGCTAAAGTGCTATATTATATGTTGTGTTTCCAGAGTAAAGATGAGAGGAACTCGTCGATCAGCTCGATTGACTGGAGTCCCACCAGAGAGTGAGAGACCAGCTGCTCGTCCTCCTGCATTGCCCAGGGCAAGGTCTCAGCGATCTAGCAGGGAAGGTACGTCAATAGACCCTCGAAGGTCTGTAGACGAGAGCAGAAGAGGTACAGCTAGGGGAGGAAGATCAGAGGAAAGGAGGGAGGCTATGGAGATTGACCAGTCGAGAGATGATAGCATGGGTATAGGCAGATTTGAGGAAGGTATGGGAGAGTCGCAGGGAGGTGCTCAGGCCTCAGGTTTTGGCTATCCAGCCTTTCCGCAGGACCCAGAGTATCCGATGGGAGGTATGTCGGAGTACTCTAGTTTTGTCCCATATCCTCCTTACATGCCTTATATGCCTTATCCTTACTATCCACCATATCCTATGTATCCATCTTCCCCTACCCATCCAAGTGCAGCACACCCAGAGCCAAATGACCCAGTACCACCACCAGAACCAGTAGCCCCTGTTGTTGACAGACATGAACCTAGCTCATCTGGAGGTAAAGTCCAAATGACGGAGTACTTGAAATTGGATGCTCCTAAATATAACACGGGAGATGATCCATTTGATTACCTCAGAGCAGTTAGGATGATAACCAGTGAATTGGGAGCTGATGATAGGAGAGCCATTGAGATGGCAGGGTTTACACTTAAATGCAAGAAGGCCAGAGAATGGTTCAAGAATTATGTGGAACCCAGGATGACCAGCATGTCTTGGGGAGAGTTCGCCAATGACTTTGCAGGGTGGGCTTTTCCTAATAGTTCCAGGGAGATGAAAGTAATTGAATTCGAACAGTTGAGACAGACAGATGAGATGAGTGTTGATGAATTCACAGATAAATTTCTGGATTTGCTTCAGTATGTGGGTCAAGCCTATGATACTGATCAGAAGAAGGCAAGGAGATATACTATGAGATTGCATCCCAGGTATGCTTCCTTGATTCTTCCAGCAGAAAAGGAGAGTTTCCATACGATAGTGGACGCAGCCAGGAAAATGGAAGCTAGTGCCAATATTCAAAAACAGTCAAAGGCACAGGCTTCGAGTTCTAAAGCCCCCACTCCAGGCAGTAAAAGATGGGATAGAGCAAAAGGAACAAAGAGTAAGTTCTGGAGTAAAGTGAAGTCAGGTCTGGGAATAGGTAGTGGCTCAAGCTCTGGCACAGCTCCAGTATGCAGACGATGTGGAAAACCACATGGAGGAGTTTGTCGGTTGGGATCTACAGCTTGTTTTCGAGTGGGTAGGAAGGGCATATTGCTCGGGATTGTCCGCAGATGACTTTTGCACCATCCCAGCAGATGTGTTCAGGCAGTGTGGTACAGCCAGTTGTTCGGCCAGTAGCTTCAGTCATGCCTCAGAGTAATGGCAGAGGTAGAGGGAGAGGGGCAGCCTCTACTTCAGCAGCAGGTTCCCGAGGTGGAAATCCGGTAGCCCCAGAACGGATTTTCACTGTGACACAGGAGGAGGTTAACACGTCGAACACAGTGGTGTCAGGTACTCTCATCATTGGGTGTTCCGATGTGTATGCTTTGATGGACCCCGGTGCTTCTCATTCCTTTATTGCTTCGAGAGCCATAGAGAGATTGGGTTTGATCAGTTCTGAGTTAGAGTATCCTCTCTGGATCAGTGGACCTAAATGTGACCCATCAGTGGCAGTGTCAGTCTGTCATTTCAGTCCAGTGGTTATAGAGGGTAGATACCTTCCAGCTGACCTTGTGGTTCTAGATTTGACGGATTTTGATGTCATTCTAGGGATGGATTGGTTATCTACATATAGTGCTACTTTGGACTGTAGAGAGAAGCTAGTGAGTCTCAGAGACCATGATGGGTCAGAGTGTGTCTTCAGAGGAGACAGGAGAGGTATACCCAGAGGTATGATTTCAGCCCTTCAGGCTCGTCGTTTGCTTAGGAGGGGTTGTCAGGGGTTTCTAGCTCATGTGAGAGAGCTAGACAGTCAGGTGAGGGAACCAGCCGCAGTACCAGTAGTCCGAGAGTTTCTCGATGTGTTCCCAGACGATTTGCCAGGACTACCACCTGAGAGGGAGATAGGGTTTGAAATTGAATTACTGTCAGGTACTAGACCTATCTCTATTCCTCCCTACAGGATGGCGCCAGCAGAGTTAAAGGAGTTGAAAACACAGTTGCAGGACTTGGTAGATAAGGGTTTCATCCGCCCTAGTACCTCACCATGGGGTGCTCCAGTGCTCTTTGTCAGAAAGAAGGATGGCTCCCTCAGACTTTGTATCGACTATAGACAGTTGAACAAGGTTACTACCAAGAATAGGTATCCTCTACCTAGGATTGATGATCTATTTGACCAGCTAGCTGGAGCAGGTTGTTGCTCGAAAATAGATCTGAGATCCGGGTATCATCAGTTGAGAGTCAGAGAGGCAGATGTGCCTAAGACAGCTTTTAGGACCAGATATGGGCATTATGAGTTCTTAGTGATGCCGTTCGGGTTGACTAACGCCCCTGCAGCATTTATGGATCTCATGAACAGAGTGTTCAGTGAGTTTCTGGATCACTTTGTCATTGTTTTCATCGATGATATCTTAGTGTATTCCAGAGATGCAGAGGAGCATGCCCAGCATCTGAGGATAGTTCTGCAGACACTGAGAGAGCATGGTTTATATGCCAAGTTCTCGAAGTGTGAGTTTTGGTTGAGGAGCATTTCCTTCTTGGGACATGTGGTATCAGCAGAGGGTATTGAGGTAGATCCCAAGAAGATAGAGGCTGTAGCTAACTGGCCTAGACCCACTACAGTGACTGAGATTAAAAGCTTTCTGGGACTGGCAGGTTACTACAGGAGGTTCGTTCAGGACTTCTCCAAGATAGCAGCTCCTATGACCAAATTGACTCAGAAGAACCAGAAGTTTATCTGGTCAGACCAGTGTGAAGAGAGCTTTGAGGAGCTCAAGAGAAGATTGACTACAACACCAGTGTTAGCTCTGCCTGTGAGTCATGAGGACTTCACAGTGTTCTGTGATGCATCTCGAGTGGGATTGGGTTGTGTTTTGATGCAGAGTGATAGGGTGATAGCTTATGCTTCTAGACAGTTGAAGAAGCACGAGTTGAATTACCCCACCCATGACCTCGAGATGGCAGCAGTTATCTTTGCACTTAAGATGTGGCGGCATTACCTCTATGGGGTAAAATGCGAGATCTTCACTAATCACAAGAGTTTACAGTACATCTTGAGTCAGAGAGAGCTGAATTTGAGGCAGAGAAGATGGGTAGAATTGCTCAGTGATTATGATTGTAAGATCCAGTATCATCCGGGTAAGGCGAATGTTGTGGCAGACGCCCTAAGCCGAAAATCACTAGGCAGTTTATCCCATATAGCAACAGAGCGGAGACCAATTGTGTTGGAGCTTTATAAGCTCTTAGAAGAAGGATTGCAGCTAGAGTTATCTGGTACAGGTGCGTTGATAGCACAGATGAGAGTGACACCTGTGTTTCTGGAGCAGATCGCACAGAGACAGCATGAGGACCCTGAGTTGATGAAAATTGCCAGGACTGTTCCGTCAGGCAACAGTGCAGAATTCAGATTTGATAACAAAGGGATCCTTCGCTATGGGAGTCGACTTTGTGTACCAGATAGGCAGTGTGAAGGAAGACATTATGAGGGAAGCTCATAATGCGAGGTATAGTGTTCACCCAGGAGCCACCAAGATGTACCAGGATCTGAAAAATGTTTATTGGTGGCCAGCCATGAAGAAAGAAGTGGCGCAGTTTGTGACAGCCTGTGAGGTTTGCCAGAGGGTGAAACTAGAGCATCAGAAACCAGCCGGAATGCTTAACCCACTGCCGATTCCAGAATGGAAATGGGAAAACATAGCTATGGATTTTGTAGTGGGCTTACCAGCAACATCCAACAGGATAGACTCTATATGGGTGATTGTGGACAGACTCACAAAATCTGCTAATTTTCTTCCAGTACGGAGTAACTATTCTGTGGATAGGTTGGCACAGGTCTATCTGGATGAGATCGTGAGATTACATGGAGTTCCAGTGTCGATAGTCTCAGATAGAGGACCTCAGTTTACCTCCCGCTTTTGGCAGAGTCTGCAGAGTGCGATGGGCACGCGATTGGATTTTAGTACTGCTTTTCACCCACAGACTGATGGACAGTCAGAACGGACCATCCAGACCATAGACGATATGCTTCGACTGTGTGTGTTAGACTTTGGCGGTTCTTGGAGGCAGCATCTACCTTTCGTGGAGTTTGCTTACAATAACAGCCATCATGCTAGCATAGGGATGGCTCCTTATGAAGCTTTGTATGGGAGGAAGTGCAGATCACCTGTTTGCTGGGAAGAGGTAGGAGAGAAGGCTCTTGCAGGGCCAGAGTTAGTAGACATTACCAGTAGAATGGTGCCCATGATCAGAGAAAGAATCAGAACAGCGCAGAGCAGACAGAAAAGTTATGCAGACGTTCGCAGAAAGCAGTTAGAGTTCCAGGAGGGTAATTGGGTATTGCTGAAAGTGTCTCCAATGAAAGGAGTGGTTTGTTTTGGGAAGAAGGGTAAATTAGCTCCACGGTACATTGGACCCTTTGAGGTGTTGCAGAGGATCGGAAATGTGTCGTATAAGCTGGATTTACCTGCTTCTATGGAGCGGATTCACCCGGTCTTTCATGTTTCTATGCTACGGCAGTTTGTGTCAGATCCGAATCAGGTTCTGAGTGAGCCTGAGGTGGAGATTCATACAGATCTCACCTATATAGAGTAGCCAGTGCGGATTTTGGACACACAGATCAGACAGCTAAGGAACAAGGAGATTCCGATGGTGAAAGTTCTGTGGAACCACCATATTCTAGAAGAGTGCACTTGGGAGACGCGGGAGTCTATGCTCCAGCAATATCCATATTTGTTTTGAGGTTCGTTTCCTCCTTTTTATGTGTTCATTGTTTATTTTAGGAACATTCGAGGACGAATGTTCTTAAGGGGGGGGGGAGAATGTAATACCCGGCTAGAGTCCGGCACCGGAATTCTTGTCGTCTGGTGGACTTCGGGATGTCGGAATCCTCTAGAAGGGTAGGCGATATGATTTTCTAAAGAAATGTTGTATGTTTTAATGTGTTAAAGGTAAATGGAACTAGTTTTGAGTTGAAATGAACCAAGGCAGAGGAGCCAAGTTCGGCCGCCGAAGGTAAGTTCGGCCGCCGAAAGTGCCCAATGTTCGGCTTCCGAAATTCAGGTTCGGCCCCCGAATGTTGCATGGTTTTGCATGCGATTTGGCAGCCGAAGCTGAGTTGCTTAGCCAGCAGGTTTGTATCCCTTAGTCAGCATGTTGGACAGGTGTTATCACTAGATCATGTCCAGAAGTTGGCCACATCTCCCATGATTTATCTGCAAGCTTTTAGCTGTTCAGGCTAAGGGTTTCAAAGGTTTTGAAAGTTTTGAAGTTAAAAAGCAAGTTTTGAGGTTTTATAAGTTTGAAGAGAAGTTGATCCATTTCCTTTGTTCAGATCGTTCATCTTCTTGTTTACAGGAGGTAAGTAAAGATCTTGAACTTGTTTTAATGTTATACAGAAGTTTTATGAAGGTTTGGTTAGAGATGCAAGCTTAGGTTGAAAAATGATGTTTTTTTTATGATTTATGCTTGTAAGCATGATTATGTGTTATGTTTGGTTGGGGTTGTTAGGTAATTTTGGACCCCTATGTTCATATACTTGAGTATATGTGTGTTGAGGAAATTGAAATATGCATGTTTTGAGAGATTGAAGGGAAGGAGGAACGTGTTTGCCGTCGGGGCATGAACTCAGGTTCGGCAGCTGAAGGTGCATTCGGCCGTCGAACCCCTTGCATGGTGGCTTTGGCTGCCACAGCTTGCCCCTGAGTGTTTTTGAGGTTCGGCTCTGTTTGGGGGATTCGGCCGCCGAAGGTGCTTGAGTTTCGTCTCTGGAGAGGACTTTCGGCCGCCGAACCTGCCGCCGAAAGTGTTCTGTCCAGCTTTCTTTTGCATGCTTTGCATGAATGTTGGAGTGAGTTTAAGGGGATTCTTGGGCCGTTTCATAGAGTTGTTCATAAGCTAGTTTGGTCCCTCATTTCAGTCTATCTGTATAGGTACAGACCAGAGGAACTAGAGAGAGCAGCAGTGAGTTCTGCTCCAGAGTTGTCAGAGCCTGCAGAGTCAGTCCAGTTAGCCAGAGGTGAGTGGAACTAAACTTAATTCTTTTACTTGCACAATGGAATGTTTTAACATATCTCATGCATCATGAATATGCAATAGGTTGATTGCATTAGTATCCACGAATATGTTGCATTGCATTGGTATTTGATGATGTGAGTGAATGCTGAATGATCCAATAGTCTCAGACAGGAAGTCCAGGACCCTTTGACTACGCCCTGGCAGGTATAGAGAAGTTTAGGAGCCTTTGACTACGCCCTGGCAGGTATATAGTAAAGTCCAGGAGCCTTTGACTACGCCCTGGCAATGGTAAGTACAGAGGTGTTATATACACATATATCTATATGACAGGAAGACCAGGTGCTCGATTCTACGCCCTGGCACAGAGTTACTGGGACTATGTGGTGACAGGTTTACTCTTGATGTGGCTTGTTTGTGCTATGTTGCATTCCATGAGATCATATTTTACTGAGATGTTTTACTGTTCTATTCACTGGGCTATAGAGCTCATCCCACTCCCTTAACCCCAGTTTTGCAGGTTCAGTGTACAGGGACAGTCCAGCAGAGTACAGGAAGAGTAAAAAGATTTGTAATAGCTTAGAGTGGACATGTAATAATAAAGAAATGTACTAGTTGTGTATACAGTTAGACATGTGCTTGACCTAATGATGTATGTTTTATACATGATCTGTATATGTATCTATGTTTTGCTGTATGTGAAAAACCAGGCTTAACAGGTATGAGTTAACCCAGCTAGAGTAAGCTCTAATCAGGGGTACAGCGTACAGAGTACAGAGTACAGAGCTAGTGCATGCACAGGTTAAGCCTTGGTTCAGAAAAGAATTTTTATTTTCACAGGAAATGTATGATCATGTATGAGTTTTACAGGTACACAGAGAGTATAGCAGGCTTGCTACGGGTTCTGGCGGCCTTAAGCCGACCTGAATCCTAGCGCCGGTGACGGTCCATTTTGGGGTCGTTACATTTGGCCCAAATTTCCCTTTGGAAATTAGGTCGCCTCCCCCACTACTCGAACCCTTGACCTCCCACTTTAAGGGAATAGTCTGGTGAGAGTGAGTACCAGTTGTTCTATTGGAACAACTGGTACTCACTCTCACCAGACTATTCCCTTAAAGTGGGAGGTCAAGGGTTCGAGTAGTGGGGGAGGCGACCTAATTTCCAAAGGGAAATTTGGGCCAAATCCACTTGGGGAAGGATGCATTCGATGCAAGAACCCAAGGGGACAAATCCTGCCAGGAACCCGTGAGGGTGAATGGATGTTAAGAGCTGTTCACGACGCCAGTGGAAAGCCCGAGGTGGCAAGAGGCCAGGCGAGGGATAGCCCTGGGCCGTGAACGGTAACAGGGCCGGGGTCACGTCCGGGCTGTTACATTCTCATCTAACCACTTTGATTGAAAATCTTGTTACAGAGAAGGCACAATAAATCAAGGCTTATGGAATTGTACTAATATGGGTCATCCCACTAATATATGCCCCTCACTTCAAGAAGACGATCAACATGTGAATGCTGTCAATGAATTCTCAGGTCCTCCACAAAGGATGTATGGTCCTTTCTCAAATACGTATAATAGAATGGAGAAACCACCCGAATTTTAGCTATAAGCAACAAAATTGTTAAAGCTATTAGCCTAAACAAATTCAGTAGTAATAAGCATCTGCATCAAACTCAGGTATGACTTTAGAAGATATTGTTGAAAGTTTGACAACTAATACTCAACAATTTCAACAAGAAACCCGGACAAGTATTCGAAATTTAGAAACACAAATGAGTCAGTTGGCAATAACAATGAATAAATTGGAAAATCAAGGAAAGCTACCTTCTGAAACCATAGTGAATCTCAAGCAGAATGCAAATTCATTACACTCAAAAGCGAAAAAGAGCTACAGTATAATCCTCATCAGGTAGGTCATGGGCACGATGACAATGCAGACCTGGAGACTGAGATGATAGTACCTAAACCAGATGATAAATAAGCTCTAACACCTGTACAATATGAACCTTTGATCATTAAACCTCCTTTTCCTAAGAGATTAACCAAGTCCAAATGAGAGAAAGAAGAGAATGAGATCTTTAAGATATTTCGTAAGATAGAAGTCAATATACCTTTACTTAATGTAATTAAACAGGTACCTCACTATGTGAAATTCTTAAAGGAATTATACACCAATAAAAGAAAGTTGGTAGGCTATCAAAAGGTTTGTATGGATAAAAAGGTATCTGTTGTTTTACAAAGTAAAATGCCTACCAAATGCAAGGACCAATGTATGTTTGTTATCCTTATTAAAATTGGCAAAGTGAGGGTCAAGAAGGTAATGTGTGACTTAGGTGCATCTATAAATGTAATGCCATTGTCTATTTATCAGTCTTTAAATGTTGGTCCTTTGAAAGAAACTGGTCTAGTGATACAATTGGCTAATAGATTGGTTATATACCCTGAGGGAGTCTTAGAGGATGTGCTTGTACAAGTTGGTAATTTAGTATTCCCTACTAATTTTTACATAGTTCATATAGATGATGATAGATCTTCTAATACATCTGACCTCCTATTAGGTAGATCTTTCTTCACAATTATTAGAATAAAAATAGATATTTTTGATGGCACACTTACCATGGAGTTCAATGAGAAAATTATAAAATTTAATATGTATGACAACATGAAATACCTAAATGACTTTTCTAATATGTGTGGTATGGATATCAGTGAACCTATAATCCAACAAGTATTTGAGTTGTAAGGTGATGATGAACTAAGAACTATCATATGTGAGTGATGAGTTGTAAAACTCACCATTTTTTCCATATTAAATTCTATAATTTTGGTGTGATTTTGATGTAAATAATTAGCTTTTACTTGAATTTCAAGTTTGGATAGGTTTTGAGCTGAAAATGAGAAAGGGAACAAAAAGAGGTTGTTTTAGAGTTTTTTCTGACTGGAGGGTACAACCTTGCCAAAGGCTGTAGCCCAAGCTGATGGACAGACTCCATGATCAGTCCAAATTTAGACCACTTTATCATGATATTATTAATGTTAATTTACACTTTTTCTGCCTAATTTTGTGATTTTGATCTTATTTTGCAGAAAATGGTGTAAAGAGGTAATTTGGAGAAAATACCCTTAAAACTGCCTAAAATGGAATAAAGAAGAGCAAGCATGCCAAGTTGCAATTGAAGAGGCAGATAAATAAGGAAAGTAATTTGAAATTCAAATTTTAAATCTCTAAGAGCATCCAAAATTTAAAATTCAGCTTGTTAAGAAAGCCAAAGAAGACATGCTTGCCCCCCAAGTCTTGCACATTTAACATTCAAAAAATTCAAAAAAGAGGCTCCACCTCATCAACACACTTGGGCGGCAAGGGCAGTAACTTGGGCAGCAAGGAAGACCAACTTGGGCAGCACATAAAGACTATATAAGGAGCACTAAAGCCAGCCACACCTCTCTTGATCCTTCACTCTTCAATTCGGCCGCACCTCCCTTTGCACTCTAAGGCCGCCGGCCACCTTCTTCCTTCTACCTTTCTTTTATTTTCTTATTTTGTTTCAGCCATGAGTGGCTGAAACTCTTTTTTCTAGTTGAAGATTAGTTGAAACTTTGGTTGTTTTATGGATTGGGAAATCTGAACATACATTGTTTATCTTTTATTTTTCAATATTTATGCAATTTCATGCTTAATTCCATTGTTGCTTTGTTATTTTGATCAATAAGGCCAATTGATTCTTGATTGCAAGGTAATAAATTGTTAGTTTGAATAGTCTTAAGTCCGTAATTGCTTGGATTGTTCAAACACAAGTAACTCTTCATATAAAAACTAAGGAAATTGCATGATCTAGCGATATCACCATGCGTTTGGGTAGCTAGAATTATGTCTCTCTATTTCTTAATGCAATTGACAGTTGTTAGATGCCCAAGGCCCAAGGATATTTTTTGGTAACTTGTTGATTAGTGATTAATTAGAGGACGTTCCCTAATTGATTTATGCCTAAGGAGAGATATGGTGGTGAGAAGCGTCTTCCATCTCTATAACTAATTTATTGAATCAAACAAAAGAACCTAAGTATCAATGATCAATCCCAACAACTGAAGTGGATTCAATTCTTCAACTAGAACTTTTCTCATATTTGAATTCCTTTACTTTAATTATTTGCTTACTTTATTGCTTTTCATTATTAGTTTAATTGAATCAATCTCAAACCCCCCCTTTTTATTTTGCTTTCAGTTTATTTTACTTTCAGTCTGTTTATTTGGTCTTGATAAGAAAGATAGGTAAGTATCAATTCCCTGTGGATTTAATCCTTTTACCACTATCTGCAGTTGTAAAATTGTTGATAACTGAAAAGGTTATTTTTTACCGGCTTCAACAACCGCACAATCACTCCAGAATTTTAATTTTGCCAGCTGTAATTTCGATTTTTCTAGCTATACAGAGTTTGGATTAGTTTTAGATAAAAGCAAATACAATCAGATTAGGATTAGGATAAGAGTATAGGAATAGTAGAGTTTCTTTTAAATTGTGAACAATTATATTTTTGTTGGAAAAAAGCCACATAAAGGCTGCCTTAGAATTAGAAATGCATCTCTCATATCATCTGTTCTCCTTTCCTTTTTGGCTCCCTCTTGGCTGAATTCTTCCCCTTCTTCTTCTTGTATTTTCTACAATTTTATCATGACCCTTAAAGACTAAACTCTTTTATTCTGTTGAAAATTAATCAAAATTGAGGTTTATTCAAAGTTGTGAGATTGTGTTCTTAATTTCTGTTTTTAATTAATTTCTATTTTTTAGGAACACCACCTCCATTATTGTATCTTAAGAATTCAAGAGGTCTATTGAATCTCCTACAAAGACAACATACTGCTAATTAACCCAATTAAATATGTAATTGTTTAATTGGATTAATACAAATAGCAATTAACATATTAGTTTATGTTAAGTGATTAATTGATTTAATTTAAATAATTCACTTATTATTATTCATCAAGTTTGGGTTCTTCTCTCTTAAAGCAATTAATTAATTAAATCTATACGCTTGATAGGTTATTAATTAACTAAAAATTAATTTAAGCACTACACGGATTAATTTAATCAGAAGGAAGAATTGGTGGGATTCTCTTGTTTGAATACTATAACCAAACAATAGATAATAAAATGAACTATTTTTTTAATCAATGATCAACTGCAAACCTCTCAACTTTGATTACCTTCAGTTGAGTTTTAATTTAATTATTTGTTTCACCATCTTAATTGCATTGTTTTTCTTCTTTAAGTTTTCTTTTAAAATCAACTTCTCCAATAGGTCTACTTGCTTGCATTAATACTACTCCGATGCCCTTCTGACTGACATTATTTTCCAAGAAAAAAGGCTTGGAAAAATCATGCATGGCCAAAACAAGTATGGAAGCCATCAGTTGCTTAAGCTTGTTGAAAGCCAATTCAGCCTCCTCATTCCCGAGAAATCCTTCCTTTTTAAGAAGATTAGTTAAATGTCTAGTAATCACACCCGTAACCCTTGACAAATTTTATGCAATTGCTAGTCAATCCCAAAATTCCCCTATCAGCTTGGACAACAGATCCATACTATTACTACCTATGTTACAAGAAACACTTGCATGTCTCCAAACTGCCCACAAGAAAAACAAAAATTATATAACCCCTAATACTCCACCCTTTGAACACTACCTTCAATTTCAAATTTGGACACCAGCAACTTGTCTAGGTCAATACCAATGGCTGCCCTAGCAAGCTTACCTTTAGAGGTCTCCTCAATATTATAATGAATCCTTAACGGTTTACCAATGAGACCTACAATTGTTAGAGAGGTCTCCTCAATATTATAATGAATCCTTAACGGTTTACCAATGAGACCTACAATTGTTAGAGAATATCAATTTGGTTACCAAGTGATCCCTATCTATCTGCTATAGTTATTCAATTTTGGTTGTATCATATTGTCATGTAACTTCTTGTGATTATCCTTATCTCATCTCTTGTAACTTCTTTTCCTTATCTTTAGCTAGCTTTAGTACATAAACGTGTGTTGTACCTATTCATAATATATATATGAAAAGAACTATCAGATTCTCTTCTTCACTTTCTTACTCTTATTTGAAACTTAACACGGTATCAGAGCAGATAAAACTTTTGCTTCAATCACCTCTTCCACCACCACTCCACCCATTACTTTCCCATTATTTCTACTCATTCCTTTTCAGTTAAACTAAACACAAAGAGTTACCTAGCTTGGAAGTCCCAATTCATTCCTATTCTCAATTATCAGAATCTCATAGTATTGTTGATGGTACCTTTCCACCTCCTCCACAAATAATTATCTCAGCCAATAATGTTGTAACAGCCCGGAAACCGGACCGCTACCGGCGCTAGGATCCAGTTCGGCATAAGGCCGCCGGGATCCGTAGCAAGCCTACTATGCATCCTGTACAGTCGGCATAATCCCAAACATGATCAAACATTTCCATAAAACATTTAAAACTTTACCTTTACCCAGCTTGACCTGTGTATGCACTATGACTGCACTCATAGAACCCCTAGGGTCAGCATACCCCATGTCAAACTCGGTCCAACACATATCTCAACATAAAATAGAACTCATGCACAAAGGGATTATCCAACTCGGGCCAAGCACAATACTATAACTCTGAACATATTACACAATATCATTTTGCAATACAACTCTTTTACATCATTACATAAACTTACATTACATCATGTCCACTACTATTCTATTACACATCATAACCATAGCCATAGCCTAGTGACTTCCTGAACTATCTCTGACCCTGCATACCTGGGGTTAGGGGAGAGGGGTGAGCTATAAAGCCCAGTGAGTAGAAACCATACAAGAAAAACAGTTCATTTTAAAGTATGCTATCATGGAATGCATCACATCACAAACATATCACATCAAGGATAAACTTGTCACCAATAGCCCTCTACGTATCGTTACATGTCCAACTGTGCCAGGGGCGATAAGGCCACGCCTGGTCTTCTCTTACATAACTCTTATCATAACATGTCCAACTATGCCAGGGGCGATTAGGCCACGCCTGGTCTTCTCTTACATATAACATATTGCCAGGGGCGATTAGGCCACGCCTGGTCTTCTCTATCTCATATCATACCATGTCATATCATATGATATCATATCGTACTGAGGGCTAGAGGATCATTCAATATTCATCCATATCATCATCATCGTATTATGTAATGCATCATATTCGTGAATTCTAATGCAAACAACCTAGGATATCACATGGCATTTATGATGCATGAACATGCTCAAAACTTTATGATTTATTCGCTTTAAAACGTAAAGGTTTATTTTACTCACCTCTGGCTAGCTCTGGACTAACTCTGAAGCAGCTAACTCTGCTAAACACCTCGGTTCCTCGGGTCCGATCCTACACAGGTGGACACAGATGAGGGACCAAACATACTCTAACATGACTCTAAACAACTCCCCAAAACCCCCTAAAACATCCTCAAAACATGCATACAGAACACTCATGAAAGGGCTGGATAGGGCACTTTCGGCGGCCGAAGGTCCCTTCCAGAGACGAAAGTCATGCAGGTTCGGGGGCACCTTCGGCGGTCGAACCCTCTCTCCAGAGACAAAAGTCAGGCACTTTCGGCGGCCGAACAACACCTTCGGCGGCCGAAAGTCTGCTCCAGCTCCGAAACACAGCTTTCGGGGGCAAGGTTTGGCGGCCAATCCATGCATCCATAGGCAGGTTCGGCGGCCGAAACTACCTTCAGCGGCCGAACCTGAGTTCTTCCAGAACTCAGCCCTCGTGCATACAAGCCTCCCAAACCTTCCAAACATCCCAAAACAAGCACCCAACTTCTTAAAAACATGCATAAACTCTTAACCATGCACAAAGGAGCTTAACAACTTGATTAAACTCCAAAAACAACATCAAAAGCATACATAGATAGCTTATGACCCACATAGGCCAAAACCATCAAAACAACCCATAATCTCACTTGCTCTTTCCCAATCATGCATACACTCTCCCACATGCATAAACTAGCTCAAACCTTCAACATAACATCACATAAACACACATTGGGCACAAAACCCACATAAACCCTAACATTCTTATCTACCGATACTCAACCATCAAAACATCATTAAACTTACTTAAAACTTCATTAAAATACTAGGAAAGCAAGGATCTACACTTACCTCTTGAAGATCGAGGGGTGGTGCGATCCCTAACTCGGAGGTGGGGAGGATCCAAGCTCCAAAAGCCTCCAAGCTCCCAAAACTCCTATTTAAGCTTCAAAACTTCAAAACAAGGGTAGATCTCATGAAAAACTTGAGGGATGGGTAGAGAAAACATGAAAACGATCAAAGGAGGACCAAAACTAACCTGAGCTCGAGAATGGGAAGAAAACTCGCCCATTTCCGATCTGAGGGCTCTTTATATGTGGTCTGCTGAACCACCTTCGACAGCCTAACGTGCCCCCTTAACTCATGCATGTTCGGCGGCCGAAGTTGAGGTTCAGCGGCCGAACCTTGGTTCACTCAAACAAGGCTTTCGGAGGCCAAAAGCGCTCCCGAAACCTTCCCATGTTCGGCGGCCGAACCTGGCAAAAGCCTCCTTGGTCTTTTCTCTTCAAAACTCAATTCTTTTTCATTTAAAACCATGAAATCAGTAAAAACATTTTGGAAACACATTTTACCCCTCTAGAAGACTCTGACATCTTCAGAAATTCTAGATTCCAACGGGGATTCCGCCGGAAGGTAGGGATTCCGATGCCGGAATCTAGCCGGGTATTACATTCTTCCCCCCTTTAAGAACATTCGTCCCCGAATGTTCAAACAAACAGGCACATGCATATACATAACATAAGCACAATCATAACAACACATAAGCTCTAATCTATAAAGAAACACGGTATCACTGGAGTATGAACTCTCAGTCTCCCTGGTGCACTTTTCATCTTAAGGTGATTCTAAGGGACTTTCACCATCGGGATTTCCTTGTTTCCACACTTTCTAACTTGTGTGTCTGCGGTCCGTACTAGCTGCTCAACATAGGTGAGATCCTCTACGATCTCCACCTCTGGTTCCTTCCAGAACCTCACTCGGACCCAACACGAACTCATATACCGTGGAAACATGGAAAAAAACGGATGGATCTCTTCCATTGAAGTGGGCAAATCTAACTCGTGAGATACATTCCCAATCCTTTGCAGGATTTCAAAGGGTCTAATGTATTTGAGAGCTAATTTACCTTTCTGCCCATAACGAATCACCCTCTCTTTAGGAGACACCTCCAGCAAACCTCAACTTTCTCGAGAACCTCAACATGCTTCCGCTGCGCACTCTGACAAAACTCTTCTCTCTTTTGAAACTCTACATGCCTCTTGCGGACAACCTCATAACTCTCCTGCTGACTTACAGCAGTTCTGATTCTTCTCATTTTTTTTTTTGACTACTGGCCTTCTTCTTACTGTACTAGGGGATAGGGTAAGCTGCCAAGTGGTTTCCGGTTGAGGGCATCTATCAAAATCTCTGCCTCAGCCGAATGATACTGAACCTTGAAGTCATGAACACCACGCAGTTTTTACCCATCTCCTCTGCCTCAGGTTCTTCTCCCTTGACTCAAGATGTATTGCAAGCTCTTTCGATCTGTAAGGATCTGTCATCATGCCTTATACAGGTATTGCCTCCACATCTTGAGTGCAAAGATTACCATCGCCATCTCTAGATCATGTGTAAGATGATTCAACTCATGCTTCTTCAGCTACCTAGAAGCATAAGCAATCATCCTGCCACTTTACATTAACACACAATCTAGTTCCACCTGGAACGCATCACAGGACACTGTGACATCTTCATTACTGGCGGACAGAGCCACCACTGGTGCTGACATCAACATTTCCTTCGGCTCTTCAAAGCCCTCTTCACACTGAGTAGACCACACAACCCTCTGATTCTTCTTGATCCATCTGGCCATAGGAGCGGCAACTCTAAAGAAGTTCTAGATGAACCTCCAGTAGGTAACCTGCCCAACCCGAAAAGCTCTTGATCTATGTCACTACAATGGGCCTGAGCTAGTCAGCTACAACTTCAACTTTCTCAGGTCTACCTCACTTTTCCCTTTTTCCCGACATACCATGACCCAAGAAAGGTATGCTCCTCGACCATAACTCACATTTGGAGAACTGGGCATCCAAGCCATGTTCTCTCAGGATCTGTAATCCTGATTTCAGATAATGGGCATACTCTTCTGTATTTCTGGAACTCACCGAGGTACCGTCAATGAAGACAATAACGGAGTGATCCAGAAACCGACTACAACTCTGCATATGAGATCCATGAATGTTGTAGGGGCGTTCATTAACCCGAACGACATTCCTAGAGACTCATAGTGCCCATATCTGGTTCTAAACACTGTTCTCTGTACATCTTCTTCCTTGATCTTAACTGATGGTACCTGGACTTCAGATCTATCTTGGAAAGGCAACCAGCTCCTGCTAGCTGGTTTAAAATAGATCGTCGATCCAAGGTAACAAATACTTATTCTGGGTAGTGACTTTGTTCAACGACTTGTAGTCGATACAAAGTCCTAGGGATCCATCCTTCATCCTCATAACAACACTGGAATACCCCAAGGTGAAGTGCTCAGTCAGATGGGAACCCTTAACTACCAACTTTTACAACTGCTTTTACAACTCTTTTAACTCTGTTGATACCATCCTGTGGGGAGGGATAGAGATTGGTCCACTTCCATATATTACTCCTATTTGAGCTCTATCTCCCTGACAGGTGGTAGTCCTGGGAACTCGTCTGGGGAAACATCTAAAAAACTCTCTAACAACGGGCACTGAGGCTGGCTCCCTGACCCGACCATCAAACTCTCACATAAACTAGAAACCCCTGACAACCTCTCATGAGCAACTTACGAGCCTATAGGGCTGATAACAAACCTCTAGGTATCCCTACTCTGTCTCCTCTAAGGATTACCTCTGATCCATCCTGACCTCTGAACCTGACTACCTTGTCTCTGCAGACTTAGGTAGTACCACTAGTAGAAGAACCAATCCAACCCTAGAATGACGTCAAACAGTCAAATCTAGAACCGCTAGGTCAGCTGAAAGGCATCTACTCACAACATACTCTAAACTATACCGGCAGACTGACTCTGCCACTGATGGATCACACTTGGGTCCACCGACCCAAAGGGGATACTCTAACCCATAAGCTATCAAGCCCAACCTCACAATGGCTCACAAAGCAAACAAAGAAAGAGAAACATCAGGGTTCATAAAACATACACATCAGAACATACCAGAGTGAGATTACCTGATCCCATCGGGTTCAATGTGTTAGCCTCCTGCTGGGTCATAGTGAAGATCCACGCTGAAGCTGATAGACCTTCACTTGGGAAACCTGCTGAAGAAGGAACTATCCCTCTTCCTCTGCCTCTACCCTGCGCCATGGCTGGAGCTCCTGGCTGAGCCACACTACCTGAAGCTGTCTGCTGGGACTGTGTCACCAAGATCGCGGTGGGACACTCATGTGCCATGTGCCCCTCCTGTCCGCACCTGAAACATGCCGTTGTCCCCACCAGACAGACTCCCTTGTGCGGCCTACCGCACCTCGTACATCTGGAGTCATCCAAACCAGAGCTCGAACCATCACCTATTCCCAGACAAGACTTTATCCTATCCCAGAACTTGCTCTTCTTCGATCTTTTGAGGCCTCTGCCTCCCTTCTTACTCTTTGTGAAAACCTCGCTCAGAGGGGAGAGATTAACCTCACTTGTCCCCGGGACTTTGGAACCCGAAGACTGTGCCACGTACTGTTTAACTGTCCCTTGAATGATGGCACTAGCCTCCATTTTCTGTGCCATATCTACTATACCGTGGAAACTCTCCCTTTCTGCTGATTGAATCAACGAGGAATACCTGGAGTGAAGCTTCATAACATATCTCCTAGACTTCTTCAGGTCTGTGTCAAGACCTTGTCCTGCAAATGGCAACAGCTCCAGGAACCTGTCTGCAAACTCATCTACACTCATCTCTTCCATCTGCCTTAGTTGCTCAAACTCAATCATCTTCAGTTCTCTGGAACTATCTGGAAAAGCCCATCCTGCAAACTCATTGGCAAACTGCTCCCAGGATAAGCTTTCCACCCTTGGGTCCACATAGTTTTTGAACCATTCCCTTGCCTTTTTGCATTTCAATGTGAACCCTGCCATCTGAATGGCTCTACTGTCACTTGCTCCCAACTCATCAGTTATCATCTTCACCGTTCTGAGGTACTCAAAAGGGTCATCACCTGATTCAAACTTGGGGGCATCCAACTTCAGATAGTCCGTCATCTTTACTTTACCCCCAACTGATGAACCAGGTTTGGGTATCTGGACATCAGGGACTATTGGTTCTGCTGGTGGAGGAGGAGGTGCAGCATTCCCTGGGTTAGGGTTGGCTGGACCTGAGTGAAAGGATGAGGGTGGAAACATGGGGTACTGTGGGTACGATGGGTAAAAGGGAGGATAGGGCATAAAGGTGGGATATGGGCTGTAATGAAAGAAATCCGATGTACCTCCCATCGGATACCCTGGCCCTTGCGGGTAGGGTGGATACTGTGGTGGAACAAAGCTCGAGGCCTGAGTGCCTCCTTGGGACTCCCCATATCCTCTTCTGACATACTCATGCCCAAACTACTATCTCTTCTCTGGTTATCCTCCTCTGTTTCCATCACATCCGCTGATATACCATCATGAACTGATCTCCTCCGACTTGCATCAAAAGACCTTCTAGGGTCCCTTGATGTACCTTCTCTGCTTGTCCTACAAGATCTTACCCTCTGCAGAGCTGGGGAATGGGCATCCATGCCCTCATTCTCTGGCGGAGCTCCAGTCAATCTAGCAAATCGACGAGTTCCTCTCATATTGACTTCTGAAAACATAACACATCACATAAACATTAGCATCATACGGTTCATGTGGAAACACATGAACCTACCTCACATACATAGCATAACATTAATGCACATGCATATCATCATGGCATTGCACATGCATATCATCATGGCATTTCACATCATCATACAAGACAGGACTCCACATCCTATCCTAGTGGACATGATCTTCCTATTGTGCTTGCCCTTCTATAACCTCTATGAGCCTGACACACTATAGGTCCGACCATGTGAACGTAGGGCTCTGATACCAATCTATAACAGCATGAAAACCGGACCGCTACCGGCACTAGGATCCAGTTCGGCATAAGGCCGCCGGGACCCGTAGCAAGCCTACTATGCATCCTGTACAGTCGGCATAATCCCAAACATGATCAAACATTTCCATAAAACATTTAAAACTTTACCTTTACCCAGCTTGATCTGTGTATGCACTATGACTGCACTCATAGAACCCCTAGGGTCAGCATACCCCATGTCAAACTCGGTCCAACACATATCTCAACATAAAATAAAACTCATGCACAAAGGGATTATCCAACTCGGGCCAAGCACAATACTATAACTCTGAACATATTACACAATATCATTTTGCAATACAACTCTTTTACATCATTACATAAACTTACATTACATCATGTCCACTACTATTCTATTACACATCATAACCATAGCCATAGCCTGGTGACTTCCTGAACTATCTCTGACCCTGCATATCTGGGGTTAGGGGAGAGGGGTGAGCTATAAAACCCAGTGAGCAGAAACCATACAAGAAAAATAGTTCATTTTAATGTATGCTATCATGGAATGCATCACATCACAAACATATCACATCAAGGATGAACTTGTCACCAATAGCCCTCTACGTTTCGTTACATGTCCAACTATGCCAGGGGCGATAAGGCCACGCCTGGTCTTCTCTTACATAACTCTTATCATAAAATGTCCAACTATGGCAGGGGCGATTAGGCCACGCCTGGTCTTCTCTTACATATAACATATTGCCAGGGGCGATTAGGCCACGCCTGGTCTTCTCTATCTCATATCATACCATGTCATATCATATGATATCATATCGTACTGAGGGCTAGAGGATCATTCAATATTCATCCACATCATCATCATCGTATTATGTAATGCATCATATTCGTGAATTCTAATGCAAACAACCTAGGATATCACATGCCATTCATGATGCATGAACATGCTCAAAACTTTATGATTTATTCGCTTCAAAACGTAAAGGTTTATTCTACTCACCTCTGGCTAGTTCTGGACTAACTCTGAAGCAGCTAACTCTGCTAAACACCTCGGTTCCTCGGGTCCGATCCTACACAGGTGGACACAGATGAGGGACCAAACATACTCTAACATGACTCTAAACAACTCCCCAAAAACCCCCTAAAACTTCCTCAAAACATGCATACAGAACACTCATGAAAGGGCTGGACATGGCACTTTCGGCGGCACTTTCGGCGGCCGAAGGTCCCTTCCAGAGACGAAAGTCATACAGGTTCAGGGGCACCTTCGGCGGCCGAACCCTCTCTCCAGAGATGAAAGTCAGGCACTTTCGGCGGCCGAACATCACCTTCGGCGGCCGAAAGTCTGCTCCAGCTCCGAAACACAGCTTTTGGGGGCAAGGTTTGGCGGCTAATCCATGCATCCATAGGCAGGTTCGGCGGCCGAAACTACCTTCGGCGGCCGAACCTGAGTTCTTCCAGAACTCAGCCCTCGTGCATACAAGCCTCCCAAACCTTCCAAACATCCCAAAAGAGCCACCCAACTTCTTAAAAACATGCATAAACTCTTAACCATGCACAAAGGAGCTTAACAACTTGATTAAACTCCAAAAACAACATCAAAAGCATACATAGATAGCTTATGACCCACATAGGCCAAAACCATCAAAACAACCCATAATCTCACTTGCTCTTTCCCAATCATGCATACACTCTCCCACATGCATAAACTAGCTCAAACCTTCAACATAACATCACATAAACACACATTGGGCACAAAACCCACATAAACCCTAACATGCTTATCTACCCATACTCAACCATCAAAACATCATTAAACTTACTTAAAACTTCATTAAAACACTAGGAAAGCAAGGATCTACACTTACCTCTTGAAGATCGAGGGGTAGTACGATCCCTAACTCGGAGGTGGGGAGGATCCAAGCTCCCAAAACTCCTATTTAAGCTTCAAAACTTCAAAACAAGGGTAGATCTCATGAAAAACTTCGAGGGATGGGTAGAGAAAACATGAAAACGATCAAAGGAGGACCAAAACTCACCTGAGCTCTAGAATGGGGAGAAAACTCGCCCATTTCCGATCTGAGGGATCTTTATAGGTGGCCTGCTGAACCACCTTCGGCAGCCTAACGTGCCCCCTAAACTCATGCATGTTCGACGGCCGAACCTTGGTTCACTCAAACAAGGCTTTTGGAGGTCAAAAATGCTCCCGAAACCTTCCCATGTTCGGCGGCCGAACCTGGCAAAAGCCTCCTTGGTCTTTTCTCTTCAAAACTCAATTCTTTTTCATTTAAAACCATGAAATCAGTAAAAACATTTTGGAAACACATTTTACCCCTCTAGAAGACTCTGACATCTTCAGAAATTCCAGATTCCAATGGGGATTCCGCCAGAAGGTAGGGATTCCGATGCCGGAATCTAGCCGGGTATTACAAATGTACCCATTCCAAATCCAGAATATGAGACTTGGTTCAAAAAGGACCAAATGCTTCTCTCTTAGCCCTTCTCTTCCCTAACAGAGGAAATCTTTCCTTATGTTATTGGTGGCCTAACCTCTTCCAAAGAAGGATGGACAGCACTTAACGCTTCTTTCAGCTTAATCTCTCAAAATCGACAACTGCAGCTGCATATTGAGCTCCAAGAGCTCAAACTGAATGACCTCTCTGTATCTCAATTTCTTCAAAAAGCAAAGGCATTATCAGATGAACTCAAAGTTGCAACTAAGCCTCTTTCCCCAGCTAAATTCAACGCGATTATTTATCGCAATATGATTCAGAGTTTCATAGTATCATTACTACTCTAAACCTTGCAATTGAGCCAGTTTCCTTTTATGAGTTGCACAATCAATTGGCGACCTATGAAATATTATTGAAAGGAACATGATGTTTTGAGATCCGGTGTAACGACCCGGAAATCGGACCGCTACCGGCACTAGGATCCAGATCGACATAAGGTCGCCGGGACCCGTAGCAAGCCTAACCTACATCCTGTATACCTATTCAATCCCATACATGATCATACATTTACATAAGAATTTTAAATTTTTTCTTTCATTCACCAAGCTTAACATGTGCATGCACAACTCATAACCATAAAACCCCACACTGGAGCCCTCATCAAATGCTCCAATGGGGTAACATATCATACATTAAGCTTGGTTTACATAAACATCATTAAAACATTTCATTAAAAGATCATGTACCAAAAAGGGATTAACATACACTAGGGCCAAGCACAATTCTATTCTCAATACAATTCTTTACATTATATCACATTATAATATTTTACAATACATGTCCACATCTAACTATTACATACATAAACTTCTATTCCTGGTGATTTCCTGGTCTAGCCCGTACCTGCAAACCTGGTTTAGGGGAAAGGGGTGAGCTACTAGAGCCTAGTGAGCAGAATAATAAAACATTGTATTTTAAACATATGATCTCATGGAATGCATTACATCACAAGCAACACAATCAAGGATGGACTTGTCACCAGTAGTCCTCTACATATCCAATAGTGCCAGGGGCATAGAATGGGCCTCGTCTTGGTCTTTCTCATAACATAACATAACATAGCATTCCAATAATGCCAGGGGCGTAGAATGGGCCTCGACCTGGTCTTTCTCTTAACATAGTGCCAGGGGCGTAGAATGGGCCTCGACCTGGACTTCCATACCATACCATATCATACCATACCATATCATCATCATATCATATCATACGAGGACTAAAGGATCATCCAATACCCATCCACATCATCATCATATTATGCAATGCAACATGTTCGTGAATTCTAATGCAAACAACCTAATATATCTCATGGTATTCGTGATGCATGAATATGCTCAAAACTGATTTATTTACTTTGCAATATAAAGAGTCATTCTACTCATCTCAGGCTAGCTCTGAAAGACACTGAAGCAGCTAACTCACTGCGGGGGTCCTCAGTTCCTCTGGTCTGAACCTACACAGGTGGACTCAAATGAGGGACCAAACATACATGAACATGACTCTAAACTACTCCCCAAAAACTCCCCTAAAACACCTTAAAACAATCATAGAAAACATGCAAAGAAAGGTTGAACAGGGCACTTTTGGCGGTAGGTTCGGCGACCGAAAGTCCCTCCAGAGCCGAAACTCAGCCACTTTCGGCGGCACCTTCGGCGGCCGAAAGTCCCTTCCAGAAACGAAACTCATGCATGTTCGGCGGCACCTTCGGCGGCCAAAACTCCCCTCCAGAGCCGAAAGTCCAACTTTCGGGGGCAGGGTTCGGCAGCCAAAAGCTTGCCTCAACAGGCAGGTTCGGCGACCGAAAGTGCCTTCGGCTGCCGAACCTGAGTTCTTCCAAAGTGGCAGAACTCAGCCTCCTTAGGCACATTTTGTCTCCCAAACCATCCAAACATGCATTTAGCTATTCTACAACATGCATATACCAGCAAACAAGCATATAGGGGTCTCAAACTAACCTAAACTCCAACACAAACACATAAAGCAACTCATACAACACACATTATCTTAAAACTCAACATTAACCTAAACATGCATTTCTATCCCATAACCTCTCAAAACTTGTTTAAAACATACAAGAAAGGTAGGATCTAAGCTTACCTCTTGAAGATCGAGAGGAGAGACGATCCTAACTTGGAGATGGGAGAAACCTAGCTCATTGGGTCTCCAAGCTCCAAAACTTGGTCTTAGCTTCAAAAATATTCAAAACCAAGTTAACACTTGTTAAAACTTGAAAGATTTGAGGAAAGACATCAAAACCAACCATGGGAGGGCATGGACTCACCTCTGGCCGAAAATGGGAAGAAAACTCGCCCATTTTCGGCCATGGGGCCTTTTATAGTTGGCTGGCCAAACCACCTTCGGAAGCCGAAGATGACTCCAAAACTCATGCAAGTTCGGCGGCCGAACCTAGATTTCCCTCCATGGTCTTTTTCATTCAAAAACTCAATTTCTTTCTTACTTAAAACCTTAAAATACATTAAAACATTTTATGAAAACATGATTTTACCCTTCTAGAGGTTTTCGACATCCGAGATTCCACCGGACAGTAGGAATTCCGATACCGGAGTCTAGCCGGGTATTACATCCAGAGAATAGGATTTACAGTGGTTATATAAGTTTAGGTGGAGAGGAAGGTGTTCCTCCCCTTTTATTATTTTTCCCTTTGTTTGCTAGCGATGCCTAATGGCCCTCTGCTACAGTGCCACTTGTCTCTATTGAACAGGTCCGTACGTATGAATGGCGTCAAATGTCCTCTCCACGCCAAGCAGCCATTTATTTCCCCCCAGCGCGCATGCAGGCAGAGCTGCGAGGTGATTGGGACTGTTATCCTTTCTCATGTCATGTCATTGGACTGAGCTCGTGGTTGGTGTACCTGGGCTTGTGAGTGACCCAGTTTGCTCTCTGGGTCTATGTCTAGGCCGAAGAAGTCAGACTGGCCCGACAAGGAAGCTGACGCGGAACCCTATGGCACAAGCCTCAAATCCACACGCACAAGTAGATATGAAATCCAAAGATTTGATAAACCCACCTCCTATGGCACCCCACATTTAGAGAAACTGAAACACCAAAGATCGAAGGATTTAGATGAGAATCTGACAAACGCCACAACAAATAGTTGATAAGTTAGCCAAGATTCCTGGTGCAATTGATGAAAGCAAATCCTGACTCTCACTCAAAGCAATACACGCCAAAGGCATGAAAAGAATTCTGAAATTTTGATTAAAAGTTGCCTCTTACAATTGTTTCTTATCCTTATATAGTAAGGAGAAAAACAAATAAAACCCTAAGACACTCTTCTTAGGCCTGACTTAAACACATAAGGCCCAAGCCCAATCACACACTAAAATAATACATAAGTATTAAAACATAAGCTCAAAATATGGCCCAACACTCTAAAACTTAAAAGTTAAAATATGGCCAAAATACAAGCCCAAACAAAGCTAAAATAAAACAAATGTTTAAATAATAAAAATATAGCAAGCCCATCATAACAAAGCTGAATCTTCACAAAAGCCTTTCTTGATCTTCACTTTAGGCTTCCCTTTGTGTAGTTTTAGCCTATAGGTTTGATTAGGTTCCCTCAGCCTATGATTGCAAGTATTGCACCAAATCTGCTCCATATGAGTTGAAACACGCCCCAAATATATATGGATCATATGAATATGATTTTAAACTCCTTTTAGATCCATTTGAATGACATAAGTTTGCTTCACACTATTGTTAGAAATTTGCCCTATTGGATCCATATCAGAAGCTTTCTGGGTTTTGGCTTGGGGCAGCCTTCGCAGGCCTGGCCTTCTACTTGGACGCACGAAGTCCGGCGGTCATCAATTGCCCCTTTACCTTCTCAGCAGTTATTACATGAGTGATGAGGAGGTAAATATCTAGGCTTTCTTAATGACTGCGCAGCTCGAGAATGGTTCCCATCAAAACGTCTCTTCTTTGCTTTACTATTTTCAAAATTCAAAAATCCCCAAATCCTTACAGAACTCTTTCTCTCTGCTTGCTCTCTACGTGCCTCATCTCTTCTATTTTCCTGCAAAATCACCTTCAAGGTGCATCTTCTGTTCTGCCATGGAGGGTCCTAAACTTCTTGATGTGTTGAACTTGGAATCTAATGTCACTACTTCTTCCCTCACAACCCTCTTTTCTCGGGAGTATTTGGATACTCCCCTATTTCGGATTAAGGCCCCTCATCGCAATGAGAGGATCGTTCTTCCCGATCCTCCTCCCTCTGGTCTGGTCGATCCTCAGAGGGACCGTAATCTAATCTTTTTTGTTAAACAGCGTGAGTTTGGTCTAACCTTTCCTTTTTCTCCGTTCTTTATTGAGGTTTTTCGGTATTTCAGGATAACTCCTCGTATGCTTGCCCCTAACTCGATTCTCTTCATGTGCTCCTTCGAGTCTGTCTGTGTAATACCCGGCTAGAGTCCGGCATCGGAATTCCTGTCGTCCGATGGAATCCAGGATGTCGGAATCTTTAGACGGGTGAGATTTATGGTTTTCTAAAGGAATATCGTATGTTTTAATGTTTTAAAGGTAAATAGAACTAAGTGTTTGAAAGAAAAGAACCAAGGCAGAAAAGCCAGGTTCGGCCGCCGAAGTTGAGGTTCGGCCGCCGAACATGCATGGCTTTCGGTTTCACGTGTGGCCGCCGAAGGTGGTCTAGCCAGCCACCTATAAAAGGCCCTCAGTCGGTTGAAAGGATAAGCTTTGCCGTTTCTTTCACTTTCTGAGGTGAGACCCTGTCCTTCTGAAGGTTTGTTCATGTTTTCATCAAATCATGCAAAGGTTTGATTGATTTTTATGTTATTTTGAAGGTTTTGAGCTCAAACCACAAAGTTGTGAAGTTTGGAGAGCTTGAATGAGAGTTGCTTCAAAACTCCACGTTAGGATCGTTCATCTTCTTGGTTTCAAGAGGTAAGTGAAGATCCTGAACTTGTTTTTATGTTTTCTGAAGGTTTTATGAGATTTTGGGAGAGAGTTGCATGAATAGGGTAAAAGAGAGGTTTTGTGATATGTTTGTGAGAAAGCTTGTATATGTGTTTTATGTTTTGTGTTGTTGGGGTTTTTAGGTAGGTTCTGACCCCTTTGAGCATATACTTGGGTGTATGCCTGTTGAGGAGTTGAGGTATTTGAGTTGGAGGAAGATTGGTGTGTTTTGGCGTGAGGCAGAGCAGGTTCTGCCTTCTTGATGAACCCAGCTTCGGCCGCAGAAGAATGGTTCGGCCGCCGAATGTGCTGAGGAGGTGGCTTCGGCTGTCCACGCTTGCCCCCGAGCTTGTGGACTTTCGGCTCTGGAGGGGAGTTTCGGCCGCCGAAGGTGCCGCCGAAGGTGCCGCCGAAGGTTAGAGACTTTCGTCTCTAGAGTGCCTTTCAGCCCCCGAAACTTGCCCCCGAAAGGGTTTGGCTGCCGAAAGTTGAGATTCGGCCGCCGAACCTGCCGCCGAAAGTGTCCTGTCCAGCCTTCCTTTGCATGCTTTTCATGGATGTTTGAGTGAGTTTAACGGGATTCTTGGGGAGTTTAATTGAGTTGTTCATCAGCTAGTTTGGTCCCTCATTTGAGTTTATCTGTGCCTACACAGACCAGAGGAACCAGAGAGAGCAGCAGTGAGTACTGCTCCAGCGTTTACAGAGCCTGCAGAGTCAGTCCAGATAGTCAGAGGTGAGTGGAACGAAACTTAATTCTTTTAATTGAGCAATGGAATGTTTTTAGCATATTTCATGCATCATGGTTATGCAGTAGGTTGATTGCATGAGAATCCACGAATATGTTGCATTGCATCGTTATTTGTTGATGTGGGTGAATGCTGAATGATCCAATAGTCACTGAGATAAGTCCAGGAGCCTTTGACTACGCCCTGGCAGGTATAGAAGTCCAGGAGCCTTTGACTACGCCCTGGCAGGTATAGTAATGTCCAGGAGCCTTTGACTACGCCCTGGCAATAAGTACAGGTGTTATATACACATATACATATATGAGACAGGAAATCCAGGTGCCTTTGACTACGCCCTGGTACGAGATACTGGGACTATTTGGTGACAGGTTTACCCTTGCTGTGGATTGTCTGTGTTATGATGCATTCCATCAGATCATGTTTTATTGATAAGTTTTACTGTTCTACTCACTTGGCTATAGAGCTCATCCCACTCCCTTAACCCCAGTCTTGCAGGTTCAGTGTACAGTGTACAGGGGAAGTCCAGAGCAGAGTACAGGAAGAGAGAAGAGTTTTGTAATAGCATAGAGTGGACATGTAATATTAAAGAGATGTACTAGTTGTGTTTAAAGTTGTGCTTGACTTAGTTAGTTTGTGTTGTAAATCTTTTGTTATGTACATGATCTGTGTATGTATATGTTTTACAGAGTATGTGAAAAACCAGGCTTAACAGGTATGAGTTAACCCATCTAGAGCAAGCTCTAGTCAGGGGTACAGAGTACAGAGTACAGAGATAGTGCATGCACAGGTTAAGCCTTGGTTCAGAAACGAGTTTTTATTTTCACAGAAAATGTATGATCATGTATGAGATTTACAGGTACACAGAGAGTATAGCAGGCTTGCTACGGGTTCTGGCGGCCTTAAGCCGACCTGAATCCTAGCGTCGGTGACGGTCCATTTTGGGGTCGTTACAGATTGGTATCAGAGCCCTAGGTTCAATATGATCGGACCTATAGAGAGAGTGTCGGGCTCATAGAGGTTATCTGCTCTGGACTTCCCCTGTATACTGTACACTGAACCTGCAAGACTGGGGTTAAGGGAGTGGGATGAGCTCTATAGCCCAGTGAGTAGAACAGTAAAACATATCAATAAAACATGATATGATGGAATGCATCATAACACAGACAATCCACAGCAAGGGTAAACCTGTCACCAAATAGTCCCAGTATCTCATACCAGGGCGTAGTCAAAGGCACCTGGATTTCATGTCTCATATATGTATATGTGTATATAATACCTGTACTTACCATTGCCAGGGCGTAGTCAAAGGCTCCTGGACTTTACTATACCTGCCAGGGTGTAGTCAAAGGCTCCTGGACTTCTATACCTGCCAAGGCGTAGTCAAAGGCTCCTGGACTTATCTCAGTGACTATTGGATCATTCAGCATTCACCCACATCAATAAATAACGATGCAATGCAACATATTCGTGGATTCTAATGCAATCAACCTACTGCATAACCATGATGCATGAAATATGCTAAAAACATTCCATTGCTCAATTAAAAGAATTAAGTTTCGTTCCACTCACCTCTGACTATCTGGACTGACTCTGCAGGCTCTGTAAACGCTGGAGCAGTACTCACTGCTGCTCTCTCTGGTTCCTCTGGTCTGTGTAGGCACAGATAAACTCAAATGAGGGACCAAACTAGCTGATGAACAACTCGATTAAACTCCCCAAGAATCCCGTTAAACTCACTCAAACATCCATGCAAAGCATGCAAAGGAAGGCTGGACAGGACACTTTTGGCGGCAGGTTCGGCGGCCGAAAGTCCTCTCCAGAGCCGAAACTCATGCACCTTCGGCGGCCGAATCTCAACTTTCGGCAGCCGAACCCTTTCGGGGGCAAGTTTCAGGGGCTGAAAGGCACTCTAGAGACTAAAGTCTCTAACCTTCGGCAGCACCTTCGGCGACCGAAACTCCCCTCCAGAGCCGAAAGTCCACAAGCTCGGGGGCAAGCGTGGACAGCCGAAGCCACCTCCTCAGCACATTCGGCGGCCGAACCATTCTTCTGCGGCCGAAGCTGGGTTCATCAAGAAGGCAGAACCTGCTCTGCCTCACGCCAAAACACACCAATCTTCCTCCAACTCAAACACCTCAACTCCTCAACAGGCATACACCCAAGTATATGCTCAAAGGGGTCAGAACCTACCTAAAAACCCCAACAACACAAAACATAAAACACATATACAAGCTTTCTCACAAACATATCACAAAACCTCTCTTTTACCCTATTCATGCAACTCTCTCCCAAAATCTCATAAAACCTTCAGAAAACATAAAAACAAGTTCAGGATCTTCACTTACCTCTTGAAACCAAGAAGATGAACGATCCTAATGTGGAGTTTTGAAGCAACTCTCCTTCAAACTCTCCAAACTTCACAACTTTGTGGTTTGAGCTCAAAACCTTCAAAATAACATAAAAATCAATCAAACCTTTGCATGATTTGATGAAAACATGAAGAAACCTTCAGAAGGACAGGGTCTCACCTCAGAAAGTGAAAGAAACGGCAAAGCTTATCTTTTCAACCGACTGAGGGCCTTTTATAGGTGGCTGGCCAGACCACCTTCGGCGGCCACACGTGAAACCGAAAGCCATGCATGTTCGGCGGCCGAACCTGGCTTTTCTGCCTTGGTTCTTTTCTTTCAAACACTTATTTCTATTTACCTTTAAAACATTAAAACATACGATATTCCTTTAGAAAACCATAAATCTCACCCGTCTAAAGATTCCGACATCCTGGATTCCATCGGACGACAGGAATTCCGATGCCGGACTCTAGCCGGGTATTACATTCTCCCCCCCTTAAGAACATTCGTCCTCGAATGTTCCGCAACTAAACAAATAAACACATTAAAAGGAGGAAAACGAACCTCAAAACAGATATGGATACTGCTGGAGCATAGACTCCTGCATCTCCCACGTACACTCTTCTAGATTATGGTGGTTCCACAGGACTTTCAGCATCGGAATCTCCTTGTTCCTTAGCTGTCTGATCTGTGTGTCCAGAATCCGCACTGGCTGCTCTACATAGGTGAGATCTCTAAGAATCTCCACATCAGGCTCACTCAAAACCTGATTCGGCTCTGACACAAATTGCCGTAGCATAGAAACATGAAATACCGGGTGAATTCTCTCCATAGAAGTAGGTAAATCTAGCTTATACGACACATTTCCAATCCTCTGTAAAATCTCAAAGGGTCCAATGTATCGTGGAGCTAACTTACCCTTCTTTCCAAAACGAACCACTCCTTTCATTGGAGACACCTTTAGCAATACCATACTACCCTCTTGAAACTCTATCTGCTTCCTGCGTACGTCTGCATAGCTTTTCTGCCTGCTCTGAGCAGTTCGAATCCTCTCTCTGATCACGGGCACCACTCTACTGGTAATCTCTACTAACTCTGGCCCTGCAAGAGCCTTCTCTCCTACCTCTTCCCAGCAAACAGGTGATCTGTACTTCCTCCCATACAACGCTTCATAAGGAGCCATCCCTATGCTAGCATGATGGCTGTTATTGTAGGCAAACTCCACCAGAGGTAGATGCTGCCTCCAAGAACCGCCAAAGTCTAACACACACATTCGGAGCATATCCTCTATGGTCTGGATGGTCCTCTCTGACTGTCCATCAGTCTGCGAATGGAAAGCAGTGCTAAAATCTAACCTCGTGCCCATCACACTCTGCAGACTTTGCCAAAATCTGGAGGTGAACTGAGGTCCTCTGTCTGAAACTATAGACACTGGAACTCCATGCAATCTCACTATCTCATCCAGATAGACATGTGCCAACTTATCCATAGAATAGTTACTTCTCACGGGAATGAAATGAGCAGATTTCGTGAGTCTGTCCACAATCACCCATATGGAGTCTATCCTGTTGGACGCTGCCGATAAGCCTACTACAAAATCCATAGCTATGTTTTCCCATTTCCATTCTGGAATCGGTAGTGGGTTAAGCATTCCAGCCGGCTTCTGATGTTCTAGTTTCACTCTCTGACAAACCGCACAGGCTGTCACGAACAGCGCTACTTCTTTCTTCATGGCTGGCCACCAATATACCCTCTTCAGATCCTGATACATCTTGGTGGCTCCTGGGTGAACACTATACCTCGCATTATGAGCTTTCCTCATAATGTCTTCCTTCAGACTGCTAACATCTGGTACACAAAGTCGACTCCCATAGCGAAGGATCCCTTTGTTGTCAAATCTAAACTCTACACTGTTGCCTGACTGAACAGTCATGGCAATTTTCATCAACTCTGGGTCCTCGTGCTGTTTCTGAGCTATCTGTTCCAGAAACACTGGTGTCACTCTCATCTGTGCTATCAACGTACCTGTACCAGACAGTTCTAGCTGTAACCCCTCCTCGATGAGCTTGTAAAGCTCCATCACTACTGGTCTCCGCTCTGCTGCTATATGGGATAAACTGCCTAGTGACTTCCGGCTTAGGGCGTCTGCCACAACATTCGCCTTACCCAGATGATACTGGATCTTACAATCATAATCACTGAGCAATTCTACCCATCTTCTCTGCCTCAAATTTAGCTCTCTCTGGCTCAAGATGTACTGTAAACTCTTGTGATCAGTGAAGACCTCGCATTTAACCCCATAGAGGTAATGCCTCCACATCTTGAGTGCAAAGATAACTGCTGCCATCTCTAGGTCATGGGTAGGGTAATTCAACTCGTGCTTCTTCAACTGTCTAGAAGCATAAGCAATCACCCTATCACTCTGCATCAAAACACAACCCAATCCCACTCGAGATGCATCACAGAACACTGTGAACTCCTCGTTACTAACAGGCAGAGCTAACACTGGTGCTGAAGTCAATCTCCTCTTGAGCTCCTCAAAGCTCTCTTCGCACTGGTCCGACCAGATAAACTTCTGGTTCTTCTGAGTCAGTTTGGTCATAGGAGCAGCTATCTTCGAGAAGTCCTGAACGAACCTCCTGTAGTAACTTGCCAGTCCCAGAAAACTTTTAATCTCAGTCACTGTAGTGGGTCTGGGCCAGTTAGCTACAGCCTCTATCTTCTTGGGGTCTACCTCAATCCCTTCTGCTGATACCACGTGTCCCAAGAAGGAAATGCTCCTCAACCAAAACTCACACTTAGAGAACTTGGCATACAAACCATGCTCTCTCAGTGTCTGCAGTACTATCCTCAGATGCTGGGCATGCTCCTCTGCATCTCTGGAATACACTAAGATGTCATCGATAAAAATAATAACAAAGTGATCCAGATACTCGCTGAAAACTCTATTCAAGAGATCCATGAATGCTGCAGGGGCGTTAGTCAACCCAAACGGCATCACTAAGAACTCATAATGCCCATATCTGGTCCTGAAAGCTGTCTTTGGCACATCTGCCTCTCTGACTCTCAACTGATGATACCCGGATCTCAGATCTATTTTAGAGAAACAACCTACTCCAGCTAGCTGGTCAAATAGATCATCAATCCTAGGTAAAGGATACCTATTCTTGGTAGTGACCTTGTTCAACTGTCTATAGTCGATACAAAGTATGAGGGATCCATCCTTCTTTCTGACAAAAAGCACTGGAGCACCCTAAGGTGAGGTACTAGGGCGGATGAAACCCTTATCTACCAATTCCTGCAACTGCTTTTTTTACTCTTGTAATTCTGCTGGCGCCATCCTGTAGGGAGGAATAGAGATAGGTCTGGTATTAGGCAGCAATTCTATTTCAAACTCTATCTCCCTATCAGGTGGTAGTCCTGGTAAGTCGTCTGGGAACACATCTGGAAATTCTCAAACTACTGGTACTGTGGCTGGTTCCCTAACCTGACTATCTAGCTCTCTCACATGAGCTAGAAACCCCTGACAACCCCTCCTAAGCAATCGACGAGCCTGAAGGGTTGAAATCAAACCTCTGGGTGTACCTATCCTGTCTCCTCTGAAGACACACTCTGACCCATCCTGGTCTCTGAGACTAACTACCTTTTCTCTACAGTCCAAGGTCGCACCATATGCAGATAACCAATCCATCCTTAGAATGACATCAAAATCTGTCAAGTCTAGAACCACAAGGTCAGCTGGAAGGCATCTACCCTCTATGAACACTGGACTGAAATGACAGACTGACACTGCCACTGATGGGTCATACTTGGGTCCACTGACCCAGAGAGGATACTCTAATTCAGAAATCATCAAACCCAACCTCTCTATGGCTCTCGAAGCAACAAAGGAATGAGAAGCATCGGGGTCCATCAACGCATACACATCTGAACACCCAATGATGAGATTACCTAACACCACTGTGTTCGACGTGTTAGCCTCCTCCTGTGTCACAGTGAAAATCCGTGCTGGGGCTACCAGATTTCCACCTCGGGAACCTGCTGCCGAAGTAGAGGCTGACCCTCTCCCTCTACCTCTGCCACTACTCTGAGGCACGGCTGGAGCTGCTGGCTGTACTACACTGCCTGAACTCATCTACTGGGATGGTGCAAAAGTCACCTGAGGACACTCCCGAGCAAAATGCCCTTCCTGTCCACACCTATAACAGGCTGAAGATCCCAACTGACAAGCTCCCTTGTGTGGTCTCCCACATCTTCTACAGACTGAAATGCTTGCGCCAGAGCTTGCGCCACTACCTATTCCCAGACCAGACTTGACTTTACTCCAGAACTTACTCTTTGTTCCTTTTGCTCTATCCCATCTCTTGCTGCCTGAAGTTCCTGAACTGGGGGCCTTAGAACCCGAAGCCTGTGCTTTTGACTGTCGCTGAATATTGGCACTTGCTTCCATTTTCCTGGCTGCATCCACAATAGAGTGGAAATTCTCCTTTTCTGCTGGAAGAATCAAAGAAGAATACCTGGGATGCAATCTCATAGTATATCTCCTTGCCTCCTTCTGATCAGTATCATAGGCTTGACCCACATACTAAAGCAAATCCAGGAACTTATCTGTAAACTCATCAACTGTAACAGCCCGGAAACCGGTACCCTCTCTGTAACGGCCCAAACTGCTCGGCACTAGGATCCAGATCGGCTTAAGGCCGCCTAGACCCGTAGTAAGCCTATCCTGAATTTTGTGTACCTGTTAAAATCCCATACATGATCCGACTGGACTATTAACTGTTCAAACTTTTCTTTAAAACAACCAGACTTAACCTTTAAAACACTCTCTGTAGGTCCAATCATAAGAACCAAAATGCTCAGATATACTAATCTGAACTAGCCCTCGGCTAACTATCATACACCAGTGATGCTTTACCAAGTAACCTCCATACCCTATGCGCTCTGCAGCATAGAACCCACTCTGTAAGGGTCAGCATATCATAAGTTAACTTGGCTACCATAGAGTCACAGGAATCAAACCTGGTCTTCTCTCGTGGTCCACTCTGTGGATCACAGGAATCAAACCTGGTCTTTCCTATGCACTAGTCTTGGGTCAAAGGAATTAATCCCTGTCTTCCCTCACAGTTATCATTCACTGGGTTTTCGAAACACAACATCTGCTAAGCCTGGTTTGACTCATTTCTCATCAAGAAACTGTAAAACAGAATACATGCATACACTAGGGATTAACATACACTAGACAATAGGCAAAAGCACATTCTAACTCATGTATACATCAACTGACTAACTATTACAAGCCTTTACATATATCTCTTTAATTACATCATGTCCACACTATACTATTACACATGCAATCCGCTAGCATAACTCTGATGCTTCTGACTTCCCAGCTAAACCTGTACCTGCAAAACTGGGATTAAGGGAAAGGGATGAGCTTCTAAAGCCCAGTGAGTAGAAACACTGAAAACAGTTCATTCATACGCACTATATATGCAAATGCATCACAGAACAAACATCTCAATATATCTTGGATTAGACATGACCCCAAAACTCCCTCGTCGGGCTATTGAAGTCGCCTTGGTCCAATCCCCATTAAGGTAGACATGACCCCAAAAATACCCTCTGTCACAACTGGCCCCCCAAAGGAGCTACACGGAGCATTCCAACATGTACTTGCCCAACTGACCTGACACAATGACAGGAGCCGAAGCTTAGGCTATTGGAGTCGCCTGGGTCCACCTCATCTCTGATCACATAATATGCAATGCTTCATAATCGTGATTCTAATGCAATCACCCTAATACATCTCATAGCAGTCATGATGCATGAACTATGCTAAAGCATTAGGTTCCTTTAAATAAAAGATTAAGTTTAGTTCTACTCACCTCTGCTTCTCAAGCAGAACACTGAACTGACGCTGTAACCACGACTACTGGTGACCTCCTCGATCTCTCGGGTCCAATCCTACACAAATGGACTCGAATGAGGCGTCAAACACACTCTTATTAACTCACAATCAACTTCCCAAAACCCCTCTAAAAGCTCATAGAACAATCACATAAAGCATGCAAAAGAAGGCTGGACAGAGCACCTTCGGCGGCACCTTCGGCGGCCGAATGTGCATGACAGAGCCGAAAGTCCATTCTTTCGGACGCAACCTTAGGCAGCCTAAACTGCCTCCACAAGGGTTCGGCGGCCGAATCCTCCCTTCGGCGGCCGAACCTGAGTTCATCCAGAACTCAGCTTCGTGCATGAACAAGCCTGCCGAGCACCAACCCCACGCTATACATGCATAACTTCTCCTTCACTCACATATACTCAAGTATATGCTCCAAGGGGTCCAAAACTACCTATCAACCCCAACAAACAACACGCATAACACATAATCATACTTACACCATGAAAACATCAACACTAAACCTAGATACATAACTCTACCCGTAACCTCTTTAAAAGCTGGTATAAATCATTAAAACAAGTTTCACGACTTCCCTTACCTCTTGACAACAGAAGAGGAACAGCCAACTCAGCAACTCCTCCTCCAAAGCTTCAAACCCTCACAACTCTTCTTTTTTTCTCACAAACGTTCAACTCCTTGGCAAAAGACCAACCCTCTGCATAAGTTGATTAAAGCTTGCAGATGAGTCAAAGGGAGACGTGGCTTAACCTCAGATCATGATCTGGAGGTAAACACCTGGCCAAAACACGGACGGAGGAGCATGCACAACTAACCGACCATCCCAGTTTCGGCTGCCGAAACTGCATGCAAAACCATGCAACTTTCGGGGGCCGAACATAAACTTCGGGGGCCGAACATTGGGCACTTTCGGCGGCCGAACATAACATTCGGAGGCCGAACCTGACAGAAACTCCTTTGGCCAATTCTCCTCAAAACTTAACTCTTTTCTTAATCAAAAGCTTAAAGCACTTTAAAACATTTTAGAAAACCTTCACTCTATCCTCAGGAAACCTCTGACATCCTTGAATCCCACCGAACGGTAAGAATTCCGATGCCGGGTTTAGCCGGGTATTACATTCTTCGCCCCTTATAAAACATTCGTCCTCGAATGTTAAAAACAAACAAATAAACATATAAAGCCTACCACTTCTCTCGCAAGAGAGAATTCCTGCATCTCTATTTTCCTGAGTTGAGTCCATACTGCAACATCCTTTTTTCTGAACTCTACAGCTTTCGCTGCGTTACGCTGATCCTTATTCCTTTTTCTCTTTATCTTTTTTTTTTAACTATCACTTTCTAACCCGCAATAGGTGATACTCAAAGCTCTGATCACATCAAAATAATAATCAACTCTTTTATCAAATCAGCTAGTAGATCAGCATTCTTACCTAAACTAATCTCTTGGTGAAACTCTCAGGCTTTACTTCTCTCAACAGAGACCAATCTGTACTCTGATCATACCAATCTGTAAATCCACTCAACTTTCATGAGAATAGCTAGTAGATCATTCAATCCTATCTAGGAATACCTGTAACTGACTGAAAAACAGTTAGAACAAATCTCAAGAGTCTATCCTTCGTTTTCCACAACAACACTGGAATATTCCAGGGTGAGGTACTAAGTCAGATACACCCTTTATCTACTAAGCTCTCTTTCTCTGCAGGTGCCATCCTGTAGGGTAGAAGGAAAGAAATGATTCTGCGGCCAGATATCATTCTCATTCCACACTCTAATTCCCTAACAGATGGTAAACCTGACAGCCTACCTGGGAAACATCTAGAACTTACTAGAAAAGAGCACTGAGGCTGATTCCCTGTCCTGACAAACGTACTCACAAGAGTTAAAACAACCCTCTGATAACCTTTCCTGAATAACCGTGCGCCTGTAGGGCTGACATCAACTTCTAGGCACCTCTATACGCTGTCCTTCTAAAGGACGACCACTGATCCATCCTATACTCTGAACTCTCCTACCTTGTCTCTATTGACACAGGTAGTACTATGAGTAATGCATCAATCCGCCCTAGAATGACAGCATACAGTCACGTCTAGAACCATAAGGTCAGCTGGATTGCATCTACTCACCATAACCTCTGAAACTCTACCTCAGATGGATCACACTCCGGTCCACTGACCCAGAGAAAACACGCTAAGCCCAGAAGTCATCAAACCCATCCTAGCAACAGCTCACAACAACAAGGAAAGCGAAACACTGGGGTCCAACACAAACAGCATACACATCCGCATACTCACAAGCAAACGTACCTAACGTCGCCGTATTCGATATGTTAGCCTCCTCTTACGTCAGGGTAAAGATCCAGGCTAAAGCTAATGGAACTTCTCTCGGGAATCTGCTGAAGAAAAGGCTCACCCTTTTCCTTGCCTCACTACCACCCAATCCCAGACTAATTCTAATCTCTTTCCTGAGCTCACTTGTACCTTTCCTTTTCTTTTCTAGATAGTTACTTCTATTACATTCTGTTCTTCTTAATCCCACTAAAGTCCATAAACACAAATATACACATCAAAACTCTCAAAATGTGCATACCTGGCACCACTGGATCTGATGGGACTATCCCCTGCTGAATAGCTCTACCAGAAAATGTCCGCTGGGACTGAACTATCCAAGGCGCAACAGGACACTCACGTATCATATGTCCTTCCTGACCACACCTATAACATCCTGTTATCCCTACACGACAGACTCCCTTATGCAACCTTCCACACCTCAGACATTTTGGTCTATCTATCCCAGAACTCGGATCAGCACCACCACCAGAACTAAGTTCTTTCCTAGTCCAATATTCTCTTTTCTTTTTCCCTTTAAGACCCCTAACCTTTTTCTTTGTCACTTTCCCCCACTTTGCTCCTTTCCAGGTAGCTGTACTCCAAGTGGAAGGATCATTGTCTCCTATACCTGACATTTTGGTATCCTTGGTCTGAGCATCATCTAAAGACTCATCATCCATATTCACCTGTAATCCTACATCCCTTCGTTGCACATCTATGCCCATCTCTCTCCTATTTCCTAACTCCATGCCTCCTCTATTTTCATCAAAAGATGCTTCAGACGGATCTGAATCAATCTGCGGACTAACACCACTCATCTTAGCTATCCTGAAGAACAACACAAGAAACAAACATTAGCACACATAGAGTTCATATGAAACACATGAACATAAAACATATACATGCATACATAGCATCACATTAATACCCATGAATATACATGTGCATTTCACATCAGCATGCAAAACAACTTCCTATCTGAGTGGACATGATTATCCTTATTGTGCTTGCCTTACTATGACTCTAGACCAATCTCTTTCCGATGTGGGACCTCGCTAATCCTTGAACAAAAATGCTCAACACACCGTACTTAAGAGGCCCTATGCTCTGATACCATCTGTAACAGCCCGGAAACCGGTACCCTCTCTGTAACGGCCCAAACTGCTCGGCACTAGGATCCAGATCGGCTTAAGGCCGCCTAGACCCGTAGTAAGCCTATCCTGAATTTTGTGTACCTGTTAAAATCCCATACATGATCCGACTGGACTATTAACTGTTCAAACTTTTCTTTAAAACAACCAGACTTAACCTTTAAAACACTCTCTGTAGGTCCAATCATAAGAACCAAAATGCTCAGATATACTAATCTGAACTAGCCCTCGGCTAACTATCATACACCAGTGATGCTTTACCAAGTAACCTCCATACCCTATGCGCTCTGCAGCATAGAACCCACTCTGTAAGGGTCAGCATATCATAAGTTAACTTGGCTACCATAGAGTCACAGGAATCAAACCTGGTCTTCTCTCGTGGTCTACTCTGTGGATCACAGGAATCAAACCTGGTCTTTCCTATGCACTGGTCTTGGGTCAAAGGAATTAATCCCTGTCTTCCCTCACAGTTATCATTCACTGGGTTTTCGAAACACAACATCTGCTAAGCCTGGTTTGACTCATTTCTCATCAAGAAACTGTAAAACAGAATACATGCATACATTAGGGATTAACATACACTAGACAATAGGCAAAAGCACATTCTAACTCATGTATACATCAACTGACTAACTATTACAAGCCTTTACATATATCTCTTTAATTACATCATGTCCACACTATACTATTACACATGCAATCCGCTAGCATAACTCTGATGCTTCTGACTTCCCAGCTAAACCTGTACCTGCAAAACTGGGATTAAGGGAAAGGGATGAGCTTCTAAAGCCCAGTGAGTAGAAACACTGAAAACAGTTCATTCATACGCACTATATATGCAAATGCATCACAGAACAAACATCTCAATATATCTTGGATTAGACATGACCCCAAAACTCCCTCGTCGGGCTATTGAAGTCGCCTTGGTCCAATCCCCATTAAGGTAGACATGACCCCAAAAATACCCTCTGTCACAACTGGCCCCCCAAAGGAGCTACACGGAGCATTCCAACATGTACTTGCCCAACTGACCTGACACAATGACAGGAGCCGAAGCTTAGGCTATTGGAGTCGCCTGGGTCCACCTCATCTCTGATCACATAATATGCAATGCTTCATAATCGTGATTCTAATGCAATCACCCTAATACATCTCATAGCAGTCATGATGCATGAACTATGCTAAAGCATTAGGTTCCTTTAAATAAAAGATTAAGTTTAGTTCTACTCACCTCTGCTTCTCAAGCAGAACACTGAACTGACGCTGTAACCACGACTACTGGTGACCTCCTCGATCTCTCGGGTCCAATCCTACACAAATGGACTCGAATGAGGCGTCAAACACACTCTTATTAACTCACAATCAACTTCCCAAAACCCCTCTAAAAGCTCATAGAACAATCACATAAAGCATGCAAAAGAAGGCTGGACAGAGCACCTTCGGCGGCACCTTCGGCGGCCGAATGTGCATGACAGAGCCGAAAGTCCATTCTTTCGGACGCAACCTTAGGCAGCCTAAACTGCCTCCACAAGGGTTCGGCGGCCGAATCCTCCCTTCGGCGGCCGAACCTGAGTTCATCCAGAACTCAGCTTCGTGCATGAACAAGCCTGCCGAGCACCAACCCCACGCTATACATGCATAACTTCTCCTTCACTCACATATACTCAAGTATATGCTCCAAGGGGTCCAAAACTACCTATCAACCCCAACAAACAACACGCATAACACATAATCATACTTACACCATGAAAACATCAACACTAAACCTAGATACATAACTCTACCCGTAACCTCTTTAAAAGCTGGTATAAATCATTAAAACAAGTTTCACGACTTCCCTTACCTCTTGACAACAGAAGAGGAACAGCCAACTCAGCAACTCCTCCTCCAAAGCTTCAAACCCTCACAACTCTTCTTTTTTTCTCACAAACGTTCAACTCCTTGGCAAAAGACCAACCCTCTGCATAAGTTGATTAAAGCTTGCAGATGAGTCAAAGGGAGACGTGGCTTAACCTCAGATCATGATCTGGAGGTAAACACCTGGCCAAAACACGGACGGAGGAGCATGCACAACTAACCGACCATCCCAGTTTCGGCTGCCGAAATTGCATGCAAAACCATGCAACTTTCGGGGGCCGAACATAAACTTCGGGGGCCGAACATTGGGCACTTTCGGCGGCCGAACATAACATTCGGAGGCCAAACCTGACAGAAACTCCTTTGGCCAATTCTCCTCAAAACTTAACTCTTTTCTTAATCAAAAGCTTAAAGCACTTTAAAACATTTTAGAAAACCTTCACTCTATCCTCAGGAAACCTCTGACATCCTTGAATCCCACCGAACGGTAAGAATTCCGATGCCGGGTTTAGCCGGGTATTACATCAACACTCATCTCATCTGTCTGTCTCAACTGCTCAAATTCTATGATTTTCATCTCTCTGGAACTGTCATAAAAAGCCCACCCTGCAAATTCATTGGCGAACTCTCCCCATGACATACTGTCCCTCCTGGGCTCAACATAGTTCTTGAACCATTCTCGAGATTTCTTACATTTCAGTGTGAACCCCGCCATCTCAATGGCTCTACTATCATCAGCTCCCAGTTCACTGGTTATCATCCTAACTGATCTAAGGTATTCGAATGGATCATCTCCCGTGTTGTATTTAGGAGCATCCAATTTTAGGTACTCTGTCATTTGCACTTTACCTCCAGATGAGCTAGGTTGATGTCTGTCAACAACAGGGGCTACTGGTTCTGGTGGTGGTGGTACTGGGTCATTTAGCTCTGGGTGTGCTGCACTTGGATGGGTAGGGGAAGGTGGATACATAGGATATGGTGGGTAATAATGAGGATAAGGCATATAGGGCATGTAAGTAGGATATAGGACAAAGCTAGAGTACTCCGACATACCTTCCATCGGATACCCTGGGTCTTGAGGAAAGGATGGATAGCCATAACTTGAGGCCTGAACGCCTCCCTGAGACTCTCCCATACCTTCTTCAGATCTGCCTACACCCATGCTTCCATCTATAGACTGGTCAATCTCCATAGCCTCCCTCACTTCCTCTGATCTTCCTCCTCTCACTGTACCTCTTCTGCTCTCGTCTACAGACCTTCTAAGGTCTATTGACGTACCTTCCCTGCTAGATCTTTGTGACCTTGACCTTGGCAATGCAGGAGGACGAGCAGCTGTTCTCTCACTATCTGGTGGGACTCCAGTCAATCGAACTGATCGACGAGTTCCTCACATTTTAACTCTGGAAAAAACAACACAGCACATAAGATAGCATATCAGCATATATTTAACTCACATATAGGTCAATAATGCACATGCATATTAGGGCATTTCATAGCATCAAACAGACAGGACTCAACATCCTATCCTAGTGGACATGATTTCCTAGTGTGCTTGACTTCCTCTAACCTCTATGAGCCTGACACTCTCTCTATAGGTCCGATCATATTGAACCTAGGGCTCTGATACCAATCTGTAACGACCCCAAAATGGACCATCACCGGCGCTAGGATTCAGGTCGGCTTAAGGCCGCCAGAACCCGTAGCAAGCCTGCTATACTCTCTGTGTACCTGTAAATCTCATACATGATCATACATTTTCTGTGAAAATAGAAACTCGTTTCTGAACCAAGGCTTAACCTCTGCATGCAATATCTCTGTACTCTGTACTCTGTACCCCTGACTAGAGCTTGCTCTAGATGGGTTTGTAATAGCATAGAGTGGACATGTAATATTAAAGAGATGTACAAGTTGTGTTTAAAGTTGTGCTTGACTTAGTTCTTTTGTGTTGTAAATCTTTTGTTATGTACATGATCTATGTATGTATATGTTTTACAGAGTATGTGAAAAACCAGGCTTAACAGGTATGAGTTAACCCATCTAGAGCAAGCTCTAGTCAGGGGTACAGAGTACAGAGTACAGGGTACAAAGTACAGAGTACAGAGATAGTGCATGCACAGGTTAAGCCTTGGTTCAGAAATGAGTTTTTATTTTCACAGAAAATGTATGATCATGTATGAGATTTACAGGTACACAGAGAGTATAGCAGGCTTGCTACGAGTTCTGGCGGCCTTAAGCCGACCTGAATCCTAGCGCCGGTGACGGTCCATTTTGGGGTCGTTACAGTTTGTCTGAGTTGGGGTTTCACCCCCACAGCTCGTCTCTTTTCCACATTTTTTCGCCTGGTTCGTGCTAGCCAGTGTTTTTACTATTTTTCCCCCCAAGGAGGATCGTCTATCTTTTTGAGGCACAAGGATTCCATCAAGGCCTGGGCAGAGGGGTTTGCCGTGGTAGAGCTGAAGGGAGGCCCCGGACTGTCCTGGCAGGTGGATCTCCCCTGGAGGGATGTGCCCCCGGGCTGCAATGACCTTCCTCAGCTGACCCTCTCTGAGTAGATCGGCCTTCTCAGACTAAATTTTGTTGAAAAGAAGTATGATGTTGAGAAGTGCATGTTTGTCTCTAGTATCTAGGACTGCAAGGACGCTGGTACTTGTTTTGTTGGTATGCTATTTTTCCTTATTTCCATTTTTTATTAAGCATGCTTCTAATTCATTTGGTTTTTGTTTCTTTGTAGCTTCCAAACTCCCCATGGAGAAAATAAAGCCCATAAAGAATTTTGTCCTGTCCTGGGAGAGCATGAGGGCTGTTTTGGATGCCTTCTGAGCTGGAATGTCGGTGGCTGATACGACCTGGGAGGTAGCCGAGATCATCTCTCCCCGGTCCACTGGCCGAGCCATTCCTCCTGCTCCGGCCTCTTCTCATTCTTTGGCACCAGGCTCCAAAGGTCATCATTTGGGAGCTTCCAAGGCCTTCAATCTCAGCCGGTCTCATTCCTACTCTAAGTCTCCCACGGCTCCAAAGTCCAAGCTGGCCTCAGTCTCGACATCTCGGGAGCTCGTCGTCCTCAAAGAATCTACTGAGGAGGTCTCTCATGAAAAAGATGAGGTTGCTCCTGCTATTGGAGGCGTTCCTCAGGGTGGAGCCGAGGTCGTCGCAACTGGCCAGGGTATCCCTAAGGACAAGGCAAAGGCCAAAGCCATTTTAGCTGCCCCCCACTCGAAAAAGACCTCAGCTGGCAGTGGCGCCATTGTTAAGGAAGCCACAGGTAAGCGAGCTTCTTCCTTGAAGGTTCCTGCTGTGGCTCCAGCTCCTAAGAAGGCCCGAGCTTCTAAGCAACCCGTTCTGGCCCTCCCTCCTGCAGAGAAGAAGAAGACATCCGTGGAGCCGTTATTCTCTATCCCAGATAATGAGGTTTTAAATGCCGAGGAAATCACTTCCCAATCTCCTGTGAGCATTGTTGCTGAGCTGTTGCGGGAGAGGATGTTCGGCGGGGTCACTGATGCCTTAGACCCATGCTTGCTTGCTCTCTCTAGTCATCTCGCTTGCTCCACTCGGGAGCAAGTGTCTTTTCGCTCTCGGACTCGGGAGGAACTTGGGGATACTGACTCGCGGTTGTCGAAGCCGGTCAAAAATAACCTTTCCGGTTATCAACAATATTATTACTGCAGATAGTGGTAAAGGATCGAATCCACAGAGGATTGAAAACTTATCTATTTTTCTCAACAAGACCAAGAGACTTAACTGAATGAGCAACTGAAAGCGGAACAAAAGTAAAGTGCAATAAAAGTAAAGGGGGATTTTTGAGATTGATTTGATTAGCAAACTACTGAAAGCAATTAAATGGGCAAGTAATTAAAAGAGAAATTCAATACGAGAAAGGTCTAGTTGAAGAGATGGATCCACTTTGGTTGTTTGGATTGATCATTGAAACTTATGTTCTTTTGATTGATTCAATAGATTAGTTATGGAGATGAAAAATGCTCCTCACCACCATGTCTCTCCTTATGATTAAATCAATTAGGGAATGTCCTCTAATTAATTACTAATTAACAAATTGCCAAGGAACGTCCTTAGGCCTTAGGCATCAAAACAATTGTCAATTGCATGAAGAAATAGAGAGATCCAATCCTAGCTACCCAAATGCATGGATGTTGCTAGATTATATAATTCCTTAGTTATTACACCAAGTGTTCTTATGTTTGAATAATTCCAGCAATTACGGACTAAAAATCATCCAAACTAATAATCAATTACCTTGCAATCAAGAATCAAGTGTCCAATTTGATCAAAACAATAAAGTAATCATAGATTCAAGCACCAAATTGTATGAATATTGAACAAACCAAAGGCAAACACTTTATGTTCAGATCTCACAATCCATAAAACAACCTTAGTTTCAACCAATCTTCAACTAGAATAAAAGGTTTCAACCACTCATAGCTAAAACAAAACAGAAAATAAAAGGAGAGGACAAGAGATGAAGAACCGAATGGTGGAGAAGCTTGCTCCTTGCCTTGGCCGAATGGTGCGTGTCTTCCTCTCCTCGGCGGCCCTTCAGGATGAATTTATAAGGTTCTTAAGTTGCTTTCTTAGGGTTTCTTTGCTGTCCATGAATCTTTAGGAGGCTGACTAAAATGCCCTTGGTCTTTGCTTGCTCTTTACCTTGCCACCCATGCACATGTGTGAAGGAGGGAGGCATGTGGCATGTGTGGCTTGTGCAAGAGTGGGTCTTTTGATCTTTGTTTGCTGCCCAAGTGTCTTCAAGATGCTGCCCAAGGTGCCCAAGACTTGCCTTCACACTCTCCTTGCTGCCCATGCACTAATAAGGAAGGTGGAGCCTCCTTTTGCATTTTGAATTTTGAATGTGCAAGGCATGAGGTGGCAAGCATGTGATCTTTGGATTTGGCTTCCTTGATAAGCTGGATTTTGAAATTCAAAATTTGAATATGAAACTTAAAGATTTGAAATTCAAAATACTTTCCTTATTTGGCTCTTCATTTATGGCAACTTGAGACTTGGCTTCTTGAATAATAAAAAGGCTACTTGGAGATTTGAAATTTGAATTTCAAATTGCTTTGGCTGAATGTACTTTCCTTCTTTGCCACTTTCCTTATTTAGAACTTTCCTTATTTAGCTTCACTTGAATTCAACTTGGCAGGCTTACTCTCCTTTGCTCCATCTAAAGCAGTTTTAAGGGTATTTTCTCCAAAATGTCATTTTTCACCATTTTCTGCAAAATAATGTCAAGAGCACTAAATTAAGCAGAAATCATGTAAATAATCAGCAATAATATCAAGATAAAATGGACTAAAATATATTCTATCTAATACCCCCACACCTAGCCTTTTGCTTGTCCTCAAGCAAATAAACATAGTCAAATAAGCTTTCTTTGCTACTTGATCCTTATTCAAATAAACATAGTCAAATAAGTTTTCTTTGCTACTTGATCCTTATTTCCACTTAAGCTCTTACTCTAGACACCTATTTTGAATCATTGCAGTGAAGAATATATGCATGAAGATTACTCACCTTCTTTCCTTGTTTCCCTTTACTTATCATGGTTAGGATTTGTTTTACTCAAGAGAGATCATACATGCACATACAATTTATTCAGATAAGACTCTTTTTAGCTTTCCGATTGACTTGCCCTTACCTTGAAGTATTTTATTCAGTCTTTTGCACTTAGATCTTGCTTGAAAAAGTCACCAATCTTTTGACGTGAAGGTACATATTGGTGATACCTACCCCCAGTTACTCAGTTGATCACCTGTCCAAGTGGTTACTAGCTCTGTTCATAGTCTTTCAACCATTGGAACAATTTTGAATTTGTGCTCATGAGGTCTTTGCCTTTGCTGAATTTTCTTTCTCTCAATGATTTGGGCAAATCAACACCAATTACTAAAACAAGTCATGTTAAGTTCATTCACACAATTTTCAATTTATTCTCTCTAATGAGTGTCATCAATACATTTTTCACCATGTCAAGCTCAAAGATTCAATTCAAAAGGCAATTCTCAAACATGAATATAACCCACTGCAATTGATTCAACATAAGTTTAAAGAGTCATCACATCAATGGGAAAGAAAAGCTCATCCAACATAGTTCATCAGTTTGAGTAGAACAAATCAAAAAGAAGAAGAAGGTTGTGGTTGTGTGTGTGTTATTGAAAGCATAAATGAAAACAAACTAAAGGGAAAACTGAAAGCAAAAATCGCATGAACTGAAACAAAATAAAGTAAAAATCGCAAATCTGAAAGAAAAATGAAAAAAATTTCGCAGACTGAGAGCCATGTAAATTCACAGAACTGAAAGGAAAAGAAGAAGAAGAAGAAAAGAATAAGAGAAAAAGAAGAGAAGAAGAAGAGGAAGAGAGATATGCACCCCCCATACCTAAATTATGCATTGTCCTCAATGTATGAGAAAAATAAGAGAATAAAAGAAACTGAGTACTTCTATGGGGTGTGGTGTGCATGGTATGATCACTTAGGCTGACTGAGATGATTGATGTAGTGGAATTTCTTCCACTACTTGCACTGCAAATCCTTCGTAGAAAGGTTTTAGACGATGGCCATTCACCTTGAAGATTTTTCCTGTCTCTATACTGCGAATGTCTACAGCTCCATGTGGGTAAGCATGCTCTACAATGAATGGTCCAATCCACCTAGACCGTAGCTTTCCTGGAAATAATTTCAAATGAGAGTCAAAGAGTAAGACTTTATCACCAACCTCAAATTGTTTTCTTGAAAGCTGACTGTCATGGGAGGCTTTGGTTTTTGCTTTATAGTTCCAAGAAGTCTCATAAGCATCTCGTCTTATTTCCTCTAGCTCTTGCAGTTGCAACTTGCAATGTTGTCCAGCTTCTTTAAGGTCCATGTTGCAATTCTTTACAGCCCAATAGGCCTTGTGTTCAAGCTCAACTGGAAGGTGACAAGCTTTTCCATAGACCAATCTGTAAGGAGACATACCTATGGGGGTCTTGTAAGCTGTCCTGTAGGCCCATAGAGCATCTTCCAAACGTGTACTCCAGTCCTTTCGGTTGGGAGATACTGTCTTTTCAAGGATGGCCTTGATTTCTCTGTTGGACACTTCAGCTTGCCCATTTGTCTGAGGGTGGTATGCTATGGATGTCCTGTGTATGACATTGTGCTTTCTGAGAAGGCTTTCCACCACCTTATTGCAAAAATGGGTCCCTTTGTCACTGATGATTGCCTTTGGTATTCCATGTCTGGCAAAAATGTTGGTCTTCACAAAGTCTACTACTGCCTTGGCATCATCAGTCTTTGTTACTCTAGCTTCCACCCATTTGGACACATAATCTACTGCAAGGATGATGTAAGTGTATCCAAAGGATGGTGGGAATGGGCCCATGAAGTCTATGCCCCACACATCAAATACCTCACAGACCATGATGGGGTTCTGTGGCATTTGATTTCTGTTACTCAGATTTTCAGTCTGTTGACACCTAGCATATGATCTGCAAAACAGAAAAGCATTTCGAAAAATAGTGGGCCAAAACAGGTCACTTTCAAGTATTTTATGAGCAGCCTTTCTTGGACCAAAGTGTCCACCACAACTATATGAATTATAAAAAGAAAGAACTGAAGCTATTTCTTGGTCTAGAATACATCTCCTTATCATTTGGTCAGCATAATGTTTCCACAAATATGGCTCATCCCAAACATAGTATTTGGCATCTTTCTTTATCTTATCCTTGGTGTGCTTTGGCATGTCAGAAGGTAAATTATCTGTGGCTAAGTAGTTCACCATGTCTGCGTACCATGGCTCATCAGATTGGGCTTGGAAAATTTGTTCAAATAGGCCATTCTCACATTCTTTAGAATCTGGGAGGTGTTTCTCTTGGCTTGACTGTAATGGAGGTGGCACAGAACTGGATTCAGAGGCTTCCTTTTGCGCAGGATTGGACTGAAAGGGAGGACTGGAAGGACTTAACTGCGTTGGAGGCTGATGAGTTGCACTGGAGATGGTCTCAGTTTGCGCAAGGTTCTTCTGAAGTGGTGCAACTGAGATCTCTTCAATCTATGCTTGACTGCAATTTACCTGTTGGACGCTACAGACTGTCTCTTTCAATTTTGGCTCTTTCTGGCTCTCATTCCTGCAAAGATCATCATTCAGAATACAATCTTGATTCTCATCAAATATTTTCTGGCTCAAGCAGTCAATAATATCAAGACCATAAACAGGGGACATATCATGTGGATATTTCATAGCATCATAGATATTAAATTTAATGACTTTCCCTTCAAACTCCATAGTCAAAGTACCATCATGCACATCAATCTTAGTCCTAACAGTATTCAAGAAAGGACATCCAAGAAGGATGTCAGACCTAGTATTGCAATTATCTTCCTTAGTATCAATCACATAAAAATCTGCAGGAAAGACAAGTTCATCTACTTGGACTAACACATCTTCTAGAACACCTATGGGATATACCACAGATCTATCAGCCAATTGTATCACAACTCTTATGTCTTTCAGTGCACATGCATTCAGAGAATTATAGATGGAAAGAGGCATAACATTTATGGATGCACCAAGATCACACATAGCTTTCTTAATTCCAACATTCCCTATTTTACAAGAAATAGCAAACATACCTTTATCTTTGCATTTAGTAGGGAGTTCTCTTTTAATCACAGCAGTAACAACTTCACCTACACTTACTTTCTCTCTCTCAGCAAGCTTTCTTCTATTGGTGCAAAGTTCTTTCAGAAATTTTGCATACCTGGGAATCTGCTTAACAGCATCTAGCAGAGGTATGTTGATTTCTACCTTTCTGAAGGTCTCAAGAATCTCCTTTTCCTCTTTTTCTTTTTGTGTTCTTTCAAATCTTTTTGGAAAAGGAGGTGGGATCTGGAAACGTACCTGGGTGTCAGTCTTTTGCGCAGCAAGTGTTTCAGATGGAGCTCGGCTGGCCGGCTCATGGAGATGGTGTTGCACAGATGTTTCAGTTTGCGCAGGGGTGGTCTCAGATTGTGCAGGCTTTTGTGCTACTTTCTTTTCTTCCTCATATCTGGTATCTTGAAGCTCCTTTCCACTTCTCAAAGTAATAGCACTAACATTCTGTCTAGGATTAGTTTCAGTTTGAGAAGGGAGCTTACCTTGGGATTCAGATATGCTCATGGACGCAGTCAGTTGTCCTATGTCCTATCGTATGCCTTGCATGACATTCACCATTGTTTCCATCATCTTTTCAAGGTGCTGGATGGAAATTGGAGGTGCTGGTTGGGCTTGATTCCTTTGATAGTTCTGATAGTTCTGATTGCTGTTGGCCCTTCCATAGCTGAAATTGGGGTGGTCCTTCCAACCTGGGTTGTAAGTGTTGGAATATGGATCATGTCTAGGCTGATTGTTGTATCCTCCGATGGCATTAACTTGCTGGTTGTCTTCTTGAAGAGTAAGACATTGATCAGTTGGATGTCCTACATATGCACAAATACCACATGGCCTAGGTGGCTAGGATGCTTGAACCTGTTGAACTAGTCCTATGGCAAAATCTTTCATAAAAGATGTCAGTTCAGAAATAGGAGATGAACTTACCTCATTAACTCCTCTCTGCAGTTGCTTTTCTTCTCCATATTGCCTAGATGAGGCTGCAAGTGTTGAGATCAACTCTCTCATCTCCCTAGGTGTCTTGTCTGCAATGGATCCTCGACAGGCTACATCAATGAATCTCCTTTCTGAAGAAAGCAGGCCTCCATAGAAGAATTCTATGAGTGCCTTATATGAAATCTCATGTTGAGGACAACCTGTACACAACCTTTTAAATCTTTCCCAATAATCATATAAATCTTCAGATGGTTTCTGTCTAATGCTTGAGATTTCTCTTCTAACACCAATAGCCTTATGAGTTGGGATATATTTATTTAAGAAAGTTGTTACCATGTCATCCCAAGAAGTAATAGATCCAGGTGGTAAGTAAAATAGCCAATCCTTAGCATAATCATCAAGTGAAAAAGGAAAAGCTCTTAACTTAACATGATCTTCAGAAATACCTTGAGGTCTCATAGATGAACAGACAATATTGAACTCTTTCAAGTGCTTGTGTGGACTTTCATTTTCTAATCCTCTAAACTTAGAGAGAAGATGAATCAAACCTATTTTCAGTTCAAAGGGAACTATCAGAGGTGGATAGGTGATGCAGAGTGGTGCTTGATCTCCTACAGGTGTTGCCAATTCTCTCATGGTCCTTTCCCTTGGCACTGGGGCTCTCATGGCTGGATTTTCTTGAATTATTTGGTCTTGGACAGCATGTCCATTATGGGCAGCAGGTTGTGCATGATGTTCAGCCATTTCAGAAGTTGAGTGGTGCGTGGGAAGTGTTTCAGAAGAAGGTCTTGCGCAGAAAGGCTCTTCAGGCGCAGGTGTGGCTTCAGTTGGTGGTTCAGGCGCAGTGGCTTGCTTTCCTAGTCTCCTGATGGTGCGTTCAATTTCCGGATCGTAAGGCAGAGTGTCCCTACATTCAGATCTGGTTATGAAAGAAAAACAAACAAGTTAAATCAATTGCCCGGCAACGGCGCCAATTTTTGACTCGCGGTTGTCAAAGCCGGTCAAAAATAATCTTTCTGGTTATCAACAATATTACTACTACATATAGTGGTAAAGGATCAAATTCATAGAGGATTGAAAACTTATCTATTTTTCTAAACAAGACCAAGAGAATTAACTGAATAAGCAACTAAAAGCAAGTAACTGAAAGTGGAACAAAAGTAAAGTGCAATAAAAGTAAAAAAGGGGGTTTTTGAGATTGATTTGAATAGCAAACTACTGAAAGCAATTAAATGGGCAAGTAATTAAAAGAGAAATTCAATACGAGAAAGGTCTAGTTGAAGAGATGGATCCACTTTGGTTGTTTGGATTGATCATTGAAACTTATGTTCTTTTGATTGATTCAATAGATTAGTTATGGAGATGAAAAATGCTCCTCACCACCATGTCTCTCCTTATGATTAAATCAATTAGGGAATGTCCTCTAATTAATTACTAATTAACAAATTGTCAAGGAACGTCCTTGGGCCTTAGGCATCAAAACAATTGTCAATTGCATGAAGAAATAGAGAGATCTAATCCTAGCTACCCAAACGCATGGAGATGTTGCTAAATCATATAATTCCTTAGTTATTACACCAAGTGTTCTTATGTTTGAATAATTTCAGCAATTACGGACTAAAAATTATCCAAACTAACAATCAATTACCTTGCAATCAAGAATCAAGTGGCCAATTTGATCAAAACAACAAAGTAATCATAGATTCAAGCACCAAATTGTATGAATATTGAACAAACCAAAGGCAAACACTTTATGTTCAGATCTCACAATCCATAAAACAACCTTAGTTTCAACCAATATTCAAATAGAATAAAAGGTTTCAACCACTCATGGCTGAAACAAAACAAAAAATAAAAGGAGAGGACAAGAGATGAAGAACCGAATGATGGAGAAGCTTGCTCCTTGCCTTGGCCGAATGGTGCGTGTGTCTTCCTCTCCTCGGTGGCCCTTAAGGATGAATTTATAAGGTTCTTAAGTTGCTGTCTTAGGGTTTCTTTGCTGTCCATGAATCTTTTGGAGGCTGCCTAAAATGCCTTTGGTCTTTGCTTGCTCTTTACCTTGCTGCCTATGCACATGTGTGAAGGAGGGAGGCGTGTGGCATGTGTGACTTGTGCAAGAGTGGGTCTTTTGGTCTTTGCTTGCTGCCCAAGTGTCTTCAAGATGCTGCCCAAGGTGCCCAAGACTTGCCTTCACACTCTCCTTGCCGCCCATGCACTAATAAGGAAGGTGGAGCCTCCTTTACAATTTGAATTTTGAATGTGTAAGGCATGAGGTGGCAAGCATGTGATCTTTGGATTTGGCTTCCTTGATAAGCTGAATTTTGAAATTCAAAATTTGAATATGAAACTTGAAGATTTGAAATTCAAAATACTTTCCTTATTTGGCTCTTCATTTATGGCAACTTGAGACTTGGCTTCTTGAATAAGGAAAAGGCTACTTGGAGATTTGAAATTTGAATTTCAAATTGCTTTGGCTGAATGTTCTTTCCTTCGTTGCCACTTTCCTTCTTTAAACCTTTCCTGATTTAGTTTCACTTGAATTCAACTTGGCAGGCTTGCTCTTCTTTGCTCCATCTAAGGCAGTTTTAAGGGTATTTTCTCCAAAATGTCCTTTTTCACCATTTTCTACAAAATAATGTCAAGAGCACTAAATTAAGCAAAAATCATGTAAATAATCAGCAATAATATCAAGATAAAATAGACTAAAATATGTTCTATCAGATACCGTCAGGGAGATGCTCCTAATGATAGGCTGTTTTCTTCCTTTTGGTTTGTTTTTTGTCTTTATTGTTTCTAATTTTATTATTGTCTCTTTCTTTCTCCAGGTGACGGGCGTCTTCATGGAGATCAATGCCCGTGACCGGTCCCTTCGAAACACCGTGGATCGCCAGATTAAGGAGGCCCATCTCGAGGAAAATCTCGTAGCCACGAGTGATGCTCTGGGCCACTCGCCGCAGCTCAAGGTCGCTTGAAGGACCTTGAAGATGAGCTAGTTTGGATGCGGGATGCTGTGAAGAGAGCTGACGAGAGGGCAGCTGCGGCAGAGTCTCATTGTGATGAAGTTTTAGCTCAGCTGTCCTCTGTGGAGGAAGCCTGGCGGGAGAGGGACAAAGCTGTGGCCCAAAGAGACGAGGCCTGGTGCGAATGTGAGGCAGTCAGAGCAGGTCATGACAATGCCCAGGCCCATTTCAAGGTGGTAAAATCCCAGAAGGAAGAGGCCCTTGCTCGAATTATCGTTCTCGAGCAGGAGCTCATGAAGTGCGCCGAGGACTTGAAGGACTTGACCTTGGCAGCAGAGGAATCAAAACTTCAGCAGCAACAACTCTACCAAGAGGTCAAGGTCCTGAAGGGGAGATGTCCTGCCCTGCTTGAGGACACCAAACTCACTGAGGACAACATCTGGTTGGCATGTGAAGAGCATCTGCAGGAATACAAGGACTCTTCAGAGTTATGAGATTTTCCTCAGACCCACGCTTGCTTGCTCTCTCTAGTCATCTCGCTTGCTCCACTCGGGAGCAAGTGGCTTTTCGCTCTCGGACTCGGGAGGAACTTGGGGATACCGTCAGGGAGATGCTCCTAATGGTAGGCTGTTTTCTTTTTTATGGTTTGTTTTTTTGTCTTTGTTGTTTCTAATTTTATTATGGTCTCTTTCTTTCTACAAGTGACCGGCGTCTTCATGGAGATCGATGCCCGTGACCGGTCCCTCCAAAACATCGTGGATCAACAGATTGAGGAGGCCCGTCTCGAGGAAAATCTTGTAGCCACGGGTGATGCTCAGGGCCAACTCGCCGCGGCTCAAGCTCGCTTGAAGGACCTTGAAGATGAGCTAGATTGGACACAAGATGCTGTGAAGAGGGCTAACGAGAGGGCAGCTGCGGCAGAGTCTCATTGTGATGAAGTTTCAGCTCAGCTGTCCTCTCTGGAGGAAGCCCGGCGGGAGAGTGAAGAGGAAAAGTGATAGCTGACTGACCAGACTGTTTGCCCAAGTCTGTTTGGGCAAACGGCGGAGCAAGGCAGAAACAGTGCTTAGGACAGCAGGCAGACAGCCTGTCAGCCCACACCGTTTGCCCACACAACCTGGGCAAACAACGCACAGCACGCTACCAGCAGGGAGACAGCCTGTCAGCCCGCACCGTTTGCCCACACCGCCTGGGCAAACAAGGACCAGGCACGCAGACAGCAATGACGCCAGACAGCCTACCCAGCCTGTTTGCCCACACAACGTCGGGCAAACAGCACCAGCAACCAGAAAGCCAGCAGATCTGCTAAACTTGGAGACCAAGTCAACACGAGTCTTTTTGCACTCCAATCACGTGGGACAGCTCAGAAATACATAATTCCACCTTAGCACTCTCTCCTACATATTTGGGAAGCCAAAAATCAAAAAGACAAAAATGCCCTCCAAGAATCCAAGTCCAAATAGGAAAAGGAGTCCCAACTCAACAAGGAAACCCTAGGGCAGCCACTCCAGCCTATAAAAGGACAAGCAAACCAGCAGAAGAATTACCTCTACATCTTTGGATCATCATACATCCACGGCAGAAGCTGCACCAGCAGCCGCACCACACCAGCAGGCCACCGGCCCTTCTTCTTTCTTCTTTTTGCTTTCTTTCTTTTCTTTTATGTTAGTTTCAGCCATGAGTGGCTGAAACCCTTTTTCTAGTTGAAGAATAAGGTGAAACTTTGGTTGTTTATGGATTGGGAGATCTGAACATGTTATGTTAATCTTTTGTTTATCAATATTTATGCAATTTGATGCTGAATTCTATTGTTGCTTTGTTATTTTAGATCAATAGGGCCTATTGAATCTTGATTGCAAGGTAATAATTTATTAGTTTGGATAGTTTTTAGTCCGTAATTGCTGGAATTATTCAAACACAAGAACAATTGGTGTAAAAACTAAGAAAATTGCATAATCTAGCAATATCACCATGCGTTTGGGTAGCTAGAATTAGGTCTCTCTATCTCTTAATGCAATTGACAGTTGTTTGTTGCCTAAGACCCAAGGACGTTCCTTGACAACTTATTGATTAGTGATTAATTAGAGGACGTTTCCTAATTAATCTATGCTTAAGAAGGTATTTGGTTGGTGAGAAGCGTCTTCCACCTCCATAACTAATTTATTGAATCAATTAAAATAATTTTTGTGTCAATGATCAATCCCAACAACTAAAGTGGACCCAATTCTTCAACTAGGCTTTTCTCTTTATTGATTTCTCTTTACTTTATTCTTTACTTTACTTGCTTGCTTTCAATTCTAGTTTAACTCAACAATCTCAAAACCCCCTTTTTTATATTATTGTCTTTTTATTTACTTGGTCTTGACAAGAAAAATAAGTAAGTATCAATTCCCTGTGGATTCGATCCTTTTGTCACTATCTACAGTTGTAAAATTATTAATAACCAAAAAGGTTATTTTTGACCGGCTTCGACAACCGCGAGTCATTGATGCATTGTTAAATATCTTAGGTAGGATATAATCGAATAAAATCAATTGTTATAATAAGATATCATTATTGAGAACTTTATAGAATACTGATAGAATTTTCAAAGGGCTTTTAGTATTTTATTGGATTGTAGCAATGTTAAGGCATATGAACAAAAGTTTATAAGACGCAATAATTTGGTAGTTTTGATAAGCGCCGGATGAATAATATAATTTTGTGTTGCAGGTCTAAGGCTATTGTGCTTGTAGAGATAGATGAATTCTGTCTATTTGTAGGGAGGTTAAGTCCTATATATAGGGAAAACTCTACTGAAATTTTGTCATATGCTTAGAATGTCTTTGTCACTTTATTTATTTACTTGTAGTCTGTCTTTGATAATCTTATAATGGCTTTATATAGGTAATCTGAATCAACCATATTCTTCCAAGCAAGACCGTTAGACTCATTAGTCACTCTATTTTGTGAATTAGATATTAATTATTTTTGTAAATTCAATAGTATTTATGTAATACTCGGCTAGACTCCGATGTCGGAATTCCAACCTTCCATTGGAATCTCCATTGGAATCCGAAATCTCGAATGTTGGAACCTCCTAGAAGGGTAAAATATATTTTTACATAATGATTTTCATGGTTTTATTGATTGGTTTTGAGTTAAAGTTTTAAAATGAAAGAAAAATATTTTTGAGGGATAAGCCCAGATTCGGCGGCCGAACCTCATGTTCGGCCGCCGAACATGGTGCTGCTGCGGGAGCTCTCTTTCGGTCCCCGAAGGTGGTCTGGCCAGCCACCTATAAGAGGCCTCCAGTCTGAAAATGGAGGAGTTTCTCTCTCCATTTTCAGGCAAAGGTGAGTTCTTACCTTTCCTTTGATGATTTTATGTTTGTCCTTCAAATTTTCATGAGTTTTCTTCTGGTTTTTGAAGTTTAAGCTTGAATCCAAAGTTTTAAAGCTTGGAGACCTTCGAAGACCGTTTTCCTCCTCATCTCCAAGTTTGGGTCATATCTACCTTCAATCTTCAAGAGGTAAGTGTAGATCCTTGCCTTTATTATGTTTTAAGTAAGTTTTAAAAAGGGTTAAGGGTTAAAAAATGCATGAAATGGCTAGATCTAAGGTTATAGGTTTTGAGTTGGGTTTTTGATGAATGTATGCTTATGTGATGTTTTTGTTGTTGTTGTTGGGGCTCAAGTTAGTTTTATGCCCCTTATGCATGTTGGAGTGAGTATGTATGTTGTGGGAAGTTGGGTGTGAGGATTTGAGAGTTTTGGGGTTGAAATGCATGAGGCAGAATCGGGTTCTGCCATTCTGGCGAACCCAGGTTTGGCTGTCGAACCTGTATGGGAGGTAGCCTTTTGGCCGCCTAACATGCCCCCAAAAGCATGCACTTTCGGATCTGGAAGGGAGTTTCAGCCGCCGAACTCGTCCTCAAAAGTCCTTGACTTTCGGATCTGTGGAGGACCTTCGGCTGCCGAACCTGTCCCCGAAGGACCCCAACTTTCGGATCTGTGGAGACCTTCGGCTGCCGAACCTGCCGCCGAAAGTTCTCTGCTCAGCCTTTCTTTGCTTGTTTTATATGCATGTTTTGTGATGTTTTAGGAGGTTTTTGGGGAGATGTTTAGAGTCTTTCTAGAGTATCTTTGGTTCCTCATTTGAGTCCACCTGTGTAGGATCGGACTTGGGAGACCGTAGAGGCCTTCAGTGAGCTAGCTGCGTCATTGTTAGGCAAGCATCAGCCAGAGGTGAGTAGAACTAAACTAATCTATTGTATTTAAGTAATCAAACTTTTGAGGATGTTCATGCATCATGAATGCCATATTATAGGATGTTTGCATTAGAATTCACGAATATAATGCATTGCATAATTTACTGTTGTTGTGGATGCATATTGGATGACCCACTAGCCCTCGATATGATATGATATGATATGATATGACATGGAAGTCAAAGGCTTGCCCATTCTACGCCCCTGGCACGATGTAAGGGAAAGACCAGGGCTTGCCCATTCTACGCCCCTGGCACAGTTGGATATATTTTGTTATGTTTAAGAGGAAGTCCTAAGGAGCTCTGTCGAGGGCCGGGCACATTGGATATTGACAGCGGTTGTCGAAGCCGTAAAAAATAAACCTATTAAACAAGCAATAATTAACTTGTAGATAGTGGTAATAGGGTCGAACCACAGGGATTTGACACTACGGATTTTTCTAATAATGACTTGGACAAGTAAATGACAAATAATTAAAAAAGGGGGGTTTGATTTGATGAATTAATACTAAATAGCAAGAGAAAGCAATAATTTCAAAGGATAAGAATTTCAATGGAAAAGGATTCTAGTTGAAGCATGGATGAATTCCAGTTTGTTTAGAATTGATCATTGACTTTTTGATACTCTTATTTATTTCAATAAGTTAGTTTAGGACGTGGAAGATGCTTCTCACAATCCAAATTCCTCCTTAGTTTTAGTTTGATTAGGAAACCTTCGCTAATCGAACTCTAGCTAACAAGTTGCCAAGGAACGTCCTTGGGGCTTTTAGCATCGAACAACTGTTAACTACATTAGGACTTAGAGAAACCCAACTCTAACCTTGCCAACCACGTGATCAAGTTTAGATTATACAACTGATTATACTTGTGATTAAATAACCTAAGCAATTACGGACCTAAATTATTCAAACAATATATTACTCAAGCAATTAAAAGCAACATGCCTTAATTGATTTTAAAAGCAAAGCAATAATTATAGAACGATCAAGTTGCATAAATATTGAAAATAAACAAGAGTTTGATAATGGAGTATTAAATCTCCTAATTCATCACAAATATGAAATTTCCAACTTCAACTAGAAAGGAAAAGTGTTTAGCCACTCATGGTGGACAAAATACACAAAAAGAGAAGGAGAAAAATATGAGAAGAGGTGACAGAGCGGTTGTCGAAGCCGGTCAAAATAATCAATTCATTTATCAACAATATAAATACTGTAGATAGTGGTGAAAGGATCGAATCCACAGGGAATTGATACTTACCTATCTTTCTTGTCAAGACCAAATAAACAAACAGAAAATAAATAGACAATGAAAATAAAGTGCAAGTAAAGTAAAAAAAAAGGGTATTGAGATTGATTCAATTAATCTAATGGTGAAAGCAAATAAATAAAGCAAATAAAAATAAAGAGGAAACAATAATGATAAAAGCTCTAGTTGAAGATTCAGATTCACTTTAGTTGATAGGATTGATCATTGACTCATATGTTCCTTTGTTGATTCAATAAATTGGCCATGGAGATTGAAGAAGCTTCTCACATCCATTGTCTCTCTTTAAGATTAAATCAATTAGGGAAAGTCCTCCAATTAATTACTATTAACAATTGCCAAAGAACGTCTTTGAGCCTTAGGCCTTTTACAATAGTCAATTGCATAAAGATATAGAGAGAACCAATTCTAGTCACCCACATGCATGGAGACAACACTAGATCATGCGATTTCCTTGGTGATGCACCAAGTGTTCTTATGGTTGAATAAATCAAGCAATTTCGGACTTAAAATCACTCAAACCAACAATATATTACCTTGCAACAAAGAATCAATGGAGATCTTAAATAACAAAGCAATAATGTCCTTAAGCATGAAATCACAAGAATATTGAATAACAAAAGATAAACAATGTAGTCCAAGTCTCTCAATCCACAATACAACTAAAGCTTCACTTGTTCTTCAACTAGAAAAGAGGTTTCAGCCTCTCATGGCTGAAACAAAAACCAAAAATAAAAGAAAAGAAGAAAGGTAGAAGAAGAGATGTGAATTTCGTAGGTGTCTCCTAAGGGGAGCTTCGGGGCCCTGTAGAGGCTTCTTATGTGGCTTTTTATAGTTGAAAAGTGTTGCCCTGGGTCATACTTACTGCCCAAGAGGTATTTTCTGCCCAAGATGTGTCTGAAAAGGAAAGAATCACGCTTTTCGGCTTCAGAAGGAAGGCTGCGCGAAAATGCACTGCTGAAGGAAGTTGGTGCGCGCGGTTTGGTCTCAGAAAGGGAAGGAGGCACAGATTGTGCTTCCTAAATAAGTTTAGATGCTGACCTTGCTTCCTAATTAGTGTAGAGGCTGCCCAAGGTGCTGCCCATGTGCAACTTGCTGCCCAAGTTGTTGCAAAAGAGGAAAGAATCGGACTGCAAGTCTTCAGAAGGAAGTTGGCGCGCAGATTGCCTTCAGAATAGGAAAGGAGCGTACCTTGTGCTTGAAAAGGAAGGAAGAGCGATCCAAGGCTGCCAATAGAGGAAGAAAAGTCGTGGCTTGATGTTCATAAGGAAATATGCACGTACTAAGGCTTTCAGAAGAGGAAGGACGCGCAGATCATGCTTCCAGAAGAGGTGGCGCGCGCATGGATTGCAAAAGAGGCAGGAGAATGCAGTCATTAATGTGCAGAAGTGGAAAGATATATGTCCAGTCTTTCCTTTTTAGGTGGAGCCTTCATTTGAATTTTAAACGCTGAACGCAGAAGAGGCAAGTGTGCCTTGATGAGACCTTGCTGCCTAAATTGGAAGATTTGACTGCTGCAGTACGTGCACATCTTTGAATAAGGAAAGAAAGATCTGCGATTCGAAATTCAAATAATTTCCTGACTGAGCTTTCCTTATTTGCTTTTGTCTCTGCACTTTCCTCATTTGAAGACTTTCCTTTTCTGAAAACTTGCCTTATTTGAAAACTTTCCTTTTTGGCTTCATGCTCTAAATAAGGCAGGAAAGATTCTGCAGTTCGAATTTCGGACAGTTTGCTGACTGTGCTGTCTGACTCTTTCCTTATTTGGCACTTTCCATATATGAAAACTTTCCTTATTTGGAACTTTCCATATATGAAAACTTTCCTTTTCTGGAACTTTCCACATTTGGCACTTTTTGGCAGTTTTAAGAGCATTTTCTCCAGATTGTCTCTTTACACCTAATATCTGCAAAACATGGTTAAAACCACAAAATTAGGTAGAAAAGGTGTAAATAAACATCAAGATTATCATGATAAAGTGGGCTAAATTATGCTCTGTCAAATACCCCCACACCTAACCTTTTGCTTGTCCTCAAGCAAACAAACATAGTTAAACAAGCTCTCTTTGTTTTGATCCTTTATGTCTACTTAAGTTCTTACTCTAAACCCCTATTTTGAAGCATTGCAATAAAGAATATATGCATCAAGGTTACTTACCTCTTTCCTTGTTTCCCTTTACTTACCATGGCTAGGATTGGTTTTCCTCAAGAGAGAGATCATACATGCACATTTCATTTGTTCAGTTAAGACATGTTCTAGCTTTCAGAGTGACTTGCCCTTACCTTGAAGTACTTTATTCAGCCTTTTGCACTTTAAACTTGCTTGAAAAAGTCACCAACCTTTTGACGTGAAGGTACATATTGGTGATACCCACCCCCAGTTACTCAGTTGGTCACCTGTCCAAGTGGCTACTAGCTCTGTTCATAGTCTTTTGACCATTGGAACAGTTTTCAATTTGTGCTCATGAAGTCTAGGCCTTTTCTGAATTTATTTTTTCTCAATGATTTGGGCAAATCAACACCAATTGCTAACACAAGTCACATTAAGTTCATTCACACATCAATCAATTCATTCTCTCTAATGAGTGTCATCAATATATTTTTCACCATGGCAAGCTCAAAGATTCAATTCAAAGGCAATTCCCAAACATGAATACATCTCATTGCAATTGATTCAACACAGGTTTAAAGAGTTATCACATCAATGGGGTCATGGAGAAAGTTCATCCAACATAGTTCATCAGTTTGAGTAAAGCAAATCAAAAAGAAGATTGTGGATGTGTGTGTTATTGAAAGCAAAAATGAAAAACTTAAAAACTGTGGCTAAATATTCTGAAAGAAGCGCAAAGCATGAATCTGAAAGGAAATCTGAAAGCAAAAACGCAATCTAAAAGCAAGCTAACGCAAACTGAAAGGAAAAACTGAAAAGAAAACGCAAACTAAAAGAAAAAAAAACTAAAAGGAAAATGCAAACTGAAAGGAAAAATGTGTCTAAAGCAAAAAATTAAAAATTTCAGAGATCCGCACCCCCACACCTAAATCATGCATTGTCCTCAATGTATAGAAAACATAAAAAACAAAGGAAACTGAGTACTCCCCTGGTGTGGTGTTGTATGGTGCGATCCACTTGGCAAGTTGCCTCAAGTAATTGGGGGAGGAAAAAGGGTCCCAACAGAATTGAGAACAAAGTGTAGCATGCCTTTTGCTTTGGTCATATCCCATCCTCTTTCTTTCATGTACTCATGAAGTAACATGATCAGTTTCTCCTCTTTCAGATGAGGTGTGCCTCTTGCCCTTATGTTTGCATTTTTGAGATGATTGGGCAGCACTTTGAACTCCAGTTCATATTTCTCCATGGGTAGCTGCAATTTAGTACTGAATTCAGGCAAAACAAACTCTACCTTATCCGGCGGTTTGGGCAGGCATAGATCTGCATGCTCCTTTGGTTTTGGATCTTGGATTTCCTCTTGTTCATTGTGTGCATGGGCTTTCTGCGATGGAGGAATGGCTGAATTGGATTCAATTTGCTCTTTCTGTGCAGGACTTACCTGAAAGGGAGGTGGAAGAGGACTGTTCTGCATTGGAAACTGAAGTGAGTGGTTCAGCGGTCGAATGGTGGTGAAATTCGGCTTCCAAAAGGTGGTGAAGTTCGGCAGCCGAAAGGTGGTGGTTTTAGTCTGCGCAAGGCTGATCTGCGCACCAAGCTGAAGTGGTGCGATCTGCTTCTGTTCATTCTGCGCATGGCTGCAGTCCACCTGTTGGATGCAACAGTCAGTTTCTTTCAGTTCTGGCTCTTTCTGGCTCTCTTTCCTGCAAAGATCATTATTTAGTATATCATCTTGATTTACATGAAAAACATCTTTACTCAAACAATCAGTGATATCTAAATCAACAACAAGTTCCGTTTGATCCGTTTGTTTGGACAAACAGTTTTCTGGTTGTTTCTCTTCAGCACTTTGTTCTTGCACTTGTGAACTTTCATCATCATCCCACACATCTTGAAGCTCTTCCTCTCTTCTCAATGTAATAGCATTCACATTCTCTCTGGGATTGTCTTCTGTTTGAGAAGGTAACTTCCCTTGAGTGTCGGATCTGTTCATTGCGGATGTCAATTGCCCGATCTGCAGTTGCATCATTTGCATCATTTGCATCATCTTTGCCATTTTGCCAGAGGCAAGATCTGAACTTGTAGGTGCTGGTTGGGCTTGATATCCTTGATAGTCCTGGTATTGGTCATCCTTAGCATAGTCGTAGTTCGGATAGTCTCCCCAATACGGATTGTATGTGTCAAAGTACGGATCATGTCTTGGCTGTCCATAGTATCCTTCAAATGCATGTACTTGTTGATAATTCTCATAAAGCATAGGACATTGATCAGTTAGGTGTCCTATTTGTGCACACATCCCACATGGCCGAGATCGCTCAAGTTGTTGGACATAATTTTCCAAAAGAGAGGTTAGATATGACAATCGAGGATCAATATTGGACATACTTATCTCATCCATGATTCAGATCTGCGATGGTGTCTGTGCCTTTGGCGAAAGGCTCGGCGGCCGGATGCAGAATAGGTTAGGTGGCTGAATATGGAAGAGGTGCGATGGAGATGTTTCAGAAGAGTGGTGTGATTGGGTGACTTTTTTTTTTCTTTTTTTTTTCTTCTTTTTTTTTGTTCAGATAGTGTTCTTCGCAGTACAGATCGGGTCCTGAAAGAAAAATAAACAAGTTAGATCAACTCCCCGGCAACGGCGCCAATTTTGACAGAGCGGTTGTCGAAGCCGGTCAAAATAATCAATTCATTTATCAACAATATAAATACTGTAGATAGTGGTGAAAGGATCGAATCCACAGGGAATTGATACTTACCTATCTTTCTTGTCAAGACCAAATAAACAAACAGAAAATAAATAGACAATGAAAATAAAGTGCAAGTAAAGTAAAAAAAAAGGGTTTAGAGATTGATTCAATTAATCTAATGGTGAAAGCAAATAAATAAAGCAAATAAAAATAAAGAGGAAACAATAATGATAAAAGCTCTAGTTGAAGATTCAGATTCACTTTAGTTGATAGGATTGATCATTGACTCATATGTTCCTTTGTTGATTCAATAAATTGGCCATGGAGATTGAAGAAGCTTCTCACATCCATTGTCTCTCTTTAAGATTAAATCAATTAGGGAAAGTCCTCCAATTAATTACTATTAACAATTGCCAAAGAACGTCTTTGAGCCTTAGGCCTTTTACAATAGTCAATTGCATAAAGATATAGAGAGAACCAATTCTAGTCACCCACATGCATGGAGACAACACTAGATCATGCGATTTCCTTGGTGATGCACCAAGTGTTCTTATGGTTGAATAAATCAAGCAATTTCGGACTTAAAATCACTCAAACCAACAATATATTACCTTGCAACAAAGAATCAATGGAGATCTTAAATAACAAAGCAATAATGTCCTTAAGCATGAAATCACAAGAATACTGAATAACAAAAGATAAACAATGTAGTCCAAGTCTCTCAATCCACAATACAACTAAAGCTTCACTTGTTCTTCAACTAGAAAAGAGGTTTCAGCCTCTATGGCTGAAACAAAAACCAAAAATAAAAGAAAAGAAGAAAGGTAGAAGAAGAGATGTGAATTTCGTAGGTGTCTCCTAAGGGGAGCTTCGGGGCCCTGTAGAGGCTTCTTATGTGGCTTTTTATAGTTGAAAAGTGTTGCCCTAGGTCATACTTACTGCCCAAGAGGTATTTTCTGCCCAAGATGTGTCTGAAAAGGAAAGAATCACGCTTTTCGGCTTCAGAAGGAAGGCTGCGCGAAAATGCACTGCTGAAGGAAGTTGGTGCGCGCGGTTTGGTCTCAGAAAGGGAAGGAGGCGCAGATTGTGCTTTCTAAATAAGTTTAGATGCTGACCTTGCTTCCTAATTAGTGTAGAGGCTGCCCAAGGTGCTGCCCATGTGCAACTTGCTGCCCAAGTTGTTGCAAAAGAGGAAAGAATCGGACTGCAAGTCTTCAGAAGGAAGTTGGCGCGCAGATTGCCTTCAGAATAGGAAAGGAGCGTACCTTGTGCTTGAAAAGGAAGGAAGAGCGATCCAAGGCTGCCAATAGAGGAAGAAAAGTCGTGGTTTGATGTTCATAAGGAAATATGCACGTACTAAGGCTTTCAGAAGAGGAAGGACGCGCAGATCATGCTTCCAGAAGAGGTGGCGCGCGCATGGATTGCAAAAGAGCCAGGAGAATGCAGTCATTAATGTGCAGAAGTGGAAAGATATATGTCCAGTCTTTCCTTTTTAGGTGGAGCCTTCATTTGAATTTTAAACGCTGAACGCAGAAGAGGCAAGTGTGCCTTGATGAGACCTTGCTGCCTAAATTGGAAGATTTGACTGCTGCAGTACGTGCACATCTTTGAATAAGGAAAGAAAGATCTGCGATTCGAAATTCAAATAATTTCCTGACTGAGCTTTCCTTATTTGCTTTTGTCTCTGCACTTTCCTCATTTGAAGACTTTCCTTTTCTGAAAACTTGCCTTATTTGAAAACTTTCCTTTTTGGCTTCATGCTCTAAATAAGGCAGGAAAGATTCTGCAGTTCGAATTTCGGACAGTTTGCTGACTGTGCTGTCTGACTCTTTCCTTATTTGGCACTTTCCATATATGAAAACTTTCCTTATTTGGAACTTTCCATATATGAAAACTTTCCTTTTCTGGAACTTTCCATATTTGGCACTTTTTGGCAGTTTTAAGAGCATTTTCTCCAGATTGTCTCTTTACACCTAATATCTGCAAAACATGGTTAAAACCACAAAATTAGGTAGAAAAGGTGTAAATAAACATCAAGATTATCATGATAAAGTGGGCTAAATTATGCTCTGTCAAGAGGCTGCTGTGCTTCTGCCGAGTTTCTGCAGAATTTTCGAGGCTGCTGAGATGCCTTTGCTGGTTTAGATGCTATCCCCTTTTATAGCTGGAGAATCCTTATCCAATTAGGGTTTGAAAATTCCAATCTTGACTTGGTCTTCTTTGTAGTCTTTGATTCCTCTTTTATTTTTGTATTTAATTGTGAATGGAATTCTTTAAGTGAAAGACTTTCTCGTGGCTTTTGGGACTGATCTTGCAGTATTTAAAATGGATTTGGACTTCTCCACTTTTGAATTTCAGTTTTCCCGCTTCTGCTGTCTCTCTGCGTCAATGTGATTTGGGCGGGTGATTTGGGTAGATCACTTGCCCAAATCATTTTTGCGGATTTACTTCCATGTTTCTGCCTCAGCTTTCTTTGCTTCATTTGGCCAAATCACTCTAACCCAATCTTTTCCAGCTTTTTCCTGCACTTTTCTCCAATTTTCCATTTTCTTCCTTTCCTGTAAAAACATGACAAAAACCATAGATTAAGCTGAAAAATGTGTAATTAAACAGTAATAAAGATAGTAAAAATGTGGCTAAATTATATTTGATCAAATACCCCCACACCTAGCTTTTTGCTTGTCCTCAAGCAACAAATAACTTAGTCAATCAAGCTTCTTTTTCTTTTGAGCCTAAGTAACACTTAATCAGCCCCCCTAGATTCCTAAATTGAAACTCCACAGTGTAGGATACATGTATTAAGGTTGCCCCCTCTTTCCTTGTTTCGTATCACCTACCATGGCCAAGGGAAAGTTTTTGACTTGATCATGCTTATTCTTTTATATTAGGTTTAATGCAACCCCTAAGAGTGACTTGCCCCCTTTTAAACTTTTTTTTATTCAGCAGCACTTTTTATTCTTGCCTGAAAAAGTCACCAACCTTTTTACGCCAAGGTACATATTGGTGATACCCACTCCCGGTTACTTAGTTGGTCACTTGTCCAAGTGGCTACTAGCTCTGTTCATAGTCTTAGACTATCGAAACAGGTTGTGTTTTGTGCTTTTTGATTTGCTGAGTTTTTCTCCTTATTTTCCTTTTCATAACAATTTGGGCTGATAAACTCATAGAGAGTTACACTAACTTTTTATTGCATGTATTTTTATTTTCCTTTCCTATTGGTCATAACAGATTTAAAGATTCAATTCAAGAGAAAGAACTCCCTAAGTAAAAGTAACGCACTGTAAATGGCTCAATTTAGGTTTAAAGGGTTAGAAAATTTAATGGGGTCATGAGATAGGAAGCTTTTTTAACTTTGTCATCTATGCTGAGTAGAGCAAAGGTAAAAAAAAAATATGTGTGTGTGTGCATATGTGTAGAAGTGAAAAAACAAAATGTGTGTGAGAAAAAAAAATTTGGTGTGTGTAAAAGGGTAAAACTAATGCAAAAAGAAGCAAAAAGAATGCAAAAGAAAACAAAGGATGGTGCAAACAGTGCAAAATATTCCCCAAGTACCCTCACACCTATTGCAGACAATGTCCTCAATGTTAAATAAAAAAAAATCAAGAGGGAAAGGGACTTCTTGGCCTGTGGGTGATTTGGTCAGTGATTTGGGCAAATGACTCGGCCAAATCACTGTCTGTCCTGGTCTGCAGGCAGAAAGTGGTCCACCAGCAGTTGCAACAGGTGCTCCATATGATGCATTCTGTCCTCAATTCTGGTGAGACGAGCCTCTACTGTTTGGTTTGGGGCTACGTCTTCAGGGGCTTGATTTGCTTCTTGCTGGGGTGCCTCATCTGCTGGTTCCTGTCCTGTTTCTCCTGCTGTTCCATCTATTGTAGCAGGTTGCTGGACTACTGTGGGTTGGATGGCCGTCCTATTCCTGAACACACGCTCATGGCGTGGTGTGAGGGGTCCTGCAGGTGAAATGGAAAAAATGTCCCCCACTTTGCAAAGCAACCCCATATCATCCAAAGTTTGAAGGTCCAGGGGGGTTGGTTTGTTAGTGGGGGTGAGGTCAGTGTGTGTTGGGTGTAGTAATTTCAGATTCACTGCAATGGCAGTGATTAAATGCCCCATAATCAATGGTCTGTGATATTGGATAATGCTGGAAATTTGTGTGGCGACCCAATATCCAAAGTGGATTTTCTGGTGTGTGTGCATGCACCACAGAATGTACAGCTCTGTTCTGGTCAGGATGTTGGGTGCATCCTTCCTCCCAGAAAATGTGTAGGCCAAGAATCTGTGAAGGTATTTTAGACTGAAAATTTTCAGGTACAGGTCTTTGGACCTGGTGGGTGAGTAAGTGTCAGGTGGGTTGTCACAGAGTTCTTGATAGGCTGTGTTGGGTTGGAATCCAGTAGGGAAATCCCAGGTGGAATCAGGGCATTCACAGCCTATGGCAGTGCCAATCTCCTGCAGGGACAAGTGAAATCGCTGTCCCAATAGCCTGAACCCAATAACATCTGGTGTGTGCAGGTTGTGCATGGCTGGTTTATCAAAGTAAAATGTGGTGAAGAACTCATGTGTGAGTTCAGTGAAGGATGGCATGTGAAGGTAGAAAAATGAATCCCAACCAATGGCAGAAACAAAGGAACATACCTGATTTTGAAGTCTCAGTGCTTCAAGAGTGCCATGGTGTATGTACTTACCTGGATGGTATGGCAGAGAAGAGACTTTGTCTAGCCTAGCTCGTTTAGATGCCTTGTTGAAAGTCAAGGCTTGAGTGATGTGATCCGAGTGGGCTGGTTTGGGCAAATCACTAAGCAGATGGCCTTCTTCATGGCTCGTGGGATGTGTGTCAATGGGGGTCTCTGGTTGTCGCTCTGGGCTCGGCGGTGGTGGCGGTGAAGGTGTTCTTGGCCGTTTCTGCCCATGGCTGATGGAAGTGGTGGCTTCTGGAGGCGTTTCGCCTTCAGGGGTGTCCATCGTGATTGTTGGAGAAGAAGATGGTGGTTCAATCATCGTTGCCTTGTTTTGCCGATGATAGGTTTGGACGTCTGGTGTGGCGGGACGTCTGGTTTGTGCTTCCTTGGTCGTTCCTGCGTCAGCGTTGTTGGGAATGGGTGGAGGGTTTTCCATGGCCTCCTCGTCACTGTCAGTGGGAATGCGAATGGGTCTAGGCATCCCGCGCCTTCTCCACATACCGGGGCCGCCGGTGACCATCATCTTGGTTCTGGCCATGGTGCTTGATGTCGCCGGTGATAGAGTTTCTTGGAGAAGAAGAAGAAGATGAAACAAAAAGAGATAGCGTGAGGGAAAAGGAAATAATAATAAAAAATTATTTAAAGTGATTTGGGGTAGTTGAACTGCCCTAATCATTAAATGCTGGGTCCTGGCTTCTCAGCAGGGTGATTTGGGCAAATCACCTGGCCAAATCACTTTCTTCATTGCAGTTGCTTAGTTGGTACTGTTCACGTCCTTTGCTATTGATGAGCTGAGCTGTCGATTTGGCCTGGTGATTTGGGCAAATCACCTGCCCCGATCACTTGTGCTTATGGTACAGTCAGACGATTTGCCCTAGTGATTTGGGCAAATCCTTTCATCTGGGCTGCCTCCCAGTAGCGCCCTGTTTTCTGTCTTGGGCTGGACAGCCTTGTCTTGCTCAGCAGGCTGGGCAAGGGGGATCCAAGGAAACCTCTTCCACAAGATGAACAGTAAATCCTTCATAAAATTGCTTCAATCGGTGCCCATTGACTTTGAAAACTTTGCTTGCTTGTGGACTGCATATGTCAACAACCCCATGTGGATAGACATGCTCAATCAAGAATGGCCCAATCCACCTAGACCGATGCTTCCCAGGAAATAATTTGAACCTTGAACCAAAAAGCAAGACCTTATCACCAACCTGAAATCGTTTTCTGGAGATGTGTTTGTCATGGAAGGCTTTAGTCTTGGCTTTATAATCCCATGAACCTTCATATGCATCACACCGAATTTCTTCTAGCTCTTGAATTTGTAATTTTCTGTGGGCTCTAGTTTCTTTGTCATCAAGATTACACTTTTTGACAGCCCAATAGGCTTTGTGTTCAAGTTCTACGGGTAGATGGCAAGCTTTCCCATAAATCAGCCTATATGGAGACATTCCAATTGGAGTTTTATAGGCTGTTCTATATGCCCATAAGGCATCGCTGAGGTGCACACTCCAGTCCTTGCGATTTGGGCAAACTATTTTCTTAAGGATGGACTTGATCTCCCTATTTGAGACTTCAGCCAGCCCATTTGTTTGATGGTGATAGGCAGTAGAAGTTCTATGGACAACATGGTGCTTTTTATGGAGAGTTTCCCCTACCTTGTTGCAGAAATGGGTGCCTCGGTCACTGATTATGGCTTTGGGCAGACCAAACCTGGAGAATATGTGGGATTTCACAAAGTCAACAACCACTTTTGCATCATCAGCCCTTATTGCTTTGGCCTCTATCCACTTGGACACATAGTCCACAGCCAGAAGTATGTAGGTGTTGCCAAAGGAAGGTGGAAATGGTCCCATGAAGTCAATGCCCCAAATGTCAAAGATTTCACAAACCATGATAGGTGCTTGTGGCATTTCACTTTGGTTGCCAAGGTTTCCCGTTTGTTGGCATCTTGCACATGACCTACAAAATAAATAAGAATCTCTAAATATGTTAGGCCAAAATAATCCACATTCAAGGATTTTCAGGGCTGTCTTGTGTGGCCCAAAATGTCCTCCACAGCCATATGAGTGGCAGAAGGCTAGGACAGAATGTATTTCTTGATCTGGGATGCATCTCCTTATGACTTGGTCTGCACAATGCTTCTATAGGTAAGGCTCATCCCACACATAATACCTTGCATCTTTCTTGATCTTGTCTCTCATGTGTTTGGGCAAATCAGAAGGTAAATCACCTGTGGCAAGGTAATTTACTATATCAGTGTAATACCCGGCTAGAATCCGGCACCGGAATTCCTGTTGTTTGGTGGACTCCGGGGTGTTGGGATTCTATATAAGGGTAGGAGTTATGGTTTCTCTGTGTTATGATGTGTTTAAATGTTTTAAGGTTAAGGGAAGTGAGTTTGGAGTTGAAATGACCTAAGGCAGTTGAGCCAAGTTCGGCCGCCGAAAGTAAGTTCGGCCGCCGAAAGTGTTTGGCTTCCGAAGGGAAGTTCGGCCCCCGAATGTTGCATGGTGTTGCATGCGCTTGGGCAGCCGACATTGAGTTGGCCAGCCTGCTGAGTCATGGCTTTTGACAGATGTTGGCCTCAGATTCTTGCCATGAATTAGCCACGTCTTCTATGACTCATCTGCAAGTGTTTTGAGCAGCTCATGCAGGAGTTTGCTCATTCACCAAGTTTTGAGAGTTTTAGCAAAAAGTGAGTTTGAGAGAGTTTGAGAGTGGGAGAGGAGGTGATCCGTTTTCCCTTGTTCAGAGTGTGTAGTTTCTTACTACAGGAGGTAAGTGATGTTCTTGAATGTGTTTTCTACAGGTTTTAGGGGGATTTGTGGAAGGAGATGCATGTTTAGGTTCTTAATGATAGTTTTGTTGAGTTATGCATGTATACATGTGTATATGTTATGTTTGTTTTGTTGTTTGGGGTTATTAGCTAGTCTTGGACCCCTGTGATCATATACATGAGTATATGTATGGTGAGGAGATGACGTTTGCATGGTTTGAGAAGTGGAAGGAAAGAAGGAGATGGTTTGCCGTAGAAACTGAGTTCTGGATGAACTCAGGTTCGGCAGCCGAAAGTTCATTCGGCCGCCGAACCTCCTGCATGGTGGCTTGATTGCCACAGCTTGCCCCCGAGTGTCTTTGCATGTTCGGCTCTGTTTGGGGGATTCGGCCGCCGAAGGTGCCGCCGAAGGTGCTTGAGTTTCGTCTCTGGAGAGGACATTCGGCCGCCGAACCTGCCGCCGAAAGTGTTCTGTTCAGCTTTTCTTTTGCATGCTTTGCATGGCTAGTTAAGTGAGTTTCAGGGGATTCTTGGGGAGTTTAATAGAAGTATTGATAAGTTAGTTTGGTCCCTCATTTGAGTCCATCTGTCTAGGTACAGACCAGAGGAACCAGAGAGAGCAGCAGTGAGTACTGCTCCAGAGTTTCAGAGCCTGCAGAGTCAGTCAGTCCAGATAGCCAGAGGTGAGTGGAACTAAACTTATGACTTTTAATTGAATCACAAACTGCTTTTAGCATATCTCATGCATCATGTTTATGCCATAGGTTGTTTACATTAGTATTCACGAATATGTTGCATTGCATTGTTATTTGAAGATGTGAGTAAATGCTGAATGATCCAATAGTCACAGACAGGAAGACCAGGAGCCTTTGACTACGCCCTGGCACGTATAGCAAAGACCAGGAGCCTTTGACTACGCCCTGGCAGGTATATAGCAAAGTCCAGGAGCCTTTGACTACGCCCTGGCAATGGTAAGTTCACAGGTGTTATATACACATATACATATATGACAGGAAGACCAGGTGCTCGATTCTACGCCCTGGCACAGAGTTACTGGGACTATGTGGTGACAGGTTTACTCTTGATGTGGCTTGTCTGTGATATGCTGCATTCCATGAGATCATATTTTACTGAGATGTTTTACTGTTCTACTCACTGGGCTATAGAGCTCATCCCACTCCCTTAACCCCAGTTTTGCAGGTTCAGTGTACAGTGTACAGGGACAGTCCAGCAGAGTACAGGAAGAGTAAAGAGATCTGTAATAGCTTAGAGTGGACATGTAATATTAAAGAGATGTAATAGTTGTTGCTTGACCTAGTGATGTATATGTTTTGTACATGATCTGTATCTGTATATATGTTTTTCTGTATGTGAAAACCAGGCTTAACAGGTATGAGTTAACCCATCTAGAGCAAGCTCTAGTCAGGGATACAGAGTACAGAGTACAGGAGTACAGAGTACAGAGATAGTGCATGCACAGGTTAAGCCTTGGTTCAGAAAAGAGTTTTATTTTCACATAAAATGTATGATCATGTATGAGTGTTACAGGTACACAGAGAGTATAGCAGGCTTGCTACGGGTTCTGGCGGCCTTAAGCCGACCTGAATCCTAGCGCCGGTGACGGTCCTTTTGGGGTCGTTACAATCAGCATATCATGGTTCCTCTTCTTGGACAACAAAGAGGTGCTCATCAGGGAAATTTTCGTTGATGGGGCAGGTCTCCATCTCGGTCAGTATTCTGCTGAGGTGATCAGCTACAAGGTTTTCCTTCCCCTTTTTGTCACGAATCTCCACATCAAATTCTTATAACAGCAGTATCCAACGTACCAACCTTGGTTTTGCTTCTTTTTTCTTGACCAAGTACCTTAGTGCAGCATAATCTGAATAAACAATCACCTTTGTCCCAAGTAGATAGGATCGAAATTTCTCCAATGCAAACACAACAGCCAGCAACTCTTTTTCTGTGGTAGAATAATTGCATTGTGCAGCATCTAGGGTGCGTGAGGCATAGTGAATGACATGAGGAGAGTTACCTTTATGCTGTCCCAACACTGTACCTACAGCAAAGTTGTTGGCGTCACACATGATCTCAAATGGAAAGGTCCAATCAGGTGGCTGGATGACTGGGGCAGTGACTAGCAGTGATTTGACCAAATCAAAGGCTGTTTTGCAATTTTCATCAAAGTTGAATGGCACGTCCTGCTGTAATAACCTGCACAAAGGCTGAGTTATTTTGGAAAAATCTTTGATGAACCTCCTGTAAAAACCAGCATGGCCAAGGAAAGATCTAATCTCCCGAATGCTGGTTGGATAGGGCAAGTTTTTGATGGTGTCTATTTTGGCTTTGTCCATCTCTATCCCTTTTGCTGAAACAATGTGGCCTAAGATGAGGCCATGGCTGACCATGAAGTGACATTTTTCGTAGTTCAAAACCAGATTTGCGTCCAAGCATCTTTGAAGTATCTTCTCCAAGTTGGCTAGGCATTCTTAGAAAGAATTGCCATACACCGTGAAATCATCCATGAAAACCTCAATAATGTTTTCCACATAGTCAGAAAAAATACTCATCATGCACCTTTGGAAGGTGGCTGGTGCATTGCAAAGACCGAAGGGCATCCTTGTAATACCCGGCTAGAGTCCGGCATCGAAATTCCTATCGTCCGGTGGAATCCAGGATGTCGGAATGCTCTAGAATGGTAAGATTTATGTTTTTTTTAAAGTAATGTAGGATGTTTTCAGGTTTAAAGTTCAAATGCCATGAGTTTTGAAAGAAAAGAACCAAGGCAGAAAAGCCAGGTTCGGCCGCCGAAGTTGAGTTTCGGCCGCCGAACATGCATGGCTTTCGGTTTCACGTGTGGCCGCCGAAGGTGGTCTGGCCAGCCACCTATAAAAGGCCCTCAGTCGGTTGAAAGGATAAGTATTGCCATTTTCTTTCACTTTCTGAGGTGAGACCCTGTCCTTCTTAAGTTTTCTTCATGTTTTCATTACATCATGCAAAGATTTGATTGATTTTTATGGTTTTTTGAAGGTTTTGAGCAAAAAACACAGAGTTGTGAAGTTTGGAGAGTTTGAAGGAGAGTTGCTCCAAAACTCCACGTTAGAATCGTTCATCTTCTTGGTTTCAAGCGGTAAGTGAAGATCCTGAGCTTGTTTTCATGATTTGTGGAAGATTTTTAAGGTTTTGGGAGAGAGTTGCATGAATAGGGTTAAAAGAGAGGTTTTGGTGATTTTGTGAGAAAAGCTTGTTTTTGTGTTATATGTTTTGTGTTGTTGGGGTTTTAAGGTAGTTTTTGACCCCTTTGAGCATATACTTGGGTGTATGCAAGTTGAGGAATTTAGGTGTTTGAGAGTGGGAGAGTTTTGTGCTTTTGGCAAGAGGAGGTGGCTTCGGCTGCCCACGCTTGCTGATGAACTCAGGTTCGGCAGCTGAAGGTACATTCGGCCGCCGAACCCATGAGGAGGTGGCTTCGGCTGCCCACGCTTGCCCCTGAGCTTTTGGACTTTCGGCTCTGGAGGGGAGTTTCGGCCGCCGAAGGTGCCACCGAAGGTTAGAGACTTTCGTCTCTGGAGTGCCTTTCAGCCCCCGAAACTTGCCCCCGAAAGGGTTCGGCTGCCGAAAGTAGAGATTCGGCCGCCGAAGGTGCATGAGTTTCATCTCTGGAGAGGACTTTCGGCCGCCGAACCTGCCGCCAAAAGTGTCCTGTCCAGCCTTCTTTTGCATGCTTTGCTTGGATGTTTGAGTGAGTTTATGGGGAGTCTTGGGAAGTCTCATAGAGTTATTCATAAGCTAGTTTGGTCCCTCATTTGAGTTTATCTGTGCCTACACAGACCAGAGGAACCAGAGGAACCAGAGAGAGCAGCAGTGAGTACTGCTCCAGAGGTTTTCAGAGCCTGCAGAGTCAGTCCAGATAGCCAGAGGTGAGTGGAACTAAACTTAATACTCATTTTAATTGAGACATTAACTGCTTTTAGCATATTTCATGCACCATGATTATGCAATAGGGTGATTGCATTAGAATTCACAAAGGTGTTGCATTGCATACTTATTTGTTGATGTGGGTGAATGCTGAATGATCCAATAGTTCCAGACAAGAAGTCCAGAACCCCATTCTACGGCCTGGCAGGTATAGGAAAGTCCAGGACCCCATTCTACGGCCTAGCAGGTATAGTAAAGATCAGGTGCCCAGTCTACGCCCTGGCAAATGGTAAGTACAGGTGTTATATACACGTATACATATACAGTACAGGAAGACCAGGACCCCAGTCTACGGCCTGGCACGGAACAGTTACTGGGACTATGTGGTGACAGGTTTACCCTTGATGTGAATTGTCTGGGATATGATGCATTCCATAAGATCATGTTTTAATGACTTGTTTGACTGTTCTACTCACTGGGCTATAGAGCTCATCCCACTCCCTTAACCCTAGTCTTGCAGGTTCAGTGTATAGTCTACAGGGGAAGTCCAACAGAGTACAGGAAGAGAGAAGAGTTTTGTAATAGAATATTGTGGACATGTAATATTAAAGAGATGTAACAGTTGTGTATACAGTTAGAATTGTGCTTGACTTAGTTATGTTTGTATTGTAAATCTGTGGTTATGTACATGGTCTGTATATGTATATGTTTTACAGAATATGTGATAAACCAGGCTTAACAGGTATGAGTTCACCCATTTAGAGCAAGCTCTAATCAGGGGTACAGAGTACAGAGTACAGAGATAGTGCATGCACAGGTTAAGCTTTGGTACAGAAAAGAGTTTTTATTTTCACAGAAAATGTATGATCATGTATGAGATTTACAGGTACACAGAAAGTATAGCAGGCTTGCTACGGGTTCTGGCGGCCTTAAGCCGACCTGAATCCTAGCGCCGGTGACGGTCCATTTTGGGGTCGTTACAAATTGGTATCAGAGCCCTAGGTTCACATGATCGGACCTATAGAGAGAGTGTCGGGCTCCTAGAGGTTAGAGGAAGTCAAGCACAATAGGAAATCATGTCCACTAGGATAGGATGTTGTGTCCTGTCTTTTTTTTGTTGTTGTGAAATGCCATGAGATGCATGTGCTTTATTGCGATATGCTGATATGCTATGTTATGTGTTGTTTTCCAGAGTTAAGATGCGAGGAACTCGTCGATCAGCTCGATTGACTAGAGTCCCACCAGATAGTGAGAGAATAGATGCTCGTCCTCCTGCATTGCCAAGGGCAAGGTCTCAGAGATCTAGCAAGGAAGGTACGTCAATAGACCCTAGAAGGTCTGTAAACGAGAGCAGAAGAGGTACAATTAGAGGAGGAAGATCAGAGGAAGTGAGGGAGGCTATGGAGATTGACCAGTCTATAGATGAAAGCATGAGAGTAGGCAGATCTGAAGAAGGTATGGGAGAGTCGCAGGGAGGCGCTCAAGCCTCAGGTTTTGACTAACCATCCTTTCCTCAGGACCCAGGGTATCCGATGGGAGGTATGTCGGAGTACTCTAGTTTTGTCCCATATCCTACTTACATGCCATATATGCCTTATCCTCATTATTATCCACCATATCCTATGTATCCACCTTCCCCTACCCATCCTAGTGCAGCACTCCTAGAGCTAAATGAACCAGTACCTCCATCACCACAACCAGAACCAATAGCCCCTGTTGTTGAAAGACATCCACCTAGCTCATCTGGAGGTAAGGTGCAAATGACAGAGTACTTGAAGTTGGATGCTCCTAAATTCAATCCAGGAGATGATCCATTTGAGTACCTTAAAACTGTGAAGATGATCACTGATGAGTTGGGAGCAGATGATAGCAGAGCCATAGAAATGGCGAGGTTTACACTTAAGTGTAAGAAAGCGCGAGAATGGTTCAAGAACTATATGGAGCCCAGAATTGACAGTATGTCATGGGGAGAGTTCGCCAATGAGTTTGCAGGGTGGGCTTTTCCTGATAGTTCCAGGGAGATGAAAGTAATCGAATTTGAGCAGTTGAGACAGACAGACGAGATGAGTGTTGATGAGTTTACAGATAAGTTTCTGGATTTGCTTCAGTATGTGGGTCAAGCCTATGATACTGATCAAAAGAAGGCAAGGAGATATACTATGAGATTGCATCCCAGGTATTCTTCCTTGATTCTTCCAGCAGAAAAGGAGAGTTTCCACACTATAGTGGACGCAGCCAGGAAAATGGAAGCAAGTGCCAATATTCAGAGACAGTCAAAGGCATAGGCTTCGGGTTCTAAAGCCCCCAATGCAGCAACTTCAGGCAGCAAAAGATGGGAAAAGGCAAAAGGAACAAAGAATAAGTTCTGGAGTAAAGTCAAGTCTGGTATGGGAATAGGTAGTGGCTCAAGCTCTGGCGCAAGCAGTCCAGTATGTAGGAGATGTGGGAGACCACATAAGGGAGCTTGTCAGTTGGGATCTTCAGCTTGTTATAGGTGTGGACAGGAAGGGCATTTTGCTCGGGATTGCCCTCAGGTGACGTTTGCACCATCCCAGCAGATGAGTTCAGGCAGTGTAGTACAGCCAGCAGCTCCAGCCGTACCGCAGAGTAGTGGCAGAGGTAGAGGGAGAGGGGCAGCCTCTACTTCAGCAGCAGGTTCCCGAGGTGGAAATCTGGTAGCCCCAGCACGGATTTTCACTGTAACACAGGAGGAGGCTAACACGTCGAACACAGTGTTGTCAGGTAATCTCATCATTGGGTGTTCAGATGTGTATGCTTTGATGGACCCCGGTGCTTCTCATTCCTTTATTGCTTCGAGAGCCATAGAGAGATTGGGTTTGATCATTTCTGAGTTAGAGTATCCTCTCTGGGTCAGTGGACCCAAGTGCGACCCATCAGTGGCAGTGTCAGTCTGTCGTTTCAGTCCAGTGTTCATAGAGGGTAGATGCCTTCCAGCTGACCTTGTGGTTCTAGACTTGACAGATTTTGATGTCATTCTAGGGATGGATTGGTTATCTGCATATGGTGCGACCTTGGACTGTAGAGAGAAGGTAGTTAGTCTCAGAGACCAGGATGGGTCAGAGTGTGTCTTCAGGGGAGACAGGAGAGGTACACCCAGAGGTTTGATTTCAGCCCTTCAGGCTTGTCGTTTGCTTAGGAGGGGTTGTCAGGGGTTTCTAGCTCACGTGAGGGAGCTAGATAGTCAGGTTAGGGAACCAGCCACAGTACTAGTAGTCCGAGAGTTTCCAGATGTTTTCCCAGACGAACTTCCAGGACTATCACCTGGTAGGGAGATAGAGTTTGAAATTGAATTGCTGCCTGATACCAGACCTATCTCTATTCCTCCCTACAGGATGGCGCCAGTAGAGTTAAAGGAATTGAAAGCGCAGTTGCAGTATTTGGTAGATAAGGGTTTCATCCGCCCTAGTACCTCACCTTGGGGTGCTCCAGTGCTCTTTGTCAGAAAGAAGGATGGATCCCTCAGACTTTGTATCGACTACAGACAGTTGAACAAGGTCACTACCAAGAATAGGTATCCGTTACCGAGGATTGATGATCTATTCGACCAGCTAGCTGGAGCAGGTTGTTTTTCGAAAATAGATCTGCGATCCGGGTATCATCAGTTGAGAGTCAGAGAGGCAGATGTGCCAAAGACAGCTTTCAGGACCAGATATGGGCATTATGAGTTCTTAGTGATGCCGTTCGTGTTGACTAACGCCCCTGCAGCATTCATGGATCTCATGAACAGAGTTTTCAGCGAGTATCTGGATCACTTTGTTATTGTTTTCATTGACGATATCTTAGTGTATTCCAGAGATGCAGAGGAGCATGCCCAGCATCTGAGGATCGTTCTACAGACACTGAGAGAGCATGGTTTGTATGCCAAGTTCTCTAAGTGTGAGTTTTGGTTGAGGAGCATTTCCTTCTTGGGACACGTGGTATCAGCAGAGGGTATTGAGGTAGACCCCAAGAAGATAGAGGCTGTAGCTAACTGGCCCAGACCCACTACAGTGACTGAGATTAAAAGCTTTTTGGGACTGGCAGGTTACTATAGGAGGTTCGTTCATGACTTCTCGAAGATAGCTGCTCCTATGACCAAACTGACTCAGAAGAACGAGAAGTTTAACTGGTCAGACCAGTGTGAAGAGAGCTTTGAGGAGCTCAAGAGGAGATTGACATCAGCACCAGTGCTAGCTCTGCCTGTTAGTAACGAGGATTTCACAGTGTTCTGTGATGCATCTCGAGTGGGATTGGGCTGTGTTTTGATGCAGAGTGATAGGGTGATTGCTTATGCTTCTAGACAGTTGAAGAAGCACGAGTTGAATTACCCCACCCATGACCTTGAGATGGCAGCAGTTATCTTTGCACTTAAGATGTGGAGGCATTACCTCTATGGGGTTAAATGCGAGATCTTCACTGATCACAAGAGTTTACAGTACATCTTGAGCCAGAGAGAGCTGAATTTGAGGCAGAGAAGATGGGTAGAATTGCTCAGTGATTATGATTGTAAGATCCAGTATCATCTGGGTAAGGCGAATGTTGTGGCAGACGCCCTAAGCCGGAAGTCACTAGGCAGTTTATCCCATATAGCAGCAGAGCGGAGACCAGTAGTGATGGAGCTTTATAAGCTCATTGAGGAAGGATTACAGCTAGAATTAACTGGTACAGGTGCATTGATAGCACAGATGAGAGTGACACCTGTGTTTCTGGAGCAGATAGCTCAGAAACAGCACGAGGACCTCGAGTTGATGAAAATTTCCAGGACTGTTCAGTCAGGCAACAGTGCAGAGTTCCGACTTGACAGCAAAAGGATCCTTCGCTATGGGAGTCGACTTTGTATACCAGATAGTAGCAGTCTGAAGGAAGACATTATGAGGGAAGCTTATAATGCGAGGTATAGTGTTCACCCAGGAGCCACCAAAATGTATTAGGATCTAAAGAGGGTATATTGGTGGCCAGCCATGAAGAAAGAAGTGGCGCAGTTCGTGACAGCCTGTGAGGTTTGTCAAAGGGTGAAACTAGAACATCAGAAGCCGGCTGGAATGCTTAACCCACTGCCGATTCCAGAGTGGAAATGGGAGAACATAGCTATGGATTTTGTAGTGGGCTTACCGGCAGCGTCTAACAGAATAGACTCCATATGGGTGATTGTGGACAGACTTACGAAATTTGCTCATTTCATTCCAATTCGGAGTAACTATTCTGTGGATAAGTTGGCACAGGTTTATGTGGACGAGATTGTAAGATTACATGGAGTTCCAGTATCTATAGTGTCAGACAGAGGACCTTAGTTCACCTCCAGATTTTGGCGAAGTCTGCAGAGTGCGATGGGCACGAGATTGGATTTTAGCACTGCTTTTCACCCACAGACTGATGGATAGTCAGAGAGGACCATCCAGACCATAGAGGATATGCTCCGCATGTGTGTGTTAGACTTTGGCGGTTCTTGGAGGCAGCATCTACCTCTGGTGGAGTTTGCCTACAATAACAGCCATCATGCTAGCATAGGGATGGCTTCGTATGTAGCATTATATGGGAGGAAGTGCCGATCACCTGTTTGTTGGGAAGAAGTAGGAGAGAGAGCTCTTGCAGGGCCAGAGTTAGTAGAGATTACCAGTAGAGTGGTGCCCATAATCAGAGAGAAAATCAGAATAGCTCAAAGCAGACAGAAAAGTTATGCAGACGTTCGCAGAAAGCAGATAGAGTTCCAAGAGGGTGATTGGGTATTATTGAAAGTGTCTCCAATGAAAGGAGTGGTTCGTTTCGGAAAGAAAGGTAAGTTAGCTCCACGATACATTGGACCCTTTGAGATCTTGCAGAGGATCGGGAATGTGTCGTATAAGCTGGATTTACCTGTTTCTATGGAGATAATTCACTCGGTATTTCATGTTTCTATGTTATGGAAATTTGTGTCAGATCCGGGTCAGGTTATTAGTGAGCCTGATGTGGAGATTCTTAGGGATCTCACCTATATAGAGCAGCCAGTGCAGATTCTTGACACACAGATCAGACAGCTAAGGAACAAAGAGATTCGGATGGTGAAAGTCCTGTGGAACCACCATAATCTAGAAGAGTGTACCTGGGAGACGCGAGAGGCTATGCTCCAGGATATCCATATCTGTTTTGAGGTTAGTTTCCTCCTTTTTCTATGTTTATTTGTCTTAGGAACATTCAGGGATGAATGTTCTTAAGGGGGGGAGAATGTAATCCCCGGCTAAAGTCCGGCATCGGAATTCCTGTCGTCCGGTGGAATCCAGGATGTCGGAATGCTCTAGAATGGTAAGATTTATGTTTTTTTTAAAGTAATGTAGGATGTTTTCAGGTTTAAAGTTCAAATGCCATGAGTTTTGAAAGAAAAGAACCAAGGAAGAAAAGCCAAGTTAGGCCGGCGAAGTTGAGTTTCTATAATCCATGCAAACTCTCCACCAATTTTGCACACGAGTGGGTACTAGCTCTCCTTCAGAATTGGGGACAATGGTAATCCCAGTCTTCTTTGGTACCACATGGATGGGGCTCACCCATTTGCTGTCAGAAATGGGGTAGATCACCCCAATATCTAAGAGCTTCACTATTTCTTTCTTTACAACCTCCATCATTGGTGGATTCAGCCTTCTTTGAGCCTTACAGACAGGTTTGCACTGTTCTTCCATGAGTATTCGATGCATGCATGTTGATGGTGAGATGCCTTTTATGTCTTCCAAGGTCCAACCAATTGCTTCTTTGTGCTTTCTCAACACTTCTAGGAGGCTATCCTCTTCTTGCCGGCTTAATTGGTTAGAGATGATGACTGGAAGTGTTTTTCCAACCCCCAAATAGGCATATTTGAGGTGTCCGGGTAGAGTTTTCAGATTTGATGTAGTTGCTGTCTGATCTGGTGCTTGCTGTCTGTTCACTAATTTGGGCAGATTTTCTGGTGCTGGGTCTGGTGATTTGGGTAAGTCGGGATCTGCCTGTACTGGTGATTTGGGCAAATCACCCGCAACCAGCAGTGAACAGTATGTTGTCTGGTCTGTGTCTTTTTCGGTGCTGCTGCTGGTGCTGTCCATTTCTTCAGATATGCATAAATCAATATTGAGTGAGTTATCTAGATCAAAATCAAAGATTTCTTGACTTAAATCATCAATAACGTCAAGACCATAAACAGGAGAAACATCATTGGGGAATTTCATGGTATCATAAACATTAAACTTGATAACTTTCCCTTCAAACTCCATGGTTAATGTGCCATCATGCACATCAATTTTTGTTCTGGCTGTGCTCAAGAATGGTCTCCCAAGTAGAATGTCAGAGGTGGTGTTGCTCTTATTTTCCTCCATGTCTATGACATAAAAATCTGCTGGGAAGACTAGTTGGTCCACTTGCACCAACACATCTTCAAGCACTCCCTTGGGATAGACAACAGATCGGTCGGCCAATTGGATTACTATGCTGGTGCCCTTGAGTGTTCCTGCATTCGACAAGTTAAGAATGGAAAGGGGCATGACATTAATTGAAGCTCCAAGGTCACACATGGCCTTTTTTATCCCCACATTGCCTATTTTGCATGAAACAGCGAACATCCCTCTATCCTTGCACTTGGTTGGGAGCTTTCTTTAAATGACAGCTGAAACACACTCCCCTACACTTACCTTTTCACGTTCAGCAAGTTTCCTTCGGTTGGTGCATAGCTCTTTGAGAAACTTGGCATACCTTGGAATTTGCTTTACAGCATCCAATAGGGGAATGTTGATCTCTACCTTGCGGAGTGTCTCAAGTATTTCTTTATCCTCTTTTTCCTTTTGGGATCTTGCAAATCTTCTTAGGAAGGGGGGAGGTACCTTAAATTTCTCCATTGGTTGTTGTTCTGTCTTGGTCTGCTTGGAGCTGGATTCTGCCTGGGTTGTTGATTTGGGCAAATAAACTTCTGCCTTCTCTGGTGATTTGGGCAAATCACCACTGCTGGGGAGTACTGTCTGTCCATCGATTGGGTCCGTGATTTGGGCAGATCGATGACCCTGATCACTTTTTGGCAGATTCTCCTCCGTGACCTGTTTTTGCTTTTGCTCAGCCCTGCTGTCTTGCAGCTCTTTTCCACTCCTCAATGTGATGGCACTAGCATTCTGCCTCAGGTTTATCTCAGTTTGGGAGGGCAGTTTTCCTTGTGATTCAAGCTTGCTCAAGGATGAAGCCATTTGTCCCATTTGTTGCTCAAGATTTTGCACAGTGTTTGCTAGGGACTTCACTATATCTTCAAGAGGTGCATTGGATTTTTGAGGTGCTGCTGGTGCTGGATTTCTTGGCTGGTAATTTGGATATTGATTGGCCCTTGCATAACTGAAATTTGGGTGATCCCTCCAACTTGGGTTGTATGTATTAGAATAGGGATCATACCTTTTTTGTCCATTGAAACCTCCAACTGCATTGACTTGTTGGTCCTGTTCTTGAAGGGAAAGACATAGATCATGTAATACCCGACTAGAGTCCGGCATCGGAATTCTACTTTCCGGTGGAATCTAGGATGTCGATATCCTCTAGAAGGGTCGGATTTATGTTTTTTCTAAAGTCTTTTAGGATGTTTTATAGTTTTAAAGTGAAAAGGAAATGAGTTTTTGAAAGAAAAGAACCAAGGAAGGAAAGCCAGGTTCGGCCGCCGAAGGTGAAGTTCGGCCGCCGAACATGCATGGCATTCGGGATCACGTTAGGCCGCCGAAGGTGGTCTGGCCAGCCACCTATAAAAGGCCCTCAGTCGGTGAAAGGATAAGAATTTGCTTTTCTTTTCACAAACAGAGGTGAGACCATGTCTTCCTTAGATCTTCTTCATGTTTTCATCAAATCTTGCAAAGTTTTGATAGTTTTTATTGTTGTTTTGAAGCTTTTGAGCTAAAAACCCAAGATTTGAAGTTTTGAAACTTTGGGAGAGAGTTGCTCCATATCTCCACGTTGGGATCGTTCATCTTATTATTTTCAAGAGGTAAGTGAAGATCCTGAGCTTCTTTTCATGATTTATGAAGGTTTTATGGAGTTTATGGGTAGAGATGCATGATTAGGTTAAATAGGGTCTTTTTGGTGTTTTTGTTATGAAAGCATGTTTTTATGTGTGATGTGTTATTTGTTGGGGTTTTAAGATAGTTTTGGACCCCTTTGTGCATATACTTGAGTATATGGATGTTGAGGAGTTGTGGTTTTTGTGTTTGGGTAAGATTGGAGAGGTTTGGCATGAGGCAGAGCAAGATTCTGCCATGCTGGAGAACCCAGCTTCGGCCGCCGAAGGAAGGTTCGGCCGCCGAACATGCTGAGGAGGTGGCTTTGACTGCCTAAGCTTGCCTATGCTTGCCCCCGAAAGTTTGGACTTTCGGCTCTAGAGGGGGGTTTCGGCCGCCGAAGGTGCCGCCGAAGGTTAAGGACTTTCGTCTCTGGAGAGGACTTTCGGCAGCCGAAGTGCTGCCGAAAGTGCTTGAGTTTCGGCTCTGGAAGGGACTTTCGGCCGTCGAACCTGCCGCCGAAAGTGCCCTGTCCAGCCTCCTTTTGCATGTTTTACATGATTGTTTTAGGATGTCTGAGGGGGTTTTTGGGGAGTATTGTAGAGATGTCTTTGAGGTAGTTTGGTCCCTCATTTGAGTCCACCTATGTAGGAACGGACCAGAGGAACCGAAGAGAGCAGTAGTGAGCACTGCTTCAGAGTTTGCCGAGTCAGGTCAGAGATAGTCACAGGTGAGTGGAACTAAACTTAATCTTTTAATTGAGAACTCAAATGCTTTTAGCATGTTTCATGCACCATGACTATGCAATAGGTTGAGTGTTCTACTCACTGGGCTATAGTAGTTCATCCCACTCCTTTAACTCCAGTTTTGCAGGATCAGAGTGCAGGGGGCGTCTAGAGAAGGCAGGAAGAGTAAAAGAGTTTTGTACTAGTATAGTGTGGACATGTATTACTTGTACAGCGATGTATAAGTTTTGTATAGAGTTCAGTAGTGTGCTTGACCTATTTGTATTGTAAATCCCTGTTGTATGCTTGGTCTGTTTATTTTATGTAAATGTTTTGATGAATGTGAAAAACCAGGCTTAACATAGTATGAGATTAACCCGTCTAGAGCAATGATGAGAGCTCTAGTAAGGGATTACAAAGAGAGTGCATGCATAGGTTGAGCCTTGGTACAGAGTACAGTTTTATATTTTCATAGAAAATGTATGACCATGTATGGGATTTTACAGGTACCCAGAGAGTATAGCAGGCTTGCTACGGGTTCCGGCGACCTTAAGTCGACCCGGATCCTAGCGCCGGTGGCGGTCCGATTTTCAGGTCGTTACAGATCAGTTGGGTGGTTTATGTTTGTACATATTCCACATGGCTTGGGCTATTGAATCTGCTGGACTTGTTGGGCTTGACCCACAATAAGGCTTCGGACAACATTGGTGAGATCAGAGATTTGGGATGCCAAAATTGATGTACTCACCTCATTTACCATTCTTGGTTGCTGCTCTTGGTCTCCAAATTGCTGAGAAGCTGCAGCCATGGTGGAAATTAAATTTGTAACGACCCGGAAATCGGACCGCTACCGGCGCTAGGATCCAGGTCGGCTTAAGGCCGCCGAAACCTGTAGCAAGCCTGACATAAAACCTGTAAACCTGTTTAATCCCATACATGATCAAGAATACACATAAAAATTAAAACTTTTCTTTCATACATTCTCTCATACACCAAACTCAACCTGTGCATGCACTGAATATAAACATAACTATAAACATTGACCCCTCTTTTGGGATCTCATCAAAGCCCCAATGGGTGACATAACATGCGTTGAGTTGGTTTACATATACATCATAAAACATCTGAGATCATGTATTAAAAGGGATAACAATACTCTATGGTCAAGCACACCTCTAACATCCATGAACATTTTTACATTACATTACTGTTCTATACTGTACTTGTACATAACATCTCAACATTTTTCATGTCCACACTATCTATTACATAACCAAGACTTCATTACTCTTGCTGACCTCCTGGTCTACCTTGTACCTGCAAACCTGGGGGTTAAGGGAGAGGGGTGAGCTATAAAGCCCAGTGAGCAGAATAATAAAACATTTAAAACATATGGTAACATGGAATGCATCACAACACAATCATATCACATCAAGGATGAAGTTGTCACCAATAGTCCTCTACATGGTCCAACTGTGCCAGGGGCATAGAATGGGCCTTACTGGTCTTTCTCTTACATAACATAGCATAACATAACATTCCAACTGTGCCAGGGGCGTAGAATGGGCCTCACTGGTCTTTCTCTTACATGGTGCCAGGGGCGTAGAATGGGCCTCACTGCTCTTCCGTACCGTATCATCATCATATCGTGACATATGAGGACTAAAGGGTCATTCAACACTCATCCACATCATCAACATATTATGCAATGCAACATATTCGTGAGTTCTAATGCAAGCACCCTATTATATCTCATGGCATTCATGATGCGTGAATCATGCTAAAACTGGTTTATTTATTTTAAAGCATAAGAGTTATTCCACTCACCTCTGGCTAGCTCTGACAGACACGGAAACAGCTGAACTCACTGCTGAGGTCCTCGGTTCCTCGGGTCCGAACCTACACAGGTGGACTCAAATGAGGGACCAAACATACATGAACATGACTCTAAAATACTCCCCAAAAACCCCCTAAAAACACCTCAAAACATTCATGGAATACATGCAAAGGAAGGCTGAACAGGGCACTTTCGGCGACAGGTTTGGCGGCCGAAAGTCCCTCCAGAGCCTAAAGTCAGGCAGGTTCGGCGGCACCTTCGGCGGCCGAAACTCCCAGACAGAGACGAAACTCATGCATGTTCGGCGGCACTTTCGGCGGCCGAAACTGCCCTCCAGAGACGAAAGTCCTCTTTCGGTGGCAGGCTTCGGCAGCCGAAGGCTGCTTCCACAAGCGGGTTCGGCGGCCGAAAGTTCCTTCGGCGGCCGAACCTGAGTTTCTCCAAAGTGGCAGAAACTCAGCTCCAACATGCACAAACGCCTCCCAAACCTTTCAAACATGCATAAACCTATTCTACAACACTCCCAAATATACACAAACAAGCATACAAGCTCATAGGGGTCTCAAACTAGCCTAAACCCCAACTACAACACATCAAACACACCCACATTGCTAAAAAACACACATTAAACCCATAAACTCAAAACAACCTAAACATGCATTTCTACTTCATGAAACAACTTATAACTTGTTTAAAACATAAAGTGAGCTCAAGATCAGCCCTTACCTCTTGAAGATCGAGAGGAAAACGACCCTAGCTCGGAGATGGGAGAGATTTGAGTTTCTTGAACCTCAAAGCTCCAAAACTTGCTTTATACTTGAAAATCTTCAAAACAAAGTGAAAACTAGTGAAAATCGTGAAAGATTTGAAGGAAGAAACTCAAGATCGGTGAGGGACGACGGAGAGCTCACCTTGGCCGAAAGTGGGGAGAAAAACTCGCCTGTTTTCGGCTAAGGGACCCCTTTATAGGTGGCTGGCCAGGCCACATTCGGGAGCCGAACGTGCCTCCGCATGCATGCCATGTTCGGCGGCTGAACCTGGGCTTCCCTCACTTATGCTTTCGGGGGCCTAAAGCACTCCCAAAGTGCATGCATGTTCGGCGGCTGAACTTGAGGTTCGGCGGCCGAACCTGGGTCTTCCTCCAAGATTATTTTCATGCAAAAACTCATTTCCTTTTTACTTAAAACCATGAAATACATTGAAACATTTTATGAAAACATGTTTCTACCCTACTAGAGGCTTCCGACATCCGAGATTCTACCGGACGGTAGGAATTCCGATACTGGAGTCTAGCCGGGTATTACAAAATTCCTCATCTCTCGAGGTGATTTGTCCTCAATTGACCCTCCACAGGCTGCATCAATAAATTTTCTCTCTGAGGGCAGCATACCTCGATAGAAGTATTCAATGAGGGATTGGTCAGAAATATCATACTGTGGGCAGCTTGTGCACAACCTTTTGAACCTTTCCTAGTATTCGTACAAGTCTTCAGAGTGTTTTTGTTGGGAAATCCCGAGATTATTACAACCCAAAGGTACAGCGGAAAAATAAAATCTCTGTTGATTTCCTTTTCCAGAATCCAAGTGCTTCATTTAATTCACAAGAAGAATATGAGACTAACCTGTTAATCTCGTTGAGAATATACAATGTTGGACTGATGGTGCTGCTTTTTCAAACGAACACCCTCTATGGTATCCACACGAACGTCTTCTATCATTCTAGAGTGATAGCTCTCTCAAAGATGGATACATTATGTGCTCCACAATCTGTAGCTACTAGACTGAGTTTTCTTAAAACGTCGTCAACCCCCACAATTCGTAATAGGAGTATTTATATATATTTCAGTATTTTGTTTTCCACCAACTCTTTTCCTAAAAGAGCTATGCTCAGAACCCACTATCACAATCTCGCAGATACTCAAATACCTTATGTGATAGAGTCCATTATCTGTAACACTTACAGATAGACTGCAGATCTTTTAAATATTATTATCTCATAATAATAAATAATTAATAATAATAACACTTTATTATTATTAACTATATTAATAATTAATATCAATAATAATAATAACACTTTATTATTATTATTAATTATATTAATGATTAATAATAATAACACTTTATTATTATTAATTATATTAATGAGCTTTGGGCTTTTAGCCCATTAATATGACATAGCACATCAACAATGTTCTTTTGTGTGTGACCCAATAGGCTCACATTAATTGGCAATAGGCCCAGTCTCACAAGGCCCATAAGTCATAAGTGGCCTCTACCAAGACATTATGACTACCTAACTAATATGAGGATCAATAGTCCAATAAAGCCTAATAAATAGAACATGAATTAATCCCTTTGTCACACGATATCTAGTTTGAACATAAGTCATGGTCAATATCAAACTTATAATGTTCAAACTTATGATTTCTCGATCTCTAAGTAGACTGATAAATTCAAATGATATTGATCACACTATCAATTCATTTGAGCACGGGCATGCATTTCTCAGTCTCACTTATCAAGGGGCCTGATAGTGCGGTTGTCGAAGCCGGTCAAAAATAACCTTCTTGGTTATCTACAATTTACAACTGCAGATAGTGGTGAAGGATCGAATCCACAGAGAATTGATTACGTATTTATTTATCTCAATCAAGACCAAGAGAACTAATTGAAAACACAATAGAAAGCAAGTAATCGCAAATAGAACAAAAGTAAAGTGCAAGGAAAGTAAAAAGGGGGGTTTTGAGATAATTTGACTAACCACTATTGAAAGTAATTAAAATAGCAAGTAATCTAAAATAAGAGAGAAATCAATATGAGTAAGGTCTAGTTGAACATATGGATCCACTTTGGTTGTTTGGGTTGATCATTGAAACATGGTTATCTTGATTGATTCAATAGGTTGGTTTTGGGGTGGAAGACGCTTCTCACCACCATGTCTTTCCTTATGAACAAACTGATTAGGGAACGTCCTCTAACCAATTACTAATCAACAAATTGCCAAGGAACGTCCTTGGGCCAAAGGCATCAAAACAATTGCCAATTGCATGAAGAACAAGAAAGATCCAAACCCTAGCTACTCAAACGCATGAGATGTTGCTAGATCATACAATTTCTTGGGTTTTTACACCAAGTGTTCTAAGATCAGAATATTTCCAGCAATTACAACTAACAAATATCCTAGTCCAACAATCAATTAACTTTGCAATCAAGAATCAAGAGGCCAATTTGATCAAAACAACAAAGCAATCTTAGAATTAAGCACAATTGCATGAATATTGAATAAATCAAAAGCAAACACTTTATGTTCAGATCTCACAACCTTTTAAACAACCTTAGTTTCAACCAAACTTCAACTAGAAAGAAGGGTTTCAGCCACTCATGGCTGAACCAAAACAGAAAATTAAAGAAAAGAAGAAAGAAGTTGAAGAATTAAAGAGAGAGAGCCTTGGAGAGTAGCTGCCGATTCTTGGAGAATTTCTCTTGATGGAAGATGATGATTCTTGATCTTCTTGAGGCCTTTAAATAGACCTTGAGAGGCTTCCTATTTCCTTTTTAATGTCCATGCATATTTTAGAGTGATTGCCCATAATGTCCTTGAGTCTTCTTTGTGCATGTGTGGAGTTGCAAGCCCCTTTTGGTCTTTTAATTAATGTCCAAGGTGTGTCCAAGAAGATTCATGCATTAAAGAGGAAGGTGGAGCCTTGATTTGAATTTTGAATGATCATAGCACTATGTAGGAAACATGTGATCTCCAAGATTTGGCTCATTAAATAGGATGGAGACTGTTCGGGGGCAGGTTCGGCCGCCTAAGTTAAGTTTCGGGAGCAGGACTTTCGTCTCTGGAGCCAAGGTTTGGCGGCCGAAGGTGCCGTCGAAGGTGGTCGACTTTCGACTCTGGAGTCCTCTTTCGGCCGCCGAAGGTTGCCGCCGAAGGTGACTGATTTTTGGCTTCCGAAAGTAGCCTCCGAAGGTTGCTTTCCTAGTTTTTGGCTTCCTTTGGCATTTTTAAGAGCTTTTTCTCCAATTTGTTTCTTCACACCTAATATTTGCAAAACATGATTAAAACCACAAAATTAGGTAGAATAGGTGCAAATAAACATTAATAAGATCATGAAAATATGGACTAACATATGCTCTATCAAATACCCCCACACTTAAGCTTTTGCTTGTCCTCAAGCAAAACAAACATAGTCAAATAAGCTTTCTTGCTCTAGATCCTTATTACCATTTAAGCTCATACTCTAGACACTTATTTTGAAGCATTGCAGTGAAGAATATATGCATGAAGATTACTTACCCCCTTTCCTTGTTCCCTTTTGCTTACCATGGCTAGGATTTGTTTTCCTCAAGAGAGACATGCACATTAATTTGTTAAGACTTTTTCTAGCTTTTGGATTGACTTGCCCTTACCTTGAAGTACTTTATTCAGGCTTTTGCACTTTGATTTTGCTTGGAAAGGTCACCAACCTATTTTTGATGTCATGGTTTATATTTTTCAGTTGGTCACCTATCCAAGTGGCTACTAGCCTTGTTCATAGTCTTTTGACCATTGGAACAGTTTTTGAATTTGTACTTTTGAGGTCTTTGCCTTTGCTGAATTTTTTTTCTCTCAATGATTTGGGCAAATCAACACCAATTGCTAAATTAAGTCACATTAAGTTCATTCACACAATTTCAATTTATTCTCAATCAATTGAGGGTCATCAATATATTTTTCACCATGGCAAACTCAAAGATTCAATTCAAAAGGCAATTCTCAAACATGAATACAACTCACTGCAATTGATTCAACATAAGTTTAAAGAGTTATCACATCAATGGGGTCATGGAAAGAAGAACTTATATAACATAGTTCATCAGTTTGAGTAGAGAAAAACAAAAAGAAGAAGAAGATTGTGGTTGTGTGTGTTTTATTGAAAGCATAAATAAATTAAAATAGCAAATTAAAATTCAACTGTGGCTAATTAACTAAAAGGAACGCTAAAACTGAAAGGGAAAAGAAAAATTTTTTCAATCTGAAAGCATGAGAAATTGTAGAAGGAGAGAAGGGAAGAGGAAGAGAGAAAAGAAAAAGAAGGAAGAAGGAAGAAGAAGAGAGAAATATGCACCCCCACACTTAAATCATGCGTTGTCCTTAATGTAAAAGAGAAGAGAGAAAAAGAGAACAAAGGAATCTGAATACTTCCCTGGGGTGTAGTGTGCATGGCATGATCCTTTAGGCAGAGTGAGTGACGAACAGATGTTTGTCTGAGAACTCTTCTTTGACTGGGCATGGCGCAGAACTAGAGGGAAGTCGGCTGAGGTGGTCTGCCACAAGATTCTATTTACCCTTCTTGTCTCTTATCTCTAGATCAAATTCTTGTAGAAGTAGGATCCACCTAATGAGCCTTGGTTTTGCTTCTTTCTTCTTGATCAAGTATCACAAGGCTGCATGGTCAGAATAGACAATGACTTTGGTTCCCAAAAGATATGATCTGAACTTCTCCAAAGCAAATACAACTGCCAAGAGTTCTTTTTCAGTTGTTGTGTAGTTGCTTTGTGTAGCATCTAGTGTGCGAGAGGCATAGTGAATGACATGGGGTGAGTTTCCTATACGTTGCCCCAGGACTGCTCCTACTGCGTAATTGCTTGCATCACACATGATTTCAAATGGTAAGTTCCAGTCAGGTCCTTGAATAATTGGGGCAGTCACAAGCAATTCTTTGATTAAATTGAATGCCTTTTTGCAATCTTCATCAAAATCAAATGTCACATCCTGTTGGAGCAATTTGCACAATGGCAAAGTAATTTTTGAGAAATCTTTGATGAATCTTCTATAGAATCCTACATGGTCAAGGAACGAGCAGATGTCTCTAATATTTATGGGGTAAGGTAGATTTTTGATGGTATCCACCTTAGCTTTGTCCACTTCAATGCCCTTAGCTGAAACAACATGACCTAAGACCATACCTTGATTAACTATAAAATGACATTTTTCATAATTAAGCACAAGGTTAGTCTCAATGCATCTTTGCAAGATCTTTTCTAAATTGGTAAGGCATTCATCAAAAGAATTTCCATGAACTGTGAAGTCATCCATAAATACCTCAATTGTCTTACCCACATAGTCAGAAAATATGCTCATCATGCATCGCTGAAAGGTGGCAGGTGTATTGCATAGCCCAAATGGCATTCTTCTAAAGGCAAAAGTGTTGGGACAAGTGAAGGTGGTTTTCTCTTGGTCCTCTGGGGCTACTGGAATTTGATAAAAACCTGAATAACCATCAAGACAACAATAGTGAGATTTACCTGCAAGCCTTTCTAGCATCTGATCGATGAAAGGAAGTGGGAAGTGGTCCTTCCTTGTTGCAGCGTTGAGCTTCCTAAAGTCCATGCATACTCTCCATCCATTTTGAACTCTTGTGGGAACAAGTTCTCCTTCAGCATTTGGAACAATGGTAATTCCAGTTTTCTTTGGAACTACATGTACAGGACTTACCCATTTGCTATCAGAAATTGGGTAGATGATGCCTGCATCAAGGAGTTTGACTATCTCTTTTTTCACTACTTCCATCATAGGTGGATTCAATCTTCTTTGAGCATCTCTGACTGGCTTGCATTCATCCTCCATGTGAATTCTATGCATGCAGGTGGAGGGAGAGATACCTTTGATGTCATCAATGGTCCATCCTATGGCTCCTTTGTGTTTTTGTAGTACCTTCAAGAGGCTTCCTTCTTCTTGTTGGCTCAATTCATTGGACACTATTACTGGAAGTGTCTTGTTTGCTCCCAAGTACATGTATTTCAGATGGTCTGGAAGAGGCTTCAGATCAGAAGGTGGTTGCAGAGGTGGATTAAAAGAGCTTGCTTGCGATGGGAGCTGCTGTGAGAGGTTCGGCGGCCGAAAAGGTTCTGCATTCGGCAGCCGAATTCCTTCAGTCTGCGGAACGAGCTGTGGCGATGGATTCGGCTTCCGCAAATCAGTGGGGTTTGGCGACCGAAAGATGTTCGGCAGCCGAAGTTCGTCTTCTTTCTGCACAATGTTTTCCTGAAGTGGTGCGACAGATTCGGGTTTCTGAAGGGCAGTGGGTTTCGGCGGCCGAAAGTGGGCTATGTTCAGCGGCCGAATGTCTTCTGTCTGCGCAACCTCTATCTGCTGAATGCTGCAGATGGTTTCTTTCAGTTTCAGGTTTTCAATCCTGCAAAGATCATCATCTAAAACAGAATCTTGATTTTCATTAAACACATCTTGGCTTAAACAATCAATAATATCAAGACCATAAACTGGGGACATATCATGTGGATATTTCATGGCATCATAGACATTGTACTTAATGACTTCCCCTTCAAATTCCATGGTAAGAGTACCATCATGCACATCAATTTTAGTTCTAGCAGTACTCAAGAAAGGACGTCCGAGAAGAATATCAGAACTAGTATTGCAACTATCTTCCTTAGTATCAATTACATAAAAATCAGCAGGGAAGACAAGTTTATCTACTTGGACTAACACATCTTCTAGAATACCTATGGGGTACACCACAGATCTATCAGCCAATTGTATCACAACTTTTGTTTCTTTTAGTGCACATGCATTGAGAGATTTATAGATGGAGAGAGGCATGACATTAATGGATGCACCAAGATCACACATGGCTTTCTTGATACCAACATTCCCAATCTTACAGGAGATAGCAAACATACATTTGTCCTTGCATTTGGTAGGGAGTTCTCTTTTAATAACAACAGTGACTACCTCACCTACACTTACTTTTTCTCTTTCAACAAGCTTCCTTCTATTGGTGCAAAGCTCCTTCAGGAATTTTGCATACCTAGGAATCTGCTTGACAGCGTCTAGTAGTGGTATGTTGATCTCCACTTTTCTGAAAGTCTCAAGGATCTCTTTTTCCTCTTTTTCTTTTTGAGTTCTTTCAAATCTTTTTGGAAAAGGAGGTGGAATGTGAAAACTTACCTTTGGATCAGCTTTTTGCGCAGGAGGTGGTGCAGAGTGTGATGAAGAGGCTTCAGATTGCCTTGGCTCTTGTGCAAGTGTTTCAGATGGTGCAGACTTTGGTTCAACTTGCTTTTCCTCCTCATATCTTGTATCTTGAAACTCTTTCCCACTTCTCAAAGTAATGGCACTTACATTTTGTTTGGGATTTGCCTCAGTTTGGGATGGCAACTTTCCTTGAGCTTCAAGCCTATTTATGGAGATGGCCATTTGTCCCATCTGTTGTTGCATCATTTGCAAGGTTTTCATTACCTCATTATTAGTGTCCATTGGTGGTACTGGTTGGACTTGGCTTCTTTGGTAACTTTGGTGATTCTGATCATTGTTGCTCTTTCCATAGCTGAAGTTGGGATGGTCTCTCCAACCTGGATTATAGGTATTGGAGTATGGATCATATATGGGCTGGTTGTTGTACCTCCCAATTGCATTGGCTTGGTGATGGTCTTCTTGGAGTGTGGGGCATTGATCAGTTGGATGTCCCACATATGAACAGATACCACATGGCCTAGGGGGCTGGGATGCTTGGAGTTGTTGCACCAGTCCTAAAGCAAAATTTTTCATGACAGATGTTAGTTCAGAAACAATAGGTGAGCTTACCTCATTGGCTCTTTGTAGTTATTTCTCCTCTCCATATTGTCTAGATGAGGCTGCAAGAGTGGAGATCAATTCTCTCAGCTGTCTGGGTGTCTTGTCTTTAATGGATCCTCCACAAGCTACATCAATAAACTTTCTTTCCGAAGGAGATAATCCACCATAGAAGAATTCAATGAGGGCTTTGTTTGTCATGTCATGTTGGGGGCATCCTGTGCAAAGTCTCTCAAACCTTTCCCAATAATCATATAGATCTTCAGATGGTTTTTGTCTTATGCTTCTGATTTCTCTTATGATGCCAATTGATTTATGGGTCGGGAAGTATTTGTTCAAAAAAATTTTGACCATGTCATCCCAAGAAGTTATAGATCCAGGTGGCAAATAAAATAACCAATCTTTAGCAAAGTCATCTAATGAAAAGGGAAAAGCTCTTAACTTGATATCATCTTCAAAAACTCCCTGAGGTCTCATAGATGAACAAATAATGGCGAACTCTTTCAAGTGTTTGTATGGATTTTCATTCTCTCTACCTCTAAACTTAGGGAGAATATGTATCAAACCTGTCTTTAGTTCAAAGGGAACTATCAGAGGTGGGTAGGTAATGCAAAGTGGTGCGTAGTCACCTACAGGAGTGGCCAATTCTCTCATGGTTCTTTCTCTTTGTGCTTGTGGCCTATTTGCTGGATTTTCTTGGACTATCTGGCCTTGGACAGCATGTCCATCATGGGCAGCAGCTGGTGCTTGAGGTTCTGCCATTGGTGCAAGATTCGGTTGCTGAAGTGCAGGACTTTCGGCGGCCGAAGGTGGGGTTGGTTCGGCGGCCGAAGGTTGAGCAGAAGGTTCTGCGTTTGAGGCTTGCTTTCCTAGCCTTCTGAGGGTGCGTTCAATTTCTGGATTAAAAGGGCAGAGTTTCCCTGTATTCAGATTTGGTCATGAAAGAAAAAATAAACAAACAAGTAAAATCAATTCCCCGGCAACGGCGCCAATTTTTGACAGTGCGATTGTCGAAGCCGGTCAAAAATAACCTTCTTGGTTACCTACAATTTACAACTGTAGATAGTGGTGAAGGATCGAATCCACAGAGAATTGATTACCTATTTATTTATCTCAATCAAGACCAAGAGAACTAATTGAAAACACAATAGAAAGCAAGTAATCGCAAATAGAACAAAAGTAAAGTGCAAGGAAAGTAAAAAAGGGGGTTTTGAGATGATTTGACTAACCACTATTGAAAGCAAATAAAACAGCAAGTAATCTAAAATAAGAGAGAAATCAATATGAGTAAGGTCTAGTTGAAGATATGGATCCACTTTGGTTGTTTGGGTTGATCATTGAAACATGGTTATCTTGATTGATTCAATAGGTTGGTTATGGGGGTGGAAGACGCTTCTCACCACCATGTCTTTCCTTATGAACAAACTGATTAGGGAACATCCTCTAACCAATTACTAATCAACAAATTGTCAAGGAATGTCCTTGGGCCAAAGGCATCAAAACAATTGCCAATTGTATGAAGAACAAGAAAGATCCAAACCCTAGCTACTCAAACACATGAGATGTTGTTAGATCATACAATTTCTTGGGTTTTTATACCAAGTGTTCTAAGATCAGAATATTTTCAGCAATTACGGACTAACAAATATCCTAATCCAACAATCAATTAACTTTGCAATCAAGAATCAAGTGGCCAATTTGATCAAAATAACAAAGCAATCTTAGAATTAAGCACAATTGCATGAATATTGAATAAATCAAAAGCAAACACTTTATGTTCAGATCTCACAACCTTTTAAACAACCTTAGTTTCAACCAAACTTCAACTAGAAAGAAGGGTTTCAGCCACTCATGGCTGAACCAAAATAGAAAATTAAAGAAAAGAAGAAAGAAGATGAAGAATTAAGGAGAGAGAGCCTTGGAGAGTGGCTGCCGATTCTTGGAGAATTTCTCTTGATGGAAGATGATGATTCTTGATCTTCTTGAGGCCTTTAAATAGATCTTGAGAGGCTGCCTATTTCCTTTTTAGTGTCCATGCATCTTTTAGAGTGATTGCCCATAGTGTCCTTGAGTCTTCTTTGTGCATGTGTGGAGTTGCAAGCCCCTTTTGGTCTTTTAATTAATGTCCAAAGTGTGTCCAAGAAGATTCATGCACTAAAGAGGAAGGTGGAGCCTTGATTTGAATTTTGAATGAGCATAGCACTATGTAGGAAATATGTGATCTCCAAGATTTGGCTCATTAAATAGGAAGGAGACTGTTCGGGGGCAGGTTCAGCCGCCTAAGTTAAGTTTCGGGGGCAGGACTTTCGTCTCTGGAGCCAAGATTCGGTGGCCGAAGGTGGTCGACTTTCGTCTCTGGAGTCCTCTTTCGGCCGCCGAAGGTTGCCGCCGAAGGTGACTGATTTTTGGCTTCCGAAAGTAGCCTCCGAAGGTTGCTTTCCTAGTTTTTGGCTTCCTTTGGCATTTTTAAGAGCTTTTTCTCCAATTTGTTTCTTCACACCTAATATTTGCAAAACATGATTAAAACCATAAAATTAGGTAGAATAGGTGCAAATAAACATTAATAAGATCATGAAAATATGGACTAAAATATGCTCTATCAGGGCCCAGAAGATATCTCTCTCAAAGAGAGGCACAAATCCTATCTTGATTGTTCATTATCCTCTACATAATTTCTATCATACTCAATCATAATCTTTATGATTGTCCGATTAAAGACAACGTTTGGTTATGTCAAAACATAATAGTCCTTATGTTGGAAACTATGACAATCTCAAGTCAAAGGATTAAGACATAACTACTTTGAGATTCACTTATGACAATGACCCATGTAGTGATCTCAATGCGGGTCCATCCAATACTTTGTTCTCTAACAAGTATCTATGATTATTGAATTATATCAACATATACATAATCATCTCATGATTATCAATCAATAATCATACCAGTTATATTTTATTATTATCAATATAATAATAAGTAACCAAGGATGATAATCATTATTATGTAACATGCAAACAAATAATAATGATAAAAACCTCTTTTATTAATAACCAAAACGACATACAAAAAGACCCAAGATAATGGCCTAAGGCATATACACTAACAATCTCCCACTTGCACTAGGCATAATCATACAAGTATCTAATACCTATAGACCTAGTGTGATGATCATACTTGACCTGTGAAAGAGACTTGGTTAGTGGATTTGCAATGTTGTCATTTGTGTCTACTTTGCATACTTTGATATCTCCTCTATCAATGATCTCTCGAATAAGGTGATATCGCCTGAGTATATATTTAGATCTCTAGTGAGATCTGGGCTCCTTTGCCTGTGCCATGGCACCGTTATTATCACAATAAAGGTCCATAGGATTTGCAATGCTGGGAACTACTCCCAACTCTGTGATGAACTTCTTCATCCAGATTGCCTCTTTAGCTGCATCTGATGCTGCTATATACTCAACTTCTATTGTAGAATCTGCTACAGTGCTCTGCTTGAAACTTTTTCAACTAACAACTCCACCATTTAAAGTGAATACGAATCCTAACTGCGATCTGAAGTCATCTATGTCGGTTTGGAAACTAGCATCTGTGTAACCACTTACAACTAGCTTGTCTTTGTAACAGCCCGGCCCTTCTCGCACGGCACTGTTACCACTCACGGCCCAGGGCTATCCCTCGCCTGGCCTCTTGCCACCTCGGGCTTTCCACTGGCGTCGTGAGCAGCTCTTAACATCCCTTCACCCTCACGGGTTCCGGGCAGGATTTGTCCCCTTGGGTTCTCGTCAAACGCATCCTTCCCCAAGTGGATTTGGCCCAAATTTCCCTTAGGAAATTAGGTCGCCTCCCCCACTGCTCGAACCCTTGACCTCCCACTTTAAGGGAATAGTCTGGTGAGAGTGAGTACCAATTGTGCCATATGGAACAATTGGTACTCACTCTCACCAGACTATTCCCTTAAAGTGGGAGGTCAAGGGTTCGAGCAGTGGGGGAGGCGACCTAATTTCCTAAGGGAAATTTGGGCCAAATCCACTTGGGGAAGGATGCGTTTGACGAGAACCCAAGGGGACAAATCCTGCCCGGAACCCGTGAGGGTGAAGGGATGTTAAGAGCTGCTCATGACGCCAGTGGAAAGCCCGAGGTGGCAAGAGGCCAGGCGAGGGATAGCCCTGGGCCGTGAGTGGTAACAGTGCCGTGCGAGAAGGGCCGGGCTGTTACATAAAAAGGCGCCTTTTTATGTAACAGCCCGGACGTGATCCCCGGCACTGTTACCGTTCACGGCCCAGGGCTATCCCTCGCCTGGCCTCTTGCCACCGCGGGCTTTCCACTGGCGTATGAACAGCTCTTAACATCCCTTCACCCTCACGGGTTCCAGGCAGGATTTGTCCCTCGGGGGAGCCATTACGGCCCGCCCTAGCCCGAGTGGATTTGGCCCAATTCCTTCCTCTGGGAGGTCAAGGGTTCGAGCAGTGGGGGAGGCGACCTAATTCCCAGAGGAAGGAATTGGGCCAAATCCACTCGGGCTAGGGCGGGCCGTAATGGCTCCCCCGAGGGACAAATCCTGCCTGGAACCCGTGAGGGTGAAGGGATGTTAAGAGCTGTGTAACAGCCCGGCCCTTTTCGCACGGCACTGTTACCACTCACGGCCCAGGGCTATCCCTCGCCTGGCCTCTTGCCACCTCGGGCTTTCCACTGGCGTCGTGAGCAGCTCTTAACATCCCTTCACCCTCACGGGTTCCGGGCAGGATTTGTCCCTCGGGGGAGCCATTACGGCCCGCCCTAGCCCGAGTGGATTTGGCCCAATTCCTTCCTCTGGGAATTAGGTCGCCTCCCCCACTGCTCGAACCCTTGACCTCCCACTTTAAGGGAATAGTCTGGCGAGAGTGAGTACCAGTTGTCGAACCCTTGACCTCCCACTTTAAGGGAATAGTCTGGCGAGAGTGAGTACCAGTTGTTCCATTGGAACAACTGGTACTCACTCTCGCCAGACTATTCCCTTAAAGTGGGAGGTCAAGGGTTCGAGCAGTGGGGGAGGCGACCTAATTCCCAGAGGAAGGAATTGGGCCAAATCCACTCGGGCTAGGGCGGGCCGTAATGGCTCCCCCGAGGGACAAATCCTGCCCGGAACCCGTGAGGGTGAAGGGATGTTAAGAGCTGCTCACGACGCCAGTGGAAAGCCCGAGGTGGCAAGAGGCCAGGCGAGGGATAGCCCTGGGCCGTGAGTGGTAACAGTGCCGTGCGAAAAGGGCCGGGCTGTTACATAAAAAGGTGCCTTTTTATGTAACAGCCCGGCCCCTTTCGACCGGCCCTGTTACCGTTCACGGCCCAGGGCTATCCCTCGCCTGGCCTCTTGCCACCTCGGGCTTTCCACTGGCGTCGTGAACAGCTCTTAACATCCCTTCACCCTCACGGGTTCCAGGCAGGATTTGTCCCTCGGGGGAGCCATTACGGCCCGCCCTAGCCCGAGTGGATTTGGCCCAATTCCTTCCTCTGGGAATTAGGTCGCCTCCCCCACTGCTCGAACCCTTGACCTCCCACTTTAAGGGAATAGTCTGGTGAGAGTGAGTACCAATTGTTCCAATGGAACAATTGGTACTCACTCTCACCAGACTATTCCCTTAAAGTGGGAGGTCAAGGGTTCGAGCAGTGGGGGAGGCGACCTAATTCCCAGAGGAAGGAATTGGGCCAAATCCACTCGGGCTAGGGCGGGCCGTAATGGCTCCCCCGAGGGACAAATCCTGCCTGGAACCCGTGAGGGTGAAGGGATGTTAAGAGCTGCTCACAGTGGCTGGGCCCAGAGGAAGGTCACGGGCTGTGAGCGGTAACAGGGCCGGTCGTACGGGGCCGGGCTGTTACAAGCTGCTCACAGTGGCTGGGCCCAGAGGAAGGTCACGGGCTGTGAGCGGTAACAGTGCCGGGGATCACGTCCGGGCTGTTACAGTCTTCCAATCCTCCATAAACTAGGAATACATCCTTAGTCCTTCTAAGGTACTTTAGGATATTCTTAACAGCTGTCCAGTGACTTTCACCGGGATCTGCTTGATATCTGCTTATTGTGCTCAAGGCATATGAGACGTCTGGTCTAGTACATAGCATGGCATACATGATAGATCCAATAGCAGAAGCATAAGGAATCTTATTCATTCGTTCTCGCTCATCAAATGTCATAGGACATTGATTATTGCTGAGATGAATAACATGAGACATGGGCAAGAATCCTCTTTTGAAATCTTACATGCTGAACCTTTTCAGCACTTTGTCAATATAAGTACTTTGACTCAGACCAATTATCCTCTTAGATCTATTCCTATAGATCTTAATACCAAGGATATATGCGGCCTCACCTAAGTCCTTCATTGAAAAAGAATTCCTAACCAAGTCTTAACCTTTAGCAAGGTAGGGATATCATTTCCAATGAGTAATATGTCATCCACATATAGGACTAGAAACACAACGGCACTCCCACTAACCATCTTGTAAACACAAGGTTCATCTTCATTTTTTATGAATCCAAAGTCCCTGACTGTTTCATCAAAACGAAGATTCTAGCTCCGAGAAGCTTGCTTCAATCCATAAATGGATCTCTGAAGCTTGCAAATCTTTTCAGAATTCTCAGGGATTACAAAACCCTCAAGTTGTGTCATGTATACATCCTCGAGCAAAAGTTCACGACTGTCAGTCATGAGAAATCCATATCTCTCAGGCTGATGACGTGTCCTATCAGATCTGCATGGGACTTGTGTCACCCTTTCAGTTTTCACAACTGTTTGTGATTTTGGAAGTGGTTCTACCAGCGGTTCAATGCTCTCTTGTGGTACTTGAGTTTCCTCAAGTCGCACTGTATTCCCACTGAATCTCTGAGAGATAAATTCCTTTTCCAAAAAGGTACCATTTCGAGCAACTAACACTTTGTTCTCTGAGGGAATATAGAAATAGTATCCTTTGGTTTCCTTAGGATACCCCACAAAATTACACTTGATAGATTTTGGAGCTAGTTTATTTGAAACTAGGCGTTTCATATAAGCTTCACAACCCCAAATCTTAAGAAAAGACAAACTAGGCATTTTTCCAGTCCATAACTCATATGGTGTCTTTTCAACCGCTTTTGATGGTACTCGGTTTAAAATGAATGCAGCTGTTTCCAAGGCATAACCCCAAAACGATAAAGAGAGATTCGTTTGACTCATCATAGATCGAACCATATCTAATAAAGTTCGATTTTTCCTTTCAGAAACACCATTCCATTGTGGAGTTCCTAGAGGAGTCAATTGTGAAATAATTCTACAGTTTCTAAGATGTTCATCAAACTCTTAGCTCAAATATTCACCATCTCGATCAGATCGAAGCATCTTAATAGTTCTACCAAGTTGATTTTGTACTTCATTTTGAAAAGTTCTAAACATTTCAAAAATTCATGCTTATGCTTCATTAGGTAGACATAATCATACCTACTGAAATCATCAGTGAATGTAATGAAGTACTGATAACCTCCCCTGGCACTAATGCTTAGTGGGCCACATACATCTGTATGTACTAAGCCCAATACGTCTGAAGCCCTTTGACCTTGTCCAGTAAAAGGGTCCTTTGTCATCTTACCAAGCAAACAAGATCCATAATTTTCAAATGATTCAAAATCAAATGAATCTAATAAACCATACTTACGGAGCTTAGATATGTGATTCTCATTTATATGGCTAAGACGACAGTGCCATAAATATGTTGGGTTTAACTCATTTGGCTTAGTTTTCTTAGAAGTTATGTTATAGATATTGTTGTCTCTAGAATCATCTAGATCAAGGACATAAAGGCCATCATATAAATTTGCAATAAAACAAATCATCTTTATTAATGGAGCATTTCTTATTCTTAATGAGAAATGAAAAACTTTATCGTCCAAAATAGAAACTGAAATAACATTCCTACTCAAAGTAGGAACGTAAAAGAAATTGTTCAAAACTAACAAAAGCCCATCGGACAAAATAAGTTCATAAGTCCCTACAGCTATGGCAGCAACTCTTGCTCCATTGCCTTCACGTAGGACCACTTCGCCCTTTTTCAGTTTTCTACTCCTTTTGAGACCCTTCACATTTGTACAAATGTGAGAGCCACATCCGGTATCTAATACCCATGAAGTAGAAATAGATAAATTAATATCTATAACATAAATACCTGAAGTCGTAGTCTCACTACTCTTCTTCTTCTTGCACTCGTCCAAATAGAGTTTACAATTTCTCTTCCAATGCCCTGGTTCCTTGCAATAGAAGCAGATTCCTTCCTTAGGAACTATTTCCTTAGGAACTTTTGCCTTGGATTGCCATTTAGGCTTGCCTCGTCCCTTAGGTCCATTACCACCTTTGGGCTTGGGATTCCCCTTATTTTTCATGGGCTTACCCTTATTGACATTCAAAATTTGGGTAGGCCTTTTCTTGATATTTACCTCAACTGTCTTTAGTATCCCATGCAGCTCAGGAATGGATTTCTCCATATTGTTCATGTTATAGTTCATGACAAATTGAGAAAAACTGCTAGGTAAAGAATGTAGGATCAAATCCGTAGAGAGTTCTAAACTCGGAGGGTAGCCAAGTCTAGCAAGGTGATCAATGTAGCCTTTCATCTTTAAAACATGAGCACTAACTGAATCACCTTCAGCCATTTTGCAATCATGCAATGCAATGGTGGTTTCATACCTATCCTGCCTAGCTTGTTGTTGGAAAGCCTATTTGAGATGGACACTCATCTCATAGGCCTCAAGGTGCTCCAGATCCTTCTGAAGTTCTGGGCACATAGTTGCCAACATAAGACATCCAATGTCATTAGAATCATCCATATGCTTCTTATGCTTGTTCTTAACAGCATTAGTAGCATCAGCAGGAGGTGGTTATGGGATAGCTTCATCAAGCACATAGGACTTTTTCTCTTGCTTGAGAATAATTCTCAAGTTTCAAAGCCAGTCAACAAAATTAGTTCCATTTTCTTTCAATTTATCCTTCTCAAGGATAGATCGCAGTGATAAGGTGAAATTATTATTAGCCGCCATAATTATCTACAAAAATATGCAAACATAATTAATTTAGTAAATTAATATTGAGGTGATAATAATCTCCCACTAAAATACAACCCTCCAAATAATAATAATATTTTAGTGGGCTAAGATCCATATTTCACATAATTTTAAGTCAGCTTTGGCATGACGCTTAGAATTAAGTTATTTAGGTAGATAATCCCTTATCAATTACATCTAATGTAACTCTTAGATTATGAGGTGATGACATCATATGTCAAATGCATGTTATACCCCATCTAATGCCTTAGACCCAAAACCGTTTTGATAGCCTAATTAAGCTCAACCAAAATTAAATAAATGAGTAACCATTACTCATCCTATCTTACTAGTATAACCTAATGCACTTTGTTTTGACAAAACCTGCATTTTGGTGATCTTAGTCTTGATAGGTGTTTAATATATGAGTGGCATTAAAACTTAAAATTTTAGAGTGAGGGTTCAATTTTAATTTTAATTATTTTGTCTTGCATATATATATATTATAGCATCCAATATGCATACATATATATATAGAGACTATCATGCATAGTATCTCATACTAATGTATAACAAAATAATAAAAATTAAAATAAAATTATTTTACATAGTTATTTAAATCTAATTTAAAGACTAAAATAAAATAATTTATTTTCTTATAATTATTTTATCTTGCATATATATATTATAGCATTCTATATGCATACATATATATATAGACAATAATGCATAGTATCTCATACTAACATATGACAATAAAATATAATCATTTAAATCTAATTTAAAGACTAAAAAAAAATAATAAAATATAGTCATTTAAATTTGATTTAAAAACTAAAAGAAAATAATTTATTTTCTCAAATTTATTTATTATTATTTTTTTAATTCTAGGGACAGAATTGTAAATAGGGCATATTCTTCCTCAGGAAGAGGCTCTGGCCGCCGCCGCCGCCACCGTCGCGCGAACCACCGGTGCGCGGCCCACCGGCGCGCGAGGCGCGCCACGCCAGTGCGCGACCCACGGTTGCGCGACCCACTGGGGACGCGATCTGCAGCTGTGCACGGCACGCGTGCGTTGCTGTTTACAGGGACGCGATGCCCGTAGTCAAACCATCGGGCTGTCGCCGGGCGTTCCAGCAGATGCAGACCGTTTTCCAAAATTTCCATAAATTCCATTTCAATTAATTAATTAACTATTTAATTAGTTAATTAATTTTTTTTATTGTGTTGTTTTAATTTAACAATTAAAACTTAAAACAACGAATCAAAATAATTTTGATTCTAGATCCAAAAATTTTTAATTTAAATTTTCTAACAAAAATTATCTAAATGATTTGATAATTCTTCCACAAAATATTCCATAATTATCATGCCATTCTAATAACCATATATCGCATATATAATATCAATCAGGGCATAATTAATTTAAACGAAAAGCACAGGTTGACTCTGATACCACTGTTGGAAAATCCTGAGATTATTGCAATCTAGTTGCGCAGCGAAAAAATAAAATTTCTCTGTTGATTTTCTTTCCCAGAATCTGAGTGCTTCGTTTAATTCACAAGAAGAATATGAGACTAACTTATTAATCTCATTGAGAATATACAATGTTGGACTGATGGTGCTGCTTTTTCAAACGAACACCCTCTATGGTATCCACACAAACGTCTTCTATCCTTCTAGAGTGCTAGCTCTCTCAAAGATGGATACATTATGTGCTCCGCAATCTGCAGCTATTAGACTGAGTTTTCTCAAAACGTCGTCAACCCCCACAATTCGTAGTAGGAGTATTTATATATATTTCAGTCTTTTGCTTTCCACCAACTCTTTTCCTAAAAGAGTTGTGCTCAGAACCCACTATCATAATCTCTCAGATACTCAAATATCTTATGTGATAGAGTCTTTTATCTGTAACACTTACAGATAGACTGCAGATCTTTTAAATATTATTATCTCATAATAATAAATAATTAATAATAATAACACTTTATTATTATTAACTATATTAATAATTAATATCAATAATAATAATAACACTTTATTATTATTATTAATTATATTAATGATTAATAATAATAACACTTTATTATTATTAATTATATTAATGGGCTTTGGGCTTTTAGTCCATTAATATGACATAGCACATCAACAACGTTCTTTTGTGTGTGACCCAATAGGCTCACATTAATTGGCAATAGGCCCAGTTTCACAAGGCCCATAAGTCATAAGTGACCTCTAGCAAGACATTATGACTACCCAACTAATATGAGGATCAATAGTCCAATAAAGCCTAATAAATAGAACATGAATTAATCTTTTTGTCACACGATATCTAGTTTGAATATAAGTCATGGTCAATGTCAAACTTATAATTTTCAAACTTATGATTTCTCGATCTCTAAATAGACTGATAAATTCAAATGATATTGATCACACTATCAATTCATTTGAGCACGGGCATGCATTTCTCAGTCTCACTTATCGAGGGGCCCAGAAGATATCTCTCTCAAAGCTAGGCACAAATCCTATCTTGATTGTTCATTATCCTCTACATAATTTCTATCATGCTCAATCATAATTTTAATGATTGTCCGATTAAAGACAACGTTTGGTTATGTCAAAACATAATAGTCCTTATGTTGGAAACTATGACAATCTCAAGTCAAAGGATTAAGACATAACTACTTTGAGATTCACTTATGACAATGACCCATGTAGTGATCTTAATGCGGGTCCATCCAATACTTTGTTTTCTAACAAGTATCTATGATTATTGAATTATATCAACATATACATAATCATCTCATGATTATCAATCAATAATCATACCAGTTATATTTTATTATTATCAACATAATAATAAGTAATTAGGGATGATAATCATTATTATGTAACATGCAAACAAATAATAATGATAAAAACCTCTTTTATTAATAACCAAAACAACATACAAAAAGGTCCAAGATAATGGCCTAGGGCATATACACTAATAGTTTTTGCCTTATATCACTTATTTCTCGGCGGATGCCTATGGCTTTTGAGGTTGGAAAGAATTTTCTCAAGAATGCTCTCACCATACCAGCCCATGATGTGATGGATCCGGGTGGCAAGTAGAATAGCCATTCCTTGGCATAGTCGTCAAGGGAAAAAGAAAAGGCTCTAAGTTTGACATGTTCTTCAGAAATCCCTTGAGGTCTCATGGTTGAGCACACAATGTGGAATTCCTTTAAATGCTTGTGAGGATCTTCATTTTCTAGACCTCTAAATTTGGGAAGGAGATGGATCAGGCCTGTCTTCAATTCGAAAGGTGCTGTCAATGGGGGATATGCAATGCACAAGGGTGCTTGGTCTACTGCTGGTTCAGCTAGCTCTCGGAGTGTTCTCTCCCGTGGCTGTGGTGCTTGGACAGGCAGATTTCCAGCTTGAATTTCAGCTTCTTCATGTGCAACAGGGGGTTTTGCCATTGCTGAATTTTCTGCAGCAATCTGGAATTCTGTTTCTGGTGCAAATTCAGCAATGGTAGGTGCGGCAGTGGGCGAATATGCTAGTGCAGAAAATTCTGCAGCAGGGGCAGTAGCAAATCTATTAGATGGTGTTGTTGATGAAGATGGTGTTGTTGATGAAGATGGTTTTGAGGCTTGGTTCCTCAAGTTTGCTTGCTTCCTTAAGCTCTTGGTAGTGCGTTCTATCTCCGGATCGTAAAGAAGAGTGTCTTTACGGCCAGACCTGGTCATAAAGGGAAAAATATGTTAGTTTAAATCAAATCCTCGGCAACGGTGCCAATTTTTGATAGCGGTTGTCGAAGCCGTAAAAAATAAACCTATTAAACAATCAACAATTAACTTGTAGATAGTGGCAATAGGGTCGAACCACAGGATTTGACACTACGGATTTTCCTAATAATGACTTGGACAAGTAAATGACAAATAATTAAAAAAGGGGGGTTTGATTTGATGAATTAATACTAAATAGCAAGAGAAAGCAATAATTTAAAAGGATAAGAATTTCAATGGGAAAAGGATTCTAGTTGAAGCATGGATGAATTCCAGTTTGTTTAGAATTGATCATTGACTTTTTGGTACTCTTATTTATTTCAATAAGTTAGTTTAGGACGTGGAAGACGCTTCTCACAATCCAAATTCCTCCTTAGTTTTAGTTTGATTAGGAAACATTCGCTAATCGAACTCTAGCTAACAAGTTGCCAAGGAATGTCCTTGGGGCTTTTAGCATCGAACAACTATTAACTGCATTAGGACTTAGAAAAACCCAACTCTAACCTTGCCAATCGCGTGGTCAAGTTTAGATTGTGCAACTGATTATACTTGTGATTAAATAACCTAAGCAATTACGGACCTAAATTATTCAAACAATATATTACTCAAGCAATTAAAAGCAACAGGCCTTAATTGATTTTAAAAGCAAATCAATAATTATAGAACGATCAAGTTGCATAAATATTGAAAATAAACAAGAGTTTGATAATGGAGTATTAAATCTCCCAATTCATCACAAATCTGAAATTTCCAACTTCAACTAGAAAGGAAAAGTGTTTAGCCACTCATGGTGGACAAAATACATAAAAGAGAAGGAGAAAAATAGGAGAAGAGGCTGTTGTGCTTCTGCCGAGTTTCTACAAAATTTTTGAGGTTGCTGAGATGCCTTTGCTGGTTTAGATGCTGTCCCCTTTTATAGCTGGAGAATCCTTATCCAATTAGGGTTTGGAAATCCCAATCTTGACTTGGTCTTCTTTGTAGTCTTTGATTCCTCTTTTGTTTTTGTATTTAATTGTGAATGGAATTCTTTAAGTGAAAGACTTTCTCGTGGCTCTTGTGACTGATCTTGCAGTATTTAAAATGGATTTGGACTTCTCCACTTTTGAATTTCAGTTTTCCCGCTTCTGCTGTCTCTCCGCGTCAATGTGATTTGGGCGGGTGATTTGGGCAGATCACTTGCCCAAATCATTTCTGCAGATTTACTTCTAGGTTTCTGCCTCAGCTTCCTTTGCTTGATTTGGCCAAATCACTCTGACCCAATCTTTTCCAGCTTTTCCTACACTTTTTCTCCAACTTTCCATATTCTTCATTTCCTGTAAAAACATGACAAAAACCATAGATTAAGCTGAAAAATGTGTAATTAAACAGTAATAAAGATAGTAAAAATGTGGCTAAATTAGGTTTGATCAGATATGAAGAGGGTTACTGGTGACAAGTACATCCTTGATGTGTATTATTTGTGTTGTGACGTATTTCATGAGATGATAGAGCATATTTTAGTCCACTTTATCATTATGTTCTTGATGTTTATTTACATATTTTCTGCCTAATTTTGTGGTTTTAATCATATTTTGCAGAAAATGGTGTCAAGAGACAATCTGGTGAAAATGCCTTTAAAACTGCCTTAAATGGAGCAAAGGAAAGCAAGCCTACCAAGTTCAAATCAAGTGAAGCTAACTAAGGAAAGTTCTAAATAAGGAAAGTGGCAAATAAGGAAAGAACATTCAGCCAAAGCAATTTGAAATTCAAATTTCAAATCTCCAAGTAGCCACCTCCTTATTCAAGAAGCCAAATCTCAAGTTGCCATAAATGAAGAGCCAAATAAGGAAAGTATTTTGAATTTCAAATCTTCAAGATTCATATTCAAATTTTGAATTTCAAAATCCAGCTTATTAAGGAGGCTAAATCCAAAGATCACATGCTTGCCACCTCATGCTTTGCACATTCAAAATTTAAATTGCAAATAGAGGCTCCACCTTCCTTATTTGTGCATGGATGTCAAAGAATGTGTGAAGGGCAACAATTTAATTCTTGGGCAGCCTTTTAAAAGCATATGGGCAGCCAAGAGACACTTGGGCAGCAAGTAAGTGAAGGGCAGCCCCACACTTTGCACAAAAGGACCAAGCCACACGCCTCACTCTTCACATGTGCATAGATGGCATGGGGACACATGCACATGGGCAGCAGCTCAAGCATCACGTGGACAACAACTTGAAGACCTAGGGAAAAAACTTAAACTCATATATAAGAGCCCCTTAAGTGGCCGGCCAAGAGACAACTCCCCCCATTCTCCATTGAAGGTTCGGCGCACAAAGGCTCTCCACCACTCCATCTTCGGTTCATCTTGCTTTCTTTTCTTTTCTTTTTATTTTCTTATTTTGGTTCAGCCATGAGTGGCTGAAACCTTTAATTCTAGTTGAAAATTGGTTGAAACTAAGGTTATTTTATGGATTGTGAGATCTGAACACACATTGTTTGTCTTTTGGTTATTCAATATTCATACAGTTCATGCTTAAAATCTATTATTACTTTGTTGTTTTGATCAAATTGGCCACTTGATTCTTGATTGCAAGGTAATTAATTGTTAGTTTGGATAATTTTAAGTCTGTAATTGCTTAAATTATTCAAACATAAGAACACTTGGAGTAACAACTAAGGAATTGTATGATCTAACAACATCTCATGCGTTTGAGTAGTTAGGATTGGATCTCTCTGTTTCTTCATGCAATTAACAATTGTTTTGATGCCTAAGGCCTAAGGACGTTCCTTGGAAATTTGTTAATTAGTAATTAATTAGAGGACGTTTCCTAATTGGTTTAATCATAAGGAGAGACATGGTGGTGAGAAGCGTTTTCCATCTCCATAACTAATCTATTGAATCAATCAAAAGAACATAAGTTTCAATGATCAATCCAAGCAACCAAGGTGGATTTGATAGAACATATTTTAATCCTTTTTATCTTGATATTATTGATGATTATTTACATGATTTCTGCTTAATTTAGTGCTCTTGGCATTGTTTTGCAGAAAATGGTGAAAAAGGACATTTTGGAGAAAATCCCCTTAAAACTGTCTTATTTGGAGTAAAAATGGAGCAAGCCTGCCAAGTTGAAATCAAGTCAAGCTAAATAAGGAAAGTTCTAAATAAGGAAAGTGGTAAATATGGAAAGAACATTCAGCCAAGGTAATTTGAAATTCAAATTTCAAATCTCCAAGTAGCCTTTTCCTTATTCAAGAAGCCATATCTCAAGCTGCCATATATGGAGAGCCAAATGAGGAAAGTATTTTGAAATTCAAATCTCCAAGATTCATATTCAGATTTTGGATTTCAAGATCCAGCTTATTAAGGAAGCCAAATCCAAAGATTACATGTTTCCCACTTCATGCCTTGCACATTTAAAATTCAAATTGCAAAAGGAGGCTCCACCTTCCTTAATTGTGAATGGGCAGCAAGAGAATGTGAAGAGGCACCTTGGGCAGCAACTTGAACACACTTGGGCAGAATCTTGAAGACCTTGGGCAGCAAGTAAAAGACCAAAGAGCCCATCCCTTGCAATTTGATACATGCTGTAACGACCCGAAAATCGGACCGCCACCGGCGCTAGGATCCGGGTCGACTTAAGGTCGCTAGGACCCGTAGCAAGCCTGCTATACTCTCTGGGTACCTATAAAATCCCATACATGGTCATACATTTTTCGAAAAACATAAAACTGTACTCTGTACCAATGCTTAACCTGTGCATGCACTATCTCTGTAACCCCTGACTAGAGCTCTCATCTATGCTCCAGTCGGGTTAACCTCATAACACGTTAAGCCTGGTTGGTTACTGTCATCAAAACATTTACATAAAAGAACAGACCAAGCATACAACAGGGATTTACAACACAATAGGTCAAGCACACTACTGAACTCTATACATCGCTATAAATATTACATGTCCCCACTATACTTATTACAAAACTCTTTAGTCTTCCTGTACTCTTCTAACCTCCCCTGCACTCTGGACTTGCAAAACTGGGGTTAAGGGAGTAGGATGAGCTACTATAGCCTAGTGAGTAGAACAATAAAACAAGTTATTAAACATGCTCTCATGGAATGCATCACATCACAGATAATTCACATCATCTCAGGTGAATATGTTCCCAATAGTCCTGACATCCTAACTGGTGCCAGGCCGTAGAATGGGGTCCTGGTCTTCCTGTACACAACATAACTTACCATATACCGTGCCAGGTCGTAGACTGGGGTCCTAGGCTTCTACTCGTGCCAGACCGTAGAATGGGGTCCTGGTCTTTCTCAGAGACTATTGGATCATCCACTATCACCCACACAACACAAATAGAAAGATGCAATGCAACATATTCGTGATTTCTAATGCACTCAACCTATAACATAATCATGGTGCATGAAACATGCTAAAAGCATTTGATTTCTCAATGAAAGATTCAGTTTAGTTCCACTCACCTCTGGCTATCTCTGAACTGACTCTGCAAACTCTGAGCAGTGCTCACTGCTGCTCTCTTCGGTTCCTCTGGTCCGTTCCTACACAGGTGGACTCAAATGAGAGACCAAACTAGCTCAAAGACATCTCTACAATACTCCCCAAAAACCCCCTCAGACATCCTAGAACAATCATGTAAAACATGCAAAAGGAGGCTGGATAGGGCACTTTCGGCGGTAGGTTCGCCGGCCAAAAGTCCCTTCCAGAGCCGAACCTCAAGCACTTTCGGCGGCACTTCGGCTGCCGAAAGTCCTCTCCAGAGATGAAAGTCCCTAACCTTCGGCGGCACCTTCGGCGGCCGAAACCCCCTCCAGAGCCGAAAGTCTAAACTTTCGGGGGCAAGTATAGGCAAGCTTAGGCAGCCGAAGCCACCTCCTCAGCATGTTCGGCGGCCGAACATTCCTTCGGCGGCCGAAGCTGGGTTCTCCAGAATGGCAGAACCTTGCTCTGCCTCCTGCCAAACCTTCTCAATCTCACCCACACACACAAACCACAACTTCTCACCATCCATATACTCAAGTATATGCACAAAAGGGTCAAAAACTACCTTAAAACCCCAACAAACAACACAACACACATATATACATGCTTTCATCAACAAAAACACCAAAAATACCCTATTTAACCTATTCATGCATCTCTACCCATAAACTCCATAAAACCTTCATAAATCATGACAATAAACTCAGGATCTTCACTTACCTCTTGAAACCAAGAAGATGAACGATCCCAACGTGGAGATATGGAGCAACTCTCTCCAAAAGTCTCCAAACTTCAAATCTTGGGTTTTTAGCTCACAAGCTTCAAAACAACCATAAAAACTATCACAACTTTGCAAGATTTGATGAAAACATGAAGAAGATCCAAGGAAGACATGGTCTCACCTCTGGTTGTGAAAAGAAAAGCGAATGCTTATCCTTCCACCGCCTGAGGGCCTTTTATAGGTGGCTGGCCAGACCACCTTCGGCGGCCTAATGTGATCCCGAATGCCATGCATGTTCGGCGGCTGAACTTCACCTTCGGCGGCCGAACTTCACCTTCGACGGCCGAACCTTGCATTTCTTCCTTGGCTCATTTCTGTCAAAACGCATTTCCTTTATACTTTAAAACTATAAAACACACCAAAATACTTTAGAAAAACATAAATCTTACCCTTCTAGAGGATTCTGACATCCTGGACTCAACCGGAAAGTAGAATTCCGATGCCGGACTCTAGCCGGGTATTACATTCTCCCCCCTTAAGAACATTCGTCCCCGAATGTTCCTCAAACAAATAAACACATAAAAGGAGGAACACTAACCTCAAAATAGATATGGATATTGCTGGAGCATAGACTCCCGTGTCTCCCAGGTGCACTCTTTGAGATTATGGTGGTTCCACAGAACTTTCACCATTGGAATCTCCTTGTTCCTTAGCTGCCTGATCTACGTGTCTAGGATTCGCACTGGCTGCTCTACATAGGTGAGATCTCCAAGGATCTCCACATTAGGCTCACTAAGAACCTTATTCGGATCTGACACGAACTTCCGTAGCATAGAAACATGGAAAACCGGGTGAATTCTTTCCATAGAAGCAGGTAAATCCAGTTTATACGATACATTCCCAATCTTCTGCAAGATCTCAAAGGGTCCAATGTATCGTGGGGCTAGCTTACCTTTCCTACCAAACCGAACCACTCCTTTCATTGGAGACACCTTTAGCAATATCATATCCCCCTCCTGAAACTCTATTTGCTTTCGGTGAATATCTGCATAGCTTTTCTGTCTGCTCTGAGCAGTTCTGATTCTTTCTCTGATAATGGGCACCACTCTGCTGGTAATCTCTACTAACTCTGGCCCTGCAAGAGCCTTCTCTCCCACTTCTTTCCAGCAAACTGGTGATCTGCACTTTCTCCCATACAATGCTTCATAAGGAGCCATCCCTATGCTAGCATGATGGCTGTTATTGTAGGTAAACTCCACCAAAGGTAGATGCTGCCTCCAAGAACCGCCAAAGTCTAACACACACATTCAAAGCATATCCTCTATGGTCTGGATGGTCCTCTCTGACTGACCGTCAGTCTATGGATGGAAAGCAGTGCTGAAATCCAACCTTGTGCCCATAGCACTCTGCAAACTCCGCCAAAATCTGGAGGTGAACTGAGGTCCTCTGTCTGACACTATAGACACTGGAACCCCATGCAACTTCACTATCTCCTCCAAATAAACCTGTGCTAGCTTGTCCACAGAATAAGTACTCCTAATAGGGATGACATGAGCAGATTTAGTCAGTCTATCTACAATCACCCATATGAAGTCTACTCTGTTGGACGTTGCCGGTAAGCCCACTACAAAATCCATAGCTATGCTCTCCCATTTCCACTCTGGAATCGGCAGTGGGTTAAGCATTCCAGCCGGCTTCTGATGTTCCAGTTTCACCCTCTGGTAAACGTCACAGGCGGACACAAACTGTGCCACTTCTTTCTTCATCGCTGGCCACCAATACACCTTTTTCAGATTCTGATACATCTTGGTGGCTCCTGGGTGAACACTGTACCTTGCATTATGAGCTTCTCTTATAATGTCTTCCTTCATACTGATGTCATCTGGTACACATAGTCAATTCCCATAGCGGAGGATCCCTTTGCTGTCAAATTTGAACTCTGCACTGTTGCCTGACTGAACAGTCCTGGCCATTTGTACTAACTCAGTGTCCTCAAGCTGTTTCTGAGCTACCTGCTCCAGAAACACTGGGATCACTCTCATCTGTGCGATCAACGCACTTGTATCAGACAACTCTAACTGTAGCCCTTCGTCGATGAGCTTATAAAACTCCATCACCACTGGTCTTCTCTCTGCTGCTATATGGGATAAACTGCCTAGGGATTTCCGGATTAGGGCGTCTGCCACAACATTCGCCTTACCCGGATGATACTGGATCCTGCAATCATAGTCACTGAGCAGTTCTACCCATCTTCTCTGCCTCAAATTCTGCTCTTTCTGACTCAAGATGTACTGTAGACTCTTATGATCGGTGAAGATCTCGCATTTAACCCCATTAAGGTAATGCCTCAACATCTTGAGTGCAAAGATAATTGTCGCCATCTCTAGGTCATGGGTAGGGTAATTCAACTCGTGCTTCTTCAACTGCCTCGAAGCATAAGCAATCACCCTGTCATTCTGCATCAAAACGCAACCCAATCCCACTCTGGACGCATCACGGAACACTGTGAAGTCTTCATTACTGACGGACAGAGCTAACACCGGTGCTGATGTTAGTCTTCTCTTTAACTCCTCAAAGCTCTCTTCACACTGGTCCGACCACTCGAACCGCTGATTCTTCTTAGTTAGTTTGGTCATATGAACAGCTATTTTGGAGAAGTCTTGAATGAACCTCCTGTAGTAACCTGCTAAACCCAAAAAGCTTTTAATCTCAGTCACTGATGTGGGTCTAGGCCAGTTAGCTACAGCCTCTACCTTCTTGGGGTCTACCTCGATACCTTCTGCTGATACTACATACCCCAAGAATGCAATGCTCCTTAACCAAAACTCACACTTAGAGAACTTGGCATATAAACCATGCTCTCTCAGTGTCTGCAACACTATTCTCAGATGCTGGGCATGCTCCTCTGCCTCTCTGGAGTACACTAAGATATCATCGATAAAAACAATGACAAAGTGATCTAGATATTTTCTAAAAACTCTATTCATGAGATCCATGAATGCTGCAGGGGCGTTAGTCAACCCGAACGGCATTACTAAGAACTCATAATGCCCATATATGGTCCTGAAAGCTGTTCTTGGCACATTTGCCTCTCTGACTCTCAACTGGTGATACCCAGATCTCAGATCTATTTTAGAAAAACAACCTACTCCAGCTAGCTGGTCGAATAGATCATCGATCCTAGGTAGGGGATACCTATTCTTGGTAGTGACCTTGTTCAACTGCCTGTAGTCGAAGCAAAGTCTGAGGGATCCATCCTTCTTTCTGACAAACAGCACTGGAGCACCCCAAGGTGAGGTACTAGGGCGGATGAAACCCTTATCTACCAATTCCTGTAACTGTTCTTTCAGTTCTTTTAACTCTGCTGGCGCCATCCTGTAGGGAGGAATAGAGATAGGTCTGGTACCAGGCAACACTGCTATTTCAAACTCTATCTCCCTATCAGGTGGTATTCCTGGAAGCTCGTATGGAAAAACGTCTGAAAATTCTCGGACTACTGGTATTGAGGCTGGTTCCCTAACCTGACTATCTAGCTCCCTCACATGAGCTAGAAACCCCTGACAACCCCTCCTAAGCAAACGACGAGCCTGAAGGGCTGAAATCAAACCTCTAGGTGTCCCCCTCTTGTCTCCTCTGAAGACACACTCTGACCCATCCTGGTCTCTGAGACTAACTACCTTGTCTCTACAGTCCAACGTAGCACCATATGCAGATAGCCAATCCATCCCTAGAATGACATCAAAATCCGTCAAATCTAGAACCACAAGGTCAGTTGGAAGGCATCTACCCTCTATGAACACTGGACTGAAGCGACAGACTGACATTGCCACTGATGGATCACATTTGGGTCCACTGACCCAGAGGTGACACTCTAACTCAGAGATCATCAAACCCAACCTCTCTACGGCTCTCGAAGCAAGAAAAGAGTGAGAAGCATCGGGGTCCATCAAAGCATACACATCAAAACACCCAATGATGAGGTTACCTGACACCACTGTGTTCGACGTGTTTGCCTCCTCCTGAGTCATAGTGAAAATCCGTGCTGAGGCTACCGGACCTCCACCTCGGGAACCTGCTACTGAAGAAGAGGCTGACCCTCTCCCTCTACCTCTGCCACTACTCTGAGGCCTGGCTGAAGCGGCTGGCTGAACTACACTGCCAGAAGTCATCTGCTAGGATGGTGCCATAAAAGTCACCTGAGGACATTCCCGAGCAAAATGTCCTTCCTGTCCACATTTATAACACGCTGTAGATCCCAACCGACAAGCTCCTTTGTGTGGTCTCCCACATCTCAAACAGACTGGACTATCTGTGCCAGAGCTTGAGCCACTACCAAATCCCAGACCAGACTTGACCTTGCTCCAAAACTTATTCTTTGTCACTTTTGCCTTTCCCCATCTCTTGCTGCCTGCTGTACTCTGAAAAGAAGGATCGAGCTTAGATCCTAAAGACTGTGCCTTAAATGGTTTAACTGTCCCCTGAATGATAGCACTTGCTTCCATTTTCCTAGCGGCATCTATTATAGAGTGGAAACTCTCTTTCTCTGCTGGAAGAATCAAGGAGGAATACCTGGGATGCAGTCTCATAGTATATCTCCTTGCCTTCTTCTGGTCAGTGTCATACGCCTGACCCACATACTGAAGCAGATCCAAGAACTTATCTGTAAAGTCATCAACACTCATCTCTTCTGTCTGCCTCAACTGTTCAAATTCTATAACTTTCATCTCCCTGGAACTGTCAGGAAAAGCCCACCTGCAAATTCATTGGCGAACTCTCCCCATGACATGCTGTTCAACCTGGGGTCCACATCAGTCTTGAACCATTCTCGAGCTTTCTTACATTTCAGTGTGAACCCTGCCATTTCAATGGCTCTGCTATCATCAGCTCCCAACTCATCGGTTATCATCTTAACCGTTCTGAGGTACTCAAATGGATCATCTCCTATATTGAATTTAGGAGCATCCAATTTCAGGTACTCTGTCATCTTCACTTTACTTCCCTCAGCTGAGCTAGGTTGAGGTGCTTGAACACCAGGGACTACTGGTTCAGGTGGTGGAGGAGGTACTGTATCACTTGGCTCTGGGTATGCTGTACTTGGATGGGAAGGTGAAGGTGGATACATGGGATATGGTGGATAATAAGGAGGATAAGGCATGTAAGGCATGTAAGTAGGATATGGGACAAAACTAGAGTACTCCGACGTACCTCCCATCGGATACCCCGGGCCCTGTGGAAAGGGTGGGTAGTGGGGTGGATAACCTGATCCCGAGGCCTAAGCGCCTCCCTGAGATTCTCCCATAGCCTCTTCAAATCTGCCCATACCCATACTTTCATCTCTGCTCTGGTCAACCTCCATAGCCTCCCTCACTTCCTCTGACCTCCCTCCTCTCACTGTTCCTCTTCTGCTCTCGTCAAAAGACCTTCTAGAGTCCCTTGACGTACCCTCCCTGCTTGTTCTCTGAGACATCGCCCTTGGCAACACAGGAGGACGAGCATCTGCACCCTCACTTTCTGGTGGAACTCCAGTCAATCAAGCAGATCGACCTCTAGCTATCTCTGAAATGACTCTGCAAACTCTAAGCAGTGCTCACTGCTGCTCTCTTCGGTTCCTCTGGTCTGTTCCTACACAGGTGGACTCAAATGAGGGACCAAACTAGCTCAAAGACATCTCTACAATACTCCCCAAAAACCCCCTCAGACATCCTAGAACAATTATGTAAAACATGCAAAAGGAGGCTGGACAGGGCACTTTTGGCGGCAAGTTCGGCGGCCGAAAGTCCCTTCCAGAGCCGAACCTCAAGCACTTTCGACGGTACTTCGACTGCCGAAAGTCCGCTCCAGAGACGAAAGTCCCTAACCTTCGGCGGCACCTTCGGCCGCCGAAACCCCCTCTAGAGCCGAAAGTCTAAACTTTCGGGGGCAAGTATAGGCAAGCTTAAGCAGCCGAAGCCACCTCCTCAGCACGTTCGGCGGCCGAACATTCCTTCGGTGGCCGAAGTTGGGTTCTCCAGAATGGCAGAACCTTGCTCTGCCTCTTGCCAAACCTTCTCAATCTCACCCACACACACAAACCACAACTTCTCACCATCCATATACTCAAGTATATGCACAAAGGGGTCCAAAACTACCTTAAAACCCCAACAAACAACACAACACACATATATACATGCTTTCATCAACAAAAACACCAAAAATACCCTATTTAACCTACTCATGCATCTCTACCTATAAACTCCATAAAACCTTCATAAATCATGACAAGAAACTCAGGATCTTCACTTACCTTTTAAAAACAAGAAGATGAATGATCCCAACGTGGAGATATGGAGCAACTCTCTCCAAAAGTCTCCAAACTTCAAATCTTGGGTTTTTAGCTCACAAGCTTCAAAACAACCATAAAAACTATCACAACTTTGCAAGATTTGATGAAAACATGAAGAAGATCCAAGGAAGACATGGTCTCACCTCTGGTTGTGAAAAGAAAAGCAAATGCTTATCCTTCCACCGCCTGAAGGCCTTTTATAGGTGGCTGGCCAGACCACCTTCGGTGGCCTAACGTGATCCCGAATGCCATGCATGTTCGGCGGCCGAACCTTGCATTTCTTCCTTGGCTCATTTCTGTCAAAACGCATTTCCTTTATACTTTAAAACTATAAAACACACCAAAATACTTTAGAAAAACATAAATCTTACCCTTCTAGAGGATTCCGACATCCTGGACTCCACCGGAAAATAGAATTCCGATGCCGGACTCTAGCCGGGTATGACACATGCTCCACGTTTTTCCCTTCACACATGCACGTAGAAGGCACATATTGGACCAAGTTCATTTTGGCAGCCTCAAAAAGACTCATGGACTACCAAGAAACCCTAGGCAGCCTCTCAAGACATACTTAAAGGCTTCAAGAAGACAAAAAGGGCAGAATTCATCACCCCCACTCCTCCAAGGTTCGGTCGCGGATTGCCCAAGCCTTCCTCCACCGCCGGTTCTTCATCTCATGCTCTCTTCTTCTATTTTCTATTTTGGTTCAGCCATGAGTGGCTGAAACCCTTATTCTAGTTGAAGATTGGTTGAAACTAAGGTTGTTTTATGAATTGTGAGATCTGAACATAAACTATTTGTCTTTGATTAGTTCAATATTTATACAATGTGAGCTTGAATCTAAGATTGCTTTGTTGTTTTGATCAAATTGGCCACTTGATTCTTGATTGCAAAGTTAATTGATTGTTAGTTGGGATATTTTTTTGTCCGTAATTGCTGGAAATATTCTGACCTAAGAACACTTGGTGTAAAAACTAAGGAATTGTGTGATCTAGCATCATCTTCATGCGTTTGGAGTAACTAGGATTGGATCTCTCTCTTTCTTCATGCAATTGACAATTGCTTTGATGCCTAAGGCCCAAGGACGTTCCTTGGCAATTTGTTAATTAGTAATTGATTAGAGGACCTTCCCTAATTGATTTAATCATAAGGAGAGACATGGTAGTGAGAAGTGTTTTCCACCTCCATAACTAATCTATTGAATCAGTCAATAGAACATAAGTTTCAGTGATCAATCCAAGCAACCAAGGTGGATCCATATCTTCAACTAGACCTTTCTCATATTGATTTCCTATTTTATTTTAATTACTTGCTGATTTAATTGCTTTCAATAGTTGTTAGTCAAATCAATCTCAAAACCCCCCTTTTTACTTTATTGCACTTTATTTTTATTCTGCTTTCAGTTACTTGCTTTCAGTTGTGCTTCCAGTTGATTCTCTTGATCTTGTTGGGAAAAATAGATAAGTATTCAATTCTCTATGGATTCGATCCTTTACCACTATCTGCAGTTATAAAATCATTGATAACCAGAAAGGTTATTTTTGACCGGCTTCGACAACCACGAGTCACTATTATCAGAGAAAGAATCAAAACTGTTGTGAGTCGGCAGAAGAGCTATGCAGATGTCTACAGGAAACATGTTGTGTTCCAGGAGAGAGATATGGTGTTGCTTAAGGTGTCTCCTATGAAAGGGGTGATTCGTTTTGGAAAGAAAGGTAAACTAGCTCCAAGGTACATCGGACCCTTCAAAATCTTGCAAAAGGTTGGGAATGTATCTTATAAGTTAGATTTGCCTGCTTCTATGGAGAGAATCCATCTAGTTTTTCATGTTTCCATGTTAGGGAAGTTTGTGTCAGATCCAGGCAAGGTTCTTAATGAACCATAGGTAGAGATTCTAGGAGATCTCACCTATGTTGAGCAGCCAGTGCGGATCGTAGACACTCAAATCAGAAAGTTGAGGAACAAGGAAATCGCGATGGTGAAAGTCCTTTGGAATCACCACAATATGGAAGAGTGCACTTGGGAGACCCGAAAGTCCATGCTCCAGCAATACCCCTATCTCTTTTAAGATTAGTGTTTTAAGTTTTCTGTGTTTTCTTGATGCTATGTGTGCTTGTGTGTGTTTGAACATTCGGGGATGAATGTTCTTAAGGGGGAAAGAATGTAATACCCGGCTAGACTTCGGTTTCGAAATTCTAACCTTCTGACGGAATCTCTGTTGGAATCCAGAATCTAGGATGTCGGAACCTCCTAGAAGGGTAAAATATGTTTTTACAAAATGATTTTCATGGTTTTATTGATTGGTCTTGAGTTAAAGTTTTAAAATGAAAGAAAAATGTTTTTGAGGGATAAGCCCAGGTTCGGCAGCCGAACCTCATGTTCGACCGCCGAACATGGTGCTACTGCGGGAGCTTTCTTTCGGCCCCGGAAGGTGGTCTGGCCAGCCACCTATAAGAGGCCTCCAGTCCAAAAATGGGAGAGTTTCTCTCTCCATTTTCGGGCAAAGGTGAGTTCTTGCCCTTCCTTTGATGATTTTATGTTTTTCCTTCAAATTTTCATGAGTTTTCTTTTGGTTTTTTAAGTTTAAGCTTGAATCCAAAGTTTTAAGGCTTGGAGACCTTCGGAGACCATTTTCCTCCTCATCTCCAAGTTTGGGTCACATCTACCTTCGATCTTCAAGAGGTAAGTGTAGATCCTTGCGACTCGCAGTTGTCGAAGCCGGTCAAAAATAACCTTTCCGGTTATCAATAATTTTACAACTGCAGATAGTGGTAAAGGATCGAATCCACAGAGAATTGAAAACTTATCTATTTTTCTCAACAAGACCAAGAGATTAAACTGAATGAGAAACTGAAAGCAAGTAACTGAAAGCGGAACAAAGTAAAGTGCAATAAAAGTAAAAAGGGGGGTTTTGAGATTGATTTGATTAGCAAACTACTGAAAGCAATTAAATAAGCAAGTAATTAAAATAAAAGAGAAATTCAATATGAGAAAGGTCTAGTTGAAGAGATAGATCCACTTTGGTTGTTTGTATTGATCATTGAAACTTATGTTCTCTTGATTGATTCAATAGATTAGTTATGGAGATGGTAAATGCTTCTCACCACCATGTCTTTCCTTATGATTAAATCAATTAGAGAACGTCCTCTAATCAATTACTAATTAATAAATTGCCAAGGAATGTCCTTGGGCCTTAGGCATCAAAACAATTGTCAATTGCATGAAGAAATAGAGAGATTCAATCCTAGCTACCCAAACGCATGGAGATGTTGCTAGATCATACAATTCCTTAGTTGTTACACCAAGTGTTCTTATGTCTGAATAATTTCAGCAATTACGGACTAAAAATTATCCAAACTAACAATCAATTACCTTGCAATCAAGAATCAAGTGGCCAATTTGATCAAAACAACTAAGTAATCATAGATTCAAGCACCAAATTGTATGAATATTGAACAAATCAAAGACAAATAGTTTATGTTCAGATCTCACAATTCTTTAAACAACCTTAGTTTCAACCAATCTTCAACTAGAATAAAAGGTTTCAGCCACTCATGGCTGAAACAAAACAGAAAATAAAAGGAGAACACAAAGGAAGATGAACCGAATTGATGGAGACTTGGTGCGCCTTGCTTGGCCGGATGGGAGGATGATGAGTGCTGGTCGGCTGGCCTCTTTGGAGTCTTTAAATATGTTTTAAGATGATGGTCTAGGGTTTTTTGGCTGTCCATGAGTCTTTAAGAGGCTGCCAAAAATGCCCTTGGTCCAAGATGTGCCATCCATGCACATGTGAGAAGGGAAAAACGTGGGGCATGTGTGGCTTGTGCAAGAGTGGGTCTTTTGGTCTTTGTTTGCTGCTCAAGTGTCTTCAAGATGCTGCCCAAGGTGCCCAAAACTTGGCTTCACACTCTCCTTGCCGCCCATACACTAATAAGGAAGGTGGAGCCTCCTTTGCAATTTGAATTTTGAATGTGCAAGGCATGAGGTGGCAAGCATGTGATCTTTGGATTTAGCTTCCTTAATAAGCTGGATTTTGAAATTCAAAATTTGAATATGAATCTTGAAGATTTGAAATTCAAAATACTTTCCTTATTTGACTCTTCATTTATGGCAACTTGAGACTTGGCTTCTTGAATAAGGAAAAGGCTACTTGGAGATTTGAAATTTGAATTTCAAATTGCTTTGGCTGAATGTTCTTTCCTTCTTTGCCACTTTCCTTATTTAGAACTTTCCTTATTTAGCCTCACTTGAATTCAACTTGGCAGGCTTGCTCTCCTTTACTCCATTTAAGGCAGTTTTAAGGGTATTTTCTCCAAAATGTCCTTTTTCACTATTTTCTGCAAAATAATGTCAAGAGCACTAAATTAAGCAGAAATCATGTAAATAATCATCAATAATATCAAGATAAAAAGAACTAATTTATGCTCTATCACCTTGCCTTTATTATGTTTTAAGTAAGTTTTAAAAAGGGTTAAGGGTTAAAAAATGCATGAAATGGCTAGATCTAAGGTTATAGGCTTTGAGTTGGATTTTTTATGAATGTATGCTTATGTGATGTTTTTGCTATTGTTGTTGGGGCTTAAGTTAGTTTTATGCCCCTTATGCATGTTGGAGTGAGTATGCATGTTGTGGGAAGTTGGGTGTGAGGATTTGAGAGTTTTGGGGTTGAAATGCATGAGGCAGAATCGGGTTCTACCATTCTGGTGAACCCAGGTTCGGCCGCCGAAGCAGGGTTTGGCCACCGAACCTGTATGGGAGGTAGCCTTTTGGCCGCCTAACATGTCTCAAAAGCATGCACTTTCGGATCTGAAAGGGAGTTTCAGTCGTCGAACCCGCCCCCGAAAGTCCCTGACTTTCGAATCTGTGGAGGACCTTCGACCGCCGAACCTGCCCCCGAAGGACCCTGACTTTCGGATCTATGGAGACCTTCGGCCGCCGAACCTGCCACCGAAAGTCCTCTGCCCAACCTTCTTTTGCTTGTTTTATATGCACGTTTTGTGATGTTTTAGGGGTTTTTAGGGAGATGTTTAAACTCTTTCTAGAGTATGTTTGGTTCCTCATTTGAGTCCACCTATGTAGGATCGAACCTGGGAGACTGTAGAGGCCTTCAATGAGCTAGCTGCGTCATTGTTAGGCAAGCGTCAGCCAGAGGTGAGTAAAACTAAACTAATCTATTGTATTTAAGTAATCAAACTTTTGAGCATGTTCATACATCACGAATGCCATATTATAGGATGTCTGCATTAGAATTCACGAATATGATGCATTGCATAATTTACTATTGTTGTGGATGGATATTGGATGACCCACTAGCCCTCGATATGATATGATATGATATGATATGGAAGTCCAGGGCTTGCCCATTCTACGCCCCTAGCACGATGTAAGGGAAAGACCAGGGCTTGCCCATTCTATGCCCCTGACACAGTTGGATATGTTATGTTATGTTATGTTTAAGAGGAAGTCCTGAGGAGCTCCGTTGAGGGCCGGACACATTGGATATGTAGAGGGTTACTGGTGACAAGTCCATCATTGATGTGTATTGTTTGTATTGTGACGCATTTCATGAGAGTATATGTTTATTAAACTGTTTTTACTGTTCTACTCACTAGACTCTTGTAGCTTATCCCTTTCCCCTAACCCCATGTTTGCAGGACCAGAGATAGTTCGGGTGGTCAGCTAGAGGCTGGTATATGTTTATATAATAGAATAGTAGTGGACATGTACTATGTAATGGTTTAGTTTTGTGCTTTGCCCTAGGTTATATTTTTTTGTAAATCCCTGTGAACATGATCTTTATGGAAAAGTTTTTATGATGAGTTATGTTGTACTAAGCCTGATGTATGTCATGTTTACCATACTAGAGCATTTGATGAGGGCTCTAGTGTGGGTTTTATGTTTTCAGTTTATGGTGCATGCACAGGTTGAGCTTGGTATATGAAAAGTTAAAATTTTTTTTTTATGAAAATGTATGATCATGTATGGGATTTTATCAGGTACACAGGATACATAGTAGGCTTGTTACGGGTTCCGGCGACCTTAAGTCGATCTGAATCCTAGCGCCGGTAGCGGTCCGGCTTTCGGGTCGTTACAATTTATATTTATCTAATATGCTCATGCATCACTTATATTATATGTCTAGTTGATATGTTAGGAGCATCCTCTACTCTTTGCATTATTTTTTTTATATTGTGCTGCCTTGGGATATATATATATAGATATGAATGGATGTGGATTCCCATGGTAAGTACGTCGCATTATCTCGCTGACTATATGTATATATGAATGGATGTAGATTCCCATGGTAGGTACGTCGTATTATCTCGTTGACTCTCCAGGATATTGATAGGCGGGGTAGACTCGATGCTATATTTCGCTGACTCTTGCCACTTTAGGGTAAGTACAACGCTATATTTCGTTCACTCGTGCATGATAGAGCATATTTTAGTCCACTTTCTCATTATGTTCTTGATGTTTATTTGCATCTTTTCTACTTAATTTTGTGGTTTTAATCATGTTTTGCAGATATTAGGTGTAAAGAGACAATGTGGAGAAAATGCTCTTAAAACTGCCAAAAAGTGCCAAATATGGAAAGTACCAAAAAAGGAAAGTTTCAAATAAGGAAAGTTTTCAGAAAAGGAAAGTTCTCAAATAAGGAAAGTTCTCAAATAAGGAAAGTGCAGAAGCAAAAGCAAATAAGGAAAGCTCAGTCATAAGATTATTTGAAATTCAAATCGCAGATCTTTCTTTCCTTGTTCAAAGATGTGCACGCGCTATAGCGGTCAAATCTTCGTATTTAGGCAGCAAGATTTCAAGGAGATACACTTGCCTCTTCTTCATTCAGCATTCAAAATTCAAACAAAGGCTCCACCTAAAAAGGAAAGACAAGACAGATTCACTTTCCCTTCTGCATTCAATGACCACGCGCCACCCGCCTTCTGCAAAGCAAGATGCGCGCCTTCCTCTTCTGAATTCTTGGTGCACACCTCCTTCCTTCTGAAGCTCCAACCACGTCTCCTTCCTCTTCTGAAAGCATTAATGCATGATTCTTTCCTCTTCTGAACACAAGTCACGCGCCTCCTTCCTTCCGGAGAGTTTGCAATGCATTACTTTCCTCTTTTGCAACAACTTGGGCAGCAAGTTGCACATGGGCAGCATCTTGAGCAGCCTCTTCACTAATTAGGAATCAAGGACAGCACCTAAACTCTATAAAAAGGGTACACAAAGCCAGCCGCCCACCTCTTCAGACACTCTCCACGTTTTTGCAACACTATTGGCGCAAGACTCTCATCCGGCTCCATCTTCTTCTTCCTTTCTTTTATTTTTGATTTTTGTTCAGCCATGAGTGGCTGAAACCTTTTTATCTAGTTGAAGATTGGTTGAAACTAAGGTTGTTTTATGGATTGTGAGATCTGAACACACATTGTTTGTCTTTTGGTTATTCAATATTCATACAGTTCATGCTTGATTTCTATTATTACTTTGTTGTTTTGATCAAATTGGCCACTTGATTCTTGATTGCAAGGTAATTAATTGTTAGTTTGGATAATTTTTAGTCCGTAATTGCTGAAATTATTCAAACATAAGAATGCTTGGTATAACAACTAAGGAATTGTATGATCTAATAACATCTCATGCGTTTGAGTAGTTAGGATTGGATCTCTCTCTTTCTTCATGCAATTAACAATTATTTGATGCCTAAGGCCCAAGGACGTTCCTTGGCAATATGTTAATTAGTAATTAATTAGAGGACATTCCCTAATTGGTTTAATCCTAAGGAGAGACATGGTGGTGAGAAGCGTCTTCCATCTCCATAACTAATCTATTGAATCAACCTAAGGAACATAAGTTTCAATGATCAATCCGAACAACCAAAGTGGATCCATCTCTTGAACTAGACTTTTCTCATATTGATTTCATCTTTATTTTAATTATCTGCTTACTTAATTGCTTTCAGTAGTTTTAACAAATCAAATCTTAAACCCCCCTTTTTATTTTTCATGCACTTTTATTTTACTTGCTTTCAGTTTATTCGTTCTCAGTGCGTTCTATTGGTCTTGATAAGGAAGGTTGGTAAGTTTTCAATTCTCTGTGGATTCGATCTTTTATCACTATCTACAGTAGTAATATTGTTGATAACCGGAAAGGTTATTTTTTACCGGCTTCGACAACCGCGAGTCAAAAATTGGCGCCGTTGCCGGGGAATTGTTCTAACTTGTTTATTTTTCTTTCATGACCAGATCTGAACATAGGGACACTCTGCCTTATGATCCGGAGATTGAACGCACTCTCAGAAGACCAGGAAAGCAAGCAGTTCCGCCTGAAGACCACCTTTGCGCAGGAGCACCTTCTGCAACACATTCGGCCGCCGAACTACATCAACCTTCGGCCGCCGAACCTTCCCTTCTCCAGCCACCGAATTTCACACCAATGGCTGAACCTAATGCACAACCTGCTGTCCATGAGGAAATAATGCAACAAAATCCAGCAATGAGGCCATAGATGCCAAAAGAAAAAACCATGAGAGAATTGGCAACACCTGTAAATGGTCAAGCACCACTTTGCATCACCTATCCACCTCTGACAGTTCCCTTTGAACTGAAAACAAGTTTGATCCATCTTCTCCCTAAATTTAGAGGATTGGAAAATGAAAATCCACACAAGCACTTGAAAGAGTTCCATATTGTCTGTTCATCTATGAGATCTCAAGGTATTTCTGAAGATCATATTAAGTTGAGAGCTTTTCCTTTTTCATTAGAAGACTATGCTAAGGATTGGTTATTTTATTTGCCACCTGGATCTATCACTTCTTTGGATGATATGGTTGAAATTTTTTTGAACAAATACTTCCCAACTTCTAAAGCAATTGGCATAATAAGAGAAATCACTAGCATAAGACAGAAACCAATTGAGGATTTATATGATTATTGGGAAAGGTTTGAAATATTATGTACAGGTTGCCCTCAAAATGATATGTCAGACAGGTCACTCATAGAGTTCTTCTATGGAGAATTGCTATCTTCAGAAAGGAAGCTCATCAATGTAGCTTGTGGAGGATCCATTGCAGACAAGACACCTAGAGAGATGCGAGAGTTGATCTCTACACTTGCAGCCTCATCTAGGCAATATGGAGAAGAAAAGCAACTGTAGAGAGGAGCAAATGAGGTAAGTTCAAATGCTTCTCAAATTTCTAAACTGACATCTGTTATGAAAGATTTTACCATAGGACTGGTTCAACAGACTCAAGCATCCCAGCCGCCTAGGCCATGTGGGATCTGTGCATATGTAGGCCACCCAACTAATCAGTGTCCTACACTCCAAGAAGATAACCAGCAAGCAAATGCCATTGGAGGATACAATAGCCATGTAAGGCATGATCCATACTCTAACACTTACAATCCAGGTTGGAGAGATCACCCCAATTTTAGCTATGGAAGGGCCAACAACAATCAGAACCATCAGAACTATCAAAGGAACCAAGCCCAACCAGCACCTCCAAATCCCAACCAACACCTTGAAAAGATGATGGAGTCTTTGGCAAGTGCTTTACAGAACCTCACTCAGCGTGTAGACCGAATGGACACATCCAGGAGCAACTCTGAAACCCAAGGTAAGCTCCCTTCTCAAACTGAAACTAATCCCAGACAGAATGTTAGTGCCATTACCTTGAAAAGTGGAAAAGAGCTTCAAGATGCTAGCTATGAGCAAGAGAAGCAAGTTGCGCAAGAACCAACTGATTCAGAAGCCTCTCCAACGCATTCTGAAGAGCCAGATGCACAAAGGCAAGCCTTTGCAGAGCCTCCAGCGCAATCTGAAGACATTCCTGCGCAGAAAGCTTATCCAAAGGTACGTTTTCATATTCCACCTCCTTTTCCAAAGAGATTTGAAAGAACACAAAAAGAAAAGGAAGAAAAGGAGATCCTTGAGACTTTCAGAAAGGTGGAAATCAACATATCTCTGCTAGATGCTGTCAAGCAGATTTCCAGGTACGCAAAATTCCTTAAAGAGTTGTGTACCAACAGAAGAAAGCTAGCTGAGAGAGAGAAAGTAAGTGTAGGTGAAGTTGTTACTGTTGTTATTAAAAGAGAGCTCCCTACTAAATGCAAGGATAAAGGTATGTTTGCGATTTCTTGCAAAATAAGGAATGTTGGAATTAAGAAAGCCATGTGTGATCTTGGTGCATCCATAAATGTCATGCCTCTCTCCATCTATAAATCTCTGAATGCATGTGCATTGAAAGACACAAGAGTTGTGATACAATTAGCTGATAGATCTGTGGTATATCCCTTAGGTTTTCTAGAAGATGTGTTAGTTCAAGTAGATGAACTTGTCTTTCCTGTAGATTTTTATGTGATTGATACTAAGGAAGATAGTTGCAATGCTAGTTCTGACATCCTTCTTGGACGTCCTTTCTTGAGTACTACTAGGACTAAGATTGATGTGCATGATGGTACTTTGACTATGGAGTTTGAAGGGAAAGTCATTAAGTATAATGTCTATGATGCTATGAAATATCCACATAATATGTCCCCTGTTTATGGTCTTAATATTGTAGACCGCTTAAACCAGGAAATTTTTTATGAGAATCAAGATTGTATTCTGAATGACGATCTTTGCAGGAATGAGAGCTAGAAAGAACCAAAACTGAAAGAGACCGTCTATAGCGTCCAACAGGTAGTTTGTAGTCAAGCACATAATGAAGAAAGCTCTGTTCAGAAAGACCTCGCGCAGACTGAAGCCACTGTCTTTCGGCCGCCGAACCCCACTTCCTTTCGGCCGCCGAACCTTGCTCCACAGCCTCCATCGCAAACTGAAAGCCTCTCAGACATGCCCTTTCAGCTTTCAACCCAGGCGAGCTCTTCCAGTCCGCCTTTGTAATCAGATCTTGCACAGAAGGAGACTTCTGAAACCATTTCTGTGTAGACATCTTTGCAACACATTTCAAAATCTGAAGAATGTAAGAATGACCTCCTTGAACAAATCTTCCTTGCCCAATCTGATGAAACATGGTATGCAGACATGGTGAACTATCTAGCTACAGGTAACTTGCCTTCTGACATGCCAAAGCACACCAAAGACAAGATAAAGAAAGATGCCAAATACTATGTTTGGGATGAACCATATTTGTGGAAACATTGTGCTGACCAAATGATAAGGAGATGTATTCCAGATCAAGAGATAGCTTCAGTTCTTACATTATGTTACTCATATAGTTGTGGTGGACACTTTGGTCCAAGAAAAACTGCTCATAAGATACTTGAAAGTGGCCTATTTTGGCCCACTATTTTTCGAGATGCCTTTCTGTTTTGCAGATCATGTGCTAGGTGCCAACAAACAGGAAATCTGAGCAACAGAAATCAAATGCCACAGAACCCCATCATGGTTTGTGAGGTATTTGATGTGTGGGGTATAGACTTCATGGGTCCATTCCCACCATCCTTTGGATACACCTATATCATCCTTGCAGTGGATTATGTGTCCAAATGGGTGGAAGCTAGAACAACAAAGACTGATGATGCCAAGGCAGTAGTAGACTTTGTGAAGACCAACATCTTTGCCAGACATGGAGTACCAAAGGCAATCATCAGTGACAGAGGGATCTATTTTTGCAACAAGGTAGTGGAAAGCCTTCTCAGAAAGCATAACGTGATCCATAGAACATCCACAGCCTACCACCCTCAAACAAATGGGCAAGCAGAAGTGTCCAACAGAGAGATCAAGGCCATCCTAGAAAAGACGGTGACTCCCAACCGAAAGGACTAGAGTGCAAGATTAGAAGATGCGCTATGGGCCTACAGAACAGCCTACAAGACTCCCATATGTATGTCTCCTTACAGATTGTTCTATGGAAAAGCCTGTCACCTTCCAGTTGAGCTTGAACACAAGGCCTATTGGGCTGTAAATAATTGCAACATGGACCTTAAGGAAACTGGCCACCATCGCAAATTACAATTGCAAGAGCTAGAAGAGATAAGAAGAGATGCATATGAGACTTCTTGGAACTACAAAGCAAAAACCAAATCCTCCCATGACAGTCAGATTTCAAGAAAACAATTTTAGGTTGGTGATAAAGTCTTACTCTTTGACTCTCATTTGAAATTGTTTCTAGGAAAGCTACGGTCTAGATGGATTGGACCATTCGTTGTAGAGCATGTTTACCCCCATGGAGCTGTAAACATCAAAAGCATTGAGACTGGAAAGATCTTCAAGGTGAATGGACATCGACTGAAACCATTTTATAAAGGATTCGCAGTGCAAGTAGTGGAAGAAACTCCACTACAATACCCATCTCAGTCAGCCTAAGTGGATCGCACTATGCACCTTACACCCCAGGGGAATACTCAGTTTCCTTTGTTCTTTTATGTTTCTTACACATTGAGGACAATGCATGATTTAGGTGTGGGGGTGCATATCCCTTCTTCTTCTCCCTTTTCTCTTCTTCTTTTTCTTTCAAGTTTTGCGCAAATTTTTCTTTTTTTTCTTTCTTTCAGATTGCATTTAGCTTGCATCTTCTCCTTCCTTTCAGTTTCATTTTTTGCGATTTTCATTAGTCTGAATAGCCACATTTGAAAATTTTTTTTTGTTTTTACTTTCAATAACACACACAACCACAACCTTCTTCTTCTTTTTGATTTGCTCTACTCAAACTGATAGACTATGTTGGATGAGCTTTTCTTTCCATGACCCCATTGATGTGATGACTCTTTAAACTTATGTTGAATCAATTACAGTGAGTTATAATCATGTTTGAGAATTGCCTTTTGAATTGAATCTTTAAGCTTGCCATGGTGAAAAATGTATTGATGACACTCATTAGAGAGAATGAATTGAAATTTGTGTGAATGAACTTAATATGACTTGATTTAGCAATTGGTGTTGATTTCTCCAATGCATTGATTAAAGAAATTCAGCAAAGGCTTAGACTTCATAAGCACAATTGAAAACTGTTCCAATGGTTGAAAGTCTATGAACAGAGTAGCCACTTGGACAGGTGACCAACTAAGTAACTGGGGGTGGGTATCACCAATATGTACCTTCACGTCAAAAGGTTGGTGACTTTTTCAAGCAAAACTTAAATGCAAAAAGGCTGAATATAGTACTTTAAGGTAAGGGCAAATCAATCCGAGAGCTAAAAAGAGTCCTATCTGAACAAAAAATATGTGCATGTGTAATCTCTCTCTTGAGAAAAACAAATCCTAGCCATGGTAAGTAAAGGGAAACAAGGAAAGAAGGTGAGTAACCTTGATGCATATATTCTTCACTGCAATGATTCAAAATAGGTGTCTAGAGTAAGAGTTTAAGTGGAAATAAGGATCAAGTAGCAAAGAAAGCTTGTTTGACTATGTTTATTTGCTTGAGGACAAGCAAAAGGCTAGGTGTGGGGGTATTTGATAGAGCATATTTTAGTCCACTTTCTCATTATGTTCTTGATGTTTATTTGCATCTTTTCTACTTAATTTTGTGGTTTTAATCATGTTTTGCAGATATTAGGTGTAAAGAGACAATGTGGAGAAAATGCTCTTAAAACTGCCAAAAAGTGCCAAATATGGAAAGTACCAAAAAAGGAAAGTTTCAAATAAGGAAAGTTTTCAGAAAAGGAAAGTTCTCAAATAAGGAAAGTTCTCAAATAAGGAAAGTGCAGAAGCAAAAGCAAATAAGGAAAGCTCAGTCATAAGATTATTTGAAATTCAAATCGCAGATCTTTCTTTCCTTGTTCAAAGATGTGCACGCGCTATAGCGGTCAAATCTTCCTATTTAGGCAGCAAGATTTCAAGGAGATGCACTTGCCTCTTCTTCATTCAGCATTTAAAATTCAAACGAAGGCTCCACCTAAAAAGGAAAGACAAGACAGATTCACTTTCCCTTCTGCATTCAATGACCATGCGCCACCTGCCTTCTGCAAAGCAAGATGAGCGCCTTCCTCTTCTGAATCATTGGTGCACGCCGCCTTCCTTCTGAAAGCCTTGGAACATGTCTCTTTCCTTCTGAAGCTCCAGCCACGTCTCCTTCCTCTTTTGAAAGAATTAATGCACGATTCTTTCCTCTTCTGAACACAAGCCGCGCGCCTCCTTCCTTCCGGAGAGTTTGCAATGCGATACTTTCCTCTTTTGCAACAACTTGGGCAGCAAGTTGCACATGGGCAGCATCTTGGGCAGCCTCTTCACTAATTAGGAATCAAGGACAGCACCTAAACTCTATAAAAAGGGTACACAAAGCCAGCCGCCCACCTCTTCAGACACTCTCCACGTTTTTGCAACACCATTGGCGCAAGACTCTCATCCGGCTCTATCTTCTTCTTCCTTTCTTTTATTTTGGTTTTTGTTCAGCCATGAGTGGCTGAAACCTTTTTATCTAGTTAAAGATTGATTGAAACTAAGGTTGTTTTATGGATTGTGAGATTTGAACACACATTGTTTGTCTTTTGGTTATTCAATATTCATACAGTTCATGCTTGATTTCTATTATTACTTTGTTGTTTTGATCAAAATGGCCACTTGATTCTTGATTGCAAGGTAATTAATTATTAGTTTGGATAATTTTTATTCTGTAATTGTTGGAATTATTCAAATATAAGAACTCTTGGTGTAACAACTAAGGATATGTATGATCTAACAACATCTCATGCGTTTGAGTAGTTAGGATTGGATCTCTCTCTTTCTTCATGCAATTAACAATTGTTTGATGCCTAAGGCCCAAGGATATTCCTTGGCAATATGTTAATTAGTAATTAATTAGAGGACATTCCCTAATTGGTTTAATCATAAGGAGAGACATGGTGGTGAGAAGCGTCTTCCATCTCCATAACTAATCTATTGAATCAACCTAAGGAACATAAGTTTCAATGATCAAGTCGAACAACCAAAGTGGATCCATCTCTTCAACTAGACTTTTCTCATATTGATTTCATCTTTATTTTAATTATCTGCTTACTTAATTACTTTCAGTAGTTTTAACAAATCAAATCTTAAATCCCCCTTTTTATTTTTCATGCACTTTTATTTTACTTGCTTTTAGTTTATTCGTTCTCAGTGCGTTCTATTGGTCTTGATAAGGAAGGTTGATAAGTTTTCAATTCTCTGTGGATTCGATCCTTTACCACTATCTACAGTAGTAATATTGTTGATAACCGGAAAGGTTATTTTTGACCGGCTTCGACAACTGCGAGTCAGTGCAGAATGGTTTAAGTGAATATATTGGATTGAGAGAGCCAAGATATGGAGCCGGCTCTCAATATTTTTTTTGAATGAGTGCGTGAGTAGCTCCAATTTACCCTCTTATGTGAAGATTGTGTGATTAATTGATTGATGCACTTTTCATTTGTAGGATTGCATTAGTATTAGATAATTATAAAATTTATCATTATAATTAATATCCATACTCATTGAGTAGAACGCCCACCCCTGTTCAAAATTTTTTTTCAGATGACAGGTGTATTTCTTTGAGAGTCAATCTGTAAATTCTTTTTGCAGGATTACTGTAACGACCCGAAAATCGGACCGCTACCGGCGCTAGGATCTAGGTCGGCTTAAGGCCGCCGGGACCCGTAGCAAGCCTGACCTATAACCTGTAAACCTGTATAATCCCATACATGATCAACAACATACATAAAAATTAAAACTTTTCTTTCCATATACATCAACCAAACTCAACCTGTGCATAACATAAACATAACATTGATCCCTCTGTGGGATCTCATCAGTGCCCCCAAATGAGTGACCTAACATATGTTGAGTTAGTTTACATAAACATCATAAAATCTCTAAGATCATGTAATAAAAGGGATAACAACAATCTATGGTCAAGCACACACTAACATCCATATACGTCATCTCAATACATATCTATACTGAATAAGACATTACAATACAATTTGATCATGTCCATTGCTAGCTATTACATAGACAGGACTTCTTTACTCTATCCGGACTCCTGCTCTATACTGCACCTGCAAGCCTGGGGGTAAAGGGAGAGGGGTGAGCTAAAAGCCCAGTGAGTTGAACTATAAAACATAATAACACTATGCTCCAATGAAATGCATCATAACACAGACAATTCACATAAGGGTTGGGTGAACTTGTCACCAATTAGTCCAAGCTAACTCTGTGCCAGGCCGTAGCATGGGGTCCTGGTCTTCCTGTCATACATACATTACTTACCATTATCCCAGGGCCTCCTCTGGGCTCCTGGTCTTCGAGTCCCATTACCGTGCCAGGCCGTAGAATGGGGTCCTGGTCTTCCTGTCATGGACTAATTGGGTCATCCAACATTCACCCACATCAACAACAATCGATGCAATGCGGCATATTCGTGAACACTAATGCAATCATCCTATTGCATAATCATGATGCATGAAACATGATAAAACATTTAATTTAAAAGATTAAGTTTAGTTCCACTCACCTCTGGCTGACTCTGACAACACCGAAGCAGCTGAACTCACTGCTGGGGTCCTCGGTTCCTCGGGTCCGAACCTACACAGGTGGACTCAAATGAGGGACCAAACACACCTGAACATAACTATAAACTACTCCCCAAAAACCCCCTAAAACATCATGAATCAACCATACAAAATCATGCAAATGAGGCCTGGACAGGGCAATGTCGGCGGCAGGTTCGGCGGCCGAAAGTCCCTCCAGAGCCGAAAGTCAGGCAGGTTCGGCGGCACCTTCGGCGGCCAAAATTCCCAGACAGAGACGAAACTCATGCATGTTCGGCGGCACTTTCGGCGGCCGAACCTGCCAGACAGAGACGAAAGTCTCCCTTTCGGGGGCAAGCTTCGGCAGCCGAAGGGCTGCCTCCCCAGCCATGTTCGGCGGCCGAAAGTCCTTCGGCTGCAGAACCTGGTTTCTGCCAAAGGGCAGAAACTTGGCTCCCTTAGCACATTTCGCCTCCAAACCTTTCCAACATGCATTAAACCTATTCTACAACACACAAACACAAGCATACATGTTCCTAGGGGTCTCAAACCAACATAAATCCCATCTACAACACATCAAGAAACTCACATTGTTCATGAACATACATTTATACCCATAAACTCCAAAAACATAACCATAACCTAAACATGCATTCTACCCCCATAGATCTACTTAAAACTTACTTAAAACATGCAATGAGCTTAAGATCTGCTCTTACCTCTTGAAGATCGAGAGAGAGACGACCTAAACTCGAAGTTGGGAGAGATTGGGTTCTTGAACCTCCAAGCTCCAAAACTTTGCTCAAAAGCTCAAATCTTCAAAACAAAGTTAAAACAAATGAAAATCTCGAAAGATCTAGAGGAAAGACGTCAAAGATGGGTGAGGGGCGGCGGAGACTCACCTTGGCCGAAAATGGGGAAAAAGCTCGCCCGTTTTCGGCTAAGGGACCCTTTTATAGTGGCTGGCCAGGCCACGTTCGGGGGCCGAACGTGCCTCCGCATGCATGCCATGTTCGGCGGCCGAACTTGAGGTTCGGCGGCCGAACCTGGACTTCCTCACTTATGCTTTCGGGGGCCTAAAGGCGCTCCCGAAGGCATGCATGTTCGGCGGCCGAACTTGAGGTTCGGTGGCCGAACTTGAGGTTCGGTGGCCGAACTTGAGGTTCGGTGGCCGAACCTGAGTTTTCCTCCAAAGTTGTTTTTATGCAAAAACTCATTTCCATTTTACTTAAAACCATGAAATACCTTAAAACATCTTATGAAAACATGATTCTACCCTACTAGAGGCCTCCGACATCCGAGATTCCACCGGACGGTAGGGATTCCGATACCGGAGTCTAGCCGGGTATTACAATTACGTAGATTTTATTATATTTTGATATTTAAATTTTTAACTTTAGAACTATGCAGTGACTATTGAGGGTATCTCCTAGATTGTAGGAATCTTTATTTCAACTAATATATTCTTATGATATTGGATTTCTTTTAGAGAGATGAGCTCCCTATGGTGTTATTATTTTTATTTGAAAGTCAACCTGCAAATTTTTTCTCATAGGATTATATACATTTTATTATATTTTGATATTTAAAATTTTAACTCTAGAACTCCGCAGTGATTATTGAAGGTGTCTCCTAAATTGTAGGAATCTTTATTTCAACTATTATATTTTTATGATATTGTATTTCTTTTAGAGAGATGAGCTCCCTATGGTGTTACTATTATTATTTTGATTATTTGAGAATGTTGTGGATTGTGAGGGTGAGTTGAACTCTCCAAATTATTGAGATTTATTCACATGTAGATCGGGAGAGTTTTTTCCCCGTTGGTATGTCTAGTTTATGGCAGAACTTTGTCCATTTAATTTCTTGATTTTTCAGTATTTTTTTATGAGTCTTATTTGGGAAATGAGAGATAGCAGGCTTACTACAGGTTTTGGGGGCTTTAGGATAGCCCAAGTCCTAGTGCCAGTCCGATCCAAAATTGGATTGTGAAAACAACATCTCGGACTTCATCAAACTTTAATTTCTCAGACCCATGTGAACTATTAATTACGAAAGCAACTGTATCCCACGACTCAGGTAGAGAGGACAACAAAATGAGAACTCTAATTTCATCATCAAAATTAATCTTAATAGAACTTAATTGACTGATGATCATATTAAAATTTTTAATATAATCTGTGACAGATTCACTTTCAAACACCTCCAAATTAAATAAACAATGCATCAGATATACCTTGCTAACGGTCGACATTTTCTGATACATGTTTGCCAGAACTGCTAGCAATCTTGCAGTCGTTGTCTCCTTAATAAAGTTAAAGGTAACGTTTATCACTAACGTCAAACGAATCAACCCTAATGACTTCTGATCCTTCAGATCTCAAACCTCCTGTTTCATAGTTTTCGGCTTCTCTCTGATAGAAGTTCGTGGAGATTATTCTGATATATATAATCTTCAATCTGTATCTTCCAGAAACTAAAATCGATTCCATCGAACTTCTCAATTTTAACCTTCGGACTTTCCATCATCTTTTTAGATTGTTGTGATACAGACTAAAAGCTCTGATACCAGTTGCTAAAAATCCAATAATCACACAATCAAAGAATAAGCATGAAAAGTAAATAACACACAGATTTAATGTGGTTCACCAATTCTGCTACGTCCTCGGCGGCTAGGGTTTTCTTATTTCTCTGTGAGTTTTCCAATATGATACACTAGGAGAATATTACATATTTATATATCCAGAAAAGATAAAAAAAAAAAAGAAAAGAAAAAATATTACATATTTATACACCTAGTTGGATCCGCGACCATAGAGTATGGTGTACACTCCATAATATATAATTAGACTTCATATCTCAATAGTTTTTTTTACTGAAGAAGATGCTTGATTTATTGAAATTGATTTTTTGTCCTATTTTCATTGGTATATAGTTGTATTACATCCATAAATGTCCAACCTTCAGTCCTTGAGGCCCTTCCAAATAAAAGAGTATCATCAGTGAAAAACATACTTGTTACGATAGGTACTCCTCTAGAAATTTTAAAACCTTGTACATTTCCTACTTCCACTTCATGAGATAATAAAGCATGAAAAAGCTTGAGATATGAATAGAAACAAATACAATGAGAGTGGATCACTTTGCCTTAAGCCTTTCGAAGGAAAAAAGCTTGTTCAAGAAACCTCCATTCTACCTGGTCATAAGCTTTTTACATGTCTAGTTTTATAGCCATAGAATGACCTCTCCTACTTGTAACACTAAAGGTGTAACGACCCGAAAATCGGACCGCTATCGGTGCTAAGATCCAGATCGGCTTAAGGCCGCCGGGACCCGTAGCAAGCCAAACATTCATTCTGTATACCTGTATAATCCCATACATGATCAACAATTTCATAAAAATTTAAAAATTTATCATTTAATCATTCATTCATTCATTCTTTCTTTCATTCATTCTTTCACCAAGCTTAACCTGTGCATGCAAAAATCATAACATAAAACCTCTCACTGGAGTCCTCATCAAATACTCCAATGGGGTAACATAACATACATTAAGCTTGGTCTACAATAATCATCATTAAACATTTAAGATCATGTACTAAGAAGGGATTAACAACATTCTATGGTCAAGCACAACTCTAAACCTCCACAAGCATCATTACATTACATTTCTATACTATACTTTTACATTACATCATATTCATGACCACATCTAGCTATTTTAAAAACATGACTCTACTCCTGCTGACCTCCTGGTCTACCCTGTACCTGCAAATCTGGGGGTTAAGGGAGAGGGGTGAGCTATAAAGCCCAGTGAGCAGAATGAATAAACATTCAATTTAAATTTCATGCTTTCATGAAATGCAACACATCACAAACAAATCACATCAAGGATGGACTTGTCACCAATAGTCCTCAACATAGTCCAATCGTGCCAGAGGCGTAGAATGGGCCTCACTGGTCTTTCTCTTACCATAGCATAACATAACATAACATTTCAACTGTGCCAGGAGCGTAGAATGGGCCTCACTAGTCTTTCTCTTACCATAGTGCCAGGGGCGTAGAATGGGCCTCACTGGTCTTCCATACCGTTTCATCATCATATCATATCATACGAGGACTAAAGGATCATCCAACATCCACCCACATCAACATCAAATAATGCAATGCAACATATTCATGAATCCTAATGCAAACAACCTAGTATATCTCATGGCATACGTGATGCATGTATCATGCTCAAAGTTTATTTATTTGCTTTGAAACGTAATGAGTTATTCCACTCACCTCTGGCTGAAGCTCTAATGACTCTGAAGCAGCTATCTCACTGCTGAGGTCCTCGGTTCCTTGGGTCCGAACCTACACAGGTGGACTCAAATGAGGGACCAAACATCCATGAACATGACTCTTAAATACTCCCCAAAAACCCCCTAAAACACTTTAAAACCATCACATAAAACATGCAAAGGAAGGCTGAACAGGGCACTTTCGGCGGCAGGTTCGGCGGCCGAAAGTCCCTCCAGAGCCGAAAGTCATGCACCTTCGGCGGCACTTTCTGCGGCCGAAGGTTCCCTCCAGAGACGAAACTCATGCATGTTCGGCGGCACCTTCGGCGGCCAAAACTCCCTTCCAGAGCCGAAAGTCCACTTTCGGGGGCAGGGTTCGGCAGCCAAAAGTTGGCCTCCACAGGTAGGTTCGGCGGCCGAAAGTCCCTTCGGCTGCCAAACCTGAGTTCTTCCAAAGGGCAGAACTCAGCCTCTTTCATGCACAAATGTCTCCCAATCCATTCCATCATGCATTTACCTAGTCTACAACATGCAAACTCAAGCCAACAAGCACATAGGGGTCTCAAGCTAACTTAAACCCCAACCAAAACACATCAAACAACCCACATTGCACACTAACTCAACATAAACCCATAAGCTCAACAATAACCTAAACATGCATTTCTACCCCATAGATCTTCATAAAACTTGTTTAAAACATACAAGGAAGGTTGGATCTAAGCTTACCTCTTGAAGATCGAGAGGAAAGACGATCCTAGCTTGGAGATGGGGAGAAATCAACTCTTTGGTCTCCAAGCTTCCAAACTTGCTCTTTTGCTCAAATATCTTCAAACCAAATGAAAACTCATAAGAAAATCATGAAGATTCGAAGGAAGAAGCTCAAAATCGAGGAGGGATGGCGGAGAACTCACCTTGGCCAAAAACGGGAAGAAAAGCTCATCCGTTCGGACATGGGGACCCCTTTATAGGTGGCTGGCCAAGCCACTTTCGGGGGCCTAACGTGCCTCCGCATGCATACCATGTTCGGCGGCTGAACCTGGACTTCCCTCACTCATGCCTTCAGGGGCCTAAAGCACTTCCGAAATGCATGCATGTTCGGCAGCCGAACCTGAGGTTCGGCGGCCGAACCTGAGTCTTCCTCCAAGGCTATTTTCATTCAAAACTTAATTTCTTTCTTGCTTAAAACCATAAAATACATTAAAACATCTTATGAAAATATGGTTTTACCCTTCTAGAGGTTTTCGACATTCGAGATTCCACCGGACGGTAGGAATTCCGATACCGGAGTCTAGCCGGGTATTACATGCTCCCCCCCTTAAGAACATTCGTCCCCGAATGTTCACCAAATAAACACATGCATAGCATAAAACATAAACATTCACATAAAACACATAACACTTACTTTAAAAGAGATGAGGATATTGCTGGAGCATGGACTCCCGTGTCTCCCAGGTACACTCTTCAATGTTGTGGTGATTCCAAAGGACTTTAACTATCGGGATTTCCTTGTTTCTCAACTTTCTGATCTGAGTGTCAAGAATCCGCACTGGCTGCTCAACATAGGTGAGATCCTCTTGGATCTCCACATCAGGCTCACTAAGAACCTTGCTCGGATCTGACACGAACTTTCTTAACATAGAAACATGAAAAACCGGATGGATTTTCTCCATTGAAGCAGGTAAATCCAGCTTATACGATACATTCCCAATCTTCTGCAAGATTTCAAAGGGTCCGATGTACCGTGGAGCTAGCTTACCTTTCTTCCCAAACCGAATCACCCCTTTCATTGGAGACACCTTGAGCGATACCAAATCCCCCTCCTGAAACTCTACTTGCCTTCTGCGGATATCTGCATAACTCTTTTGCCTGCTTACAGCAGTCTTGATCCTTTCTCTGATTATGGGCACCACTCTGCTGGTGATCTCAACTAACTCAGGCCCTGCTAAGGCCTTTTCTCCAACTTCCTCCCAACAGACAGGCGATCTGCACTTCCTTCCATACAAAGCTTCATATGGAGCCATCCCTATGCTAGCATGATGGTTGTTATTATAGGCAAACTCCACCAGAGGTAGATGCTGCCTCCAAGAACCGCTAAAATCCAGCACACACATTCTGAGCATATCCTCTATTGTCTGGATGGTCCTCTCTGTCTGTCCGTCCATCTGTGGATGGAAAGTAGTGCTAAAATCCAATCTGGTACCCATAGCATTCTGCAGACTCCGCCAAAACCTGGAGGTGAACTGGGGTCCACTATCAGACACTATTGAAACCGGAACCCCCTGCAACCTGACAACCTCATCAACATACACCTGCGCCAACTTGTCCACAGAATAGTTACTCCTGACAGGAATGAAGTGAGCAGATTTGGTCAATCTGTCCACAATCACCCATATGGAGTCTAATCTGTTGGACGATGCCGGTAACCCCACCACGAAGTCCATAGCAATATTCTCCCATTTCCACTCTAGAATCGGTAGTGGGTTAAGCATTCCAGCCGGCTTCTGATGTTCCAGCTTCACCCTCTGACACACTTCGCAGGCTGACACAAACTGTGCCACTTCTCTTTTCATAGCTGGCCACCAATACACTCTCTTGAGATCTTGATACATTTTGGTGGCTCCAGGGTGAACACTGTATCTGGCATTATGAGCCTCTCTCATAATGTCTCCCTTTAGACCTACGTCATCTGGTACACACAATATATTCCCATAGCGGAGGATCCCCTTGCTGTCAAATCTGAACTCTTCATTCTTGCCTGACTGAACAGTCCTGGCAATCTTCACTAACTCTGGGTCCTCGTGCTGTTTCTGAGCCACCTGCTCCAAAAACACGGGTGCCACTCTTATTTGGGCTATCAAGGCACCTGTACCAGACAACTCCAACTATAGACCTTCATTGATGAGCTCGAAGAACTGCCTCACTACTGGCCTCCTCTCTGCTGAAATATGGGACAAACTGCCAAGTGATTTTCGGCTTAAGGCGTCTGCCACAACATTCGCCTTACCCGGATGGTACTGGATCTTATAATCATAATCATTGAGCAGTTCTACCCATCTTCTCTGCCTCAAATTCAGTTCTCTCTGACTCAGGATGTACTGCAGGCTTTTATGATCTGTGAAGATCTCACATTTTACCCCATAAAGGTAATGCCTCCACATTTTAAGTGCAAAGATTACCGCTGCCATCTCAAGGTCATGTGTAGGGTAATTCAACTCGTGCTTCTTCAGCTGCCTAGAAGCATAAGCAATCACCCTTTCATTCTGCATTAGCACACAACCCAGTCCCACACGGGATGCATCACAATACACTGAGAAGTCTTCATTACTAGATGGCAGAGCTAACACCGGTGCTGAAGTCAACCTCTTCTTGAGCTCCTCAAAGCCTTCTTCACACTGGTCGGTCCACACAAACCTCTGGTTCTTCTTAGTCAACTTGGTCATTGGAGCTGCAATCTTAGAGAAGTCCTGAACGAACCTCCTGTAGTAACCTGCTAAACCCAAGAAGCTTTTGATCTCTGTCACTGTAGTGGGTCTAGGCCAGTTAGCTACAGCTTCCACTTTCTTGGGGTCTACCTCGATTCCATTTTCTGACATAACGTGCCCCAAGAATGAAATGCTCCTCAGCCAGAACTCACACTTGGAGAACTTGGCATACAAGCCATGTTCCCTCAAGGTCTGCAGAACTAACCTCAGATGATGGGCATGGTCCTCTGCATTCCTGAAATACACTAAGATATCATCTATGAAGACAATAACAAAGTGATCTAGGTATTGACTGAAAACTCTGTTCATGAGGTCCATGAATGCTGCAGGGGCATTGGTTAACCCGAACGGCATCACAAGGAACTCATAGTGCCCATATCTGGTCTTGAACGCCGTCTCCGGCACATCTAAGAACTCACTGACCACGGGCACTGAGGCGGGCTCTCTGACATGACTATCCAGCTCTCTCACATGAGCTAGAAAACCCTGACAACCCCTCCTGAGTAGCCTACGAGCCTGTAGGGCTGATATCAAACCTCTAGGTGTACTCCCCCTGTCTCCTCTGAAGACAACCTCTGACCCATCCTGACATCTGAACTTGACTACCTTGTCTCTGCAATCCAAGGTAGCACCATAGGTAGATAGCCAATCCATCCCTAGAATGACGTCAAAATCTGTCAAATCTAGAACCACAAGGTCGGCTGAAAGGCATCTTCCCTCAACAAAAACTGGACTATACTGGCAGACTGACTCTGCCACTGATGGGTCGCACTTGGGTCTAGAGGACACTCTAACCCAGAGACCATCAATCCCAACCTCTCGACGGCCCTCGGAGCAATGAAAGAATGAGATGCACCAGGGTCCATTAAGGCATAAACATCTGAGCAACCAATGATGAGATTACCTGCCACCACGGTGTTCGATGCATTTGCCTCCTGTTGTGTCATGGTGAAGATCCGTGCTGGGGCTGATGGACCTTCACCTCTGAAACCCGCTGAAGAAGAGGCTGCCCCTCTCCTTCTGCCTCTACCACTAGCCTGAGTCGCGGCTGGAGCTACTGGTTGAGCCACACTACCAGAGGCTGTCTGCTGAGACTGTGCCATAAAAGCTGCTCTAGGACACTCCCGAGCCATGTGTCCCTCCTGCCCACATCTGAAGCAGGCTGTCGTCCCAACCAGACATATACCCTTGTGCGGCTTCCCACACTTCCTACATACTGCATTATCTGCACCTGAGCTCGAGCCACTTCCCAATCCCAGACCTGACTTGATCTTGCTCCAGAACTTGTTCTTCTTTAGCTTCTTGGTGGTACTGCTCCACCTCTTACTAGCTGAACTCAGAGGAGAAGGGTCTAACTTGCCCCCACCAGGGGTCTTGGAACCAGAAGGCTGTGCCACTGACTGTTTAACTTTTCCCTCGATGATTGCACTAGCCTCCATCCTCTGAGCCATATCCACTATGGCATAGAAACTCTCCCTCTCTACTGACTGAATCAAGAAGTGATACCTGGAATGGAGCCTCATGATATACCTCCTTGACTTCTTCTGATCTGTATCTAGATTCTGCCCATCAAACGGCAACAGCTCCAAGAATCTGTCTGTATACTCATCCACACTCATCTCATCCGTCTGCCTCAACTGCTCAAATTCAATCATCTTTAACTCCCTTGAACTATCAGGGAAAGCCCATCCTGCAAACTCATTTGCAAATTCCTCTCATGATAGGCTGTCCAATCTCGGGTTCACATAGTTTTTAAACCACTCTCGGGTCTTCTTGCACTTCAGTGTGAACCCAGCCATCTGAATGGCTCTACTGTCATCAGCTCCTATCTCATCTGTAATCGTTCTGACCCTCTCAAGATACACAAACGGGTCATCATCGGTTTCAAACTGGGGAGCACCCAGCTTCATGTAGTCGGTCATCTTGACCTTGCTCCCTCCAGATGAGCTAGGTTTAGGCATTTGGATTTCTGGGACAGTAGGTGCTACTAGTGGTGGAGGAGGTGCAGCATCCCCTGGGGTAGGGTTTGCTATACCTGGGTAGAAGGACGGGGGTGGGTACATAGGGTACTGTGCGTATGGTGGGTAGAAAGGTGGGTATGGCATGTGGGAGTGGTAAGGGTTAAAGCTGGGGTAATCCGATGTACCTCCCATCGAATACCCAGGATTCTGAGAAAAGGGTGGGTATTGGGGTGGCTGAACAAATCCCGAGGCCTGAGTGCCTCCATGGGACTCTCCCATACCCTCCTCCGATATACTCACTCCTAGACTGCCATCCCTCCTCTGATCCACATCCATATCATCCCCCACATCCTCTGACATTCCTCCTTGCACTGTTCCCCTTACTAATCTGCTTTTGTTCATATCCAAAGACCTTCTAGGGTCACTTACTGCTCTTTCCCTGCTAGACCTGCTAGACATTGCCCTTGGCAATGCAGGGGGACGGGCACTCATGCCAGGGGCATAGAATGGGCCTCACTGGTCTTTCTCTTACCATAGCATAACATAACATAACATTCCAACTGTGCCAAGGGCGTAGAATGGGCCTCACTGGTCTTTCTCTTACCATAGTGCCAGGGGCGTAGAATGGGCCTCACTGGTCTTTCATGCCGTATCATCATCATATCATATCATACGAGGACTAAAGGATCATCCAACATCCATCCACATCAACATCAAATAATGCAATGCAACATATTCATGAATCCTAATGCAAACAACTTAGTATATCTCATGGCATACGTGATGCATGTATCATGCTCAAAGTTTATTTATTTGCTTTGAAACGTAATGAGTTATTCCACTCACCTCTGGCTGAAGCTCTAATGACTCTGAAGCAGCTATCTCACTGCTGAGGTCCTCGGTTCCTTGGGTCCGAACCTACACAGGTGGACTCAAATGAGGGACCAAACATCTATGAACATGACTCTAAAGTACTCCCCAAAAACCCCCTAAAACACTTTAAAACCATCACATAAAACATGCAAAGGAAGGCTGAACAGGGCACTTTCGGCGGCAGGTTCGGCGGCCGAAAGTCCCTCCAGAGCCGAAAGTCATGCATCTTCGGTGGCACTTTTGGCGGCCGAAGGTTCCCTCTAGAGACGAAACTCATGCATGTTCGGCGGCACCTTCGGCGGCCGAAACTCCCTTCCAGAGCCGAAAGTCCACTTTCAGGGGCAGGGTTTGGCAGCCAAAAGTTAGCCTCCACAGGCAGGTTCGGCAACCGAAAGTTCCTTCGGCTGCCGAACCTGAGTTCTTCCAAAGGGCAGAACTCAGCCTCTTTCATGCACAAATGTCTCCCAATCCATTCCATCATGCATTTACCTAGTCTACAACATGCAAACTCAAGCCAACAAGCACATAGGAGTCTCAAGCTAACTTAAACCCCAACCGAAACACATCAAACAACCCACATTGCACACTAACTCAACATAAACCCATAAGGTCAACAATAACCTAAACATGCATTTCTACCCTATAGATCTTTATAAAACTTGTTTAAAACATACAAGGAAGGTTGGATCTAAGCTTACCTCTTGAAGATCGAAAGGAAAGACGATCCTAGCTTGGAGATGGGGAGAAATCAACTCTTTAGTCTCCAAGCTTCCAAACTTGCTCTTTTGCTCAAATATCTTCAAACCAAATGAAAACTCATAAGAAAATCATGAAGATTCGAAGGAAGAAGCTCAAAATCGAGGAGGGATGGCGGAGAACTCACCTTGGCCGAAAACGGGGAGAAAAACTCATTCGTTCGGACATGGGGACCCCTTTATAGGTGGCTGGCCAGGCCACTTTCGGGGGTCTAACGTGCCTCCGCATGCATGCCATGTTCGGCGGCCGAACCTGGATTTCCCTCACTCATGCCTTCGGGGGCCTAAAGCACTCCCGAAATGCATGCATGTTCGGCAGCCGAACTTGAGGTTCGGCGGCCGAACCTGAGTCTTCCTCCAAGGCTATTTTCATTCAAAACTTAATTTCTTTCTTGCTTAAAACCATAAAATACATTAAAACATTTTATGAAAACATGGTTTTACCCTTCTAGAGGTTTCCGACATCCGAGATTCCACCGGATGGTAGGAATTCCGATACCGGAGTCTAGCCGGGTATTACAAAAGGAGTGCAGAATTTCATGGGCTACTATTATGTTTTCATGTATAGATCTATTTGGAATGAAAGTAGTGATCAAACCAAAATTAGACTCATTTTTCATATTATTATTGATGTTAAATTACATATTTTCTATCTAATTTTGTGGTTTTAATCTTGTTTTGCAGAAAATGGTGTAAAATGGTAAATTGATGAAAAATAGCTTAAAATCGCCCAAAAAATGGTTTGGCCGAAGTTGTTTAGCCAAACCACCCTCAAGGATGGCTAAGGAAGCTGCTCAAAGAGAATGGAAGAAAAAGCCAAAAAGTCAAGTTTGGTTAGGGGTGAGCACTCGGTCGGTTCGGTTTAAAATCAAACCAAACCAAATAAATCAAAAACTGAAATTTTAGTATTTATGAAAATTGAATCGAACCAATTTTGATCAGAAATTGAATCAAACTGAACCGGTCAGATTCGGTTCAATTCGGTTCGATTTGATCGGTTTTGATTTTAATAAATTTTTTTATTTTTTACACTTTATTTTTAGTATTTTAAAATTTAATTAAAATATTTTAATCTTTATATGATTTAATTTCTCTATATTATTGAAAATAACATATTATTATCACTAATTGGTTCGGTTCGATTTTTTCGATTTTTTTCTGATCAAAACTAAACCTAACTGAAATAACCAAAATTTCTAAAATTAAAAACTGAACCGAATTGAATTGAATAAAAAACCAAACCGAATCAGTTTTTTCGGTTTGAACCGAATACTGCTCACCCCTAAGTTTGGTGTGCCAAGATCAGTTTGCCCAAATAACTGCCCAAACCAAGTTTACGATAGAAACTGGGAAGGATAAAGAGTAGTGCAAACTTATTGTTTGGCCAGCTGTTTGCCCAAACAGTTGCCCAAACCAATTCCCGCAGAGCAGAAATAAAAAAGCAGATAACATAGACTAACTGTTTGGCCGGCTGTTTGCCCAAACAGTTGTCCAAACAGATTTTGCAGCAGAATTGTGCAGAAATGCAGAAAAACCAGAATTTCAAATTTTCAGAATTCTATCCTATCTCAAACACATCAAGACACATCAGCAGCACATCAAACACCTCAGCAACAGTATCCCGCCCTTACAAGAAGTTCAAAGCACAAAGAAACACAATTGCAAAGGGAATTAAAGTTCAAATTGGAGAAGAATTCCATCTAATCAAGAGCTAACCTAGGTTTCCCCATTCAGCTATAAATAGATAGCCTTCTAGCAGCCAAGACATGACTGAATTTTGGGGATCATCACCCTTAGCAGTTCGCCACACCACCAGTAGCCGCCTAGTCGACTGATTTGCTTCTTGCTTTCTTTCTTTATTTTTGATGTTAGTTTCAGCCATGAGTGGCTGAAACCCCATTTTCTAGTTGAAGATTAAGTGAAATTTCAGTTTGTTAGTGGATTGGTAGATCTGAACTTACCGTGTTCATCTTTTATTTATCAATATTTATGCAATTTCATGTTTAATTCTATTGTTACTTTGTTGTTAGATCAATAGGGCCCATTGATTCTTGATTACAAGGTGATAATTTGTTAGCTTGGGTAGTTTAAGTCTATAATTGCTTGAATTACTCAAATATAAGTAACTCTTGATGGAAAAACTAAGGAGATTGCATTATCTAACTCAAGATCACCATAAGTTTGGCTAGCTAGAATTAGGTCTCTCTATTTCTTAATGCAATTAACAGTTGTATGAATCTAAAGCCCCAAGGACGTTCCTTGGTAACTTGTTGATTAGTGATTAATTAGCGAATATTTTCTGGTTAATCTATACTTAAGAAGGGATATGGTGGTGAGAAGCGTCTTTCACCCCCATAACTAATTTATTGAGTTAAATAAAAGAACCTAAGTGTCAATGATCAATCCCAACAACTGAAATAGATCCAATGCTTCAATTAGACTCTCCTCATTATTGAATTTCCTTTACTTTATTATTTTCTTTACTTTATTGCTTTTAATTCTAGTTTAGTTCATCAAACTTCAAAATCCCCCTCCCTTTTTGTTTTATTTTCAGTTTATTTACTTGGTAATTGATAGAAGAATAGGTAGGTATCAATTCCCTGTGGATACGATCCTTTTACCACTATCTACAGTTGTAAAATTATAGATAACCAAAAAGGTTATTTTTTACCAGCATCGACAACCGCACAGTCAAGCAGACTGATTCGAAGAAATTAAAGCATCCATCCAAGGTTTAAGCCTATTAACAATGGTCTTTGAGATCGCCTTATAAATAAAATTACATAGACTTATAGTTCATTAATATAATATGGATGCTTACATTTGGGAATCAAAACAACATTAGTTCTATTTAGCTCCTTCAACATCAATTTGTTTGAATAAAACCTTCGTACAACATTATACACATCCTCCCTAACAATATCCCAATTCCTGTGAAAGAAGATCCCAAAAAACCCATCTAGTCCAAGTTCTTTATTGCCATTTAAATCAAAAGTAGCTCTTTTGATTCTTCGTTGGTTATAGGAGATTTCTGGTGGACTTGGACTAGAAACAATGGACTTAAGTAGGTGAATGTTATAGGCCAAATGGACTAGAAAATCAAAAGGCCATGGCTTAATAAATTCCAACCCCCAGGCTCTTTTTCTAGGAATAGAGAGAGGCTTCAACAAGGCCTAAAATGGTTTTTTCCTAGCTGCCCAACCTGATTCCCCCTCCTTTAGGTCTAGGCCTTCTAACCTCTTTCCAACCTCACTTCAGATGTGTTCCATTTTTTTCTCACTAAGCTAAGATCCTCACTTAATTTCATATCCTCATCTCCCTTAAATATGACATTTCTAACTAGTTTGTTTGATTGATCTTGATATGTTGTACCTTTTAGAAGAATGGAAAAGTGTATCCCTGTCACTTAGGCATCGCTTTGATTATCTCGTGTGATTGAAATCTTCCCTCCTACTTGTAGTTTGCCTTCCTTAAGGTATCTCTCCTCTTCGAGCAATGCAACAAATGGGATATTTGCATTAGCTGGATTTGGACTGTCTATTGCATTTAATGTTGCTTCATCTGTGATTGTAAGCCTGAGTAACTCTTTATCCGGCGCGTGAGCTCTACTTTCCTCCTATTTGCACCCTAACATCAACTCTTTCTCCTGATTTGATGAGCACCCTTGTTGAGCAGCTATTATCAAATTCTGTTATACCATCTGTGCTCTGTCTTGCAAGGCATAACTTCCTTTTTTGTTTAATCAAGCTCCATACTTCAAACTCCTCCCCCTCAGATCTATGAGAGTGACATTCTCCCTACAACTCCTCATCACATGGCCAATGCATCCACAAAGGAATCATACCTGATTTTACACCAGGATTTGCCTGATTCTCCTCTACTAAGATTAAACTCTGTAAGAAGAGATTTTGAAATCTTAATCTTCACCTTCAACTTGAATATTGTATCCATCCCTCCATACTATCCTGGCTATTATCCATTTCCACCAAACTCGCAAAGAACTCCCCTATTCTTATAGTTATTTCCTTTGTCCACCATTTTGGTGGTAAATCATGGATTTGAATCCAGAAAGCATAAATAGAGAAGTCCACCTATAAGATTGACTTTTCAACTGGCCACCTTTGAAAAACCAACAATTTGTTGTCAATATACCAAGGCCCTTTTCTAATGATGTTATCAATCTCATCAGCATCTTGGATAATAGTAATAAATACATCATTTGACCATCTTCTAATAATCAATTCACTTTTCATAACCCATAACTTGCTTAAGATAGATTTTAGAACCTAAGGACTATACTTGTGTGCTGCTATGATTTTACACAACAACTTGTTTTCTGTTGAAGATGCCTTTCTCCATATTTATTAAGATCCAATGTAGGATCCCTATAAGGCAGAAATTTTGTCATAGATATGAGGTAAGAAATTACCGTGTTATTAAGATCCAACGTAGCATCCCTATAAGGCAGAAATTTTGTCATAGATATGAGGTAAGAAATTACCGTGTTTGGTAGACTCATTAAAGATAGGGCACCAAAGCAAATAAGAAGAGAAGAAAAGATCTCCGAGAAGAAGATAATTAAAACTAAAGGGGTGATACCTAGCAAAACCTTTAAAACTTTCAACCACTCCACAGGACAATAAATATTAACTACATTTAAAGCACCACTACTCCACAATCATTATTGGCTTTTAAAACAAAACCAAAGTAACCAAAAACAAATACATACCTTTTAGTTTGCTATACTTCATTCTCCTTGTCCATAAAACCAACTGAAGGAAGAAAACTGAACTCGGCAACACAGAGAGAAAAAAAAATCTCAAAAACTAACTTAGAGGGAGATGCTGCATTGCATTTGCTTGAGCAGCCATATATTTTGCAAATAGAAGTAACCTTCACAACTTTTGCAAAAGCCAATCTTTTATTGGCTATCTCCTTGAACTATTGATTGGTAATGCTATTTTCTTATTTCAACTAGTGATCCAACTAATTCAATGTGCAAAGATTTTTGCCTCAAGTTTTATGGACTTTATGATCACAAAAGTACTTTGACTAGCTCTCACGGCTCCTCCTTGAATAAAAAATCCATAACATTAAAAATCTAACTTACCTAAAAAAATTAAATTGCTCTTAAATTTAGAAACATAAGTTACTTCATCGAATACTATAAAATGATTATCATGAAATTTGATCTTCACTCTAACAATACCTTAAATTTTCATCTTAATAGCTTCATTTGGTTTTACTAACTTTATTTGATTTGATTTTTCCCTTAATTGCATCGAACTATTCTTTCTTTGAAAAAATATAGAAAAGGAGCAGAATCCATTATCCATTCATCTTATAATAGATTTTTTTATCTTTTCTTCATTATCATCTACATTCATTACGTCATATCCGTCATCTTCAATTGCAAATGCAACAACCGCTTTTTTTCATGATTTTTCTTGAATTATTTAAACTCTCGAGATCTTCTTTTATCTTTTTACAAGTGTACTAAATGAGGCCATCAAATGATAATAGAAACATTCTTTATCTATAAGATATACTCATAGTTTCAAGCTTGATTTTCTTTTTGAATTATTTCCATGCGAATGCTTCTACTATGACTCGAGTTAGCAACAAAAGCTCCACCTTCATTGCCACCACTTGTTTTCTTAAACTTTTCGTCATCTAGAATCATTATAGTAATCTTTTCTACCTTCAGTGACTCATTTCCAACCGTTATGGCTATTATCAAACTTTTATGTAATTGTGGGAGAGAGGTTAGAAGTAAGAGACTTTTCTTTTCATTATCAATCTTTACTCACTGTAAGAAAAGTAAAAGAAAGGTGACAAAATTTATGGACTAAATTATTAAAAAAAAAAGTGGTTAGTAAAATAAATTATTTATTATTTATTAAAATCTAATTAAAGTACCAACCATTAAAGTATCGATCTCGATGAAATTTTGTAGCTTTTTTTTAGCTATTCTTGAGTTACTCCTACACCGGCTAACTCGAATTTAATTTATTATAAATATTAAGATGATTTTGAATATCCATACTTTCCTCTATTCTTATCGGTATAATTTTTTTTTCAAGTATAAATGATTTGTGAGTGATTTTAATATATACAAATTCTCCAATTGCTTCCATAATATAATTGATGAAGTATTTTCTAAGACATTGTACTTCAAAGCTAACGTTAATATCATCATACTCACTATCTTTTATGAAACTCCTCCTAATCATTATTCTTGATCATCATTGATTGTTTCTCATTTAAAACTTTAATTAATTCTTATTTATATAAAAATATCCTTTATAGTGATTTGTCGCATTTTAAAATTATTTTTTCCATTAAATGGCTCAATTTTAAATTTTTGTACTCGCTATCTTTGGCATCACAAACTAGGCTCTAATATCAATTTATTGTGATAATCACTATCGATAATAAAAGAATATAAATTTAATGTGATTCAACATAAAACTACTCCAAAATTAATCCAATAATAAAAAAATAATTAAAACTATTATCCCTCCTCTCTCTTTAAAAAATCACTCAAATAACTCATCTCATTATTTCAATCAAATTTAATTGTATTTATTATGACTTTTATAATTACTTTATTAATTTTTATTATTTATATTTATTTTCATTTAATAAAAAATAAATATACATAATTTAAATTATTATTACTGATATTTTTTATAAGGATAACATATTTATATTATAAAGTATTATTTTTATGTTTATCATAAATTTTTAACAAATGCTTTTTATAAATTGAAATATAGTTGATATTTAAAAAGAATATATCAATACATAAATTAAAAAATTTTAAGTTTGTACAAATTAACCTTTGAATATATTTGTATGTGTAGATAAAAAAAAATCACTTGCAAAAAATCTCATAGAGAATAGTTTCAATGATTTAAAAAATAAAAGAAGTTTTTTAATGAGAAAAATGATATAGTGATTATAAAAATCATTATTAATTAATTTTTAAATTATTTATTAAATTAATAAATTAAATCTTAAAACATTTCAACTTTATGAAAATTTAGTAATATTCCGAATATTATTCAAAAGAATTTAAATTTTAATTTCAACTATTTAATTAGGATCATTTAAGAGACTTCCATAAAGCTCTAGAAGTTGGTACCTTTTGTTTTCACTGAAAATAATCATATTTAACATTTAAAAGGGAGGTCCCACCTCATGCTCCCAAACGGTAGCATTGTGATCGTTCCCAAACATCTATCCAATTGATTTGTCCTTTCGATCCCATTCTGCTGCAGCTTCTTGCTCCAATTCATGCGCTTTAGATCTGATTAGAGTGGAAACAAAGGGAGAGTAGAAGGAAAAAGGAAGGAAAATGGGGAGGATTGAGTACTTGAAAATGAGTACTGATCAAGTAAAGGCCGATTTGATTCAATCTGATAACGATGAGCGCAACGTTGCTGCCAAGCGACTCATCAATGATGCCGCTAGGCTCGGTGGCCTCGGCTTTGGTACTTCTTTTCTTAAATGGGTCGCCTCTTTTGCTGCCATGTGAGTGTCTCAGTCTGTTTCCTTTTTATCTTGATATTATGATCTTCTCCTTTGCTGTGTTGATTATCACTTTAGAATTTGTTGCGGAAAGTGTTGTTTTGATTGACAGCCTTTCAATTTTTATTTTCTTCGCTTTCACTTTAAATTGAAATTGGGTATTTCAAATTTTGCTTTAGTGGGATTTGTTATGTTTATTGTTGTTAAAAGGGGAAGAAAGGGAAGAAAGCATGCCCGTGTATCTTTCTCTTTTCTGGTGTATTTTACATTCTTACAGTTGCAGACGTGTATTCCTTCAGGATACGATTGTGCTCGACGCCGATCATTTTCTTTCCCTGAGAAAATTATGTTGACAAGATTTAATTTTGGATAAGAGTTTGTTTCACTTCTGGCTATTTGCAATTTCTAGGTTAATTTTCAGTCGTTGAACTGCTGTCCCTCAACTTTAATTTATTTACATTTAAATAGTTATATCCAACAGTCATTGGAGGAGTTTCTGGTCAATTTTTCGATAAAGCATATACAGTAGTATTTTCTAAGTAATTTAAAAAATTTTAAAATTAAATTATTTTGCCACGTAAGAGACTTTTAAGTCTCTTGCTAAAAATTTTGTATTTTCTTCTTGTTTTTCAATCATCGAGTTCAACTGCTACAATTCGGGCCTCCTCCGAATCCTCTAGGAAACTAGAACCGGGGTGCTTCCAGGATTGATGCATCACTTAAGCAATCGGCTACACTGGAGTTCGATTCGTTGATGGTAGTAAGGATGGTATTAGTGATGGTGTTGGTGTTGGTATTGGTGGTGGTGAGGGGTGTTTCAACTCTGCGGAGGGTAGGCATGGCGGTCTGTGGTCACCATTTAGGCTAGAGGTCGATATTTGAAATTTGAGATTTGGGATTTGCGAATATCGTGCAGAAGTTTAAAGCGTTTGATGCAAAATAATATAATTTCAAAATGTTTTAAGCCACATATAGAATACGCTACTTATGTGTTTGATATGTGTTTCGATAAAAAATTAATTGAAAATTCATTTGAGTTATTATTTTATATAACTATTTCAGTTTTGATAATTTTTTTAAAATAAATTGAAGTTCAGTAACTGTCTGAAGTAGTATTTTAAATTTAAGTTAGAGATTGTGCATGAAAATTATCAATAATTTTTCAACTTAAAATAAAATAAAAAAAATTTACTATTTATATGATGAAACTCAATATATTATTTTTCAATTTTAAGAAATATATTAAAATATATTTAAGATTCTAAAAAATATAATAATTAATTTTTTTTGTTAATTTTAAGTATTTTATTATTTAATTTTTGCAAAAATTTACTTGTTATTTCTTGTTTTATAGAAAATTTATTAATGAGTCTTTTCTGTATTGGGGCAGTTTATTTTTTTTTATTTTTAACTTTTTAATTTAACTATTAAAATTAATAAAAAAAAATTAATCAAGTAACTTTTTAAAATTTTAAAAATATTTTAATTTATTTTTTAAAATTGAGAGGTCAAATTAATATGGACCAAATAGTAATTTTATTTAAAACAGTAATAATAATAAGAAGAAGAAATCCTATGGGCAGATTGCTGGATGGTTTATCCTTTCACAAGCAGGACTTTTGGCCTTGATAAATATTTTGTTTATTTCTCAAATAAGATGTGATAAGGTTCTCCATACGTTGCATTCTTTGTAGGAATTAATTTGTTTATTTTTTTACCATTCAGCAAAATTCCTCCATGTTGTATTGGAAGAGACCAAAACCTAACCAATGAGCTTTATTTCGGTTTTTAATAATATTAAAGAAGTATTTACCAATGTAGTGTCAATTTAAAACTATTTATTTTCACTGAAAAAGTGCATGAGATTTTATATAAATTGTGAATAGATGCGTGTGTAAATTTATATATCATTAAATAAGTCTTAACAAAAATTATAATGGTTTATTTGCAGTTTGTGTATATTTTAATTTTAATTAAAAAAAAAAAAAAAGCTTAACACCGAGGAGTGAGTTGTTGTACTACTAATCTAACAAATATTTTTGAAAACACTGGTTCAACTGGCATTTTCATAGCAGTTGAAAACGCCAATTGAGATGGCGGTTTTAGTTCATTTCAACTCTATAAAAAATCAGTCAGTGAAACTAAAATTGAATCCATCGATTTCCTTTATGAGAATTCTTCTTTTCTTCACTATTTTTTTTTTGTGCATTTTAGTAGTTATTTAAATTTTTATTATTTATAAGCATAGTTCAATTAATATGGAACTTTTTTCCTGCTATTGAAGGATATTATCCAAGTTTATATTATTTTTTACTAGTAAATTTATACGGTATGTTATTATAGGTGGTTGAAGCTTTATATAATTATGGATGTAAATACGTGTTAAAAAGAATTAGAAGCAGCAGATGTAATGCATATAATTATATAAAACTTAAAACTGTTATAATAATACCTTGGATAATATTCTTAATAGATGGAGAATGTTCTACACAAATGAGTGAATCACTTTTCCTTTCTAACTTAAGGAATCAAAACATCAGAATCATCATTCCCCATTTTCATATAATTTATATTGTATCATTTACTTCTTTTTTTTTTTTATTAACAAATGTAATTTTTAAATCTATCAATAAAACTAATGAAATGTATCATTTAATTAATTTTTTATTTTGAAATAAAATAAATAAAATAATTTGTTTAATGAAACTTCACCATTCCAATTTCGATTTCACTCCACTCTGGTTACAATATTGATGCTCATTCAAATGTGAAGTAAACCTGTCCCAACTATATCAAGCTATGCATATTTCTATTAGTTCCTTTCCATTTGATATGATCGATTTTCCCCTTTCTAGAATATGAAAGTTTGCAAATTTCAATCTAATTATTATTATTATTTTTTTTTGTATCAATTCTTACCTTCAGAAACATGATAAGTGAAGGAATTCATTTTTATTTTAACTTGAAAAAATGACTCATTTTAACAGAATACAAATCATATAAAAAAATAGCGTGGTTGTATGAAAATTCAATTTATTTATTTTCTTGTATGTAAATTATTGCTAATGAAGCATTGAATTTTGTTGAATATGAGGTTATGTGCTTTTAGTAGTGAATCAAATGGATGACCATTTTTAATTTTCAATGCAGATATTTGCTGATATTGGACCGAACAAACTGGAGAACAAACATTCTAACTGCACTCTTAGTCCCTTATATTTTCTTTAGTCTTCCATCAGTAATATTCAACTTCTTTAGGTCACAACCGCCATTCATGATTAACTTATTGAGCTCTTTCCATTTTTCATTTTTTCCGCTGAACTTTATTTCTTGATATATTTGTCTTAAACTGTTCAGAGGTGAGGTTGGAAAATGGATTGCTTTCATTGCAGTGGTGCTTAGGCTTTTCTTTCCTCGACACTTCCCAGGTACAAGCTCATGTGTGTATTTATTCAACTTATCAATTTAGTTTGCATCTCCATGTGCCATTCCTCTGCATTTGACTGTCAATGAGATAAATTCCTTGAGAAGCAGAATTTCCAAACTAAAAGGATATTTTTTTGTGATGCCTACCGCTTGGGGATTGGGATTTCAATCCCACATTGATCGAGTAGCAGGATTAACGAAATTATATAGGTAGCTCAGAACCATTAAATAATCATTTTGAGTTAAGTGGAAAATGGGTTTAGAAGTCATTTAGACCCTGTTTTAGTTGGAGTATTATACTTTTGGAGTTGGGTCTAGTGCCTGTACAATACTACTGACCGCTGAGAACATGAGGAGGTGGACGTGTGTGAGTGTGCTTGATTTTTCTGCAACTATGCCCATTAATGATTTTCATGTGATAATGATCTGGTGCCTTTCTGTACCCTTTTTTCTTAATCCCACTAGCTGGTAATTGCTATTGACAGATTGGCTGGAGATGCCAGGATCATTGATTCTTCTTCTGGTAGTGGCTCCCAGCTTCTTTGCACACACCTTGAAGGACAGCTGGGTTGGTGTGTTGATATGCCTCATCATTGGTTGTTACCTTCTGCAAGAGCACATCAGGGCATCTGGTGGATTCAGGAATTCTTTCACACAACCCAATGGAATATCAAACACAATTGGTATTATTTTGCTGTTAGTTTATCCAGTGTGGGCTCTGGTTCTCCACTTCATCTAGGCATTTATAATGGACAGATGAATGGGACTTGTGAACTGGATTCGTCATTTTTTTTTTTTTTTGTCATTGCTATAAATTTGTAACTTAAGGTTTGAAATCGTATTTCTGGTCTATTATTTAAATTCTAATGCTAGCTGCATATCGTAGCGAGGATCTTTTGATCTAGCTTATATGATGCGATACATTTCTAAAGTCGGAATTTAATTTTGCGAGTGGGGATAGCCTATTTGAATTGTGGACCTAGATATATAATTAAAATAAGCAATATATAAGCATATACTTTGGAGATATGGGGGCAATAATAAACTTTGTATATGTTTATAATGAGAATTTTGGGGTAAGTGCTCGCCCAGTTAGAGGAATGGATAGCCTGACTGTATATTTGCTACATGAGAAACAAATGTACAGAGGTATAAAGGCCAGCAGGGTAGAGTTAGGTGGGTGGAGGAAAGAGCAAGGTTAATGAGGTTGGTAGTTTCTTTGAAGGTTATATCTAATCTCATATTTATTTCCTTATTTTGTGCATCTTTTTGGCTCACTATCATTGCAAATTAAATTAATGTCGAATTCCCCTTGAAGGACCCAAATGTTATATAAACTTAAACTATGAACCAATTTGTGGGGATTTAATTTAAAAAATTTACTAGTAGAAAGCCAAAAATAAAATAAATCCACAATCAAGCGGAGAAAGGATACTTTTATTGACTGAAGAGGCAGGGGAAGCCACAAATGCCGGAGGAGAAGGTTAGGGACTTGTCCTAAGAAGCTAACATAGAGAGAAAAAATTCTCTAAAAATTTAGAAAGAGAATGAGATTATTACTGCACTTGAATAGATGGACTAAAAATTTAGCAAAAGGAATGTTACGAATTATACATATTAATTTGGAAATGATCTATAGATGGAGAGAATAAAAATAGTATAGTTTGGATCATTGATGATAAAAATAATATTTACGTCAACATATCAATAAAAATAACAATTCAGAAGAAAATAAAAATACTGAAACAAAATATGTTTGCGATTTCTTCATAAACAATATTTAGATAAAAAGAAATGAATGTTATTAAAATCAACTTAAAAGGATTGATAAGCTTAATTTAACTTTGGTACTATAATTATCTCTTTGATTTGGCAAAGGGATTTGTGCATTAGTGGTTTGACTAGTGGATTATTATTTTAACTAGTGAATATATTATATACACTAATTGATTTGATTAGCTTCTTCTCTATCAAATAGTAGGAATTCTCTCTTGAATCTGATAACCATTGGGCTAGGAACCTAAGAAAAGCGAATGTTCAAAGCTTTCAATGGGCTAGAGTCATCTTCTTGTAGTCATTGAATGTGAAATTGTGATCAGATTAGCAGTAAAGCTAGCGAAAGTCATATTTTGATTATGTTTGAGTGGCCCCATAAATTTCAATGAGCTTGATTTGATGATACCAACACTCTATGAAATTGATCTATAACCTTTGCTTTAAGCATGTAAAGTCACTCTAGCAAGTTATTCTTTGAACATTGTTAAGCCGTACACAAAAATCTTTCAGTGCATGAGATTCCATTAGTAATCTTGTGCGTTTGACAAACATCATAATGATTATCTATTGAAATATTGTTTTTTTTTTTCAAATATTTCAAAAGATTTTTATTAGATTTATTGTTTTCTTCGGGACGTAATCAATATTGTTTATGATCTTAGAACATTTGATTCTAATTATTCTATTTAGAGGTGAGTAGGTGGCAAAAACTCACAGATAAAGCAAAAGGGTATTAGTCATATGGAAATAAGATAACATGTAAAAAAAACTTTTAAAAACTTTTTTATAATACTAATTAAGTGCTAAGGACTATTAAAAAAAAATTATATCCACGTTAATATATATAAATTAGGATCAACTGGTATTAAGTTTCATTTATCAAAATTTTTCTGAATTTGAACCCGTTTAAACTTGATTCATTTCAAATTTAAACTAAATATTAATAAATTTAAACTTAATTTATTTAAAAAATAAATATGATAAGCTGAATTTTTATTGAGTCAATTTTTTAATAACTACTGAATGAATGAGTTAATTTTCTAATAACTATCGAATAATTTATATAATTTTAATGATTTTTAGTTTAAAAATAATAAATTTAAAATTATAAAAATTTAGTTAAATGAGCATATAAATTAACTGGTTTGTGAATATGTAAAAAAATAGTTCTCAGACTTTTAAGAAGCTGAATGTCTATAGACTAAATTTAAATTATTTATTAAAATTAAATTTAATTAAAATAAATTAATTCAAATCCAATTTTTATCAAGTAAAATTTCAAATAGTTCACAACCACCTTAAATTTTACACCTTAAAGCAAAATAAATATGATTTTCAAGCACATTTAAACCTTGAAAATGAAGTTAAGTGTGAAAAAGTACTTATAAAAGATGTAGGCATTGATGAAACTTGTGTTGTTGTAGTTGGCGTGTCTCTTTCCTTTAAAAAAAAGACACGCAATGGAGAATAACTCAAAAAAAAAATGTTAATTTATTTTTTTAATTAAATTTTTTATTTGAAATGGAGGAATTTATTTTTCTGTAATTTATAAAATTTAATTTTAAAATTATTATAATTCATTTAAATTATTTTTTTATAAAATAAATCAATTAAACAGCAGTTTAAAATCAAACTTTCAATGTTTATTAATGTTATATTTGGTGTTTTTAAAATAATTCAATTGTAAATAATACTGGTAAGTATTTTTCCCATATTTACAAGTACGCCAGGATATTAAAAAGTACGTATAAAATTTTTATAATTGTGTAAGTTTGCGTATTATTTATGAAGTATTAATCATATATAAATAAATATATATATTAATTTATATAATTTATCTTCCATTTTTTTTAAAAAATATTTTTAAAAAAATATTTTTTTTATATATTTTAGTGTTTGAAATACTCAAAAAATTAAGTAAATTAAAAATATTTTCTGATAAAAAATTAAATCAATTTAAAAAAATCACTTTTTTAATGGAGAAAAGGAAATTATTTTTCACTTTTTAAAAGGACTTCTATATATAAATTTATTAATAAATTTTATTTTTAAATTAAAATTAAATAATAAAAATAAATTATTTTATTAAAAACTATTTTCTTGAAAAATACTTTTTAAATATAAATTATTTTTTACAAATAAAAAGAATTTTAATGTAGAAATAAAAAGAATAATAGTTTGCTTGCAAATATGAAGGAAATATTTTATTTTTGGACGAAAATGATTAACTTTATAGGTTTATTTGGATTAAAGATTAACATAAATCAAAGTTTTGATTAACCAGACTGTGTTATAAACGATAGGAATTTCTTTTTCTAATTAAAATTTTAATATTCGCTAATATTAACAAAGTATTTTTATTTTATGAAATATTTAAAATTTTATTAAAATAATAATATTATAAAAAAAAGAAATAGGCAATTAATTTAGTTATTGTACAAGTAGAAATATTATAAAAAAATAACTTTTAATACATTTATCCATGATTATTTAATTATAAGTAAATTTTATAATAAAATAATTATTATGTTATAGGAGGTACATTTTCAAATAAAATATATTCTTCCCTCTTATAATTTTTATTATTTATTATTTTTTTATTATTCTGAAATTATTATTTATTTTTTTAAATTATAATAATATATAAATGAAATATTATTCTCAAATTTTATTTTTTTTTCTCTTTTTCTTTTTAATATTAAAAATAATGATATTAACTTAAAAAAATCTCACCGTACTGATTAATTAATAATTTTTTTAAAAATTTAAAAATATTTTAATATATTTTTTAAAATTAAAGAATAAACTAATGAATTTTTATATATTATAAAAATTAAATAGTAATTTTTCAATCTTCCATATTGCATAAAGTGATTCTCTGTATAAAATGATGGATGTTGTATTAGACTAATGATAAATAATTTAAGGAAACATTATTATATAATCCTGTAATTTTGTAAAATTAACTATTTAATTATTATATTTTTTTAAATACATTAATTACTGCCTATATTTTTAATCCATTAATTATTTGATGTTTGCCTTTTCAAACTATTAATCTCTAGTCACCCTAAATATATATATAATATGTTAATAATGTAAAATGACTTAATTGCTCTTATTTCTAATGAAATTCTATAATTTTAAAATTATAATTATTCAACTTTCTTGTATTTCACCAAATAGGTCAAATAATTCATTTTGAAAATATAGGTTGGTTTGTTTAATAGAAAATATTTTTTTAAAAAATATTTTCTATATTTTCTCATATTTAGAGGATTCAGAAAATTTAATTAATAAAAAATATTTTTAATAAAAAATATAAGTCATTTTAAATAAAATAACTCCTTAATTTAAAAAAAATCATTTTTCATAATTTAAAATTCTTGTTAACTACTTTATATATAAATTTATTAATAAATTTTATTTTTTAAATAAAATTAAATAATAAAAAATAAATTATGTAAATGGAAATTCAAATATAAATAATTTTCCATAAACAACGAAACTGTAGTGATAAAAATAAAGGAACTAACTATATAATTTCATCAAATCATATCCATAATTCAATGGCAATTCGTATCATTTCTATCTCGTACAAAAATCTATATTTTCTTCCACCAGATTTTGCGACTTCGTTTATTCTTTCAACTGGCCTATTAGCTCAGTTGGTTAGAGCGTCGTGCTAATAACGCGAAGGTCGCAGGTTCGAGACCTGCATGGGCCATTTTCCCTCTAAATTTTTCTGTTTTAACATAACAGTAGAAAAGGATTTAACCTCTGACTGGCTAAGCCAATATTATACAATGCTCTGTTTCTATTTGACAATTAATAAAATTTTAAAAAAATTGCAGATAGGTTTTGGAAGTTTCTGCAGCAACATCATCCACTCCGACAAAGAATCTATATCCCATATGAGAAACTTGCCACGCGGCAAACTTCATAGCCATTTTCATTAGCGTCAATCAACCAATAAGAGAATACCTTATCCTATCCCTTATCTCACACCAAACCCATTTCTCCCCACACAAAAAAGAAAACACCTCCATTTCTTATTATTGATAAGGAATCCATTTCCACAAGATCAACAAAGCTAGTGAAGTGAACCATGGCAGCCTCACTACAAGCAGCAGCCACACTCATGCAACCCACCAAGGTGGGCGCACCAGCTAGGACCAGCCTGCAGCTCAGGTCTTCTCAGAGCGTCTCAAAGGCTTTTGGGTTGGAGCCAACTTCTGCTAGGATCACTTGCTCCTTGCAATCTGACCTCAAGGACTTGGCTCAGAAGTGTGTTGATGTTACTAAGATTGCTGGATTTGCTCTTGCTACATCTGCTCTTGTCGTCTCTGTATGTTCTCTAACTTCATCTGACTAATGAGCATGATCACTTTCATTTTGGTTATCATTATCAATTTGTTTTTTCAGGGAGCAAGTGCTGAGGGAGTCCCCAAGAGGCTAACGTATGATGAAATCCAAAGCAAGACATATTTGGAAGTAAAGGGAACTGGTACTGCTAACCAGTGCCCAACAATTGAAGGTGGCGTCGACAAATTTGCATTCAAGCCTGGAAAATACACCGCCAAGAAGTTCTGCTTAGAGCCCACTTCATTCACTGTCAAGGCAGAAGGTGTAAGCAAGAATTCTCCACCTGAGTTCCAAAACACTAAGCTCATGACTCGCTTGACCTACACTCTCGACGAGATTGAGGGACCTTTCGAAGTCTCCCCTGATGGAACTGTCAAGTTTGAGGAGAAAGATGGGATTGATTACGCTGCTGTGACCGTACAGCTTCCTGGTGGTGAACGTGTGCCTTTCCTTTTCACCATCAAACAGTTGGTGGCAACAGGTAAACCGGAGAACTTTGGAGGAGAATTTCTCGTACCGTCCTACCGTGGTTCATCTTTCTTGGACCCAAAGGGAAGAGGTGGCTCAACTGGTTATGACAATGCCGTTGCCTTGCCAGCCGGAGGCAGAGGAGATGAGGAGGAGCTAGCCAAGGAGAACAATAAGAATGTTTCGTCATCAACAGGGAAAATCACCTTGAGTGTCACCGGATCAAAACCTGAGACTGGAGAGATTATTGGAGTGTTTGAGAGTATTCAGCCATCTGATACTGATTTGGGAGCAAAAACTCCAAAAGATGTGAAGATCCAGGGCATCTGGTATGCTCATCTTGAGTCATAAATCTCTATTTCTTCTATGAATTTGTGTATTTATATTCATGGTTGAGATTTTGCTAAATATTGAAGGTGTTGCTAAAACTCTTCAGTGACCCAATTTAGATGCTCAAAGACTAATGTCTTGTATGTTAATTAATGTTATCTTCCCTGCTTGAAATAATGCTTGGAAACCAAGGGATGCTAGAGCAATTAGAACTAAGCCCTCTGCTTGTCTGCTAATCTAATAACTATATCAAGTTCTTGGTGGGTTATCTAAGCTCTGCAACAATGGAGCTACAGGATTATGCAAGGTTAACCTGATTAAGAAATCAAGAAGTCCACCAAAACACAAAATTTATTGTCAACCCAAGGGCTTTCTGCCAAATCATGGTTTTGAAAAACAATGGCCAATTAGATAGAAAAGGGAAACATCTGCAATGATTTGCAATTATTTCTAAATTTTCTAATTTTGGAACACGTATCTTAACCTTTAGGACTTGAGAGCAATTGTAGTCATTATTATCACCAAAATGCAGATCTTAAAATGTTAAACTGTTATTTGCTTCATTTTGCTATCCATGCTGATTATAAAATTTTTTTTAGCTTATTTTTGTTCACTAGATTCAAAATTTAGTATATTGCTTTTGAGGTTGGTTATATTTGCTCCCAAATTTAAAGGTTAGAATATGTCCTCTAAATTTAGAATGTTTCATATTATTACATACGAAAATATTCGCCTTTTTTGTGAAAATGGATTTTAGTTCACAAACCAGGGTAATTTGGTGAATGTTGGCAAATTCAATGGATCATACTATCATTTCAACAATGGATCAAAATTAAAACTAATGCATGGAGCCTGGCACTTAAGATGAGCATAAAGAACTCATCTTTGACGCTTAAAGCAATAGAAAGGAACCTATACCTTGCCAATAGTGTAAGCAAGCGTTGAACAAATACCATCACCAACAATGATTATATCAGTAAGTAGTTGCTGCCATATCAGAGAAATGTATCCTTATATATATATATAGAGAGAGAGAGAGAGAGAGAGAGCAACTGTATTCCAATTCAAGACTTTTCAGTCCCTATGTTTTTGTTACATCTTATATGTTGAGTAGCATTTACTCTAATCCTTTTCACTATTGGCATGTCTCTACTAGTAGAATCTGTATTTATCTTTTAGTTAATGTGGAAACTGACACTCTCGTAGCTCTTTGTTCTATCTTCTTTCCTTCACGTTTATTTTTCATCTCCTTCTTCCTTTATTTGTGATCTATCTTATTAATTCTCTGTTTAAATTGTCTCCCTCTTACTGCCATGTAGTTATTGCATGCCTGCCCAGGATGGCTAATATGTACAGAGCTTCAAAATGACATTCTAGAAATCAAAGAACTAATTCCCAAGACTGCGATTAACAATTCACACTCACGACCACCATCTTCCATCAGCTTCATGAACTAACAAAATTGAGTTGACTCATGCAACCCAACCGACTTCTTAAAACCTCCGAGTAAAACCTGTTGAACTTAAAAAGATTTTTTTTTTTTCAAGAAAAAGGTTGATGAAGGTGCATGAATATTATAAAAAAAAAGGGCCAAAGTCAATCAATGGTGCAAGAAATTTATTTAATAGCTTTAAATGGAAAGGATGAGCTGTTGCCTATAAATAGGAAAGATTCGATACCTTCTTTGCACACTTAAGGGGGTGAAGAGGTGGAGCACCAAGGGAAGAAGTCCTTCCCTCCTCAGGGAAAATTTTCCTAATCAAGTCCAAAACGTGGGGGAGTTGAGCTAGGAGAGCTTTTAATATATTTTTCTTCTCTAGGTTTAGAGGAGTATTTCTTTCAGCGAGGATAACACTGGCTATATGAGAGAGATTTACTCTTGGGGTATTTTTTTAGGTGATCTAGACGTTATTTGCTTCAGCGGGTGGCTTAACCACCCGGTATGTGCTAGTGGAATTTACTCTTTAGATACTTTCTCCAGGGAAACTAGGGAGTTATTTGCTTCAGTGAAGTGGCTTAAATATGTGGGTGGAGATAGCATAACTCTTTAAATTTATATGAGAGAGGTATATAAATATTATGGAAAATATTCAGTGGGAATTACTTAAGTGACTATTACAATATTTATACATAATAGTATTCGCATGTAGTGGAAAGATATTTTATTGTTATTCATACATAAGCTGGTACTTAGCTGAATAACGTTAAAATTGTATCTCTTTTATTTTTGCAATATTTTTTAGGCCAATCTGTAATTTTTTTTTTTCACTAGTATCAGAATCTAGTTCAAAAGGGATAAGGTCAGAGTCTAGATAGATATGGATAGAGCTTGGTTCTGAAGGGATAATTCAAAAAGGACAAGATCAAAAGTCCAGTACATAGCAGAGGTGTATACAATATTTGTATAAGGTGCTTCCGCTGAGGAAAATATAAAAATTCAAAAGATGGCAATCAGTTCATCATTCTTTAGGTAGTCATTTCTTATGGATAGTGAGTTTCGCTATGGAAATAGATCTGAAGGAACGGGAGGTTTAAAGTAAAATCGAATTGCCAAGAGAGCTATCACCGAGAGAGAAAGTGTTTGTGCTATGGGCAGGAGTACAAATTGAGAAGGCTGATGGTAAAGAAGAGCACGCAGGTGGACGTGTATCGCATGTAGATGGACATGCAGGAAGCACTAACATTGGGCATGTAGGTAGGAAATGGAGCAATTTTTTAAATGATGTATAATACAAAAAATAATTTTAAAATCATGTAAAATTCGAAAATATTTTCGGATTCTATGTATTAAGATATTTTCGAATTTTATGTGTCAACCCAACGTGTTCGACAGTCGTACTGCCGAACACGCTAGTTCGACACCCATAGTGTCAAATAAATGAAAGTTCAACACTATGAATATAAGTCTGTACTGTTCATTGCCGGCAGCACGAGTTCCGATCATACACTAAAAAGAAAACTCTTCGACACTTATAATGTCGAATAACTGATTACGCCTACAGGCCTACAGGCCTCCGGCCACATGGCCCTGCATGCATGCACCTGCATCCACTGCATGGATACTGGTGAAAAAAAATAAAATATAATATTAAATTTTATTAGATATTAAAAAATATTTAAAAAACTTAAATATAAAATAAAATTAATACTAATCAATTTATATATTTTGATAATATAAATAAAATAAATAAATAATTTTAAAATAATAAAAAAATACAACAGATGAAATAATTTAAAAAATTAAATTATTATATTTTAAAAAAAATTATTACATTTTATTTTCCTAATTATATTTATTTTAAAAATATTAAAATTTATTATATATTACAAAATATTTATATAAACTTAAACATAAAATAAAATTAATACTAATCGATTCATCTCCTTTCACCGTAATCAGATTTTTCCTTTAAACTTCTTCTTTTTCTTAAATATATATATATAATTTTCTCACTTAAAGCAAAAATTAAAACATTAAATCTTAATTAAAAAAATATAAGATATTTAAGATGAAGTAATATTGTTAATATAAGTTTTTATATAATTTTTAGAAATTTAGAAATAATTAATTTTTAGAAATTAAATAGTTAATTTTTTTAATGAGTTAATATTTTTGTTATAATAATTTTTGTTATAAATTTGTGTTAATATTTATTAAAAGTTAAATTTTTGAAAATAAATATAATTAAATAGGTAATAAAATTTAATAACTTTTCTCAAAATATAATAATTTAATTTTTTAAAATATTTCATCCGTCGTATTTTTTTATTATTTTAAAATTATTATTTATTTTATTTTTATATTATAATAATAAATAAATTATATAGTATCAATTTTATTTTATATTTAAGTTTTTATATAATCCTGTAATTTTGTAAAATTAACTATTTAATTATTATATTTTTTTAAATACATTAATTACTGCCTATATTTTTAATCCATTAATTATTTGATGTTTGCCTTTTCAAACTATTAATCTCTAGTCACCCTAAATATATATATAATATGTTAATAATGTAAAATGACTTAATTGCTCTTATTTCTAATGAAATTCTATAATTTTAAAATTATAATTATTCAACTTTCTTGTATTTCACCAAATAGGTCAAATAATTCATTTTGAAAATATAGGTTGGTTTGTTTAATAGAAAATATTTTTTTAAAAAATATTTTCTATATTTTCTCATATTTAGAGGATTCAGAAAATTTAATTAATAAAAAATATTTTTAATAAAAAATATAAGTCATTTTAAATAAAATAACTCCTTAATTTAAAAAAAATCATTTTTCATAATTTAAAATTCTTGTTAACTACTTTATATATAAATTTATTAATAAATTTTATTTTTTAAATAAAATTAAATAATAAAAAATAAATTATGTAAATGGAAATTCAAATATAAATAATTTTCCATAAACAACGAAACTGTAGTGATAAAAATAAAGGAACTAACTATATAATTTCATCAAATCATATCCATAATTCAATGGCAATTCGTATCATTTCTATCTCGTACAAAAATCTATATTTTCTTCCACCAGATTTTGCGACTTCGTTTATTCTTTCAACTGGCCTATTAGCTCAGTTGGTTAGAGCGTCGTGCTAATAACGCGAAGGTCGCAGGTTCGAGACCTGCATGGGCCATTTTCCCTCTAAATTTTTCTGTTTTAACATAACAGTAGAAAAGGATTTAACCTCTGACTGGCTAAGCCAATATTATACAATGCTCTGTTTCTATTTGACAATTAATAAAATTTTAAAAAAATTGCAGATAGGTTTTGGAAGTTTCTGCAGCAACATCATCCACTCCGACAAAGAATCTATATCCCATATGAGAAACTTGCCACGCGGCAAACTTCATAGCCATTTTCATTAGCGTCAATCAACCAATAAGAGAATACCTTATCCTATCCCTTATCTCACACCAAACCCATTTCTCCCCACACAAAAAAGAAAACACCTCCATTTCTTATTATTGATAAGGAATCCATTTCCACAAGATCAACAAAGCTAGTGAAGTGAACCATGGCAGCCTCACTACAAGCAGCAGCCACACTCATGCAACCCACCAAGGTGGGCGCACCAGCTAGGACCAGCCTGCAGCTCAGGTCTTCTCAGAGCGTCTCAAAGGCTTTTGGGTTGGAGCCAACTTCTGCTAGGATCACTTGCTCCTTGCAATCTGACCTCAAGGACTTGGCTCAGAAGTGTGTTGATGTTACTAAGATTGCTGGATTTGCTCTTGCTACATCTGCTCTTGTCGTCTCTGTATGTTCTCTAACTTCATCTGACTAATGAGCATGATCACTTTCATTTTGGTTATCATTATCAATTTGTTTTTTCAGGGAGCAAGTGCTGAGGGAGTCCCCAAGAGGCTAACGTATGATGAAATCCAAAGCAAGACATATTTGGAAGTAAAGGGAACTGGTACTGCTAACCAGTGCCCAACAATTGAAGGTGGCGTCGACAAATTTGCATTCAAGCCTGGAAAATACACCGCCAAGAAGTTCTGCTTAGAGCCCACTTCATTCACTGTCAAGGCAGAAGGTGTAAGCAAGAATTCTCCACCTGAGTTCCAAAACACTAAGCTCATGACTCGCTTGACCTACACTCTCGACGAGATTGAGGGACCTTTCGAAGTCTCCCCTGATGGAACTGTCAAGTTTGAGGAGAAAGATGGGATTGATTACGCTGCTGTGACCGTACAGCTTCCTGGTGGTGAACGTGTGCCTTTCCTTTTCACCATCAAACAGTTGGTGGCAACAGGTAAACCGGAGAACTTTGGAGGAGAATTTCTCGTACCGTCCTACCGTGGTTCATCTTTCTTGGACCCAAAGGGAAGAGGTGGCTCAACTGGTTATGACAATGCCGTTGCCTTGCCAGCCGGAGGCAGAGGAGATGAGGAGGAGCTAGCCAAGGAGAACAATAAGAATGTTTCGTCATCAACAGGGAAAATCACCTTGAGTGTCACCGGATCAAAACCTGAGACTGGAGAGATTATTGGAGTGTTTGAGAGTATTCAGCCATCTGATACTGATTTGGGAGCAAAAACTCCAAAAGATGTGAAGATCCAGGGCATCTGGTATGCTCATCTTGAGTCATAAATCTCTATTTCTTCTATGAATTTGTGTATTTATATTCATGGTTGAGATTTTGCTAAATATTGAAGGTGTTGCTAAAACTCTTCAGTGACCCAATTTAGATGCTCAAAGACTAATGTCTTGTATGTTAATTAATGTTATCTTCCCTGCTTGAAATAATGCTTGGAAACCAAGGGATGCTAGAGCAATTAGAACTAAGCCCTCTGCTTGTCTGCTAATCTAATAACTATATCAAGTTCTTGGTGGGTTATCTAAGCTCTGCAACAATGGAGCTACAGGATTATGCAAGGTTAACCTGATTAAGAAATCAAGAAGTCCACCAAAACACAAAATTTATTGTCAACCCAAGGGCTTTCTGCCAAATCATGGTTTTGAAAAACAATGGCCAATTAGATAGAAAAGGGAAACATCTGCAATGATTTGCAATTATTTCTAAATTTTCTAATTTTGGAACACGTATCTTAACCTTTAGGACTTGAGAGCAATTGTAGTCATTATTATCACCAAAATGCAGATCTTAAAATGTTAAACTGTTATTTGCTTCATTTTGCTATCCATGCTGATTATAAAATTTTTTTTAGCTTATTTTTGTTCACTAGATTCAAAATTTAGTATATTGCTTTTGAGGTTGGTTATATTTGCTCCCAAATTTAAAGGTTAGAATATGTCCTCTAAATTTAGAATGTTTCATATTATTACATACGAAAATATTCGCCTTTTTTGTGAAAATGGATTTTAGTTCACAAACCAGGGTAATTTGGTGAATGTTGGCAAATTCAATGGATCATACTATCATTTCAACAATGGATCAAAATTAAAACTAATGCATGGAGCCTGGCACTTAAGATGAGCATAAAGAACTCATCTTTGACGCTTAAAGCAATAGAAAGGAACCTATACCTTGCCAATAGTGTAAGCAAGCGTTGAACAAATACCATCACCAACAATGATTATATCAGTAAGTAGTTGCTGCCATATCAGAGAAATGTATCCTTATATATATATATATATAGAGAGAGAGAGAGAGAGCAACTGTATTCCAATTCAAGACTTTTCAGTCCCTATGTTTTTGTTACATCTTATATGTTGAGTAGCATTTACTCTAATCCTTTTCACTATTGGCATGTCTCTACTAGTAGAATCTGTATTTATCTTTTAGTTAATGTGGAAACTGACACTCTCGTAGCTCTTTGTTCTATCTTCTTTCCTTCACGTTTATTTTTCATCTCCTTCTTCCTTTATTTGTGATCTATCTTATTAATTCTCTGTTTAAATTGTCTCCCTCTTACTGCCATGTAGTTATTGCATGCCTGCCCAGGATGGCTAATATGTACAGGATGGCTAATATGTACAGAGCTTCAAAATGACATTCTAGAAATCAAAGAACTAATTCCCAAGACTGCGATTAACAATTCACACTCACGACCACCATCTTCCATCAGCTTCATGAACTAACAAAATTGAGTTGACTCATGCAACCCAACCGACTTCTTAAAACCTCCGAGTAAAACCTGTTGAACTTAAAAAGATTTTTTTTTTTTCAAGAAAAAGGTTGATGAAGGTGCATGAATATTATAAAAAAAAAGGGCCAAAGTCAATCAATGGTGCAAGAAATTTATTTAATAGCTTTAAATGGAAAGGATGAGCTGTTGCCTATAAATAGGAAAGATTCGATACCTTCTTTGCACACTTAAGGGGGTGAAGAGGTGGAGCACCAAGGGAAGAAGTCCTTCCCTCCTCAGGGAAAATTTTCCTAATCAAGTCCAAAACGTGGGGGAGTTGAGCTAGGAGAGCTTTTAATATATTTTTCTTCTCTAGGTTTAGAGGAGTATTTCTTTCAGCGAGGATAACACTGGCTATATGAGAGAGATTTACTCTTGGGGTATTTTTTTAGGTGATCTAGACGTTATTTGCTTCAGCGGGTGGCTTAACCACCCGGTATGTGCTAGTGGAATTTACTCTTTAGATACTTTCTCCAGGGAAACTAGGGAGTTATTTGCTTCAGTGAAGTGGCTTAAATATGTGGGTGGAGATAGCATAACTCTTTAAATTTATATGAGAGAGGTATATAAATATTATGGAAAATATTCAGTGGGAATTACTTAAGTGACTATTACAATATTTATACATAATAGTATTCGCATGTAGTGGAAAGATATTTTATTGTTATTCATACATAAGCTGGTACTTAGCTGAATAACGTTAAAATTGTATCTCTTTTATTTTTGCAATATTTTTTAGGCCAATCTGTAATTTTTTTTTTTCACTAGTATCAGAATCTAGTTCAAAAGGGATAAGGTCAGAGTCTAGATAGATATGGATAGAGCTTGGTTCTGAAGGGATAATTCAAAAAGGACAAGATCAAAAGTCCAGTACATAGCAGAGGTGTATACAATATTTGTATAAGGTGCTTCCGCTGAGGAAAATATAAAAATTCAAAAGATGGCAATCAGTTCATCATTCTTTAGGTAGTCATTTCTTATGGATAGTGAGTTTCGCTATGGAAATAGATCTGAAGGAACGGGAGGTTTAAAGTAAAATCGAATTGCCAAGAGAGCTATCACCGAGAGAGAAAGTGTTTGTGCTATGGGCAGGAGTACAAATTGAGAAGGCTGATGGTAAAGAAGAGCACGCAGGTGGACGTGTATCGCATGTAGATGGACATGCAGGAAGCACTAACATTGGGCATGTAGGTAGGAAATGGAGCAATTTTTTAAATGATGTATAATACAAAAAATAATTTTAAAATCATGTAAAATTCGAAAATATTTTCGGATTCTATGTATTAAGATATTTTCGAATTTTATGTGTCAACCCAACGTGTTCGACAGTCGTACTGCCGAACACGCTAGTTCGACACCCATAGTGTCAAATAAATGAAAGTTCAACACTATGAATATAAGTCTGTACTGTTCATTGCCGGCAGCACGAGTTCCGATCATACACTAAAAAGAAAACTCTTCGATACTTATAATGTCGAATAACTGATTACGCCTACAGGCCTACAGGCCTCCGGCCACATGGCCCTGCATGCATGCACCTGCATCCACTGCATGGATACTGGTGAAAAAAAATAAAATATAATATTAAATTTTATTAGATATTAAAAAATATTTAAAAAACTTAAATATAAAATAAAATTAATACTAATCAATTTATATATTTTGATAATATAAATAAAATAAATAAATAATTTTAAAATAATAAAAAAATACAACAGATGAAATAATTTAAAAAATTAAATTATTATATTTTAAAAAAAATTATTACATTTTATTTTCCTAATTATATTTATTTTAAAAATATTAAAATTTATTATATATTACAAAATATTTATATAAACTTAAACATAAAATAAAATTAATACTAATCGATTCATCTCCTTTCACCGTAATCAGATTTTTCCTTTAAACTTCTTCTTTTTCTTAAATATATATATATAATTTTCTCACTTAAAGCAAAAATTAAAACATTAAATCTTAATTAAAAAAATATAAGATATTTAAGATGAAGTAATATTGTTAATATAAGTTTTTATATAATTTTTAGAAATTTAGAAATAATTAATTTTTAGAAATTAAATAGTTAATTTTTTTAATGAGTTAATATTTTTGTTATAATAATTTTTGTTATAAATTTGTGTTAATATTTATTAAAAGTTAAATTTTTGAAAATAAATATAATTAAATAGGTAATAAAATTTAATAACTTTTCTCAAAATATAATAATTTAATTTTTTAAAATATTTCATCCGTCGTATTTTTTTATTATTTTAAAATTATTATTTATTTTATTTTTATATTATAATAATAAATAAATTATATAGTATCAATTTTATTTTATATTTAAGTTTTTATAAATATTTTTTAATATATAATAAAATTTAATATTTTTAAAATAAATAGTAATTAAGAAAATAAAATGAAATAATTTTTTATAAATATAATAATTTTATTTTTTAAATTATTTCATCCGTTGTATTTTTTATTATTTTAAAATTATTTATTTATTTTATTTATATTATTAAAATATATAAATCGATTAGTATTAATTTTATTTTATATTTAAGATTTTGTAAATACTTTTTAATATCTAATAAAATTTAATATTAGATTTTATTTTCTTACCTGCATCCATGCAGGTCCATGCATGCAGTGGGCCGTGCAAGCCAGTAGACCCAATGCCGAAGAGCCATACGTGTTGCCACGGAAACAATTTCAACTGTTCCCGTGGCAATGTACAGCTTGTTTGACACTTATAGTGTCGAACAAGTTGAATTAGGTAGAGTTCGACACCATAGATGTCGAACTTTTATTTGTTCCACATCTATGGTGTTGAATTAGCGTACTGCCGAACATGTTGAGTTTACACACAGAATTCGAAAATATTTTTAAATTTTTATGATTTTAAAATTATTTTTTGTATTATTCATGATTTGAAAAATTACTCTAGGAAATGTGGAAGATCCAACTCTAGTGTGCATATCTATGGATATGTGAGGAGAATGCGATGAAGGTGTCGTTGGGAGAATGAACGTGCCAACGGTGGAGAAGTTTGATGAGAAGAAAAGTTTTGATCTTCGAGAAAAAAGAGTAAATGATTTCTTTATTCACAAGGTGTAGCACAGTGTGAAAGAGAAAAGAAAAAGGAAAGGTTTTTATTTGTAATGGAGGCAAATGAAAAGACATTTTTATGTAATATAGTTTTAATTTCTTTTTGGATGGAGAATTGTTGAAATTAAAAAGAAAAAAATTAATTTTTTTTATTTTAATTAAATTAAAATATCTTTTTAATAAAAAAACATCTTACCGAATGCAAAGATAAATATTTATATTAATTTATATATACTATCAATTTTTATATTTCAGATAACCAAATTTTTTAATTTATAAACTAGGTTTAATTTAAAGAAGTTATAATTCATTATAATATAGTTTTTAAACTTTTTTATTAACATTGGTATATCTCAAATCTCACCTATCTTGTGAAGAATTATTAATCAATTTTATTAGTTCATCAATGATGACATGGTGGTGATTTGGTCTTCGCCCATTAATTGAGTGGGCATAATATGTGTCAAAGTTTTGAAGATATTAAGAAGGTTTGTTCGGCTTAAACGAGCTTAAATTTTACCGCTTAGTTATTTATCTATTAATGTGAGATTTATTATCTATTAATCAGTAATTCACATTTCATGTATTAAGATTAACTAATTTTTATTTTTTTATAACATAAAAAAAATTAGAGATGAATATTTAAAATATATAATTTATCAAACATTTAAATAGAATTCAATTATGGTTTAAATTTTCTCAATTTTATCATTTACTCACTTGAGTCTGGCAACGGTTGCTAGTAGTTATCAACTACTACATCTATTTCTCTTTTGGTTAAGAAGTCAAAGGACCATTGAAATGATATTAAATATAATATATAATTTTTAATTTAAAATAAATATATTTTATATTTATTATATACAGTAATTATTTATATTATATATAATTTAGTGGGGACGAAGGAGATCTTTCTGTCACTAGAGTTTCTATTTACACCCACTGAGATCCACATGGCTAACCACAACGAAAATCACACCAATAACACCTTAAACGACTTGAGCTTTACTCAGGAAGGACAACAGTTATGATTTTTCAGTCCCACAATCCTATCAAATCAACCACCTGTACTGTTTAATCCCTTGCCGAGCTTGGCAAGGAATACACTCAGAACCACCTTGTCTGATCAAGAGCTACAGCTCCAAAACACTGCCCACTGGCTGGGGCAGATGCTATAACAAAGGGGCCTCAATACACCCCTGAGCATACCCCTTGTAGCTGAAGGCTTCAACACTGCCGAACCCCGACCCACTTTTAACTACCAAATCCCCCAACAGAATAGCCAGAGGATAGGTGAAAGAAGTGGAGAGGCTGATAGGGGGAATGAGTCTGCAGTCAAGGCCAGAGACAAGAGGGTGAGAGAGCTCATTGAGAATGATGAGGCAGAAAGCTACTCTAACGGGCCAATAGGAAGGACAGAGAGCGAAGAGTGGAAAATGAGATATCGCTTAGAGAAAAGGCCAAAGCAGGAGGAGACGAATGTGGATCGAAAGTTGGAAAGGATGAAGGCACAGCTCCTGGCTGAGATGAGGGCAAAAGACAGCAGCCAGGCTCTCTTACCCACATCCTCACCTTTTTTAAGGTGGATCCAACAGGAGACCATCCTGAAGAAGTTTATGATGCCACCGATGGCGGCTTATGTCGGTGCAGGAAATCCCCGGGAGCACATCCTGAACTATAAGACATTCATGGAGCTCCAAACTCTCTTAGACACCCTAATGTGTAAAGTCTTCCCCACTACCCTCACAAAACCAGCTCGAGGGTGGTTTAATAGCCTGGAGGCAGGGAGCATTGGGAGCTTTGCGGACCTAGCTAATATATTCATTAGCCGGTTCATTGCAGGAGTCCCGACTGAGAGGAAGACCAGCTACCTAGAGACGATTTGACAGAGGAAAAATGAGTCTCTAAGAGAGTACATGACCCAATTCAATTTGGAGGCCTTGTAGATCCCCGAGATGGACGAGGCTAGAGCAGTGGAGGCTATGCAGAAGGGGACTACATCCCTTGAGTTTTTTGGGTCACTGTGCAAGAAGCCATCCACCACCTTAGCGGAGCTGATGAAGAGGGCAGAGAAGTACATAAGGCAAGATGACTGATAGAGCATAATTTAGTCCAATTTATATTAATATTATTGATAAATATTTACATGATTTCTGCTTAATTTAGTGCTTTTAATATTATTTTGCAGAAAATGGTGTAAAAGGACAATTTGGAGAAAATCCCCCTAAAACTGCCTTATTTGGAGCAGAAGAGAGCAAGCCTGTCAAGTTGGATTCAAGTCAAACTGAATGAGGAAAATATTTTGAAATTTAAATATTCAAGTGACTTGGCACTTGGGCAGCCCTTTCTTGCGATCAGGGACGGCCCACTCTTGCAATCATGGACAGCCCACTCTTGCAACCATGGACTGCACGTTCACGCACAAGGGCCCGCCAAAGCAAGCTCATGCACATGGACTCCACCTTGCACTCATGACCAAGCCACACGCCTCACATAGGCAAGCATGGGACACATGCACATGGATCCGCTTCAACGCTCACTTCACGTGGACCAAGCTCCCGCCAAAGCGCTTCAACGCTCACTCCACATGGATCGCACCTTCACGCACATGGGACACTCACCTCACGTGGACAGCAATTGAAAACCTTAAATCAGCCTCCCTAATCCTATATAAGGGACACTTAAGCGGCCGAAAAAAGGAGAATTGAATCACTCTCTTCTCTTCTTGCAAGGATCGGCGCGCAAGGAGCTCTCCACCTCCCATCTTCGGTTCCTTTCTTTTTCCTTTTATTTTTCTGTTTTTAATTCAGCTAATGAGTGGCTGATTTCTTTAATCTAGTTGAATATTGATTGAAGCTTTAGTTATTTAATGGGTTGTGAGACTTGATCAAATATTGTTTAACTTTTGGGAGTTCAATATTCATGCAATTTCATACTTAATTCTCATATTACTTTGTTATTGAGATCTACGTTGATTTTTTATTGCAAAATAATTAATTGTTAGTTTGAATGATTTAAGTCCGTAATTGCTTAGATTATTCTTACATGAGAACACTTGGCATAAAAACCAAGGAAGTTGCATGATCTAGCGTTATCTCCATACGTTTGGGTAGCTAGGATTGGATCTCTCTATTTCTTAATGCAATTGATAGTTGTTTATTGCCTGAGACCCAAGGACGTTCCTTGGCAACTTGTTAATTAGTAATTGATTAGAGGACGTTCCCTAATTAATTTAATAATAAGGAGAGATAATGGTATTGAGAATCTTATTCCATCTCCATAACTAATCTATTGAATCAACCCAAAAGAACAAAGTGTCTGTGATCAATCCCAACAACTAAAGTGGATCCAATATTTCAATTAGAGCTTTCTCATTATTGATAACTTTTTATTTAATTATTTACTTTCCATTATTATTCTCATTATTAGTTTACTACAATCAATCTCAAAACCCCCCTGTTATTTTGTTGACAGTTTTGATCCCAATTTTCAGTTTATCTCATTTGATCCCACTTTCAGTCTTTTATCTCATTTTTAATTTATTATCGTTTCAGTTTATTTTCTTGGTCATAAAAATAGAAATAGGTGAGTTCTCAATTCTCTGTGGATTTGATCATTTCACCACTATCTGCAAATATAAAATTATTGGTAACCAGAAAGGTTATTTTTGACCGGCTTCGACAACCGCGAGTCAAAAATTGGCACCGTTGCCGGGGAATTGATTTAACTTATTTATTTTTCTTTCATGACCAGATCTGAATGTAGGGACACTCTGCCTTACGATCCGGAAATACAACGCACCCTCAGAAGACTAGGAAAGCAAGCAGTTCTTCCGGAAGAAGCCCCAATCGCTCCACAAGGAGAGCCCTGTGCAGAAGCACTTCTGAACACCTTTGAATCGCACCATTCTTCTTCATCCATGGCTGAACATATTCCACAACCTGCTGCCCACAATGGACATGCTGTCCAAGACCAAATAATTCAAGAAAATCCAGCCATGAGGGTCCCAGTGTAAAGAGAAAGAACCATGAGAGAGTTGGCAGCACCTATAGTTGATCAAGCACCACTTTGCATCAACTATCCACCTCTGACAGTTCCTTTTGAACTTAAAACAGGTTTGATTCATCTTCTCCCTAAATTTAGAGGTCTTGAAAATGAAAATCCACACAAGCATTTAAAAGAATTTCATATTATTTGCTCATCTATGAGACCCCAAGGTATCACTGAAGATTATATCAAGTTGAGAGCTTTTCCTTTTTTCCTTGATGATTATGCTAAAGATTGGTTATTTTATTTGCCACCTGGATCTATTACATCTTGGGATGACATGGTGAGAGTTTTTCTGAATAAATACTTTCCCACTTCTAAGGCCATTGGCATAAGAAGAGAGATCAGTAACATAAGATAAAATCCATCTGAGGATTTATATGATTATTGGAAAAGATTTAAAAGACTGTGTACAGGTTGTCCTCAACATGATATTTCAGATAAGTCACTCATAGAATTTTTCTATGGAGGCCTGCTATCTTCAGAAAGAAAATTCATTGATGTTGCCTGTGGAGGAAAGATTGAAGATAAGACACCTAGGGAGATGAGAGAATTGATCTCCACCCTTGCAGCCTCTTCTAGGCAATATGGAGAAGAAAAACAACTGCAGAGAGGAGCCAATGAGGTAAGTACTTCCACCATTGCATCTCAGCTTTCTAAACTAACCTCTGTCATGAAAAATTTTATCTTAGGCCAAACACAACAGGCTCCACCACCTCAGCCTCCTAGGCCATGTGGTATTTGTGCTTATGTAGGACACCCCACTGATCAATGTCCTACCCTTCAAGAAGATAATCATCAAGTTAATGCCATTGGAGGATACAACCAGCCTAGGAATGATCCATATTCAAACACATACAATCCTGGCTGGAGAGACCACCCAAACTTGAGCTATGGAAGGGCTAATAATTATCAGAATTATCAAAGAAATCAAGCCCAACCAGCACCTCCAAGTTTAGTCCAACACCTTGAAAAGATGATGGAGACACTTACACACTCTGTACAGGCTCTCCAACAACAGATAGGATAAATGGCCACCTCCATGAGCAAACTTGAGTCACAAGGTAAACTCCCTTCTCAAACTGAAACTAACCCCAGACAGACAGATGAAAGGGAGGGCCATGCGCAAGAACCCATTGCAGAAGAGCATATTGCGCAAACACCCTCTCCGGAAGCCACTCTTGCGCAAACTGAAGTCCCCCCTGCGCACAAGGCTGATCCGAAAGTAAGTTTTCACATTCCACCTCCTTTTCCCAAGAGATTTGAAAGAACACAAAAAGAAAAAGAAGAAAAGGAGATTTTTGATACTTTCAGAAAAGTACAAATCAATATACCTCTGCTAGATGCTGTTAAGCAGATTTCTAGGTACGCTAAATTTCTGAAAGAACTTTGCACTAATAGAAGAAAGCTTGCAGAAAGAGAAAAAGTAAGTGTAGGAGAGGTTGTGACTGCTGTTATTAAAAGAGAACTCTCTACTAAGTGCAAAGATAAAGGCATGTTTGCAATAGCTTGCAAGATAGGCAATGTTGGAATTAAGAAAGTCATGTGTGATCTTGGTGCATCAATTAATGTTATGCCTCTTTCTATTTATCATTCTTTGAATACAGGTGCACTGAAAGACACAAGAGTAGTCATTCAATTGGCTGCCATATCTGTGGTACATCCTATAGGAGTACTAGAAGATGTTCTAGTGCAAGTAGATGAACTTGTCTTTCCTGCAGATTTTTATGTGATTGATACTAAGGAAGACAGTTGTAACACTACTTCTGACATTCTTCTTGGACGTCCTTTCTTGAGTACTGCTAGGACTAAGATTGATGTGCATGATGGCACATTAACTATGGAGTTTGAAGGGGAAGTGATTAAATTTAATGTTTATGATGCTATGAAATATCCACATTATATGTCCCCTGTTTATGGTCTAGATATTATTGACTGCTTGAGCCAGGAAGTTTTTGATAAAAATCAAGATGATTTTCTGAATGATGATCTTTGCAGGAATGAGAGCCAGACAGAGCCAAAACTGAAAGAAACTGTCTGTTGCATCCAACAGGTGCATTACAGTCAAGCACAGAACGAAGGAAACTCCCTCCGGAAGGATGCGCAGAAGAGCCTTGCGCCATCTGAAACACCTTCATGCGCAACTCTTCAGCTCCTAACGCAAAGCACACCTGCCAGTCCTCTTCTGCAGTCCAGTTTTGCGCACAAGGAGTTCCCTGAGGCCAGTCCTGCGCAAGGTAAGCAATCTGAAACCCTTTCTGACAAGAGTCCAACACAGACATCCCTTTCCGAATCTGAGGAAGTTGAGAATGTTTTCTACGAGCAAATTTTTCATGCTCAAACTGATGAGCCATGGTATGCAGACATAGTAAACTACTTAGCCACAGGTAACTTGCCTTCTGATATGCCAAAACACACAAGAGATAAAATCAAGAAAGATGCCAAATACTATGTTTGGGATGAGTCATATTTGTGGAAATATTATTCTGATCAAATGATAAGGAGATGTATTCTAGACCAAGATATAGCTTCAGTACTTACTTTTTGCCATTCATATAGTTGTGGTGAGCACTTTGGCCCAAGAAAAACTGCTCATAAAATACTTGAAAGTGGCCTATTTTGGCCCACTATTTTTCGAGATGCTTTCTTGTTTTGCAGATCATATGCAAGATGCCAACAAATTGGAAATCTGAACAAAAGAAATCAAATGCCACAGAATCCTATCATGGTATGTGAGGTATTTGATGTTTGGGGCATAGACTTCATGGGTCCATTCCCACCATCCTTTGGATACACTTACATCATCCTTGCAGTAGATTATGTGTCCAAGTGGGTGGAAGCTAGAGCAACAAAGACTGATGATGCCAAGGCAGTAGTAGACTTTGTAAAGACCAACATTTTTGCCAGACATGAAGTACCCAAAGCAATCATCAGTGATAGAGGGACTCACTTTTGCAACAAGATAGTAGAAAACCTTCTCAGAAAACATAATGTCATACATAGAACATCCACTGCCTACCACCCTCAGACAAATGGGCAAGCTGAAGTGTCCAACAGAGAAATCAAGGCCATCCTTAAAAAGACAGTATCCCCCAACAGAAAGGATTGGAGTACAAGATTGGAAGATACTTTATGGGCCTACAGAACAGCCTACAAGACCCCTATAGGTATGTCTCCTTACAGATTGGTCTATGGGAAAGCATGTCATCTTCCAGTTGAACTTGAGCACAAGGCCTATTGGGCAGTTAAGAGTTGCAACATGAATCTCACAGAGGCTGGCCACAATCGCAAATTGCAATTGCAAGAGCTAGAAGAGATAAGACGAGATGCCTATGAGACTTCTTGGAACTACAAAGCCAAAACCAAAGCCTCCCATGACAATCAGATTTCAAGAAAACACTTTGAGGTTGGTGATAAAGTCTTACTTTTTGATTCTCGTTTAAAATTGTTTCCAGGAAAGCTACGATCTAGGTGGATTGGGCCATTCATTGTGGAACATGCCTATCCCCATGGAGCTATAGACATCCGAAGCATTGAGACTGGAAAGATTTTCAAGGTGAATGGACATCGTCTGAAACCATACTACGAAGGATTTGCAGTGTAAGTGGTGGAAGAAATTCCACTACTCCCTCCATCTCAGTCAGCCTAAGGAATCGCATATTGCACTCCACACCCTAGGGGAGTACTCAGTTTCTCTTGCATTTTAATATTTTCAATACATTGAGGACAATGCATGATTTAGGTATGGGGGTGCGTAAATCTGAAACTTCAATTTTTGCATTTTTCCTTTCAGTTTTGCGTTTTCTTCTCCTTTCAGTTTCCCTTCTACGATTTTGCTTCGATCCGATTAGCCACAGTTGAATGTTTTTTTATTTTTTTTATTTTTGCTTTCAATAACACACACAGATAGCCACAGTTTTTTTTTTATTTATTTTGTTTCCGTTTTTGAGATGCTTTACTCATCATATGAACTATGTTGGATGAGCTTTTCTTTCCATGACCCCATTGATGTGATAACTCTTTAAACTTATGTTGAATCAATTGCAGTGAGTTATATTCATGTTTGAGAATTGCCTTTTGAATTGAATATTTGAGTTTGCCATGGTGAAACATATAGTGATGACCCTCATTAGAGAAAATAAATTAAAAGTTGTGTGAATGAACTTAATGTGACTTGTTTTAGCAATTGGTGTTGATTTGCCCAAATCATTGAGAGAAAGAAAATTCAGCAAAGGCAAAGACCACAAAAGCACAAAGTAAAAAAATTGTTCCAATGGTCAAAAGACTATGAACAGAGCTAGTAGCCACTTGGACAGGTGACCAACTGAGTAACTGGGGGTGGGTATTACAAATATGTAGCTTCACATCAAAAGGTTGGTGACTTTTTCAAGCAAAATCTAAGTCCAAAAGCCTGAATAAAGTACTTCAAGGTAAGGGCAAGTCACTCTGAAAGCTAGAAAAAGTCTTAACAAAAATGTGCATGTATGGTCTTTCTTGAGGAAAACAAATCCTAGCCATGGTAAGTAAAGGGAAACAAGGAAAGAAGCTTTCACTGCAATGATTCAAAATAGGTGTCTTGAGTAAGAGCTTAAGTGGAAATAAGGATCTAGAGTAAGAAAGCTTATTTGACAATGTTTATTTGCTTGAGGACAAGCAAAAGGCTAGGTGTGGGGTATTTGATAGAGCATAATTTAGTCCAATTTATATTAATATTATTGATAAATATTTACATGATTTCTGCTTAATTTAGTGCTTTTAATATTATTTTGCAGAAAATGGTGTAAAAGGACAATTTGGAGAAAATCCCCCTAAAACTGCCTTATTTGGAGCAGAAGAGAGCAAGCCTGTCAAGTTGGATTCGAGTCAAACTGAATGAGGAAAATATTTTGAAATTTAAATATTCAAGCGACTTGGCATTTGGGCAGCCCTTTCTTGCAATCAGGGACGGCCCACTCTTGCAATCATGGACGGCCCACTCTTGCAACCATGGACCGCACGTTCATGCACAAGGGCCCGCCAAAGCAAGCTCGCGCACATGGACTCCACCTTGCACTCATGACCAAGCCACACGCCTCACATAGGCAAGCGTGGGACACATGCACATGGATCCGCTTCAACGCTCACTTCACGTGGACTAAGCTCCCGCCAAAGCGCTTCAACGCTCACTCCACATGGACTGCACCTTCACGCACATGGGACACTCACCTCACGTGGACAGCAATTGAAAACCTAAAATCAGCCTCCCTAATCCTATATAAGGGACACTTAAGCGGCCGACAAAAGGAGAATTGAATCACTCTCTTCTCTTCTTGCAAGGATCGGCGCGCAAGGAGCTCTCCACCTCCCATCTTCGGTTCCTTTCTTTTTCCTTTTATTTTTCTGTTTTTAATTCAGCCAATGAGTGGCTGATTTCTTTAATCTAGTTGAATATTGGTTGAAGTTTTAGTTGTTTAATGGGTTGTGAGACTTGATCAAATATTGTTTAACTTTTGGGAGTTCAATATTCATGCAATTTTATACTTAATTCTCATATTACTTTGTTATTGAGATCTACGTTGATTTTTTATTGCAAAATAATTAATTGTTAGTTTGAATGATTTAAGTCCGTAATTGCTTAGATTATTCTTACATGAGAACACTTGGCATAAAAACCAAGGAAGTTGCATGATCTAGCGTTATCTCCATACGTTTGGGTAGCTAGGATTGGATCTCTCTATTTCTTAATGCAATTGACAGTTGTTTATTGCCTGAGGCCCAAGGACGTTCCTTGGCAACTTGTTAATTAGTAATTGATTAGAGGACGTTCCCTAATTAATTTAATAATAAGGAGAGATAATGGTATTGAGAATCTTATTCCATCTCCATAACTAATCTATTGAATCAACCCAAAAGAACAAAGTGTATGTGATCAATCCCAACAACTAAAGTGGATCCAATACTTCAACTAGAGCTTTCTCATTATTGATTACTTTTTATTTAATTATTTGCTTTCCATTATTATTCTCATTATTAGTTTACTACAATCAATCTCAAAACCCCCCTGTTATTTTGTTGACAGTTTTGATCCCAATTTTCAGTTTATCTCATTTGATCCCACTTTCAGTCTTTTATCTCATTTTTAATTTATTATCGTTTCAGTTTATTTTCTTGGTCATAAAAAGAGAAATAGTTGAGTTCTCAATTCTCTGTGGATTCGATCCTTTCACCACTATCTGCAAATATAAAATTGTTGGTAACCAGAAAGGTTATTTTTGACCGGCTTTGACAACCGCGAGTCAATGACACCTTAACTACCAACAGGTTCGCCAGGGAGGCTGGAGACAGGGGGAAGGCTATGGAGGAGATGTAACACCCCTTACCCTATCAAAGTGTAGATAGAGTAAGGACTATCACAAACTATACCTTATTAGACATATCAAGACTAAACAATTACCTTTATCTGTAAATACCAAGTTTTAAGGTAATGCATGTAAATTTCATCAAGTGATTAAAATAAATGTGAGATTTTAAACCAAAAAGTTAGCAGAGTCTCATCTGTTTCATCAATATTTCAACCTGTAGCACATATGAAAAACACATGAAAAATTATCAACTGATATTTGACATCTTACTATTCTTTGATTACATAACCTTTACAACTCACTCTATTAAATATGTACATGCCAAAATATAACTGCACTATGACTCAGAGACTCAAAACAACCAGCTATGATAATGGCCTTGATATCTGATGTAGACCTCTGATGAACTTCGCGTGCCTACTTTATCTACAACCTGCGTGAAGTAAAAATCAACACGCTGAGCTAATGCTTAGTGGGTGATAGCAAATAAATAACAAAATAAAACAAACAAGTTCACATATATAGATAATCAAGTAAACAATTACAAGTTAGTAGATGCAAATATGTTAACATTCACCAATAAGGTCACAAAATCAAGTATCAATCTTAATTAAGATCTTAGTCCTTATAAACACATAGTAGGATCGACTAGGTAGATATGGAGTTATAACGGTAGGCACAGGGTGCCGAACGGTAGGCTCAGAGGCCAAAACTGTGATAACAGGACTCTGTGGCCATGCTTATGAGGTACCATATATGTAACCTCAAATATAGATCATGTATCGGTAGTAGTACTGCGAACTCTGTATGTTTATATGGCATGCCATACCCTTAAACTATCCTCGACTCCTATTACGTTTACCAGGGCCAAGTATCATTAATTCAGTGTAAATGCATATCATTTGAAGCTATTTGAATTCATGTCCAGAATATATACTTCTTATGTCAAAGGTAACTAGATGAGAAATGCAAGGCAAATGGTACATAAAAACTTTGTCAACAAAGCATTCCAATTTGGGAAAACTGCATTCTGCCATATCTTGCATAAACTTTTCAAGTAGTTTAGAGTTATAATTTGACTTCAGTTTCTCATAAAAAATGTACATTTATGTCTTATCTTTCCAACAAGGTATGGTTCATGCAAATCTGATCATCCTAGCTTAAGTTATGAATTTTTCTTTACAAGATGCTCAATAAGGTCTTAATCAGTCCAGTATTGGTACTTGTTTATAATATCACACAACTTATCAGATTCATGTATTTCCATATAAATTCAAACTTAAGTGTCTTCTACAAAGTTTTAGGCATACTTCTTAAGATTCATTTGGCACCATTCTTAACAAATTTCACTGAGTACATAATTAGTTATGGTATACTCAATAGACTCTGTTCCGGATGCACTGCCACTGTGTCCAGTTTAGGTTCACTTGCCATTTTCATTATCTTACCTACAGATTTCGAATTTAGTCAATTCATAAAAGTTTTAGCTCTTTGTCTTAGTTTTTATTTGGTATATCTTAGGCCTAATTTCCATAAATACAGAATAAGTTATGAAGTTGGTAACACAAGCTGCCCTGCTAAAACCTATTCTGCCAGATTTGCACTTTTAGCTCTCATGTTAAGTTTCTTTACTCTAAGCCTTTCAAACACCATTTTAACATTCATATAACATATTTATACAGTCAAAGAAACATTTTAAGCAAGTAAAATCAATCTCCAACATCATATGTCCATGAGAAAATTCAAGGAAAACAGAAAATCAAAGAAATACCAAACCTTTCTTGAATTTCTTCTTTTCTTTTCCTCTTCTAATCTCTAGCTATCTCCTTTCCCTTTGATGTTCCTTCACCTAGGTATATTTATGTATTAGGAAAGGATTGAATAAATTGTAAATTAAAGCTTTATAATTCAAATTCATGCATGAAGAAATGAGAAGATGCCATTTCCTACTCATTTATAAGCTTGCCATTTCCTACTCATTTATAAGCTTACATTTGATTTTCAAGCTTGGTGTATATGGAACCCTAAACTTTTCTTCTTCAATTCTTTCACTATATGGCTGTTCCTTTAGTTCTTGACCTTAGGATGAATTTTGGTTAAAGAAAAAAAATTGATTGGGTGAAAGTTTGGCTTGACTTTGGTGGGAGAAAGAAAAACAATTCTTTTTCTTTGAAAATGGGTGACCTACGGCAATGTGGAGGAAGGGAGAAGATAATCCCTTTTTCATTTTGCTTTGTCAATTCTTCTTTCCTTAGTTAGGTGACACATGTTGGGTAAACTATATTTTATGTTTTAACTTTCCATATTTATACTTTAACCTACTAAACTCTTTACCATGTTTCAATTTAGTTTTCAAACTTTCAATAATCATAGATTGACGTACTAAACTATACATTTAGCCTTTAGAAGTCCTTTTTACTTAAGCAAGCAAGACGGATTAAACAAGCACCTCAAGCAAGCACGTCGAGAAACCCTAAGCACCTCCCAAAAGTGACTCATTCCCGACTCGCTAATCACACTGTCTACTTTATTTCTGCATACGTCTGTTTCTTTATTTGCGTTTTCTATGATTCAGTTATTAGCATATTAGAGTTAAGCTAGCACCTCCCTTAATGCCACTTACTCTAGTAGTGAAATAGCCTAACTCATACCTAATGAGGGCACCACTCTAGCTATGGGTTTGAGGATGTTACAACTCTTCCCCTCTTAAGAAATTTCGTCCTCGAAATTTTACCTGCTTTGAATAGCTGTGGATATTGTTGCTTCATCACTTCTTCAGTTTCCCATGTAGCTTCTTCTGCCTTGTGATCTCTCCACAACACTTTCACTAAGGGAATCTTCTTATTTCTTAACTCTTTCATTTCCCTTGCTAAAATTTTCACTGGTTCTTCTTCATAAGTTAAATCAGGTTGTACATCAATGGTTTCAGCTGGAATGACATGTGAAGGATCCAATCTGTATCTTCTTAACATGGATACATGGAAGACATTGTGTATTCTGTCTAACTCTGGAGGTAAAGCTAGCCTATAGGCTACTGGACCCACACGTTCAATTATTTCATATGGACCAATAAACCGAGGGCTTAGCTTACCTTTCTTGCCAAATCTTAGCACTTTCTTCCATGGAGAAACTTTTAGAAACACTTTGTCCCCAACAGCAAATTCTATATCTTTTCTTCTCAAATCTGCATAGGATTTTTGTCTATCTGTCGCAGCTTTCAATCTTTCTTTGATAATCTTCACTTTCTCCTCAGTCTGTCTTACCAACTCTGGACCTACAAGTTTAGCTTCACTAAGTTCTGTCCAGCATAATGGGGTTCTACATTTTCTGCCATATAAGGCTTCATAAGGAGCCATTTTAATACTAGCCTGATAACTGTTGTTGTAAGCAAATTCCACTAGTGGGAGATATCTTTCCCAGCTTCCTTCAAATTCAATTACACAACTTCTGAGCATGTCTTCTAAAACTTGAATTACTCTCTCTGACTGGCCATCTGTCTGAGGATGAAAAGCTGTACTAAAATTCAATCTTGTCCCTAGAGCTTCATATAGTTTTTCTCAGAATCTGGATGTGAATCTTGGATATCTGTCTGATATGATAGAGATAGGAACACCATGCAGTCTCACAATTTCATTAATGTATAATTCTACATACTTTTCTAATGTATAATTCTACATACTTTTCTAATGTATAATCCATTCTGATTGGCAGGAAATGTGCTGATTTAGTTAACTTGTCAACTATTACCCAGATGGCATCTTTCTTTCTTGGTGTGAGTGGCAATCCTGTCACAAAATCCATGGTAATTCTATCCCATTTCCATTCTGGTATAGCGATAGGCTGCAATAATCCTGATGGAACCTGAAGTTCTGCTTTTACCCGTTGACATGTTAAACATTTTGTTACAAATTTAGCTATATCTCTTTTCATACCTGGCCACCAATAATGCACCCTCAGATCTTGATACATCTTAGTGCTACCTGGATACATAACATATGGACTGTTGTGTGCCTCTGTAAGAATACTCTGTTTCAACTCTCCAATGTTAGGTACACATACTCTGTTACCATAGTATAAGTAACCATCATCACTTATCACATGCTTCTGCTTCTTCCCCTCTTGTACTTGTCTAGTCCATAAAGCTATTTCTGTATCTTCTTTATGTGCTTCTTTAATTTGTTGCAGTATGTTGGGTCTAACTTTCAATTCTGTTACGATAGCTCCATCATCTGCTATAGTTAACCGCACATTCATTGCTCTTAATGCAAATAAGGATTTCCTGCTCAGTGCATCTACTACTAGATTAGCTCTGCCTGGGTGATAATCTATAATGCAATCATAATCTTTCAGTAATTCCAACCATCTTCTCTGTCTCAGGTTTAGCTCCTTTTGTGTGGGTAAGTATTTTAGACTTTTATGATCTATATAGATATAACATTTCTCACCATATAAGTAATGTCTCCATATCTTTAGTGCAAAAACTATGGCCGCCAACTCTAGATCATGGGTAGGATAGTTCTTCTTATGTGGCTTCAATTGTCGAGAAGCATACCTTCTTGCATCAAAACACATCCAAGTTCATTGTGAGAAGCATCACTATATATCACAAATTCCTTACCAGAAACAGGTTGTGTAAGTATAGGTGCTTCGGTGAGCATAGTCTTCAATCTGTCAAAGCTTGCCTGACATCTATCATCCCAAACATACTTAACATCCTTATGTAGTAATTTAGTTAATGGAGCTGCTATAAGTGAAAACCCTTTCACAAACCGTCTGTAGTACCCAGCTAGACCCAAGAAACTCCTGATCTCTGCAACATTCTTTGGTGGCTTCCATTCTAGAACAGCTTTAATTTTCTGGGGATCTACCCTAATTCCCTCTGCTGATACAACATGTCCCAAAAATGCTATTTCATCGAGCCAAAAATCACATTTACTAAACTTGGCATAAAGTTGCTTTTCCCTCAGAGTCTGTAATATTACCCTCAGATGCCTGTCATGGTCTTCTCTGGTTTTAGAGTATACCAGAATATCATCAATGAATACTACAACAAACTGGTCTAAATATGGATGGAAGATTCGGTTCATTAGATCCATGAATGATGCAGGTGCATTTGTTAACCCAAATGGCATAACCAGAAACTCATAATGTCCATATCGTGTCCTGAATGCAGTCTTAGGCACATATACCCCTCTAACTCTCAACTGATGGTAACTCGATCTCAAATCTATTTTAGAGAAAAGGCTGGCCCCTTTCAATTGATCAAACAAATCATCTATTCTAGGCAGTGGATATTTATTCTTTACAGTTACCTTATTCAACTGTCTGTAATCAATGCACAACCGAAGAGATCCATCTTTCTTTTTCATAAACAACACTGGTGCACCCCATGGTAAAACACTAGGTCGAATAAAACCCTTATCAAGTAACTCTTGTAACTATATTTTCAACTCTTTCAATTCTGTAGGAGTCATTCTGTAAGGAGCAATTGAAATAGGTGCAGTGCCTGGCACAACTTCTATAGCAAAATCCACTTCCCTTTCTGGAGGTAACCCTAGCAACTCTTCAGGAAATACATCTGGAAAATGACATACTGTGGGTAGGTTTGACACACTAGGACCTTCCTTCTTAGTCTCAATCACACTAGCTAGATAAGCTGTACAACCTTTTCTAATCAACCTCCTAGCTGTAGTGGCAGATATGACATTAGAGAGGTAATCTGACCTCTCACCCACAACTATAACCTCATAACCCTCTAATGTTTTGAGTGTAACTCGTTTTAACTTACAATCAACTATGACATGATGTCTAGACAACCAATCCATACCCAAGATCACATCAAACTCTCTAAAAGATAACTCTATCAGGTCACCTAAAAAGGTGTGACCTTGCACACATATAGGACAATCTCTGTAAACTCTATTCACAATCACAAGATGTCCTAAGGGATTGGTCACTGCTATGTCATGTTCTAAAGATTCTACTTCAATTCCCTTCTCATTATTGATGGGTATGCTGATGTATGAATGTGTGGAACCAGGATCAATTAATGCATAAACATATTTGCCAAATATAGAAAATTTACCAGCTATAACATCTGGTTTGTCCTGGTCTTCCTTTGCACGAATAGCATAGGCCCTGGCAGGTGCTCTAGTATCTGGTCTATCTACTGTCTTTGATACTCCGTGACTCTGAGCATTACTAGATTCACCTCTACCTCTACCTCTGCCTCTAGTCCCTGTCGGCATAGATCTCTCTGTTTGCATAGGCTGCACTGACTGGCCTCTAGGACAATCCCTCATAAAGTGGTCTGAGCTTCCACATAAGTAGCAAGCCCCAGTTAATCTCCTGCATACTCCACCATGTCTCCTGCCACAATGCTCACATACTGGTGGCAACCCTTTACTTGGTCCTGCTGTACTAGATACTGAGGTAGTCTGCTGTCCAGACCTTACTCCTAAACTCTGCCCAGGTCTCTGACTCTGCCTAAGTGGTCCTCTCTGCACTATCTGCTGAAATTCCCTCTGTCTCTTACTACTTGTTTGAGATACAGAGGATTGTCCCTGATACTGGCTCTGGCTCCTCTTCTGCTGCCCTTTCTGCTTTCTACTTTGCTCTTCTTCTTTAATTCGCTCCAGGCTATGGGCCGTCTCTACTAAAACTGAAAGTTCCCTGATGTGCATAGCTGTGAGGTACATCCTGATATCAGCATGCAATCCTTGCTCAAAGCGTTTACATCTTTCTTCCTCTATAGGAACTATCTCTGTGGCATACTTACTAAGTCTGACAAATTCTCGCTCATACTCAGTTACTGTAAGCCTGTCCTGTCTGAGGTATAAGAACTCCCTCCTTCTCTCCTCTATATATAAAGCCCCAACATATTTCTTCTTAAACTCTGCCAAAAAGAATTTCCAAGTCTTTCGCTCTGGTCGAATCATCTGTGTTAATGTTGTCCACCATCTATAAGCTTCATCTTTTAGCAATGATATTGTACACATCAAGCTCTCTGCTGGTGAACACTGTAGCTGCTGTAAAACCCTTTCTGTACTTTCTAACCAGAATTCTGTAGCTGAAGGATCATCTTCTTTTTTACCTCTAAATTCCGTAGCACCATACTTCTTGAGTTTTTCTATTGGAGGCCTAGATTGTGCCTGGGCTACAACAGGTAGGGGAACCTGGACTGCTACAGGTGGTGGTGGTGGAGGAGCAGCAGCAGGAGGTGAAGGAGCAGTAGGAGGTGCAGCTGCCTCAAAAGGAGCATGACTCTCTACCTCTTCATCTACTGCTCTCTGTGACTCAGATGACATCTTTTATATGACCTAAACACACAAAGAAGAGATTTACATCAGAACCATACCATAGTTGTAACTCATTTTGGCATGTACATATACTACACATGTAAACAAACATACTATGACCTAGAATCGCCTAAACCTTTGCTTTGATACCACTAATTGTAACACCCCTTACCCTATCACAGTGTAGATAGAGCAAGGACTATCACAAACTATACCTTATTAGACATATCAAGACTAAACAATTACCTTTATCTGTAAATACCAAGTTTTAAGGTAATGCATGTAAATTTCATCAAGTGATTAAAATAAATGTGAGATTTTAAACCAAAAAGTTAGCAGAGTCTCATCTGTTTCATCAATATTTCAACCTGTAGCACATATGAAAAACACATGAAAAATTATCAACTGATATTTGACATCTTACTATTCTTTGATTACATAACCTTTACAACTTACTCTATTAAATATGTACATGCCAAAATATAATTGCACTATGACTCAGAGACTCAAAACAACCAGCTATGATAATGGCCTTGATATCTGATGTAGACCTCTGATGAACTTCGCGTGCCTACTTTATCTACAACCTGCGTGAGGTAAAAACCAACACGCTGAGCTAATGCTCAGTGGGTGATAGCAAACAAATAACAAAATAAAACAAACAAGTTCACATATATAGATAATCAAGTAAACAATTACAAGTTAGTAGATGCAAATATGTTAACATTCACCAATAAGGTCACAAAATCAAGTATCAATTTTAATTAAGATCTTAGCCCTTATAAACACATAGTAGGATCGACTAGGTAGATAAGGAGTTATAACGGTAGGCACAGGGTGCCGAACGGTAGGCTCAGAGGCCAAAACTGTGATAGCAGGACTCTGTGGCCATGCTTATGAGGTACCAGATATGTAACCTCAAATATAGATCATGTATCGGTAGCAGTACTGCGAACTCTGTATGTTTATATGGCATGCCATACCCTTAAACTATCCTCGACTCCTATTACGTTTACCAGAGCCAAGTATCATTAATTCAGTGTAAATGAATATCATTTGAAGCTATTTGAATTCATGTCCAGAATATATACTTCTTATGTCAAAGGTAACAAGATGAGAAATGCAAGGCAAATGGTACATAAAAACTTTGTCAACAAAGCATTCCAATTTGGGAAAACTGCATTCTGCCATATCTTGCATAAACTTTTCAAGTAGTTTAGAGTTATAATTTGACTTTAGTTTCTTCATAAAAAATGTATATTTATGTCTTATCTTCCCAAAAAGGTATGGTTCATGCAAATCTGATCATCCTAACTTAAGTTATGAATTTTTCTTTACAAGCTACTCAATAAGGTCTTAATCAGTCCAGTATTGGTACTTGTTTATAGTATCACAAAACTTATCAGATTCATGCATTTTCATATAAATTGAAGCTTAGGTGTCTTCTATAAAGTTTTAAGCATACTTCTTAAGATTCATTTGGCACCGGTCTTAACAAATTTCACTGAGTACATAATTAGTTATGGTATACTCAATAGACTCTATTTTGGATGCACTACCACTGTGTCCAGTTTAGGTTCACTTGCCATTTTCATCATCTTACCTACAGATTTCGAATTTGGTCAATCATAAAAGTTTTAGCTATTTGTCTTAGCTTTCATTTGGTATATTTTAGGCCTAATTTACATAAATACAGAATAAGTTATGAAGTTGGTAACACAAGCTGCCCTGCTAAAACCTATTCTGCCAGATTTGCAGTTTTAGCTCTCATGTTAAGTTTCTTTACTCTAAGCCTTTCAAACACCATTTTAACATTCATATAACATATTTATACAATCAAAGCAACATTTTCAGCAAGTAAAATCAATCTCCAACTTCATATGTCCATGAGAAAATTCAAGGAAAACAGAAAATCAAAGAAACACCAAACCTTTCTTGAATTTCTTCTTTTCTTTTCCTCTTCTAATCTCTAGCTATCTCCTTTCCCTTTGATGTTCCTTCACCTAGGTAGATTTATGTATTAGGAAAGGATTGAATAAATTGTAAATTAAAGCTTTATAATTCAAATTCATGCATGAAGAAATGAGAAGATGCCATTTCCTACTCATTTATAAGCTTACCTTTGATTTTCAAGCTTGGTGTATATGGAACCCTAAACTTTTCTTCTTCAATTCTTTCACTATATGGCTGTTCCTTTAGTTCTTGACCTTAGAATGAATTTTGGTTAAAGAAAGACATTGATTGGGTGAAAGTTTGGCTTGGCTTTGGTGGGAGAAAGAAAAGCAATTCTTTTTCTTTGAAAATGGGTGACCTACGGCAATGTGGAGGAAGGGAGAAGATAATCCCTTTTTCATTTTGCTTTGTCAATTCTTCTTTCCTTAGTTAGGTGACACATGTTGGGTAAACTATATTTTATGTTTTAACTTTCCATATTTATACTTTAACCTACTAAACTCTTTACCATGTTTCAATTTAGTTTTCAAACTTTCAATAATCATAGATTGACGTACTAAACTATACATTTAGCCTTTAGAAGTCCTTTTTACTTAAGCACGCAAGCCTGATTAAACAAGCACCTCAAGCAAGCACGTCGGGAAACCCTAAGCACCTCCTAAAAGTGACTCATTCCCGACTCGCTAATCACACTGTCTACTTTATTTCTGCATACGTCCGTTTCTTTATTTGCGTTTTCTATGATTCAGTTATTAGCATATTAGAGTTAAGCTAGCACCTCCCTTAATGCCACTTACTCTAGTAGTGAAATAGCCTAACTCATATCTAAGGAGGGCACCACTCTAGCTATGGGTTTGAGGATGTTACAGGAGAGAAGGCTCGAGAGGTAGGAGAGGAGGCAGAATCGGGGACCTGAAATGAACAGACAACCCTAGGATAGAAGAGAGCATAAAACTTACCAGCCATGGATCCCTGAGGCCATCACCCCTCTGAATGTATCAGAGCCGAAGTACTCATGGAAATGCAAGACAAAGACTTCATCCAATGGCTTAAACCCATGAGAACTGAGGCCAGCTGAAGGGATCCAGATAAATACTGCCAATACCACCGGACTCACGGCCACGATACCAATAGCTGCTACCAACTAATCAATGAAATAGAAAGGCTAATCAAAAGGGGGCACCTCTAAAACTTTGTGAAAAAATCAGAAAGAGAGAGGCCCCAGCAGAATGTGGTGGCAGAGAGACCCCATAGACAGGGAGCAGGGCCAATGAATGATGGCTCCAGTGGAACCATTAACATGATCGTGGAAGGAACTAGAGGTCGGATGAGTAGGAGAGGGAAGAAGAGAAGCCGGAATGGAGAGGGGAGCAGCAATGAAGTCCTACAGATAGTAGAGCACTCCCCAGTGACCATCTCCTTTTCTCCTGAAGATGCTCATGGAATCCAAATGCCCAACGATGATGCCTTAGTCATCGAGGTCGTCATTCACAACTTTAGGGTCCACAAGATCTTGGTAGACGATGGGAGTAAAGTGAACCTGCTGTCCTACAGTGTCTTTCAGTAGATGAACATACCAGAGGAGCAGCTGGTGAGGGATCAGGCCTCGGTCAAGGGGATAGGGGGAACCCCTGTAGCAGTGAAAAGGAAGGTAAAGGTGGCCCTAACATTGGGAGAACCACCCCTTTCGCGCACTCACTATGCAATTTTTCTCGTGGTGAAGCTTCCCTTAAGCTACAACACCATTTTGGGAAGGCCGGTGCTATATGATTTTGAAGCAGTAACCAGCACCCGGTACTTGACCATGAAATTTCCCACTAAGGCAGGGGTAGGAGTAGTCTAAGGGAGGCAAGAAGAAGCCTGAGCAGTGTATCCGGCCATGGTGGCAGAGCCAAGCACGGCAGCTGAGGAGGTGAATCTGGAGATCATAGAGGTCCGGGATGAAAAGAAGGAGACCAGGACAGAGCCCGTTGATGAGCTGGAGACATTTCCATTATCCGAAAAAGAAGTTTACAAAGTCTTCAGCCTCAATTCGAGCCTTGACAGAGACCAAATGCCTCGAGCTTCGCCTGGAAGCCTTCTGACATGCCGGGAATAGACCTCGAGGTGATGACCCACAAGCTCAATGTTCTCCCCGGAGCAAAACCAATAAAGCAGAAGAAGAGGGTGTTCGAGAAGGAGAAATAACAAGCTACTCGAGAAGAAGTTTAAAAGCTAGAGGAGGCTGGGTTCATTAGGGAAGTAATGTATCCACAGTGGTTAGCAATCCCTGTGTTAGTTAAAAAAGCCAATGGCAAATACCAAATGTGTATAGATTTTATCGACCTGAACCAAGCCTGCCTCAAAAATTGTTATCCCCTTCCCGACATAAATAAAATGGTTGATTCTATAGCCAGTTTTGATTATATATTGTCCCTTGATGCTATGTCTGGGTATCATCAAGTTTCTATAGACAGATCGGATGAAGAGAAGACCTCATTCATAATCAAAGATGGGACTTATTGCTACAAGGCCATGCCCTTCGAATTGAAAAATGCAGGGGCGACATATCAACGACCGATAAATAAAATCTTCAAGGGCCAGATAGAGAGAAACGTAGAAGTATATGTTGATGACATGGTGGTGAAGAGCCAAACCTTCCAGCAGTACTTGGTTGACCTAAAAGAAGTATTCGGGGTACTAAAGTAGTACAAAATGAGGTTGAACCCGTTGAAATGCGCTTTCTTTATCAGAGAGGAAAAATTCCTAGGCTACATGGTTAGCGGGAAGGGCATTAAGCCAAACCCAGAGAGGGTGGAAGCCATATTGAAGATGCTAGAGCTGACTTGTGTGAGGGATGTGTAGAAGCTCATAGGAAGGGTGGTAGTATTCAACCGATTTATGGCAAAATCTGCAAAAAGCTGCTTGCCATTCTTCAAAAAGCTGAGGAAAGTCCCAAACTTCGAATGGACAGAGGATTGCCAAGAGGCCTTCAAAAATCTCAAGCAATACCTCAGTTCACCGCATGTGCTTAGCAGCCTACTAGCCGGGGAAGAACTCTTGATATATCTAGCAGCCTCAGAACAAGCCATAAGCGTCGTGCTGGTGAGAGAAGAAGGAGGAGAGCAGAAGCCAATCTTTTATGTCAGCAAGATGCTCAAAGATATTAAGGTTAGATACATGAACATAAAGAAATTGACATTTGCCTTATTGCTGGCGATGAGGAAATTTAGAGTATACCTTGAGAGCCACCAGCGAATCGTGATGACAGATTAGCCCTTGAGGAAAATTCTACACTGACCTGAAACCTCAGGATGAATGTTGGCTTGGTTTGTTGAAATCAGCTCGTATTGCCTTGAATACCGACCTCGGACAACCATTAAGGCCTAGGCCCTAGCTGACTTCATAGCCGAGTGCTCCTTCAACACAGAATGGCAGGAACAGAGCAAAGGGGTTGCCAAGCCCAGTTGAAGGAAGGGATGGAGACCAACCGCCATGAGAGTTTAGCTGGGGGCAGTGGAGCTAGAATGCTTTTGAAGGGATATTAGGGAATCAAGGTCTACTACGTCCTGCGCCTGGTGTTTGCAGCCTCTAATAACATGGTGGAATACAAAGCCCTCATAAATGGGATGTTCATAGTGTCGAAAGTGGGGGCGACCGATCTCAAAATAAACAGTGTAATACCCGGCTAGACTCCGGCGTCGAAATTCTAACTTTCTGATGGAATCTCCATTGGAATCCGAAATCTTGGATACCGGAACCTCTAGAAGGGTAAAATATATTTTTACAAAATGCTTTTTATGGTTTTAATGAAGAAAGAAAAGTGAGTTTTTGAAGGAAATGCCTTGGGGGGAAAAGCCTAGGTTCGACCGCTGAACATGGTCCTGTTGCGGACGCTCTTTTGGCCCCCAAAGGTAGTCTGGCCAGCCATGTAATACCCGGCTAGACTTCGGTATCGAAATTCCTACCGTCCGGTGGAATCACAGATGTCAAAAACCTCTAGAAGGGTAAAACCATGTTTTCATAAAATATTTTAATGTATTTTATGGTTTTAAGCAAGAAAGGAAATGAGTTTTATATGAAAATAACCTTGGAGGAAGACCCAGGTTCGGCCGCCGAACCTCAAGTTTGGCTGCCGAACATGCATGTATTTCGGGAGTGCTTTAGGCTCCCGAAGGCATGAATGAGGGAAGTCCAGGTTCGGCTGCCAAACATGGCATGCATGCGGAGGCACGTTAGGCCCTGAAAGTGGCCTGGCCAGCCACCTATAAAGGGGTCCCCATGTCCGAACGGGTGAGCTTTTCTCCCCGTTTTCGGCCAAGGTGAGTTCTCCGCCGTCCCTCATCGATTTTGAGCTTCTTCCTTCGAATCTTCATGATTTTCTTATGAGTTTTCACTTGGTTTGAAGATATTTGAGCAAAAGAGCAAGTTTTGAAGCTTGGAGACCAAAGAGTTGATTTCTCCCCATCTCCAAGCTAGGTTCGTCTTTCCTCTTGATCTTCAAGAGGTAAGCTTAGATCCAACCTTCCTTGTATATTTTAAACAAGTTTTATGAAGATTTATGGGGTAAAAATGCATGTTTAGGTTATTGTTGAGTTTATAGGTTTATGTTATGTTTATGAGCAATGTGGGTAGTATGTGTATGTTTGATGTGTTTTGGTTGGGGTTTAAGTTAGTTTGAGACCCCTATGTACTTGTTGGCTTGAGTTTGCATGTTGTAGGCTAGGTAAATGCATGTTGAATGAGTTGGGAGGCATTTGTGCATGAAAGAGGCTGAGTTCTACCCTTTGGAAGAACTCAGGTTCGACAGCCGAAGGGACTTTCGGCCGCCGAACCTGCCTGTGGAGGCAAGCCTTTGACTGCCGAACCCTGCCCCCGAAAGTGGACTTTCGGCTCTGGAAGGGAGTTTCGGCCGCCAAAGGTGCCGCCGAACATGCATGAGTTTCATCTCTGGAGGGAACCTTCGGGCCCCGAAAGTGTTGCCGAAGGTGCATGACTTTCAGCTCTGGAGGGACTTTCGACCGCTGAACCTGCCGCCGAAAGTGCCATGTTCAGCCTTCTTTTGCATGATTTATGTGATTGTTTTATGATGTTTTAGGGGGTTTTTGGGGAATATTTTAGAGTCATGTTCATGTATGTTTGGTCCCTCATATGAGTCCACCTGTGTAGGTTCGGACCCGAGGAACAAAGGACCCTAGCAGTGAGCTAGCTGTTTCAGAGTCAGCCAGAGGTGAGTAGAATAAATCTTCATGTTTTAAATTAATAAAAGTTCTAGCATGATTCACGCATCATGAATGCCATGAGATATTCTAGGTTGTTTGCATTAGAATTCACGAATATGTTGCATTGCATTATTTGATATTGATGTGGATGGATGTTGGATGATCCTTTAGTCCTCGTATGATATGATATGATGATGATACGGTATGGAAGACCAGTGAGGCTCATTCTATGCCCCTGGCACAATGTAAGAGAAAGACCAGTGAGGCCCATTCTACGCCCCTGGCACAGTTGGACTATGTAGAGGACTACTGGTGACAAATTCATCCTTGATGTGATATGTTTGTGGTGTGATGCATTCCATTATAGCATATATTTTAAATGTTTTATTATTCTGCTCACTGGGCTCTAGTAGCTCACCCCATTTCCCTAATCCCCCAGGTATGCAGGTACGGGATAGACCAGGAGGTCAGCTAGAGTAAAGTTATGGTCATGTAATAGCTAGTGGTGGACATGATAAATATTGAAATGCAATGTTTAGTTCAGTTATGTAAAGTAATGATTGTATTGAGGATAGAATTGTGCTTGACCCTAGTATGTTGTTAATCCCTTTTTTTGGTTACATGATCTTTTAATGAAATGTTTTATGATGTTATGTAAACTAAGCTTAATGTATGTTATGATACCCCATTGGAGTATTTGATGAGGACTCCAGTGAGAGGTTTTATGTTGTGATTTGTGCATGCATAGGTTAAGCTTGGTGAAGGAATGAATGAATGAATGAATGAACGAATGAATAAATGAGAAAGTTTTAAATATTTATGTAATTGTTGATCATGTATGGGATTAAACAGGTTTACAGGTTGTATGTGAGGCTTGCTACGGGTCCCGGCGGCCTTAAGCCGATCTGGATCCTAGCATCGATAGCGGTCCGGATTTCGGGTCGTTACAAGCCACCTATAAAAGGCCCCCGTCCAAAAATGGGCGAGTTTTCTCTCTCTATTTTCGGATATAGGTGAGGTTCTACCCTTCCATGGTTGATTTTATGTTTTTCCTTCAAATCCTTCAAGATTTTTATGAGTTTTGCTTTGTTTTGAAGATTTTAAGCTAAAATCGAAGTTTTTAAGCTTGGAGACCTCCGGAGACCGTTTTCTCCTCATCTTCGAGTTCAGATCACATCTCCTCTCGATCTTCAAGAGGTAAGTGTAGATCCTCATCTATTCTTATGTTTTAAGTAAGTTTTAAAAAGGGTTAAGGGTAAATAATGCATGTTTTGGTTAGATCTAAAATGTTAGGATTTATGTAAGTTTAATGAGGATTGTATGTTTCTATGTATTGTTTGTTGGGGTTTAGGCTAGTTTTATACCCCTTATGCATGTTGAAGCGTGTATGCATGTTTAGAATGGTTGGATGTGAGTTTTGGTGGCTTGGGCATTATGGCATAATCGGGTTCTGTCACTCAGGAAGACCCAGGTTCGACCGCCGAACCTGCTAGGGGAGGCAACTTTGGCCACCTAAACTCGACCCCGAAAGAATGGACTTTCGGATCTGTAGGGACCTTCGGCCGCCGAACCTGCCGCCGAAAGTCCTCTGCCCAGCCTTTCTTTGCTTGTTTTACCTGCATATTCTATGATGTTTTAGGGGGGGGGTTTAGGGAGATGTTTAGAGCCTTTATAGAGTATGTTGGTCCCTCATTTGAGTCCACCTGTGTAGGATCGGACCTGGGAGACCGAAGAGTCCAGCAGTGAGTCAGCTGCTTCAGAGTCAGTCAAGCGTCAGCCAGAGGTGAGTAGAACTAAATTCTAAATTTTAAAGTACTAAGTTTTTGAGCATGTTCATGCATCACGAATGCCATGTTATATATTAGGATGTTTACATTAGAAATTCACGAATATGGTGCATTGCATTATTTACTGTTGATGTGGATAGATATTGGATGACCCACTAGCCCTCGATATGATATGATATGATATGATATGATACGGAAAGACCAGGGCTACCCATTCTACGCCCCTGGCACGATGTAAGGGAAAGACCAGGGTTGCCCATTCTACGCCCCTGGCACAGTTGGACATGTTATGTTATGTTTAAGAGGAAGTCCTGAGGAGCTCCGTCGAGGGCCGGGCATTACTTGGATATGTAGAGGGTCACTGGTGACAAGTCCATCCTTGATGTGTATTGTTTGTGTTGTGATGCATTTCATGAAAGCATGTGTTTATTAAGCTATTTTTCTTATATTATGCTCACTAGGCTCTTGTAGCTTACCCCTTTCCCCTAACCCCTAGGTTTGCAGGATCACAGGTAGCTCTGGGAGAGTTGGCAAGGTTTTGGGTAAAGTTTAATGTAATAGATTAGTAGTGGACATGTAATGTATTGTGGATTAGTATTGTGCTCGGCCCTAATGATGGCTTGAGATCTCAGTTTACATGAGCTTTAAGTAAAATGTTTTATGCTTATGATATGTTGAACCAAGTGAGGCATGTATGTTGATCATACTGGAGCATATGATGAGGGCTCTAGTATGGGTTTTTTGTTTTAAGCTTATGATACATGCACAGGTTGAACTTGCTTATATGGAAAGTTTAAGTTTTTATGTAAATGAATGTTCATGTATGGGATTCTATCAGGTATGACAGGTTGTATGTTAGGCTTGCTGCGGTACGGTACGGTTTTCGGATCGTTACAGAGTGGTATCAGAGCCCTAGGTTCATATGGTTGGACCTAGCGTGTCGGGCTCATAAATATTATAGAAGGGCAAGCACAATAGGAAAAATCATGTCCACTATGATAGGATCTAGAGTCCTGTCTTGTATGAATGAATAATAATGTGAAATGCAAGATAATGTTAGTGTATATACCCTAGGCCATTATCTTGGACCTTTTTGTATGTCGTTTTAGTTATTAATAAAAGAGATTTTTATCATTATTATTTATTTGCATGTTACATAATAATGATTATCATCCCTGGTTACTTATTATTATGTTGATAATAATAAAATATAACTGGTATGATTATTGATTGATAATCATGAGATGATTATATATATGTTGATATAATTCAATAATCATAACTACTTGTTAGAGAACAAAGTATTAGATGGACCCGCATTGAAATCACTATATAGGTCATTGTCATAAGTGAATATCAAAGTAGTTATGTCTTAATCATTTGACTTGAGATTGTCATAGTTTCCAACATAAGGATTATTATGTTTTGACATAACCAAACGTTGTCTTTAATTGGACAATCATAAAGGTTATGATTGAGCATAATAGAAATTATGTAGAGGATAATGAACAATCAAGATAGGATTTGTCCCTCTCTATGAGAGAGATATCTTCTGGGCCCCTCGATAAGTGAGACTGAGAAATGCATGACCGTGCTCAAATGAATTGATAGTATGATCAATATCATTTGAATTTATCAGTCTACTTAGAGATCGAGAAATCATAAGTTTGAACATTATAAGTTTGACATTGACCATGACTTATGTTCAAACTAGATATCGTGTGACAAAGGGATTAATTCATGTTCTATTTATTAGGCTTTATCGGACTATTGATCCTCATATTAGTTGGGTAGTCATAATGTCTTGCTAGAGGCCACTTATGACTTATGGGCCTTGTGGGACTGGGTCTATTGCCAATTAATATGAGCCTATTGGGTCACACACAAAATAACGTTGTTGATGTGCTATGTCATATTAATGGGCCAAAAGTCCAAAGCCCATTCATATAATTAATAATAATAAAGTGTTATTATTATTAATCATTAATATAATTAATAATAATAAAGTGTTATTATTATTAATATTAATTATTAATATAATTAATAATATAAAGTGTTATTATTATTAATCATTTATTATTATGAGATAATAATATTTAAAAGATTTGCAGTCTATCTATAAGTATTACAAATAAAGGACTCTATCACATAAGGTATTTGAGTATCTACGAGATTGTGATAGTGGGTTATGAACACAACTCCTTTTAGGAAAAGGAGTTGTGGGATGAACACAACTCCTTTTCCTAAAAGGAGTTGTGGAAAAAATACAACTCCTTTTAGGAAAAGGAGTTGTGGGAAAAATAAAAGACTGAAACATATAAATACCCCTTCTACGAATTGTGGAAGGTACGTGTGGTTTTGAGAAAACTCAGTCTAAAAGATTGCAGATTGTGGAGCACATAATCTATCCATCTTTGAGAGAGCTAGCACTCTAGAAGGATAGAAGACATTCGTGTGGATACCATAGAGGGTGTTCATTTGAAAAAGCAGCACCATCAGTCGAACATTGTATCTTCTCAACGAGATTAACAAGTTAGTCTCATATTCTTCTTATGAATTAAACGAAGCACTCGGATTCTGGGAAAGAAAATCAACAGAGATTTTATTTTTCCGCTGCGCAACTGGGTTGTAATAATCTCGGGATTTCCCAATAGATAATATGCATGAGCATTGATGATATGTTATGTGTGTGATGTGGGTTCATGTATTTTCACATGAACCATATTGTAATACCCGGCTAGACCCCGGCATCGGAATTTCAATTTTTTGGCGGGATCTCCATTGGAATATGGATTTCTCAGATGTCGGAGCCTTCCATAAGGGGAAAACAGAGGTATTTCAAAATGTTTTTACATGTTTTAATGGTTTTAATAAAGAAAAATGAGTTTTGGAAAGGAAAAGACCAAGGAGATTTTTGCCAGGTTCGGTCGCCGAACGTTGCATGGTTTCGCATGCAGCTTTGGCCGCCAAAGGAGAGGCGGTTGGCCACCTATAAAAGCTCCTTTGACCAGAAATGGGGTGTGTTTTCACCCTCTTTTCGTGCAAAGGTGAGTTTGTGACCTCCCTTCATTGTTCTCATCTTGTTCTTTCAAATCATGCAAAGTGTTCATGAGTTTTTAACTTGGTTTTGAAGTTTTGAGCAAAAGAACGCAAAGTTGAAAGATTTGGAGACTTTGGATCTTTTTCCTCCACATCTCCGAGTTAGGACCATCGATCCTCTCGTTCTTCAAGAGGTAAGCATGGATCCTCACCTCCCCTTATGTTTTAAGCATGGTTTTAAGGGTTTAAGAGAGTTTGATGGCATGTTAGAGAGTAGATCTTGAAGTTGAGTATATGGTGAGCATGTGCTATGTTTGTTGTTATGATGTTATTGGAGAAGTTTGAACTAGTTTTTAAGCTCCTATATGCATGGAAAAGAGTATAGGCATGTTATAGAAAGTTGGTATGCATGTTGAGTATGTTTGGTTTGGTTTTGGAGGCTGAGTATGCATGTTTGACTCGAGTTCTGCCTTCTTGGCAAACTCAGGTTCGGCCGCCGAAGCAAGGTTCGGCCGCCGAACCCTCTAAAGAGGCTGTTTTGGCCGCCTAACCTTGCCCCCGAAAGTTGAGACTTTTGTCTCTGGAGGGAAGGTTCGGCCGCCGAACATGCCGCCGAAGGTGGGTGACTTTCGGCTCTGGAAGTCTTTCAGCCCCCGAACCTTGCCCCCGAAAGTTTAGACTTTCGACTCTGGAAGGGACTTTCGGCCATTGAAGGTGCCGCCGAAAGTACATGAGTTTCGGCTTTGGAGGGACTTTCGGCCGCCGAACCTGCTGCCGAAAGTGCCCTGTCTAGTCTTCCTTTGTCCATTTTTCTATGCATGTTTATGATGGTTTAGGGAGTTTTTGGGGAGATGTTTATAGCTATGTTAGAATATGTTTGGTCCTCATTTGAGTCCACCTGTGTAGGTGCGGACCCAAGGAACCAAGGAGGCCCAGAGAGTTAGAGTTACAGAGACTGTTCAACAGTTGACAGAGGTGAGTGGAACTGAACTATGTTTTCTAATTAATGAAAGCTTTTAGCATCATTCATGCATCATAAATGCCATGTGATATTAGGGTGTTTTGCATTGCATTAGTGTTCACGAAGATGACGCATTGCATTATTCCTTGTTGATGGGGACGGACACAGAGTAGGACCCTTTAGCCCTCTGATGTTTATGTTTATGTAACAGAAGTCCTGAGGAGCCCCTTGAGGGCCGGGCATAGAGATTATATGCATGTAACAGAAGTCCTGAGGAGCTCCTTTGAGGGCCGAGCACAGAGTAGAGGGATTTTTGGGTCAGTCCGTCCGTGATGTGATTTGATTGTGATGTGACGCATTTCATGGTAGCATGTTTTAAATATTTTTATTGTTCCGCTCACTGGGCTCTAGTAGCTCACCCCTCTCCCTAACCCCATGTTTTCAGGGCCATAGAGAAGGCAGAGGAACATCAAGGGTAAAGTCTAAGTGTAATAGTATAGAGTAGTGGACATGATGTGATGTAATGTATAAAGAGATAATGTAAAGTCATGTAATGTATATTGAGAATAGAATAGTATTGTGCTTAGCCCTAGAGTATGTTTAAATCCCTTTGTATATGATCATTATGTAATGTTTTCTGATTTTTAATGATGAAATCCAAGCTTGACATATGATGATGACCCATCTAGAGTATTTGATTAGAGCTCTAGCATGGGGTTTGATGTTTACAGGTTAGTACATGTACAGGTCAAGCTTGGTAATAATAAAATTCAAAATTTTTATGGAAATGTATGATCATGTATGGGATTTATCAGGTACACAGAGTTCACAGTAGGCTTGCTACGGGTTTCGGCGACCTTAAGTCGATCTGAATCCTAGCGCCGATAGCGGTCCGGTTTTCGGATCGTTACAGATTGGTTTCAGAGCCCTAGGTTCATATGATCGGACCTATAGAGTGTCGGGCTCATAGAGGTTGTAGAAGGGCAAGCACAATAGGAAAGATCATGTCCACTAAGGTAGGATATAGAGTCCTGTCTTGATAGTGATGTGTAATGCCATGATTTTATGCATGTGCATTGAATGATATGCTATGTATGATGAGGGTTCATGTGTTTCCACATGGACCATATGATGCTAATGTTTATGGTATATGTGATGTTTTCAGAAGATAGAATGAGAGGGACTCATCGATCTGCTAGATTGACTGGAGCTCCACCAGAGAATGAGGGCATGGATGCCCGTCCCCCTGCTTTGCCAAGGGCAATGTCTCAGAGAACAGGCAGAGAAAGAACATCAAGGGATCCTAGAAGGTCCTTTGATGAAAGCAGAAGGGAAACAGAACAGGGTAGAAGATCAAGTGATGTGAGGAAAGCTATGGATGTTGATCAGAGAAGAGATGGAGGGTTAGGTGTTGGCACATCTGAGGAGGGTATGGGATCATCACAGGGAGGCGCTTAGGCCTCGGGGTATGGTTATCCACCCCAATATCAGCCCTTTCCTCAAGGCCCAGGATATTCGATGGGGGTACATCGGATTATCCTTGTTTTCACCCATATCCCACCTTTATGCCTTATCCACCTTTTTACCCACCATATCCACAGTACCCTATGTATCCACCCTCACCCTTCTACCCAAGTCCAGCATACCCTACTCCAGAGAGTTCTGCACCTCCACCACCAGCAGAACCAGTAGCCCCTATTATCCAAACACCTCAACCTCGCCCATCTGAGAGGAGCAAAGTAAAGATGACCGATTACCTGAAGCTGGATGCTCCTAAGTACAAGCCAGGAGATGATCCATTTGAGTATCTCAAAGCGGTTAAGATGATAGCAGATGAGCTAGGGGCAGATGATAGTAGAGCCATTCAGATGGCGGGGTTCACTTTGAAATGCAATAAAGCAAAGGAGTGGCTTAGTAACTATGTGGACCCTAGATTGGATAACATGTCATGGGGGGAGTTTGCAAATGAGTTTGCTGGGTGGGCGTTCCCAGATAGTTCTAGAGAGCTGAAGATGATAGAGTTTGAGCAGCTGAGGCAGACAGAGGACATGAGTGTCGATGAGTACACTGGCAGGTTTATGGAGTTGTTGCAGTATGTGGGTCAGGCCTATGATACAGATCAGAAAAAGGCTAGGCGGTATACCATGAGGCTGCATCCTAGGTACTCCTCCTTGATCCATGCAGCTGAGAGGGAGAGTTTCCATACAGTGGTGGATATAGCACGGAAGATGGAGGCTAGTGCCATCATTCAGGGAACAGTAAAACAGCAGGTGGCACAGTCTTCGGGTTCTAAGACCCCAGGCAGGGGAAAGTCAGATCCCTCTTCGCAGAGTGCAGCAGCTTCAGGCAGTAAAAAGTTCAGTGGCTCCACTAAGAATCCAAAGAAGAACAAGTTCTGGAACAAGCTAAAGGCAGGTCTGGGACTAGGAAGTGGCTCGAGCTCAGGCTCAGAGATTCCAGTGTGTGTGAAGTGCGGTAAGCTGCACAGAGGAGTTTGTCGGTTTGGGACTACAGCATGTTTCAGGTGCGGCCAAGAGGGACACATGGCTCGTGAGTGTCCGAGATCAGCTTTTTCAGCACCGTCCCAGCAGACAGCTCCAGGCAGTATGCCACAGCCATCAGCTCCAGCCACGACTCAGGGTAGAGGCAGAGGAAGAGGGGTAGCCTCTTCATCTACGGGTTCCCGAGGTGCAGGTTCGTCAGCTCCAGCTCGGATCTTTACTATGATACAGCAGGAGGCAAACACATCTAACACAGTGGTGTCAGGTAATCTCATCATTGGTTGTTCTGATGTGTATGCTCTATTAGACCCCGGTGCTTCTCATTCATTTGTTGCTCTGAGAGCCATAGAGAGAGTGGGTTTGATGACTTCTGAGTTAGAGTGTCCCCTTTGGGTCAGTGGGCCCAAGTGTGATCCATCATTGGCAGAGTCAGTCTGCCGTCATAGTCCAGTGTTTATAGATGGTAGATGCCTTCCAGCTGACCTTGTGGTTCTAGATTTGACGGATTTTGATGTCATTCTAGGGATGGATTGGCTATCTGCATATGGTGCTACCTTGGACTGTAGAGACAAAGTAGTTAAGTTCAGAGATCAGGATGGATCCGAGTTTGTCTTCAGAGGAGATAGGACGGGTACGCCTAGAGGTTTGATATCAGCCCTTCAGGCTCGTAGGTTGCTCAAGAGGGGTTGTCAGGGGTTTCTAGCTCATGTGAGAGAGCTAGACAGTCAGGTTAGGGAACCAGTCTCAGTGCCCGTAGTCAGAGAATTTCCTGATGTTTTCCCAGACGAGCTTCCGGGACTACCACCTGATAGGGAGATAGAGTTTGAGATAGAGTTGTTGCCTGGTACCAGACCAATCTCTATCCTTCCCTACAGGATGGCACCAGCAGAGTTAAAAGAGTTGAAAGAACAGTTACAAGAGTTGGTAGATAAGGGTTTCATCCGACTGAGTACCTCACCTTGGGGTGCTCCAGTACTGTTTGTGAGAAAGAAGGATGGATCCCTTAGACTTTGTATCGACTACAGGCAGTTGAACAAAGTCACTACTAAGAACAAATATCCTCTACCCAGGATCGACGATCTATTTGACCAGCTAGCTGGAGCAGGTTGTTTTTCTAAAATAGATCTAAGATCAGGGTATCACCAGTTGAGAATCAGGGAAAAGGATGTGCCAAAGACAGCTTTCAGAACCAGATATGGGCATTATAAGTTCCTTGTAATGCCGTTCGGGTTAACCAATGCCCCTGCAGCATTCATGGATCTCATGAACAGAGTTTTCAAACAGTATCTGGATCACTTTGTTATTGTCTTCATAGATGATATATTGGTGTATTCCAGAAATGCAGAGGAGCATGCCCATCATCTGAGGATGGTTCTGCAGACCTTGAGAGAGCATGGCTTGTATGCCAAGTTCTCCAAGTGTAAATTCTAGCTGAGGAGCATTTCTTTCTTGGGGCATGTTGTGTCAGACCAGGGAATAGCAGTGGACCCCAATAAGATAGAGGCTGTAGCTAACTGGCCTAGACCCACCACAGTGACAGAGATTAAGAGCTTTCTGGGTTTAGCAGGCTACTATAGGAGGTTCGTACAGGACTTCTCTAAGATTGCAGCTCCTATGACCAGATTAACAATGAAAAATCAGAGGTTTACATGGTCTAACCAGTGTGAAGAGATTTTCGAAGAGCTAAAGAAAAGGTTGACTTCAGCATCGGTGTTAGCTCTGCCTACCAGTGATGAAGATTTCACAGTGTTCTGTGATGCGTCCCGAGTGGGACTGGGTTGTGTGTTGATGCAGAATGACAGAGTGATTGCTTAGGCTTCTAGGCAACTGAAGAAGCATGAGTTAAACTATCCTACACATGACCTTGAGATGGCAGCTGTGATCTTTGCACTCAAGATGTGGAGGCATTACCTTTATGGGGTTAAATGTGAGATCTTCACAGATCATAAGAGCCTGCAGCACATCTTGAGTCAGAGAGAGTTGAATTTGAGGCAGAGAAGATGGGTAGAATTGCTGAGTGATTATGATTGCAAGATCTAGTATCATTCGGGTAAGGCAAATGTCGTGGCAGACGCCCTAAGCCGGAAATCACTTGGCAGTTTGTCCCATATCATGGCAGAGAGGTGGCCGGTGGTGAGGGAATTCTATAAGCTCGTTCAGGAAGGGCTTCAGTTAGAGTTATCTGGTACAGGTGCTTTGATAGCTCAAATGAGAGTCACACCCGTGTTTCTGGAGCAGGTAGCTCAGAAACAGCATGAGGATCCAGAGTTGGTCAAGATTTCCAGGACTGTTCAGTCAGGCAAGAGTGATGAGTTCAGATTTGACAACAAAGGGATGCTTCGCTACGGGACCAGATTATGTGTACCAGATAACATCCGTCTGAAAGGAGACATTATGAGGGAAGCTCATAATGCTCGGTATAGTGTTCACCCTGGAGCCACCAAGATGTATCATGATTTGAAAAGAGTGTATTGGTGGCCAGCTATGAAGAGAGAAGTGGCACAGTTTGTGTCAGCCTGCGAGGTTTGTCAAAGGGTGAAGCTAGAACATAAGAAGCCGGCTGGAATGCTTAACCCACTACCGATTCCAGAGTGGAAATGAGAGAATATAGCTATGGATTTTGTAGTGGGGTTACCGGCGGCGTCCAACAGACTAGACTCCATATGGGTGATTGTGGATCGACTGACTAAATCTGCTCACTTCATCCCTGTCAGGAGTAACTACTCTGTGGACAAGTTGGCGCAGGTGTATGTTGAAGAAGTTGTCAGACTGCGTGGGGCTCCGGTTTCTATAGTGTCAGATAGAGGACCCCAGTTCACCTCCAGATTTTGGCGGAGTCTGCAGATTGCTATGGGCACAAGGTTGGACTTTAGCACTGTTTTCCATCCACAGACTGACGGACAGTCAGAGAGGACCATCCAGACCATAGAGGATATGCTCAGAATGTGCGTGCTAGATTTTGGCGGTTCTTGGAGGCAACATCTACCCTTAGTGGAGTTTGCCTACAACAACAGCCATCATGCTAGCATAGGGATGGCTCCATATGAAGCTCTTTATGGAAGGAAGTGCAGGTCACCTGTTTGTTGGGAAGAGGTTGGACAGAGGTCCTTAGCAGGGCCTGAATTGGTAGAAATTACCAACAGAGTAGTGCCCATCATCAGGGAGAGAATAAGAACTACTGTTAGTCGGCAGAAGAGGTATGCAGATGTCCGCAGGAAGCATATAGAGTTCCAGGAGGGGGATCTGGTATTGCTGAAGGTGTCTCCAATGAAAGGGGTGGTTCGTTTTGGGAAGAAAGGTAAGCTAGCTCCACGGTACATCGGACCCTTTGAGATTTTGCAGAAGGTCGGGAATGTGTCGTACAAGTTAGATTTACCTACTTCTATGGAAAGAATCCATCCGGTCTTCCATGTTTCTATGTTACGAAAATTTGTATCAGATCCGGGAAAAGTTCTCACTGAACCAGATATTGAGATCCTGGGAGATCTCACCTATGTAGAACAGCCAGTGCGGATCATTGACACCCAGATCAGGAAGTTGAGAAACAAGGAGATCCCGATGGTGAAAGTCCTTTGGAACCACCATAATATTGAAGAATGCACCTGGGAGATACGAGAGTCTATGCTCCAGAGTTTATGTTTTCCTTGTGTTTTATGCTTTCATGAGTTCATGTGATGTTCATGTTATAGGTATGTTATGCATGTGTTAGAGGAGGAACATTCGGGGATGAATGTTCTTAAGGGGGGGAGAATATAATACCCGGCTAGACCCCAGCATCGAAATTCCTATTTTTCGGCGGGATCTCCGTTGGAATCTGGATTTCTCAGATGTCAGAGCCTTCCATAAGGGGAAAATAGAGGTATTTCAAAATGTTTTTACATGTTTTAATGGTTTTAATAAAAAAAAGTGAGTTTTGGAAAGGAAAAGACCAAGGAGGTTTTTGCCAGGTTCGGCCGCCGAAAGTGAAGTTCGGCCGCTGAACGTTGCATGGTTTCACATGCAGCTTTGGCCGCCAAAGGAGAGGCGGTTGGCCACCTATAAAAGCTCCTTTGACCAGAAATGGGGTGTGTTTTCACCCTCTTTTCGTGCAAAGGTGAGTTTGTGACCTCCTTTGGTTGTTTTCATCTTGTTCTTTCAAATCATGCAAAGTTTTCATGGGTTTTTAACTTGGTTTTGAAGTTTTGAGCAAAAGAAGGCAAAGTTGAAAGATTTGGAGACTTTGGATCTTTTTCCTCCACATCTCCGAGTTAGGACCATCGATCCTCTCGTTCTTCAAGAGGTAAGCATGGATCCTCACCTCCCCTTATGTTTTAAGCATGGTTTTAAGGGTTTAAGAGAGTTTGATGGCATGTTAGAGAGTAGATCTTGAAGTTGAGTATATGGTGAGCATGTGCTATGTTTGTTGTTATGATGTTGTTGGAGGAGTTTGTACTAGTTTTTAAGCTCCTATATGCATGGAAAAGAGTATAGGCATGTTATAGAAAGTTGGTATGCATGTTGAGTATGTTTGGTTTGGTTTTGGAGGCTGAGTATGCATGTTTGACCCGAGTTCTGCCTTCTTAGCAAACTCAGGTTCGGCCGCCGAAGCAAGGTTCGGCCGCTGAACCCCCTAAAGAGGCTGTTTTGGCCGCCTAACCTTGCCCCCGAAAGTTGAGACTTTCGTCTCTGGAGGGAAGGTTCGGCCGCCGAACATGCCGCCGAAGGTGGGTGACTTTCGGCTCTGGAAGTCTTTCAGCCCCCGAACCATGCCCCCGAAAGTTTAGACTTTCGACTCTAGAAGGGACTTTTGGCTGCCGAAGGTGCCGCTGAAAGTGCATGAGTTTTGGCTCTGGAGGGACTTTCGGCCGCCGAACCTGCCGCCGAAAGTGCCCTGTCTAGTCTTCCTTTGTCCATTTTTCCATGCATGTTTATAATGGTTTAGGGGGTTTTTGGGGAGATGTTTATAGCTATGTTAGAGTATGTTTGGTCCTCATTTGAGTCCACCTGTGTAGGTGCGGACCCGAGGAACCAAGGAGGCCCACAGAGTTAGAGTTACAGAGACTGTTCAGCAGTTGACAGAGGTGAGTGGAATTGAACTATGTTTTCTAATTAATGAAAGCTTTTAGCATCATTCATGCATCATAAATGCCATGTGATATTAGGGTGTTTTGCATTGCATTAGTGTTCACGAAGATGACACATTGCATTATTCCTTGTTGATGGGGACGGACACAGAGTAGGACCCTTTAGCCCTCTGATGTTTATGTTTATGTAACAGAAGTCCTGAGGAGCCCCTTGAGGGCTGGGCACAGAGATTATCTGCATGTAACAGAAGTCCTGAGGAGGTCTTTTGAGGGCCGAGCACAGAGCAGAGGGATTTTTGGGTCAGTCCGTCCGTGATATGATTTGATTGTGATGTGACGCATTTCATGGTAGCATGTTTTAAATGTTTTTATTGTTCTGCTCACTGGGCTCTAGTAGCTCACCTCTCTCCCTAACCCCATGTTTTCAGGGCCATAGAGAAGGCAGAGGAACAACAAGGGTAAAGTCTAAGTGTAATAGTATAGAGTAGTGGACATGATGTGATGTAATGTATAAAGAGATAATGTAAAGTCATGTAATGTATATTGAGAATAGAATAGTATTGTGCTTAGCCCTAGAGTATGTTTAAATCCCTTTGTATATGATCATTATGTAATGTTTTCTGATTTTTAATGATGAAATCCAAGCTTGACATATGATGATGACCCATCTAGAGTATTTGATGAGAGCTCTAGCATGGGGTTTGATGTTTACAGGTTAGTGCATGCGCAGGTCTAGCTTGGTAATGATAAAATTCAAAATTTTTATGGAAATGTATAATCATGTATGGGATTTATCAGGTACACAGAGTTCACAGTAGGCTTGCTACGGGTTCCGGCGACCTTAAGTCGATTTGAATCCTAGCGCCGGTAGCGGTCCGGTTTCCGGGTCGTTACACATATGATGCTAATGCTAAGTGTTGAATATCGTTTTTCAGAAAACAGGATGAGAGGCTCACGTCGATCCGCATGGTTGACAGGAGCTCCACTTGAGAATGAGGGCATGGATGCCCTTCCCCCTGCTCTGCCAAGGGCAAGGTCAAGTAGATCAAGTAGAGAAGGAACATCAAGGGACCCTAGAAGGTCTTTTGATGTGAACAGGAGGAGAACAGATCAGGGTAGGATGTCAGCATATGTGAGGAAAACAGTGGATGATGATCAGAGGAGGGATGGCAGTTTAGGTCTGAGTATGTGAGAAGAGAGTATGGGAGAGTCTCAAGGAGGCGCTCAAGCCTCGGGTTTTGCTCACCCACCGCAGTACCAACCCTACCCACAGGGGCTAAGGTATCCGATGGGAGGTACATCAGATTTTTCCAGCTATAACCCATATCCTTCTTTCATGCCTTATCCTCCCTTCTACCCCCCATATCCACCTTATTCCGTGTTTCCACCCTCACCTTTTTATCAAAATCCAGCAAACCCTAACCCAGGGAATGCTGCACCTCCTCCTCCACCAGCAGAACTAATAGTCCCTGAAACCCAAACATCCAAACCTAGCTCATCAGTTGGGAGTAACGTGAAGATGATCGACTATCTGAAGCTGGGTGCTCCTAAGTTCAAAACAGGGGATGATCTGTTTGAATATCTCAAAACAGTGAAAATGATAATAGACGAGTTGGGAGCCAGTGATAGTAGAGCCATTCAAATGGCAGGGTTCACCTTGAAATGTAAGAAAGCAAAGGAGTGGTTTAAAAGCTATGTGGATCTAAGGCTGGACAACCTATCTTGGGAAGAATTTGCTAATGAGTTTGCGGGATGGGCCTTTCCAGATAGTTCAAGGGAGCTGAAGGTAATTGAGTTTGAGCAGCTGAGGCAGACGGAGGACATGAGTGTAGATGAGTACACGGACAAATTCCTGGAGTTACTGCAGTTCGTGGGTCAGGCATATGATACTGATCAGAAGAAAGCTAGGAGGTATACCATGAGGGTTCACCCTAGGTATTCCTCCCTGATCCTAGCAGCAGATAGAGAGAGCTTCCACACCATAGTGGATGCAACCAGAAAGATGGAGGCTAGTGCCATCATCCAAGGAATAGTTAAACAGCAGGTGGCACAGCCCTCGGGTTCTAAAACCCTGAGTTCAAAAAATATTGATCTCTCCTCTCTGAGCACAGCGATCACAAAGGGTAAGAAGTGGAATAGAGCCAAGCCCAAGAAGAACAAGTTCTGGAACCGGTTGAAGTCTAGTATGGGATTAGGTGGTGGTTCGAGCTCTAGTTCTGATAGCTCCGGATGCATGAGGTGTGGAAAGTTGCACAAGGGGGTTTGTCGATTTTAGACTATAGCCTGCTTCAGATGCGGATAGGAGGGGCACATGGCACGTGAGTGTCCCACTGCGACCTTGTTGGCACAGTCCCAACAGACAGTTTCAGGCAGTGTGGCTCAACCAGCAGCTCCAGCCATGACTCAGGGCAGTGGTCGAGGCAGAGGGAGAGGGTCAGCCTCTTCTTCCACAAGTTCCCGTGGAGAAGGTCCGTCAGCTCCAGCTCGAATCTTCACTATGACTTAGCAGGAGGCTAACACATCAAACACCGTGGTGTTAGGTAATCTCACTATTGGTTGTTCTGATGTGTATGCTCTTATGGACCCTGGTGCTTCTCATTCTTTTGTTGCTCCGAGAGCCGTAGAGAGGTTGGATTTGATAGCTTCTGGTTAGAGTGTTCTCTTTGGGTCAGTGGGTCCAAGTGTGATCCATCTGTGGCAGAGTCAGTCTGCCGGTTCAGTTCAGTTTTTGTTGAGGGTAGATGCCTTCCAGCCGACCTTGTGGTTCTAGACTTGACAGATTTTGATGTCATTATAGGGATGGATTGGCTATCTGCTCATGGTGCTACCTTGGACTGCAGAGACAAGGTAGTCAGGTTCAGGGAACAGGATGGGTCAGAGGTTGTCTTCAGAGGAGACAAGAGGGGTACGCCTAGAGGTTTAATATCAGCCCTACAGGCTTGTAGGTTGCTCAGGAGGGGTTGTCAAGGGTTTCTAGCTCATGTTAGAGAGCTTAGTAGTCAGGTCAGGGAGCCCGTCTCAGTGCCCGTAGTCAGAGAGTTTTCAGATGTCTTTCCAGACGAGCTGCTAGGTTTACCACCTACTAGGGAGATAGAGTTTGAAATTGAAGTGATGCCAAGAACCAAACCTATCTCTATTCCTCCCTACAGGATGCACCTACAGAGTTAAAGGAGTTGAAGGAACAGTTGCAAGAGTTGGTAGATAAGGGTTTCATCCGACCCAGTACCTCGCCTTAGGGTGCTTCAGTGTTGTTTGTGAGAAAGAAGGATGGATCCTTAAGACTTTGTATCGACTATAGGCAGTTGAACAAAGTCACTACCAAGAACAAGTACCCTTTACCTAGGATTGATGATCTATTTGACCAGCTAGCAGGAGCAAGTTGTTTTTCCAAGATAGATCTGAGATTCGGGTATCATCAGTTAAGAATCAGGGAAGAAGATGTGCTGAAGATGGCATTCAGAACCAGATTGGGCACTATGAGTTCCTAGTGATGCCGTTCGGGCTAACCAATGCCCCTGCAGCATTCATGGACCTCATGAATAGAGTTTTTAGTAACTTTCTGGATCACTTCGTTATTGTCTTCATTGACGATATCTTAGTGTATTCTAGGAACGCAGAGGAGCATGCCCATCATCTGAGGATTGTGTTGCAGACCTTGAGAGAACACGGCTTGTATGCCAAGTTCTCCAAGTGTGAATTCTGGTTGAGGAGCATTTCTTTCTTGGGGCATGTGGTGTCAGAAAAGGGAATTGAGGTAGATCCCAAGAAAGTTGAAGTTGTAGCTAACTGGCCTAGACCCACTACAGTGACACAGATCAAAAGCTTTTTGGGTTTGGCAGGTTACTACAGGAGGTTCGTCCAAGACTTCTCCAGAATTGCCGCTCCTATGACCAGGTTGACCAAAAAGAATCAGAGATTTGTTTGGTCAGAACAGTGTGAGGAAAGCTTTAAAGAGCTGAAGAGAAGGTTGACGTCAGCACCGGTGTTAGCTCTGCCTACCAGTGATGAAGACTTCATAGTGTTTTGTGATACGTCCCGAGTGGAACTAGGTTGTGTGTTGATGCAGAATGAAAGGGTAATTGCTTATGCTTCTAGATAGCTGAAGATGCACGAGTTGAATTATCCTACACATGATCTAGAGATGGCAGCCGTGATCTTTGCACTCAAGATGTGGAGGCATTACCTGTATGGGGTAAAATGCGAGATCTTTACAGATCATAAAAGTTTGCAATATATCTTGAGTTAGAGAGAGTTGAACTTGAGGCAGAGGAGATGGGTAGAACTGCTTAGTGACTATGATTGTAAGATTCAGTACCATCCGGGTAAGGCAAATATAGTGGCAGATGCCCTCAGCCGAAAATCACTTGGCAGTTTATCCCATGTTACAGCGGAGAGAAGACCGGTGGTGAGGGAATTTTACAAGCTCATCAATGAGGGTTTACAGCTAGAGTTGTCTAGTACAGGTGCACTAGTGGCTCAGATGAGAGTGACACCCGTGTTTCTGGAGCAAGTGGCGCAGAAACAGCATGAGGATCCCGAGTTGGTGAAAATTGCCAGGACTGTTCAGTCAGACAAAAATAAGGAGTTTCATTTTGACAACAAAGGGATCCTCCGTTATGGGAACAGGTTATGTGTACCAGATGACGTGAATCTGAAGGGAGACATTATGAGAGAAGCTCATAATGCAAGGTACAGTGTTCACCCTGGGGCCACCAAAATGTACCAAGATCTGAAAAGAGTCTATTGGTGGCCAGCTATGAAGAGAGAAGTGGCACAGTTCGTGTCCGCCTGCGAGGTATGTCAGAGGGTCAAGCTGGAACATCAGAAGCCGGCTGGAATGCTTAACCCACTATCGATTCCAGAGTGAAAATGGGAAAATGTGGCAATGGACTTCGTAGTGGGGTTACCAGCATCATCCAACAGATTAGACTCTATATGGGTAATAGTGGACAGACTGACCAAATCTGCTCACTTTATCCCTGTCAGGAGTGGCTACTCTGTGGACAAGCTGGCACAGGTTTATGTGGAAGAGATTGTCAGGCTGCATGGGGCTCCAGTATCAATAGTGTCAGATAGGGGACCCCAGTTTACCTCCAGGTTTTGACAGAGTCTGCAGAATGCTATGGGCACAAGATTGGACTTTAGCACTGCCTTTCATCCACAGACTGACGGACAGTCAGAGAGGACCATTCAGACCATTGAAGATATGCTCAGAATGTGTGTGCTAGATTTTGGCGGTTCTTGGAGGCAACATCTACCCTTGGTGAAGTTTGCCTACAATAACAGCCATCATGCTAGTATAGGGATGGCTCTTTATGAAGCTCTTTATGGGAGGAAGTGCAGGTCACCTGTCTGTTGGGAAGAAGTAGGAGAAAGGGCCTTGGCAGGGCCAGAGTTGGTAGAGATCACCAACAGAGTAGTGCCCATTGTCAGAGAAAGAATCAGGACAGCTGTGAGTAGACAGAAGAGTTATGCAGACATCCGCAGAAAGCATGTTGAGTTCCATGAGGGAGATATGGTGTTGCTCAAGATGTCTCCTATGAAAAGGGTGATTCGTTTTGGGAAGAAGGGTAAGCTAGCTCCACGATACATCGGACCCTTTGAAATCTTGCAGAAAATTGGGAATGTATCATACAAGTTAGACTTACATGCTTCAATGGAGAGAATCCATTCGGTTTTCCATGTCTCCATGTTACGGAAGTTCGTGTCAGATCCGAGTAAGATTTTTAGTGAGCCAGATGTAGAGATTCTAGGAGATCTCACCTATGTTGAACAGCCAGTGCGGATCATAGACACGCAGATCAGAAAGCTGAGGAACAAGGAAATCCCGATGGTGAAGGTCCTTTGGAATCACCACAACATGGAAGAGTGCACCTGGGAGACCCGAGAGTCCATGCTCCAGCAATACCCCCATCTCTTTTAAGGTAAGTGTTTTTATGTCTTTATGTGCTTCTTGATGTTATGAGTGCATGTTTGTTTGTTGAACATTCGGGGACAAATGTTCTTAAGGGAGGAAGAATGTAATACCCGGCTAGACTCCCGCATCGGAATTTCAACTTTTCGATGGAATCTCCATTGGAATTCGGAATCTCGGATACCGGAACCTCTAGAAGGGAAAAATATGTTTTTACAAAATGATTTTTATGGTTTTAATGAAGAAAGAAAAGTGAGTTTTTGAAGGAAATGCCTTGGAGAGAAAAGCCTAGGTTCGACAGCCGAACATGGTGCTGTTGCGGAAGCTCTTTTGGCCCCCGAAGGTGGTTTGGCCAGCAACCTATAAAAGGCCCCCTATCCGAAAATGGGCGAGTTTTCTCTCTCCATTTTCGGGTATAGGTGAGGTTCTGCCCTTCCATGGTTGATTTTATGTTTTTTCTTCAAATCCTTCTAGATTTTTATGAGTTTTGCTTTCTTTTGAAGATTTTAAGCTAAAAAATTGAAGTTTTTAAGTTTGGAGACCTCCGGAGACCGTTTTCTCCTCATCTCCGAGTTCGAATCACATCTCCTCTCGATCTTCAAGAGGTAAGTGTAGATCTTCATCTATTCTTATGTTTTAAGTAAGTTTTAAAAAGGGTTAAGGGTAAATAATGCATGTTTTGGTTAGATCTAAAATGTTAGGGTTTATGTAAGTTTAATGAGGATTGTATGTTTCTATGTGTTTGTAATACCCGGCTAGACTCCGGTATCGGAATTCCTACCGTCCGGTGGAATCTCGGATGTCGGAGACCTCTAGAAGGGAAAAACCATATTTTCATAAAATGTTTTTATGTATTTGATGATTTTAAGTAAAAAGGAAAATGAGTTTTGTATGAAAATAACCTTGGAGGAAAACTCAGGTTCGGCCGCCGAACCTCAAGTTCGGCCGCCGAACATGCAGGCATTTCGGGTGTGCCTTAGGCCCCCGAAGGCATAGGTTGAGGAAAGTCCAGGTTCGGCCGCCGAACCTCAAGTTCGGCCGCCGAACATGGCATGCATGCGGAGGCACGTTCGGCCCCCGAACGTGGCCTGGCCAGCCACTATAAAAGGGTCCCTTAGCCGAAAACGGGCGAGCTTTTCTCCCCATTGTCGGCCAAGGTGAGCTCTCCGCTGTTCCTCACCAATCTTTGAGTTCTTCCTTCAGATCTTTCAAGTTTTTCACTAGTTTTCACTTTATTTTGAAGATTTTCGAGTTTAAAGCGAGTTTTGGAGCTTTGAGGTTCAAGAACTCAAATCTCTCCCATCTCCGAGCTAGGTTCGTCTTCCTCTCGATCTACAAGAGGTAAGGGCTGATCTTGAGCTCACTACATGTTTTTAACAAGTTTTAAGTTGATTCTTGAAGTAGAAATGCATGTGTAGGGTTTTATGAGTTTTTGGGTTTATGTTGGTTTATGGACAATGTATGTTGGATTTGTGTTGTTTGATGTGTTGTAGATGGGGTTTTAGTTGGTTTGAAGCCCCTAATAACTTGTATGCTTGAGTATGTGTGTTGTAGAATAAGTTTATGCATGATTGGAAGTTTTGGAGGCAAATGTGCATAGAGGAGCCAAGTTTCTGCCCTTTGGCAGAAACCAGGTTCGGCAGCCGAAGGACTTTCGGCCGCCGAACATGGCTGGGGAGGCAAGCCTTTCGGCTACCGAAGCCTGCCCCCGAAAAGAGACTTTCGTCTCTGTCTGGGACTTTCGGCCGCCGAACCTGCCTGGGTTTCGGCTCTGGAGGGACTTTCGGCCGCCGAAGGTGCCGCCGAACCTGCCCTGTTCAGCCTTCCTTTGCATGATTTTGCATGATTGTTTGAGGTGTTTTAGGGGGTTTTTGGGGGATGTTTTTAGAGTTATGTTCTAGTTGTTTGGTCCCTCATTTGAGTCCACCTGTGTAGGTTCGGACCCGAGGAACCGAGGACCCCAGCAGTGAGTTAGCTGCATCAGTCTTTGTCAGAGCTAGCCAAGAGGTGAGTAGAATAAACCTTTACGATTTAAAGCAATTAAATTATAAAGTTTTGAGCATGTTCATGCATCATGAATGCCATGTGATGAATTAGGTTGTTTGCATTAGAACTCACGAATATGTTCCATTGTATTTATGATGTTGATGTGGATTGGTTATTGGATGACCCTTTAGTCCTCATATGATATGATGATGTTATGGCATGATACGGTATGAAAGTCCAGGTTGTACCCATTCTACGTCCCTGGCACATTGGAATGTTATGATATGTTATGATAAGAGAAAGACCGGTTGTACCCATTCTACGTCCCGGCACTTTGGAATGTAGAGGACTATTGGTGACAATACCATCCGAGAGGTGATTTGTTGTGATGTGTTCCATTACATGATGGGATGAGATTTTTAAATGTTGTTGTCTATTATTCTGCTCACTGGGCTCTAGTAGCTCACCCCTTTTCTCTAATCCCCCAGGATTGCAGGTACGGGCTAGACAGAGAAGTCAAGAAGAGTAAAGTCTTGTAATTGTAATAGTTAGAAAGTGGACATGAAAAAAAAAATTGTAAAGTTGAATAGTCATGTTATGTATAGCGATATTGAGGATTAGAAGTTATGCTTGACCCTATAAATGTTGTTATCCCTTTTAATACATAATCTTGGATGTTTACTGATGATTATGTTTAATCAACTCAACTTATGATGTATCGCCCATGGGGCATTTATGAGATCCCACAGAGGGGTCAAGTTTATGATTATGACTATGTTCAGTGCATGCACAGGTTGAGTTTGGTGTATGATAGAATGTATGAAAGAAAAGTTTTAATTTTTATGTATATTGTTGATCATGTATGGGATTAAACAGGTTTACAGGTTACATGTTAGGCTTGCTACGGGTCTCGGCGGCCTTAAGCCGATCTGGATCCTAGCGCCGGTAACGGTCCGGATTTTCGGGTCGTTACAGAATGGTATCAGAGCCCTAGGTTCATATGGTTGGACCTAGAGTGTCGGGCTCATAGATGTTATAGAAGGTCAAGCACAATAGGAAAGATCATTTCCACTAGGATAGGATGTGGAGTCCTGTCTTGCATGATGATGTGAAATGCCATGATTATATGCATGTGCATTAATGATATGTGATGTATGTGATGAGGGTTCATGTGTGCCCACATGAACCATATGATGCTAATGTTTGCTTGTTATGTGCTGCCTTTCAGAAAACAGGATGAGGGGAACTCGTTGATCTGCACGATTGACTGGAGTGCCACCTGAGGATGAGGGCACGAGCGCCCGTCCTCCTACATTTCCTAGGGCAATGTCTAGTAGGTCTAACAGAGAAAGAGCAGTAAGAGACCCTAGAAGGTCTCTGGATCTGGGTAGGAGCAGATCAATGAGGGGAACAGTTCAGGGAGGAATGTCAAAAGACATGGGGGATGATATGGATGTAGAGTAGAGGAGGGATGGCAGTCTGGGAGTTAGCATGTTAGAAGAGGGAATGGGAGAGTCCCAAGGAGGCACTCAGGCCTCGGGATTTGTTCAGCCACCCCACTACCCACACTTCTCACAAAATCCCGGGTATTCGATGGGAGGTACATCGGATTACCCTAGTTTCACCCCTTATCCCACACAGATGCCATACCCACCCTACTACCCACCATATTCACAATACCCAATGTATCCACCCCCACCTTACTATCCAAATCCACCAAACCCTACCTCAGAAAATGTTGCACTACCTCCACCACCTACAGAACCAGCAGCCCCAGTTGCTCAACCTCCTAGACCTAGCTCAGCCAGTGGGAGCAAGGTCAAGATGACCGATTACATGAAACTGGGTGCTCCTCAGTATGAAAAAGGGGATGACCCATTTGTGTATCTTGAAAGGGTTAAGGTGATCACAGATGAGATTGGGGCTGATGACAGTAGAGCCATTCAGATGGCCGGGTTCACGCTTAAGTGCAAGAAGGCACGAGAGTGGTTCAAGAATTATGTGAACCTGAGAGTAGACAGCATGTCTTGGGAGGAGTTTGCAAATGAGTTTGCAGGATGGGCTTTCCCAGATAGTTCAAGGGAGCTGAAGATGATAGAGTTTGAGCAGTTGAGGCAGACCGATGATATGAGTGTAGAGGAGTTCACAGACAGATTCCTGGAGCTGTTGCCATTTGCAGGGCAAAACCTTGACACCGACCAGAAAAGGTCAAGGAGGTATATCATGAAACTCCACTCCAGATATTCCTCCTTGATCCAGTCAGCACATAGGGAGAGCTTCCATGCCATAGTGAATATGGCCCGGAAAATGGAGGCCAGTGCCATCGTTCAGGGGACAGTTAAGCAGTCAGTGGCACAGCCTTCTGGTTCCAAGACCCCAGGCTCTTCTTCTCTGAGTGCAGCAGCTTCAGGTAGCAAAAAGTGGAGTAACACCATTAGGAAGCCCAAGAAGAACAAGTTTTGGAACAAGGTCAAGTCCAGTCTGGGTTTAGGGAGTGGCTCAAGCTCTGGTGCGGATAATGCAGTTTGTGCAAAGTGTGGTAGGCCACACAGGGGAGTTTGCCGGGCTGGGACAGCAGCCTGTTTCAGATGCGGGCAAGAGGGACACATGGCTCGGGAGTGTCCTAGGGCAGCTTTTGGAGCACAGTCTCAGCAGACGGCTTCAGGTAGTGTAGAGCAGCCAGCAGCTCCAGCCACGACTCAGGCCAGTGGCAGAGGCAGAGGGAGAGGGTCAGCCTCTTCTTCAGCGGGTTTCAGAGGTGAAGGTCCATCAGCTCCAGCACGGATTTTCACAATGACTCAGCAGGAGGCAGATGCATCTAACACCGTGGTGGCAGGTAACTTAGTCATTGGTTGTTCAGATGTGTATGCCTTGATGGACCCTGGTGCATCTCATTCTTTTATTGCTCCGAGAGCCGTCCAGAGGTTGGGGTTAATGATCTCTGAGTTAGAGTGTCCTCTCTGGGTCAGTGGACCCAAGTGTGATCCATCAGTGGCAGAGTCAGTCTGCCAGTGCAGTCCAGTCTTTGTTGAGGGGAGATGCCTTTCCGCCGACCTTGTGGTTCTAGACTTGATAGATTTTGACGTCATTCTAGGGATGGACTGTTTATCTACCCATGGTGCTACCTTGGACCGCAGGGACAAGGTAGTCAGGTTCAGAGGTCAGGATGGGTCAGAGGTTGACTTCAGCACCAGTGTTAGCTCTGCCATCTAGTGATGAAAACTTTACAGTCTTTTGTGATGCGTCCCGTGTGGGACTGGGTTGTGTACTAATGCAGAATGAGAGGGTGATCGCTTATGCTTCTAGGCAGCTAAAGAAGCATGAGTTGAATTACCCCACACATGACCTTGAGATGGCAGCAGTAATCTTTGCACTCAAGATGTGGAGGCACTACCTCTATGGGGTAAAATGTGAGATCTTTACAGATCATAAAAGCCTGCAGTACATCCTGAGTCAAAGAGATTTGAATTTGAGACAGAGGAGATGGGTAGAGCTGCTGAGTGACTATGATTGCAAGATTCAGTATCATCCGGGTAAGGCAAATGTCGTGGCAGACGCCCTAAGCCGGAAGTCACTGGGCAGTCTATCCCACATCACGGCAGAGAGGAGACCAGTGGTGAAGGAGTTTTACAAGCTCATTGATGAAGGTCTACAGTTGGAGTTGTCTGGTACAGGTGCTTTAGTGGCCCAGATGAGAGTGACACCTGTGTTTCTGGAGCAAGTGGCTCAGAAACAGCATGAGGACCCAGAGTTAGTGAAGATTGCCAGGACTGTTCAGTCAGGCAAGGACAGTGAGTTTAGATTTGACAGTAAGGGGATCCTCCGCTATGGGAGCAGACTTTGTGTACCAGATGACATAGGGCTAAAAGGAGACATTATGAGAGAGGCTCATAATGCGAGATACAGCGTTCACCCCGGAGCCACCAAGATGTATCAAGATCTGAAGAAAGTTTATTGGTGGCCAGCGATGAAGAAAGAAGTTGCACAGTTTGTGTCAGCCTGCGAAGTGTGTCAGAGGGTGAAGCTGGAACATCAGAAGCCGGCTGGAATGCTTAACCCGCTACCTATTCCAGAGTGGAAATGGGAGAATATAGCTATGGACTTCGTAGTGGGGTTACCGGCGGCGTCCAACAGATTGGACTCCATATGGGTGATTGTGGACAGACTCACCAAATCTGCTCACTTCATCCCTGTCAGGAGTGGCTATTCTGTGGACAAATTGGCGCAAGTGTATGTCGATGAGATCGTCAGACTGCATGGGGTTCCTGTTTCAATAGTGTCTGATAGAGGGCCCCAATTCACCTCCAGATTTTGGCGGAGTCTGCAGAATGCCATGGGTACCAGGTTGGATTTCAGTACTGCCTTCCACCCCCAGATGGACGGACAGTCAGAAAGGACCATCCAAACCATAGAGGATATGCTTAGAATGTGTGTGCTGGACTTTGGCTGTTCTTGGAGGCAACATCTACCTTTGGTGGAGTTTGCCTACAATAACAGCCATCATGCTAGCATCGGGATGGCTCCATATGAAGATTTATATGGAAGGAAGTGCAAGTCACCTGTTTGCTCGGAAGAAGTTGGAGAAAAGGCCTTGGCAGGGCCTGAGCTAGTAGAGATTACCAGCAAGGTGGTACCCGTAATCAGAGAGAGGATCAAGACTGCTGCAAGCAGACAGAAGAGTTATGCAGACATCCGCAGACGGCAAGTAGAGTTTCAGGAGGGGGATCTGGTATTGCTTAAGGTGTCTCCTATGAAAGGAGTGGTTCGCTTTGGAAAGAAAGGTAAACTAGCCCCACGATACATCGGACCCTTTGAAATCTTGCAAAAGATTGGGAATGTGTCGTACAAGCTGGATTTACCTGCTTCTATGGAAAGAATCCATCCGGTTTTCCATGTTTCCATGTTGAGGAAGTTCGTGTCAGATCCGAGAAAGGTTCTTAGTGAACCTGATGTGGAGATCCAAGAAGATCTCACTTATGTTGAGCAGCCAGTACGGATCATAGACACCCATATCAGAAAGCTAAGAAACAAGGAAATCCCGATGGTGAAAGTCCTGTGGAACCACCACAATATGGAAGAATGCACTTGGGAGACACGGGAGTCCATGCTCCAGCAATACCCTTATCTTTTCTGAGGTTTGTTCCTTGTGAGTTTTACGTGCTTTGTATGTATGCTATGTGTATGCCATGCTATGTGCTAGTTGAGGAACATTCGAGGACGAATGTTCTTAAGGGGAGGAGAATGTAATACCCAGCTAGACTCCGGTATCGGAATTCCTATCGTCCGGTGGAATCTCGGATGTCGGAGACCTTTAGAAGGGAAAAACCATGTTTTCATAAAATGTTTTTATGTATTTGATGACTTTAAGTAAAAAGGAAAATGAGTTTTGTATGAAAATAACCTTGGAGGAAAACCCAGGTTCGGCCGCCGAACCTCAAGTTCGGCCGCCGAACATGCAGGCATTTCGGGTGTGCCTTAGGCCCCCGAAGGCATAGGTTGAGGAACGTCCAGGTTCGGCCGCCGAACATGGCATGCATGCGGAGGCACGTTCGGCCCCCGAACGTGGCCTGGCCAGCCACTATAAAAGGGTCCCTTAGCCGAAAACGGGCGAGCTTTTCTCCCCATTGTCGGCCAAGGTGAGCTCTCCGCTGTTCCTCACCAATCTTTGAGTTCTTCCTTCAGATCTTTCAAGTTTTTCTCTAGTTTTCACTTTATTTTGAAGATTTTCGAGTTTAAAGCGAGTTTTGGAGTTTTGAGGTTGAAGAACTCAAATCTCTCCCATCTCCGAGCTAGGGTCGTCTTCCTCTCGATCTACAAGAGGTAAGGGCCGATCTTGAGCTCACTACATGTTTTTAACTAGTTTTAAGTTGATTCTTGAAGTAGAAATGCATGTGTAGGGTTTTATGAGTTTTTGGGTTTATGTTGGTTTATGGACAATGTATGTTGGATTTGTGTTGTTTGATGTGTTGTAGATGGGGTTTTAGTTGGTTTGAAGCCCCTAGGAACTTGTATGCTTGAGTATGTGTGTTGTAGAATAAGTTTATGCATGATTGGAACTTTTGGAGGCAAATGTGCATAGAGGAGCCAAGTTTCTGCCCTTTGGCAGAAACCAGGTTCGGCAGCCGAAGGACTTTCGGCCGCCGAAATGGCTGGGGAGGCAAGCCTTTCGGCTGCCGAAGCCTGCCCCCGAAAAGATACTTTCATCTCTGTCAGGGACTTTCGGCCGCCGAAGGTGCCGCTGAACCTGCCTGGGTTTCGGCTCTGGAGGGACTTTCGGCCGCCGAAGGTGTCGCCGAACCTGCCCTGTTCAGCCTTCATTTGCATGATTTTGCATGATTGTTTGAGGTGTTTTAGGGGGTTTTTGGGGGATGTTTTTAGAGTTATGTTCTAGTTGTTTGGTCCCTCATTTGAGTCCACCTGTGTAGGTTCGGACCCGAGGAACCGAGGACCCCAGCAGTGAGTTAGCTGCATCAGTCTTTGTCAGAGCTAGCCAAGAGGTGAGTAGAATAAACCTTTACGATTTAAAGCAATTAAATTATAAAGTTTTGAGCATGTTCATGCATCATGAATGCCATGTGATGAATTAGGTTGTTTGCATTAGAACTCACGAATATGTTGCATTGCATTTATGATGTTGATGTGGATTGGTTATTGGATGACCCTTTAGTCCTCATATGATATGATGATGTTATGGCATGATACGGTATGAAAGTCCAGGTTGTACCCATTCTACGTCCCTGGCACTATGTAAGAGAAAGTCCAGGTTGTACCCATTCTACGTCCCTGGCACATTGGAATGTTATGATATGTTATGATAAGAGAAAGACCGGTTGTACCCATTCTACGTCGCGGCACTTTGGAATGTAGAGGACTATTGGTGACAATACCATCCGAGATGTGATTTGTTGTGATGTGTTGCATTACATGATGGCATGAGATTTTTAAATGTTGTTTTCTATTATTCTGCTCACTGGGCTCTAGTAGCTCACCCCTTTTCCCTAATCCCCCAGGATTGCAGGTACGGGCTAGACAGAGAAGTCAAGAAGAGTAAAGTCTTGTAATTGTAATAGTTAGAAAGTGGACATGAAAAAAAAAAATTGTAAAGTTGAATAGTCATGTTATGTATAGCGATATTGAGGATTAGAAGTTGTGCTTGACCCTATAAATGTTGTTATCCCTTTTAATACATAATCTTGGATGTTTACTGATGATTATGTTTAATCAACTCAACTTATGATGTATCGCCCATGGGGCATTTATGAGATCCCACAGAGGGGTCAAGTTTATGATTATGACTATGTTCAGTGCATGTACAGGTTGAGTTTGGTGTATGATAGAATGTATGAAAGAAAATTTTTAATTTTTATGTATATTGTTGATCATGTATGGGATTAAACAGGTTACAGGTTACATGTTAGGCTTGCTATGGGTCTCGGCGGCCTTAAGCCGATCTGGATCCTAGCGCCGGTAACGGTCCGGATTTTCGGGTCGTTACAGTGTTGTTTGTTGGGGTTTAGGCTAGTTTTATACCCCTTATGCATGTTTAGAATGGTTGGATGTGAGTTTTGGTAGCTTGGGCATTATGGCAGAATCGGGTTCTGTCACTCAGGAAGACCCAGGTTCGGCCGCCGAAGCAAGGTTCGGCCGCCGAACCTGCTAGGGGAGGCAGCTTTGGCCGCCTAAACTCGGCCCCGAAAGAATGGACTTTCGGATCTGTGGGGGAGTTTCGGCCGCCAAACCTGCTCCCGAAAGTGCCTGACTTTCGGATCTGTAGGGACCTTCGGCCGCCGAACCTGCCGCCGAAAGTCCTTTGCCCAGCCTTCCTTTGCTTGTTTTACCTGCATGTTCTATGATGTTTTAGGGGGGGGTTTTGGGGAGATGTTTAGAGTCTTTTTAGAATATGTTGGTTCCTCATTTGAGTCTACCTGTGTAGGATCGGATTTGGGAGACCGAAGAGTCCAGCAGTGAGTCAGCTGCTTCAGAGTCAGTCAAGCGTCAGCCAGAGGTGAGTAGAACTGAATTCTAAATTTTAAAGTACTAAGCTTTTGAGCATGTTCATGCATCACGAATGCCATGTTATATATTAGGATGTTTGCATTATAAATTCACGAATATGATGCATAGCATTCTTTACTGTTGATGTGTATGGATATTGGATGACCCACTAGCCCTCGATATGATATGATACGGAAAGACCAGGGCTGCCCATTCTATGCCCCTGGCACGATGTAAGGGAAAGACCAGGGAAAGACCATTCTACGCCCCTGGCACAGTTGGACATGTTATGTTATGTTTAAGAGGAAGTCCTGAGGAGCTCCGTCGAGGGCTGGGCATTACTTGGATATGTAGAGGGTTACTGGTAACAAGTCCATCCTTGATGTGTATTGTTTGTGTTGTGATGCATTTCATGAAAGCATGTGCTTATTAAGCTGTTTTTCTTATGTTCTGCTCACTAAGCTCTTGTAGCTTACCCTTTTCCCCTAACCCCCAGGTTTGTAGGATCACAGGTAGCTCTGGGAGAGTCAGCAAGGTTTTGGGTAAAGTTTAATGTAATGGATTAGTAGTGGACATGTGATGTACTGTGGATTAGTATTGTGCTCGGCCCTAATGATGGCTTGAGATCCCAGTTTACATGAGCTTTAAGTAAAATGTTTTATGCTTATGATATGTTGAATCAAGTGAGGCATGTATGTTGACCATACTGGAGGATATGATGAGGGCTCTAATATGGGTTTTATGTTTTAAGTTTATGATACATACATAGGTTGAACTTGGTTATATGGAAAGTTTAAGTTTTTATGTAAATGAATGTTCATGTATGGGATTCTATCAGGTATGACAGGTTGTATGTTAGGCTTGCTACGGGTTCTGGCGACCTTAAGTCGATCTGAATCCTAGCACCGGTAACGGTCTGATTTCCGGGTCATTACAAACAGTGACTCTCAGCTAGTAATAAATCAAATAACTGGAGCATACCAGGCAAGGGACCCCATCATGCATAAATATCTAGCTAAGGAACGAGCTGTAGAAGCTGAGCTCGGTGAAAAGGGGATTGTTGTATAGTATCTAAGGATACCCAGGGAGAAGAATAAAAAAGCAGATCTACTTAGCTGATTATCCGAGGAAGAGCTGGAACAACTCCTGGATGAGGTGTACATACAGCACATCAACGTCCCCACTTTTGAAAAACCCACCAAAATAATGCACGTTGAAGAAGGGCAAAGTTGGATGACACCATACCTAGAGTACTTGGAGACTGGAAAACTGCCAGAAGATAAAATAGAGGCTAGAAGAATCACAGCCAGGGTTGCTAATTATCAGGCGGTGAGGGGAACCCTGTACCGGAGGGGGAAATCCAGCCTGTGGCTCAGATGTGTGGATCCTGAAGAAGCGGCTAGGGTAATTGAGGAGATACACCAGGGAATCTGTGGAGCGCATGAAGGAGCCAGCACGTTGGCAAAAAAATTTTCAGGCAAGGATACTACTGGCCCACGGTTAAAAAAGAAGCAGAAGAGTTCGTCAAAAGATGCAACGTCTGCCAAAGATTTGCCAACGCCATCAATAGTCCGGCCACACCACAGTTTAGCATATCCAGCCCTTGGCCATTCTCACAGTGGGGAATAGACATTTTGGGCCCTTTCCCTAAAACCACGGGGCAGAAGAGGTTCATGATACTAGCGGTGAAGTACTTTTCTAAATGACCTGAAGCTGAGGTCGTCCCCACCATTACAGCACAAGGTGATAGACTTCGTATGGAGCAACAGCATTTGCAGATTTGGTATGTCGAGGACACTCATATCCGATAATGGCAAGCAGTTTGACTGCAAATCCTTCAGAGGTTTCACGAAGAACATGGGCATCTGGCATAAGTTCTCCTCGGTAGCCTCTCCTTAAAAAATGGCCAGACAGAGGTCATAAACCGAGCTATCCTTCAGGGATTGAAGAAGTGGCTAGACGGTGCAAAGAAGAACTGGGCGGCCAAGCTCAACAGCTTCTTATGGGCGTTCCAGACTACCCCTCGGACGCTGACGAAGGAAACACCATTCGCATTGGCGTTCGGCACCGAGGCAGTAGTCCCCATAGAGCTGCAAATTCTATCTCACTATGTCCAATTCAACAACGAGGACACTAATGGCGAGAAGCTGAGAAGCACCTTGGATGCTCTAGAGGAAGTTAGAAAGGAAGCTTAAGTATGCACCGTTGCTTATCAACAAAGGGCAGCCTGGTATTACAACCAGAAGGTCAAGGAAAGGAGCTTGAAAGCTGAAGACCTAACCCTAAGAAGATTAGAAGCAACAGGGAAAAGAGCAGTAGTGCGAAAATTGGCACCAACTTAGGAGGGCCCCTTCAGAATAACTAAAGTTGTCAAGCCTAGGGTATACTAGATTAAAGACCTGCAAGGGAACCCAGAGCCTCACACGTGGAATATCCAGCACTTGAAGAGGTATTTTCCTTAAAGAATGTTTAATGTAATATTTGTACTTTGAAAATATGAATGAATGAGAAATGCTGCTTCTATTTCCTATATCTTGCGTATCCCCAAAACAGGTAGAAGCCCTTAGTGAGGTGGGTAACTGGCCTTGAAAAATAACCGCCAGCACCACAAAACTGACTGAGAGGAAGAAACCCTCAGTGAGGTGGGTAACTGGCCTCAGAAAATGACTGCCAGCACCACAAAACCGGCTGAAAGGAGGAAACCCTCAGTGAGGTGGGTGACTGGTCTTAGAAAATGACTGCCAGCACCACAAAATCGGCTGAGAGGAAGAAGCCCTCAGTGAGGTGGGTGACTGGTCTCAGAAAATGACCACCAGCACCACAAAACCAGCTGAGAAGAAGAAGCTCTCAGTGAGGTGGGCGACTGATCTCGGAAAGGACCACTGGTGCCACAAAACCAACTGAGAGGATGAAGATCAACAAAGGAAAAATAAAGGCCTTGAGCTCCCCCTAAAAAAAAAAGCTAAAGCTAAATGAGCAAACTGTCAGACTGAAGCATAGCCCGTATAAGGCTCAGCACGTAAATAGGAAATTGAAACCGACCTCACAAGAGAGCTCAGGGCACCTAAGAGCAGGAAATAAAATTCCAAACTCCTGAGCTCACAGTTCGAACGAGCTCAATACAAATAAGCGCTTGACAAGATAAGCAAAGTATGAAAAATAATAAAAAGCTGATCTCGCCATTTGGATGGGCCTATAGGCTATGAACGCACAAGAACAGCTAAAACGCAAAAAATAGCCGAGCTCGCAGTTCGGACGAGCTGACAGCTTGACAAGCGCAAAAACGATCTCAGAATATAAAAGTAACTAAGCTCTCAGATCAAAGGAGCTCGCAGCCTTTAAATCATATGATGAAATAAGCCCAAAAATGACAAACAGTATCCAAGCTCGTGAGCATTTGTAATAAAAGTAGGCTAAGTATAAGACGACCGAGCTCGCAGCGTAGACGAGCTCGCTGGCAAGAAACTCATGAAAAAATCCCAAGTATAATATATCCGAGCTCATGGCACTGAAAAGGTTGCAGAAAAATAGTCTAAGTACCCCGTAGGGATGGGGAAAGACTTACAAGTTGAATACATAATAAAAATCCCAAGCTCACAGCTCGAATTTACCCATTTGATAAAATTACGCAGACAGTTTAGTCCGTTAAATAAGTAAGTTAAGCAAGTCAAGATTTATCAACTAAACAGAAGATAGTTTAGTCTAGTAAATAAGTAAGCGTAAAACTCAAGGTGCTTCATGTTAAATTAAACAGAGCTCGTGGGTTAGAAAACGGAGATAGTTGAATTATTAACGCGTATTAAATTAAGTCCCAAAGGACTAAGTATCTCGGCAGAATAAAGAAAGTAATACACTCAAAAAATAATCTAAGTATAAACAAACATACACCGAGAGGGAACACTCTTGTTATTAAACATTCCCAGGTCGTCATACATCAAAATTCTAAGTTAAAAATAGGAAATAAAATATAATAAACGCAAGGGTAAATACACAGAAGAAAATATTTTTATATATTTATTGATTTGAGTTGGTTACAGATATAATAGGGGAAGGGGAGCTTGAACTAACAAGTTCATTCAGGGGCTTATCTATAGTATCCTCCCCCTGAGGTCCAATTGGCGGGGGAGGAGCTCTCCTAGGCAAAGGGTTGTTGTCCTCTCTATAGCGCACCTCCTCATCGTCGGAGTCGAATTTGGGAGCTTGAAGGGCTGCTAACAGATTGGAGGGGGCATCTCTAGCTGCCTTCAGGCCTTAATTATACCTATAAGCAAACATACAGAAGGCCTCGTTATATAGTTTCTCTTTCATCTCATCAGAGGCCTTATACTCTTCAAGGCGTGCTTCGTAGGCTTGCTAAATATTGGCCTTCCGTTCAGTAGAGTCCTTGTACTTCTGGAGGTGCACCTCACAAGCCAACTGGAACCCTTCCATAGACTGACAGTGCGGTTGTCGAAGCCGGTCAAAAATAACCTTCTTGGTTATCAACAATTTACAACTGCAGATAATGGTGAAGGATCGAATCCACAGAGAATTGATTACCTATTTATTTTTCTCAATCAAGACCAAGAGAACTAATTGAAAACACAATTGAAAGCAAGTAATTAAAAGCTGAATTAAAGTAAAGTGCAATAAAAGTAAAAAAGAGGGGTTTTGAGCTTGATTTGTCTAACAACTATTGAAAGCAATTAAAACAGCAAGTAATTAAAATAAAAGAGGAAATCAATATGAGAAAATTCTAGTTGAAGATATGGATCCACTTTGGTTGTTTGGGTTGATCATCGAAACTTAGGTTTTCTTGATTCATTCAATAGATTAGTTATGGGGGTGGAAAACGCTTCACACCACCATGTCTATCCTTATGATTAAATTAATTAGGGAACGTCCTCTAATCAATTACTAATTAACAAATTGCCAAGGAACGTCCTTGGGCCTTAGGCATCAAAACAATTGTCAATTGTATAAAGAATGAGAGAGATCTAACCCTAGCTACTCAAAAGCATGAGATGTTGCTAAATCATGCAATTCCTTAGTTTTTACACCAAGTGTTCTTAGGTCAGAATATTTCCAGCAATTACGGACTAATAAATATCCTAACCAACAATCAATTAACTTTGCAATCAAGAATCAAGTGGCCAATTTGATCAAAACAACAAAGCAATCTTAGATTTAAGCACAATTGCATGAATATTGAAATAATCAAAAGTAAACACTTTATGTTCAGATCTCACAACCTTTTAAACAACCTTAGTTTCAACCCAACTTCAACTAGAATAAGGGTTTCAGCCACTCATGGCTGAACCAAAACAGAAAATAAAAGAAAAGAAAGCAAGAAGAAGAACCAAAGTGAAGGAGCCTTGGAGAGCCTTGGAGAGCCTTGTGTGGATGATGAATGTTGCCTCTTCTTGTCTTCTTGAAGCCTTTAAATAGGAGTTGAGAGACTGCCTAGGGCTTCTTGGGTGTCCATGCATCTTTTAGAGATTTGCCCAAAGTGCCCTTGTGTTCTTCTATGTGCATGTGTGGAGTTGCAAGCCCTTTTTGGTCTTTTAATTGCTGTCCAAGGTGTGTCCAAGAAGATTCATGCACTAAAGAGGAAGGTGGAGCCTTGATTTGAATTTTGAATGAGCATGACACTAAGTGGGAAACATGTGATCTTCAAGATTTGGCTTCTTGAACAAGGAGGAGGCTGTTTGGGGGCACTTTCGGCCGCCTAAGATGAGTTTCGGAGGCTGGACTTTCGGCTTTGGATGCAAGGTTCGGCAGCCGAAGGTGGTGGAGTTTCGTCTCTGGACCCGTCTTTCGGCTTCCGAAAGTGCTTCCGAAAGTGGGTGAGTTTCGGCTTCCGAAAGTACTTCCGAAGGTAGTTGAGTTTCGGCTTCCGAAAGTGCTTCCGAAAGTCTTCTTTGTATTTTTTGCATTCTTTGGCATTTTTAAGAGCATTTTCTCCAAATTGTTTCTTGACACCTAATATTTGCAAAACATGATTAAAACCACAAAATTAGGTAGAATAGGTGCAAATAAACATCAATAAGATCATGATAATATGGACTAAAATATGCTCTATCAAATACCCCCACACTTAGCCTTTTGCTTGTCCTCAAGCAAATAAACATAGTCAAATAGGCTTTCTTTGCTCTAGATCCTTATTTTCACTTGAGCTCTTACTCAAGACACTTATTTTGAATCATTGCAGTGAAGAATATATGCATGAAGATTACTCACCTCCTTTCCTTGTTTCCCTTTGCTTACCATGGCTAGGATTTATTTTCCTTAAGAGAGACTATACATGCACATTAATTTGTTAAGACTTTTTCTAGCTTTTGGATTGACTTGCCCTTACCTTGAAGTACTTTATTCCGGCTTTCTGCACTTTGATTTAGCTTGGAAAGGTCACCAACCTATTTTTGATGTCATGGTTTATATTTTTCAGTTGGTCATCTATCCAAATGGCTACTAGCCTTGTTCATAGTCTTTTGACCATTGGAACAGTTTTTTTGAATTTGTGCTTTTGAGGTCTTTGCCTTTGCTGAATTTTCTTTCTCTCAATGATTTGGGCAAATCAACACCAATTGCTAAATCAAGTCACATTAAGTTCATTCACACAACTTTCAATTTATTCTCATCAATTGAGGGTCATCAATATATTTTTCACCATGGCAAACTCAAAGATTCAATTCAAAAGGCAATTCTCAAACATGAATACAACTCACTGCAATTGATTCAATATAAGTTTAAAGAGTTATCACATCAATGGGGTCATGGAAAGAAAAACTCATCCAACATAATTCATCAGTTTGGGTAGAGCAAAATAAAAGAAGAAGAAAGTTGTGGTTGTGTGTGTTTTATTGAAAGCATAAACAAATTAATATTCAACTGTGGCTAATTAACTGAAAGCAATGCAAAACTGAAAGAAGAAAAGAAAAAAAAAATTTTTGCAATCTGAAAGCATGCAAAATCGCAGAAGAGAAAGGAAGAAGAGGAAGAGAAGGGGAGGAGAAGAAGAAGGGAAGAAGAAGAGAGAAATATTCACCCCCACACTTAAATCATGCATTATCCTCAATGTAAAAGAAGAGAGAAAAAGAGAACAAAGGAATCTGAATACTCCCCTGGGGTGTGGTGGCATGGCATGATCACTTAGGCAGAATGATGTTATAGTGGAATTTCTTCCACCACTTGTACTGCGAATCCTTCAAAGTACGGTTTCAGACGATGTCCATTCACTTTGAAGATTTTTCCAGTTTCTATGCTTTTGATGTCTACGACTCCATATGGGTAGGCATGTTCTACAATGAATGGTCCAATCCACCTAGACCGTAGCTTTCTTGGAAACAATTTCAAACGAGAGTCAAAGAGTAAAACTTTATCACTAACCTCAAATTGTTTTCTTGAAAGATGATTATCGTGGGAGGCTTTGGTTTTTGCTTTGTAATTCCAAGAGTTCTCATATGTATCTCGTCTTATTTCCTCAAGCTCTTGCAGTTGCAACTTGCGATGGTGTCCAGCTTCTTTGAGGTCCATGTTGCAGTTCTTAACAGCCCAATATGCCTTGTGCTCAAGTTCAACTGGTAGGTGACAAGCTTTTCCATAGACCAATCTATAAGGAGACATACCTATGGGGGTCTAGGCCCATAAAGCATCCTCTAACCGTGAGCTCCAATCCTTTCAGTTGGGAGAAACTGGCTTTTCAAGGATGGCTTTGATTTCTCTGTTGGACACTTCAGCTTGCCCATTTGTTTGAGGGTGGTAGGCTGTGGATGTTCTATGGATCACATTGTGTTTTTTGAGAAGACTTTCCACAACCTTATTGCAAAAGTGGGTCCCTCTGTCACTGATGATTGCCTTGGGTACTCCATGTCTGACAAAGATGTTGGTCTTTACAAAGTCGACTACTGCTTTGACATCATCAGTCTTGGTTGCTCTAGCTTCCACCCATTTGGATACATAATCTACTGCAAGGATGATGTAGGTGTATCCAAAGGATGGTGGGAATGGGCCCATGAAGTCTATACCCTATACATCAAACACCTCACAGACCATGATGGGATTCTGTGGCATTTGATTTCTCTTGCTCAGATTTCCAGTTTGTTGACACCTAGCACAAGATCTGCAAAACAGGAATGCATCTCGAAACATAGTGGGCCAAAATAGACCACTTTAAGTATCTTATGAGCAGTCTTTCTTAGACCAAAGTGTCCACCACAACTATAGGAATGACAAAAGGTAAGCACAGAAGCTATTTCTTGATCAGGAATGCATCTTCTTATCATTTGGTCAGCACAATGTTTCCACAAATATGGCTCATCCCAAACATAGTATTTAGCATCTTTCTTGATTTTGTCTTTGTTATGCTTTGGCATGTCAAAAGGCAAGTTACCTGTGGCCAAGTAGTTTACCATGTCTGCGTACCATGGTTCATCAGTTTGAGCAAGAAATATTTGTTCAAGTAAGTCATCCTTATATTCTTCAGATTCAGGAGGGTGTTGCAAAGGAGTGCTAGAGGAGCTTGCTTGCGATGGATTCTACTGTGAGAGGTTCGGCGGCCGAAAATTGTCTGAGTTCGGCGGCTGAAGGTCTTCAGTTTGCGGAGTGAACTGTGGCGATGGATTCGGCTTCTGAAAATCGCTTGGGTTCGACTGCCGAAGGACGTCTTCTTTTTGCGCAATGTGTTGCAAAAGCGGTGCGACGGAATCTGGCGTCTGAAGGGCAGTGGGGTTCGGCGGCCGAATGTAGGCTGTGTTCGGCGGCCGAATGTCTTCTGTCTGCGCAACTTCTACTTGCTGAATGCTGCAGATGGTTTCTTTCAGTTTTAGGTTTTCAGTCCTGCAAAGATCATCCTCCAAAATACAATCTTGATTTTCATTAAACACATCTTGGCTCAAACAATTAATAATATCAAGACCATAAACTGGAGACATATCATGTGGGTATTTCATGGCATCATAGACATTGTACTTAATGACTTCCCCTTCAAATTCCATGGTAAGAGTACCATCATGCACATCGATTTTAGTTCTAGCAGTACTCAAGAAAGGACGCCCAAGAAGAATGTCAGAACTAGTATTGCAACTATCTTCCTTAGTATCAATCACATAAAAATCAGCAGGAAAGACAAGTTCATCTACTTGGACTAACACATCTTCTAGAACTCCTATGGGGTATACCACAGATCTATCAGCCAGTTGTATCACAACTCTTGTTTCTTTTAGTGCACATGCATTTAGAGATCTATAGATGGAGAGAGGCATGACATTAATGGATGCACCAAGATCACACATGGCTTTCTTGATACCAACATTCCCAATCTTACAAGAGATAGCAAACATACCTTTGTCCTTGCATTTGGTAGGGAGTTCTCTTTTAATAACAGTAGTAACTACCTCACCTACACTTACTTTTTCTCTTTCAGCAAGCTTTCTTCTATTTGTGTAAAGCTCTTTCAGAAATTTTGCGTACCTGGGAATTTGCTTGACAGCATCTAGCAGCGGTATGTTGATTTTCACTTTCCTGAAAGTCTCAAGGATCTCCCTTTCCTCTTTTTCTTTTTGTGTTCTTTCAAATCTTTTGGAAAAAGGGGGTGGAATGTGAAAGCTTTCATTTTGTTCAGTCTTGTGCGCAGGAGGTGGTTCAGATGGTGATGGAGGACTTTCAGGTTGCCTTAGTTCTTGCGCATATGGTGTTTCAGATGGCGTAGGCTTTGGTGCAACTTGCTTTTCTTCCTCGTGTCTTGCATCTTGAAGTTCTTTTCCATTTCTCAAAGTGATAGCACTAACATTCTGTCTGGGATTAGTTTCAGTTTGAGGAGGGAGTTTACCTTGGGGTTCAGATTTGCTCATCAGTTGTCCCACTTGCTGTTGGAGAGTCTGTACAGTGGTCATAAGTGTTTCCATCATCCTTTCAAGGTGCGGATTGGAGCTTGAAGGTGCTGGTTGGACTTGATTTCTTTGGTAGTTCTGGGTGTTGTTGGCCCTTCCATAACTGAAATTGGGATGGTCTCTCCAACCAGGATTGTAAGTGTTTGAGTACGGATCATGTCTGGGCTGGTTATTATACCCTCCTATGGCATTTGCTTACTGGTGGTCTTCTTGGAGTGTAGGACATTGGTCAGTTGGGTGTCCTACATATGAGCAGATTCCACATGGCCTAGGTGGCTGGGGTGTTTGAATCTGTTGCACAACGTCTACGACAATATTTTTCATCGCAGATGTTAGTTCAGAAATAGTGGGAAAACTTACCTCATTGGCCCTTTATAGTTGCTTTTCTTCTCCATACTGCCTAGATGAGGCTGCAAGGGTAGATATCAACTCTTTCATCTCCCTTGGTGTCTTGTCTGCGATGGACAAGCTACATTTATGAGTTTCCTTTCTGATGGGAGCAATCCTCCATAGAAGAACTGTATGAGAGATCTGTCTGACATATCATGTTGTGGACAGCCTGTACACAGTCTTTCAATCCTTTCCCAATAATCATATAAGTCCTCAGTTTGTTTTTGTCTTATGCTAGTGATTTCTCTTATTATGCCAATTGATTTAGATGGTGGGAAGTATTTGTCCAAAAAGGTTTGGACCATATCATCCCAAGAAGTTATAGATCTAGGTGGCAAATAAAACAACCAATCTTTAGCATAGTCATCTAATTAAAAGGGAAAAGCTCTCAATTTAACATGATCTTCAGAGATCCCTTGAGGTCTCATGGATGAACAAGCAACATTAAATTCTTTCAAGTGCTTGTGTGGATTTTCATTCTCTCTACCTCTGAATTTAGGAAGAAGGTGAATCAAACCTGTCTTGAGTTCAAAGGGAACTGTAAGAGGAGGATAGGAGATGCAAAGAGGTGCTTGATCACCTATAGGTGTTGCTAACTCTCTCATGGTTCTTTCCCTTGGCACTTGAGGTCTAATTGCTGGATTTTCTTGAACTATTTGATTCTGGACAGCTTGTCCATTGGGGGCATCAGCTGGTGCTTGAGGTTCTGCCATTGGTGCAAAAAAGTTCCTAATATATCCAATTTATCCGCATTTATTATTCAAGAACTAAGCAACATGTAAGATGGATCAAAACACAAAAGTTCCTATACAAGATTATTTATTGATTTCAAGTTAAAAGATCATTCACACAATCATCACTTGAGTAATCCATAGATACATGTTATTTTCCATATGGATTTCTCAAGCGGGTCAGTTCAGTGCACTTATTCATAAAATAAGCACTTATATATTAATTCTAGATATCCAACCTGTCTCAACCTATGAGATCAGTTGCTTCCTCTAAAATTAAAAAAAAAAACATAATATGTATCTGTCACAGCAGCTCTAATCATTGTCCAGTCTGATCATAATAAGAATATCGACCATAAACTTTTGGAGACATTATTTAAATGCAATAGGAATCTCATAATTATAACCACATTATAATTTCCATTTGCAACAGTAGTATAGTCTATTTTACTCAAAGTTTAATTAACATTGAATATAAATAATGGCCTTAATAAATTATATTTAAATACTTAAAATACACGAAGAATAATATCCCACTACAATCAAGAGATTGGCGGTAGAGCATATTACTAACAATAACCTAAGAAAATTCAAAAAAATTTGAGAGATATACCTGCCACTAGAAAGAGAGTGCGTTCCAACGATCAACAAAAGGAAATTAATAGTTGGATCGATAATATTGGATGCTTGGCTGCTTGGAGGTCGTGTGTCTATGTAGAAATAGAAGAGAAGCTCTAGTGTTAGGGGATGGAGGATAATAAAGGACCAATAGGTAATGGACCAATAGGTAATGGACATCCCGGGACATAAATCAAAAGAGTAAGATGGAGTGGGGGAGACTATTGTTGGGAGGCGAAGGTTTGTTGCCAAAGAACGGAAACATGAAAGGATATGTATTTTAATTTTATTAGGTTATTATAAATTTATTAATAAAATATTTAATATTTATCAATCTAAATTATCCATCTTTCCTTTTTGTTCTGAATAAATACATTTTTTTAATGCAGGTCGGATCACAATTGGACCTAATAAAAAATTAAAATTTATAAAATAATTTAAAATTGACTCTAAAATTAAAAAATTGAACATTTTAATTAATTTATGAGCTAAATCAAGAAATAAAACATTTACATTCTAAATTATTAAGAAATTTAGCTTTTTATTTTATATAAATAAAAAAATTTCAAAGTAATTTAGTTTAAATTATAACTTTTAATTTTTTTTTTGTCAAAAAAACACGTAGCTGAAGAAAGAGATAGAATATATTTTAATTTTACTAGATTATTATAAATTTATTATTAAAATTTTAAATATTTATCCATCTAAATAATTTATTTTTCCCTTTTTTGAACATAATTTTTTTTAATTTGAGTTGGATCACAATTAGACTCATCAAAAAATCAAAATTTACAAAATAATTTGAAATTGACTTCAAAATTAAAAAACTAAACTTCTTAATTAATGAATGGGTTAAATTAAGAAATAAAATTTTTTTATTCTAAAATTAAAAAAATTTAGTTTCTTATTTTATATAAATAAATAAATAATTCAAATAATTTAACTTAAATTACAATTTTTTTAAAATTTTTTTTATAAACAAAAGTTGAAAATGAGTTTAAATAAATATTATTAATAAATAAAAGGTAAAATTAAATATTTATTATTAACTTACATCTCATAAAAAAATTTTAATAACTAATATAATTAAATTATTTTTTTATTTTTAAACTTTATAATATATCCTAATTTTAGACAAATTAACTTTTTAGATTTTTAGAAGTGAATTATATACTGTATACTATTTAAAATAAAAAAATTAAAATCATTACATAGATCAAATACGCTATTACCACTAAAATTTATTACGAACAAATCTAATCCTTTCACTTCCGCTACTTCAGAAAAAAAAAAAAAAAAACTTAAAAACATAACTATTATCTTAACAAAAACATATGGCTCCTTAATATTATTTTAGTTGTTTCTTTGTAAAAATAGACTTGAATTTTTTTTAAATATAATCATCGATTGTATTTATTTTCAGTTTAGAATGACAAATAGTTACATTTTATTGTTAAATCTCTCATGTAAATTTATATTTTGTGGTAATAAATAAAATATCATGATCTATTTTCTTTAAATATAATTTTCAAATTGCGTATCCTTTAATAATAAAATATCCAATAAGTAATATAAATGATAAATGAGTATTAATTATAATTAATATATTAAAAATAATTAATGGTCATTATAAAAATATAATTTTTTATAATTATATGAAAAAGTAAAAATAACTTAGTAAATATTTTTATTTTATATATTTTTTTTAATTATAAAAAATAATTCATAATCAAATATTTGATAGTCATATAAAAATTTATCATACTAATTATTATGAGCTTTTAAAATTGGTGAGAGATAATTATTGATAAAATAGTTAATAATAAATTTTATAATTCATTATAAAAAAATATAAGATAATAAATTTAATATTTTGTTACTAATAGTATTCATATTGCCACACGTTATGTATTGTAATAAAATTAAAATAATATATCACAATACATTTTATAGATTTGTAATAAAATTAAAATAATATATCACAATACAATTTCTCTATAAAAGATTGATATAAATTTATCTTCAATTTAATTTTATGACAATTATTATAACTTATTATTAAATATTTTTTTCGTAACAATATCATATATATCACAATAAAATTTTATTTTATTACAATATATTTTGTAATAAAATTTTATTTTATTATAATTTATTTTATAATAAAATAATTATTTTTATCAACAAAGAATTTAATATTAAAATTTTAGAGAAAAATATAATATTAAACATATAATGTGATAAATATTTATAATTGATCATCAAATCTATATGTTAAGGGATGAATTTAATATTTTGTCACTAATAGTGTTTGTGTTATCTCATTATATATTGTCATAAAATTAAAATATTTTATCATAATAAAATTTATATAAATTTATATGTTAAGAAAATTTATATATTAAGAGATTGGTAGAAATTTATATATTTTTTATTATGATAATTATTATAAATCGTCATAGTATAATTTTTTTCGTGACAATACTATATACGCCACAATAAATTTTGCTGTTATTATAAAATTTTTTTTGTAATAAAATAAATTTTTTTCGTCAATAAATAATTTGATACTAAAATTTAAAAAAAATATATAATATAAATATATAATGTGATAAATATTTATAATTTGTCATTAAATATATATAGTATGTGACAAATAATAGGCAACAAATCAATACTTTTTCAGTAATTTGTAATAAAATTAAAATATTATATCACAATACAATTTCTACTCTAAAAGATTGATAAAAATTTATCTTTAATTTTTTTTATAAAAATTATTATAACTCATCGTTGAATAATTTCTTTTTGTGATAATACCATATACGTTATAATAAATTTTTTTATTATATTTTTTTTCATAATAAAATAAATTTTTTTGTTAATAAATAATTTCGCACTAAAATTTTAGAGAAAAATATAATATTAAATATATAATATGACAAATATTTATAATTTATCATCAAATATACATAATAAGTGATGAATTTAACATTTTGTCACTAATAAGATTTATATTGCTACCTTATATATTGTCACAAAATAAAAATATTTTGTCACAGTATAATTTCTACTATAAAATATTAATAGAAATTTTTCTTCAATTAAAATATTGATAGAAATTTTTCTTTAATTTTTTTTATGACGATTATTATAACTCGCCATAAAATAATTTTTTTTCTTGATAATACCATATACATCATAATAAATTTTTTTATTATAATATTTTTTATAATAAAATAAATTTTTTTGTTAACAAATAATTTAGACTCCAAATTTTGAAGATAAATAATATCAAACATATAATATGATAAATATTTATAACTTGTCATCAAATATATATAATAGGTGACAAATCTAATAAGTCACTAATAGTCTTTATATTGCTATGTTATATATTGTCATAAAATAAAAATATTTTATCCCAATACAATTTCTTTTATAAAAAATTGATAAAAATTTATTTTCTAACTTTTTTATAAGAATTATTATAATTCCTCTTGTAATAATTCTTTTTGTGACAATATCGTGTACGTCATAATATTTTTTTATTACAATATTTTCATAATAAAATAAATTTTTTATCAACAAATAATTTCACGCTCAAATTTTAGAGAAAAATATAATATCAAATATATAATGTGATAAATATTTATAACTTGTTATCAAATATATATAATAGGTGACGAATCTAACATTTTGTCACTAATAATATTCCTATTGGCACGTTACGAATTGTCCTAAAATAAAAATATTTTGTTATAATATAATTTATACTATAAAAAATTGATAGAAATTTATCTTCAATTTTTTTTATGACAATTATTATAACTCTTCTTGAGATAATTTTTTTCGTAATAAAATACATTTTTTGTCAACAAATAATTTGACACCAAAATTTTGGAAGGAAATATAATATCAAAAATATAATGTGATAAATATTTATAAGTTGTCATCAAATGTATATATTAGTGACGAATCTAATATATTATAATGACACAATTATATATTATCACTGCAAATTAATTTTTGTGACAACGAATAATTTTCATCATATTATGTGCCTCTCTTAGGGAGTGGTTCTCTTTAGCCTTCCTTACTGCTTCTGCGGAGAATGCTTCCCTTATTCTAATGATATGTTGGACTTTGTGGCATAACAAAAATAATGTTGTTTGGAAAGCTCAGGGTCGAACTACGAGTGGTGTGTTCTTCATGGCACTGAAATTTTTGCAGCAATGGAGGGGGGCCTGTTCTGATTCTATCAGCTGCACCAATGTTATGTCGGCTTTGATTGTCTGGTCTCCTCCACCGCAGGGTTGGATTAAGGTTAATATTAACGCCTCTTTAAACTCGCAACGAAGTTCACTAGGCTTCGGCTGTGTAGTCCGAGATGCTAATGGTAGATTTATGGCGGCTAAAGCAGGCTGTTTTTGCAGTCAGATGGAGGTTAAGTGCGCTGAGACAATGGCTTTTCGAGAAGCGTTGAGCTGGATTAAAGAGTGTGGATGAGATCGAGTTCTTTTCGAATCGGATGCTTAGGTTCTTGTTGTGTCCATTAACAATGCTTCGTTAGATGATCTATCACCTTTTGGTCTTTTGGTTCAAGGTTGTAAATTGCTTCTATCCAGTTATGAAGAAGCAAGATGTGATTTTATTCACAGGTCTGCGAATGATGTCGCTCATGTTCTAGCAACATCGGCTCATTCTGAGTCAGGTCAAGGAGTTTGGGTTCATGTCCCGGAGTTTGGGTTCATGTCCCTCCTCCTCATATAGTTTCTTTAATCGCTTTGAGTTAATGATATTTCTCTCATTTAAAAAAAAAAAAATATCAAGTTTCTTGCAATACCAACTGAATACTATGAAAACATGAAAAAAAAAATTAGCATAGATAAAATAAATGAACAAAGTAATTAATTGATATATATTTATATGAATAATTACCTTAAATTATCTAAATTTATAATGTTTTCATTGGTACTATTTATGTTCACATTTGCGATGCTGAAAAGTTAAGATAAAAATAAATAAATTATAATTATGAATAATACTTCCAAATAGAAATAAATAAATCATAAAAAAATAAATTAAATAAGATTAATACAATACTTCCAAGTAGAAATAAATAAATCATAAAAAAATAAATTAAGTAAGATTAATACATACCATCTTCAAGCTTATCAAGATCTGTAATTCGTTCTTCAATTGGTTTGTAATTATGAGATTTTTACAACCAATCTTGTGTTCATATTAAGACTTCTACTATTTTAGGAGTTGAAAAACTCCTCAAAGGATCAAGTACTCTACCTTAAGTGCTAAATATTGATTCTGAAGTAACTATGGAAATAAAAACTCGTAATATATCTTTCATCATATGTGATAAGATAAGAAACCTATTAGTATTCATTTTCCACTATTTTAATATTGCAAACTCTTCTTTCTCATCCAATACTAAAATGTCCTCATTCAGATAAAAATTTAAGTCTGATTTGTTCTTTGCCTCAGTAATCTCTATTTTATATTGCATGAATTGATGTCCCAATCTCATTCTACGTTTTTTTTTTTATCCTTCACTAATACTCTCACTTACATTTTTAATGTTCTCATTTGCATTTTCAGTTTTTAATATTCTCTTGTAGTCATTGAATAATTCATATACAAATAACTTAACATTTTCTAATAATTTTGTGCCTTTTTCTTTTCATACACATCTAAAAGAGAAAAATACATAAATTCTAACTTATGTCAGGGGTCAACTACTACTGCAATGTAAATAATTTTATTCATCTGATCAGGATTCCCTCAATATTTAGCTTCATCTCTCTCCCATACATGACTACTCCAAGTCATTAATTGATTTTCACTTTTGACACAAACAATAAATAGAAGTGATATATCTAAACTCAGAAATTCTCAAAGTAAGATTATTAAAATGTCCTAAAAACTCAACAATTTTTCAATATATTCTCATTCTAAACTATTTAGTAAGCGCTTACTTTCACTTGATTGAAAATCAAATCTAAAGTATGGATCTACTGTTAAGATAACAACAAATATATAATTTGCTTCTCAAAGATAAACGTGCTGACTCTTTCAATATTTGCTTTGATTCAATTAGTTATAAATATATTCCCTTGATTTCAGATGTATATTTTAGTTAGTTGTGATTTCTTTCTCCTTAGTTGTAGCTTCATATCTGTCGTATTTGGCTATAAAAGTACGTTGTTGTACTTCATTAAAGACAACTTTCTACTCTTCACTTCTCTATTTGCTGATTGTATATGGTATCAAAGCTAACCAAATAGTTGACATACCAAATCAACTTTCTTCACAACCTACAAATGCCCAACATTCCTTTTCTGTCAAATTAAAATCCACAAATTACCTTGCATGGAAAACACAATTCCAACCCCTCCTAAACTATCACAATATGAATCATCTAATTGATGGCTCTCCCCCACCTCCTAAGACAATTAAATCTTCAACAGACCCGATAATTGATATTCCCAACCCCCAATATGCTACCTGGTTCAAACAGGACCAACTTCTTCATTCTTGGCTTCATTCTTCCCTCTCTGAAAATGTTTTCTCTTATATTGTTGGACTAACCTCCTCCCAAGTTGTCTGGCAAGCCTTAGCATAGGCTTTCGGTTCCATCTCTCAAAACCGTCAACTCCAAATTCATATTGAACTTCAAGAGTTCAAGAAAAATGATCTATCCATCTCTACTTATCTTCAACGTGTAAAGGCACTCAAAGATGAATTGCAAGCTGTTAGTAGACCTCTCTCGACTACCGAGTTCAATGCCATCTACAGAAATATTGGCATCGAATATCATAATATCATCACTGCGTTGAGTGTTCAGCCCGATCCAGTTCCATTTCATGAGCTCTATGGTGAACTTATTGCTCATGAAATTCTCCTCAAAAGCCGTCATGATCCACCACAAGCTAATATGGTTTCTCGACAATCCACCAACAATCCTCATCCACCATTTATTCCCACACCCAATTTTAATGGACAAAAAAATTCAACTTCAAAATCCAAAGGCCCTTGTCAAATTTGTGGATATCGAAACCATATCGCAGATAAATGTCGTTGTTGCTACCAACGCTCTAACCAAAATCAAAATCAGCCTCGTTACTCTATACTAATGGCAAATTACTCTTATAATTGCCCACCATCCTCACCGTATTATCCACCACCATATCCCATACCTGCGTATTTTCCTCGTCCTCAACCATTGGCAAATTATTTTTCTGCTTCACCTCAACCAAATTATTGGCACCCTAATATTGCGGCTAATTATCATGTTACTCCTGATATTCAATTCTTGAGTACTCTCTCTAAATATCAAGGTAATGACAATCTTCATGTTGGAAATGGCATAGAACTGCTGATGTCTCATATTGGTACAGTTACTATTCCCTCACCTAATGGTCCATTTTGGTTAAAAAACACCCTTTGTATTCCAAAAATTATCAAAAATCTTTTGTCTATTCAGAAATTCACCATTGATTATTTTTTTGAATTCTAGCCTCACTATTTTTTTGTTAAGGATCAGGTCACCCAGAGGGTTCTTCTGCAGGGTCCAAGTGAAGATGGCATTTATACCCTTAAATCTCCACCCAAATCTGCCTTGACAACAACTGTTCCATCCTTTTCTGATTTGCATTCAGCCTTGGATCATCATCATCGTTGAATCGTGTCTAAAATAATAAAGGACTTCAAGTTACCTTATTCTAGTTTCCAATTTAATCCATGTTCTGCTTGCAATCTAGGAAAATTATCTAGACTTTCTTTAGCTTCTGTTGAACAAAAGAGCATGAGTCCTTTTCAAATAATTCATTCTGATGTCTGGGGCCCTACTCTTGTTATGTCTAGTGTAATACCCGGCTAGACTCCGGTATCGGAATTCCTACCGTCCGGTGGAATCTCGGGTGTCGGAGACCTCTAGAAGGGTAAAACCATGTTTTTATAAAATGTTTTAATGTGTTTAATGATTTTAAGTAAAAAGGAAATTGAGTTTTTGCATGAAAATGACCTTGGAGGAAAACTCAGGTTCGGCCGCCGAACATGCAGGCGTTTCGGGTGTGCCTTAGGCCCCTGAAAGCATAAGTGAGGGAAACCAGGTTCGGCTGCCGAACCTTATGTTTGGCCGCCGAACATGGCATGCATGCGGAGGCACGTTCGGCCCCCGAATGTGGCCTGGCCAGCCACCTATAAAAGGGTCCCTTAGCCGAAACGGGTGAGCTTTTCTCCCCATTTTCGGCCAAGGTGAGCTCTCCGCCGTCCCTCGCCTATTTTGAGTTTCTTCCTTCCATTCTTCATGATTTTTATGAGTTTGCAACTTTGTTTTGAAGATTTTTGAGCATAAAGCAAGTTTTGGAAGCTTGGAAGACTCAGGAGCTCTCTCCCTCCGTTCTCCAAGTTTAGGTCGCCTCCCCTCTCGATCTTTAAGAGGTAAGGGTCGATCTTGAACTCTTTTTATGTTTTAAGTAAGTTTTAAGTTGATTCATGGGGTAGAAATGCCTGTTTAGCTTAGATGAGCATTGTTAGGTTTTATGTGTTTTATGGACAATGTATGTTGGATATGCATGTTGATGTGTTATAGATGGGGTTTAGGATAGTTTGAAGCCCCTAGGAGCTTGTATGCTTGAGTATGCATGTTGTAGAATAGGAAAATGCATGTTTAGAAGGTTTGGGAGGCATTTGAGGTTGAGGAGCCGAAGTTTCTGCCCTTTGGCAAAAACCAGGTTCGGCAGCCGAAGGATTTTCGGCCGCCGAACCTGCCTGGAAGGCTAGCCTTTCGGCTGTCGAAGCCTGCCCCCGAAAAGAGACTTTCGTCTCTGGAGGGCACTTTCGGCCGCCGAAGGTGCCGCCGAACCTGCCTGACTTTCGGCTCTGGAGGGACTTTCGGCCGCCGAATCTGCCGCCGAAAGTGCCCTGTTCAGCCTTCCTTTGCATGCTTTCCATGGATGTTTTGAGGTGTTTTAAGGGGGTTTTTGGGGAGTATTTTTAGAGTCATGTTCTAGTATGTTTGGTCCCTCATTTGAGTCCACCTGTGTAGGTTCGGACCCGAGGAACCGAGGACCCCAGCAGTGAGTTAGCTGCCTCAGTCATTGTCAGAGCTAGCTGAGGTGTGTAGAATAAACTCTTATCTTTTAAATAAATGAAAATCTTAGCATGAATCGTGCATCACGGATGCCATGGGATATTTTAGGTTATTTGCATTAGAAATCACGAATATGTTGCATTGCATAATATGTTGTTGATGTGGATGAATGTTGGATGATCCTTTAGCCGCACTACGTTATGATATGATGCGGAAAGACCAGATGTGGCCTGCACTACGCCCCTGGCACTATGTAAGAGAAAGACTGGAAGTGGCCAGCACTACGCCCCCGGCATGATAGGATATGTTATGATATGTTATGTATAAGAGAAAGACCAGATGTGGCCTACACTACGCCCTTGGCACTATTGGATTCAGTAGTGGGCTATTGGTGACAAGTTCATCCTTGATGTGAATTGTTTGTGATATGTTGCATTTCATGAAAGCATGAAAAATAAATTGAATGTTATATTATTCTGCTCACTGGGCTCTTGCAGCTCACCCCTTTCCCCTTATCCCCCAGGTTTGTAGGTATAGGGTAGACCAGGAGGTCGACAGGAGTAAATTCTGATTTCATGTAATAGTTAGAAATTGTGGACATGATAAAATTGTAATGTAATGTCCTATGTAGTCATGATATGTAATAATGATATTGAGGATTAGAGGTTGTGCTTGACCCTATGTGTATGGTTATCCCTTTTGATACATGATCTATAGAATGTTTTTATGATGTTTATGTTCAACCAAGCTTAATGTATGCATGTTGGGTTACCCATTGGAGCATTTGATGAGAGCTCCAGTGTGTGGGTTATGTTATGTTATGAGTATTTATACAGGTTGAGCTTGGTTTATGGAAAGAAAAAGTTTACAGGTTTTTGAGTATGTATGATCATGTATGGGATTTGACAGGTTCACAGGTTATATGTCAGGCTTGCTACGGGTCCCGGCGGTCTTAAGCCGATTTGGATCCTAGTGCCAATAGCGGTCCGATTTTCGGGTCGTTACAGAGTGGTATCAGAGCCCTAGGTTCATATGGTCGGACCTAGAGTGTCGGGCTCATAGATGTTATAGAAGGTCAAGCACAATAGGAAAGATCATGTCCACTAGGATAGGATGTGGAGTCCTGTCTTGTATAATGATGTGAAATGCCATGATAATATGCATGTGCATTAATGTTATGATTGTTATGTGATGTATGTGATGCGGGTTCATGTGTTGACACATGAACCATTTGATGCTAATGTTTGTGTGATTTGTGTTGTTTTTCAGAAAACAGGATGAGAGGAACTCGTCGATCTGCACGATTGACTGGAGTGCCACCTGAGGATGAGGGCATGAGCGCCCATCCTCCTGCATTGCCTAGGGCAATGTCTAGTATGGCTAGCAGAGAAAGAGCAGTAAGAGACCCTAGAAGGTCTCTGGATCTGGGTAGAAGCAGATCAGTGAGGGGAACAGTTCAGGGAGGAATGTCAGAGGACATGGGGGATGATATGGACGTAGAGCAGAGGAGAGATGGCAGTCTAGGAGCTAGCATGTCAAAAGAGGGAATGAGAGAGTCCCAAGGAGGCACTCAGGCCTCGGGATTTGTTCAGCCACCCCACTACCCACACTTCTCACAAAATCCCGGGTATTCGATGGGAGGTACATTGGATTACCCTAGCTTTACCCCTTATCCCACACACATGCCATACCCACCCTACTACCCACCATACCCACAGTACCCAATGTATCCACCCTCACCCTACTATCCAAATCCAGCTAACCCTACCTCAGAAAATGTTGCACCTCCTCCACCATCAGCAGAACCCACAGTTCCAACAACACATATACCTAAGCCTAGCTCATCTGGTGGGAGCAAGATCAAGATGACCGACTACATGAAGCTAGGTGCTGCCCAGTTTGAAACCGGTGATGACCCATTTGTGTACCTTGAGAGGGTCAAAACAATTACAAATGAGATAGGAGCTAATGACAGCAGAGCCATTCAGATGGCTGGGTTCACACTCAAATGCAAAAAGGCCCGTGAGTGGTTTAAGAACTATGTGAGCCCGAGGTTGGACAGCCTATCATGGGAGGAGTTTGCAAATGAATTTGCAGGATGGGCTTTTCCTGACAGTTCAAGAGAATTGAAGATGATTGAGTTTGAACAGTTAAGGCAGACAGAGGAAATGAGTGTAGAGGAGTACACCGACAGATTCTTGGAGCTATTGCCGTTTGCAGGGCAAACTCTTGACACAGACTAGAAGAAGTCAAGGAGGTATATCATGAAACTTCACTCCAGGTATTCCTCCTTGATCCAGTCCGTAGATAGGGAGAGCTTCCATGCCATAGTGGATATGGCTAGGAGGATGGAGGCTAGTGCTATCATCGAGGGGAAAGTCAAGCAGTCAGTGGCACAACCTTCTGGTTCTAAGACCCCAAGCTCTTCTTCAATGAGTGCAGCAGCTTCAGGTAGTAAAAAGTGGGACAGAGGCCCCAGGAAGTCTAAGAAGAACAAGTTCTGGAACAAGGTTAAGTCCAGTCTGGGATTTGGAGGTAGCTCAAGCTCTGGTGCGGATAATGCAGTTTGTGCAAGGTGTGGTAAGCCACACAAGGGAGTATGTCGGTTTGGGATGACAGCCTATTTCAGATGCGGTCAGGAGGGACATATGGCTCGAGAGTGTCTAAGAGCGGTTCCGATGGCTCAGTCCCAGCAGACAGCTTCTGGTAGTGTAGCGCAGCCAGCAGCTCCAGCCACGACTCAGGCTAGTGGCAGAGGTAGAAGGAGAGGGGCAGCCTCTTCTTCAGCGGGTTTCAGAGGTGAAGGTCCATCAGCTCCAGCACGGATCTTCACAATGACATAGCAAGAGGCAGATGCATCTAACACCGTGGTGGCAGGTAACTTAGTCATCGGTTGTTCAGATGTGTATGCCTTGATGGACCCTGGTGCATCTCATTCTTTTATTGGACCGAGAGCCGTTGAGAGGTTGGGGTTGATGATCTCTGGGTTAGAGTGTCCTCTCTGGGTCAGTGGACCCAAGTGTGACCCATCAGTGGCAGAGTCAGTCTGCCAGTGTAGTCCTGTGTTTGTTGAGGGAAGATGCTTGTCCGCCGACCTGGTGGTTCTAGATTTGACAGATTTTGACGTCATTCTAGGGATGGACTGGTTGTCTACCCATGGTGCTACCTTGGACTGCAGGGACAAGGTAGTCAGGTTCAGAGGTCAGGATGGGTCAGAGGTCGTCTTCAGGGGAGACAGGAGGGGTACACCTAGAGGTCTGATATCAGCTCTTCAGGCTCGTAGGTTGCTTGGGAGGGGATGTCAGTGGTATTTGGCTCATGTGAGAGAGCTTAGCAGTCAGGTTAGAGAGCTCGCCTCAGTGCCAGTGGTCAGAGAGTTTTTAGAAGTCTTCCCAGACGAGCTGCCAGGTTTACCACCTGCTAGGGAGATAGAGTTCGAAATAGAACTGATGCCTGGAACCCGACCGATCTCTATCCCTCCCTACAGGATGGCACCAGCAGAATTGAAAGAGTTGAAAGAGCAGTTACAGGAGCTGGTAGACAAGGGCTTCATCCGACCGAGTACCTCACCCTGGGGTGCTCCAGTTTTGTTTGTGAGAAAGAAGGATGGATCCCTCAGACTTTGTATCGACTACAGGCAGTTGAACAAAGTCACTACCAAGAATAGGTACCCTTTGCCAAGGATTGATGATCTATTCGACCAGCTAGCAGGAGCGGGTTGTTTCTCCAAATTAGATCTGAGGTCCGGGTATCATCAGCTGAGGATCAGAGAGGAAGATGTGCCAAAGACGGCTTTCAGGACCAGATATGGGCATTTTGAATTCCTTGTGATGCCGTTCGGGTTAACCAATGCCCCTGCAGCATTCATGGATCTCATGAACAGAGTGTTTAGCCAGTACCTGGATCACTTCTTTATTGTCTTCATAGATGATATCTTGGTGTATTCTAGGAATGTAGAGGAGCATGCCCATCATCTGAGGTTGGTTCTACAGACCTTGAGGGAGCATGGCTTGTATGCCAAGTTCTCCAAGTGTGAGTTCTGGCTGAGGAGCATTTCATTCTTGGGGCATGTTGTGTCAGAAAATGGAATAGAGGTGGACCCCAAGAAGGTAGAAGCTGTGGCTAACTGGCCTAGACCCACTTCAGTGTCAGAGATCAGAAGTTTCTTGGGTTTGGCAGGTTACTACAGGAGGTTCGTTCAGGACTTCTCAAAAATTGCGGCTCCTCTGACCAGGTTAACCAGGAAGAATCAGAAGTTTGTGTGGACCGACTAGTGCGAAGAGAGTTTTGAAGAGCTTAAGAAGAGATTAACGTCAGCACCAGTGTTAGCCTTGCCAACTAGCAATGAGGACTTCATAGTATTCTGTGATGCATCTCGAGTGGGTTTGGGTTGTGTGCTAATGCAGAATGAAAGGGTGATTGCTTATGCTTCTAGGCAGGTAAAGAAGCATGAGTTGAATTACCCCACACATGACCTGGAAATGGCAGCAGTAATCTTTGCACTCAAGATGTGGAGGCACTACCTCTATGGGGTTAAATGTGAGATCTTCACGGATCATAAAAGCGTACAGTACATCCTGAGTCAAAGAGATTTGAACTTGAGACAGAGAAGATGGGTAGAACTGCTGAGTGATTATGATTGCAAGATTCAGTACCATCCGGGTAAGGCGAATGTTGTGGCAGACGCCCTAAGCCGGAAATCACTAGGCAGTTTATCCCACATCACGGCGGAGAGGAGACCAGTAGTGAAGGAGTTTTACAAGCTCATTTATGAAGGTCTACAGTTGGAGTTGTTTGGTACAGGTGCTTTAGTTGCCCAGATGAGAGTGGCACCCGTGTTTCTGGAGCAGGTGGCTCAGAAACAACATGAGGACCCAGAGTTAGTGAAGATTGCCAGGACTGTTCAGTCAGGCAAAGATAGTGAGTTCAGATTCGACAACAAAGGGATCCTCCGCTATAGGAGTCGTTTGTGTGTACCAGATGATATAGGGCTAAAGGGAGAATTATGAGAGAGGCTCATAATGCAAGATACAGCGTTCACCCTGGAGCCACCAAAATGTACCAAGATTTGAAGAAAGTTTATTGGTGGCCAGCTATGAAGAGAGAAGTGGCACAGTTTGTGTCAGCCTGCGAAGTGTGTCAGAGGGTGAAGCTGGAACATCAGAAGCCGGCTGGAATGCTTATCCTGCTACCTATTCCAGAGTGGAAATGGGAGAATATAGCTATGGACTTCGTAGTGGGGTTACCGACGACGTCCAACAGATTGGACTCCATATAGGTGATTGTGGATAGACTCACCGAATCTGCTCACTTCATCCCTGTCAGGAGTGGCTATTCTGTGGATAAGTTGGCGCAGGTGTATGTTGATGAGATCGTCAGGCTGCATGGGGTTCCTGTTTCAATAGTGTCCGATAGAGGACCCCAGTTCACCTCCAGATTTTGGCGGAGTCTGCAGAATGCCATGGGTACCAGATTGGATTTTAGCACTGCTTTCCATCCGCAGACGGACGGACAATTAGAAAGGACCATCCAGACAATAGAGGTTATGCTCAGAATGTGTGTGCTGGACTTTGGCGGTTCTTGGAGGCAGCATCTACCTTTGGTGGAGTTTGCCTACAATAACAGCCATCATGCTAGCATCGGGATGGCTCCATATGAAGCTTTGTATGGGAGGAAGTGCAGATCGCCTGTTTGCTGGGAAGAAGTTGGAGAAAAGGCCTTGGCAGGGCCTGAGCTAGTAGAAATCACCAGCAGGGTGGTACCCATAATCAGAGAAAGAATCAAGACTGCTGCAAGCAGACAGAAGAGTTATGCAGATATCCGCAGAAGACAAGTAGAATTTCAGGAGGGGGATTTGGTATTGCTCAAGGTGTCTCCAATGAAAGGGGTGATTCGGTTCGGGAAGAAAGGTAAGCTAGCTCCGCGGTACATCGGACCCTTTGAAATCTTGCAAAAGATTGGGAATGTATCGTACAAGTTAGACTTACCCGCTTCAATGGAGAGAATCCATCCGGTTTTCCATGTTTCTATGTTGAGAAAGTTCGTGTCAGATCCGGGCAAGGTTCTTAGTGAGCCTGATGTGGAGATCCAAGACGATCTCACCTATGTTGAGCAGCCGGTAAGGATCCTAGACACCCAGATCAGAAAGCTAAGGAACAAGGAAATCCCGATGGTGAAAGTCCTTTGGAATCACCACAATATTGAGGAGTGTACCTGGGAGACACGAGAGTCCATGCTCCAGCAATATTCCCATCTTTTCTAAAGTAAGTTTTATGTGCTTTGTATGTATGTTATGTGTATGACATGTTGTATGCTTTGCATGTGCTAGTTGAGGAACATTCGGGGACGAATGTTCTTAAGGGGGGAAGAATGTAATACCCGGCTAGACTCCGGTATCGGAATTCCTACCGTCCGGTGGAATCTCGGGTGTCGGAGACCTCTAGAAGGGTAAAACCATGTTTTTATAAAATGTTTTAATGTGTTTCATGATTTTAAGTAAAAAGGAAATTGAGTTTTTGCATGAAAATGACCTTGGAGGAAAACTCAGGTTCGGCCGCCGAACCTCAAGTTCGGCCGCCGAACATGCAGGCATTTCGGGTGTACCTTAGGCCCCCGAAAGCATAAGTGAGGGAAACCAGGTTTGGCCGCCGAACATGGCATGCATGCGGAGGCACGTTCAGCCCCCGAATGTGGCCTGGCCAGCCACCTATAAAAGGGTCCCTTAGCCGAAACGGGTGAGCTTTTCTCCCCATTTTCGGCCAAGGTGAGCTCTCCGCCGTCCCTCGCCGATTTTGAGTTTCTTCCTTCCATTCTTCATGATTTTTATGAGTTTGCAACTTTGTTTTGAAGATTTTTGAGCATAAAGCAAGTTTTGGAAGCTTAGAAGACTCAGGAGCTCTCTCCCTCCGTTCTCCAAGTTTAGGTCGCCTCCTGTAACGACCCGGAAACCGGTACCCCTTAGGAACGGTCCGAACCATCACTGGCACTAGGATCCAGATCGGCTTAAGGCCGCCGGGACCCGTAGTCAGCCAACTATACTCTCTGTGTACCTGATAAATCCCATACATGATACCAAATAACTCAACAATCCTGTAAAACTCTGTAGGCTTAACTACTGCTACTCAGATATATCAATCTGAAATGACCCTCAGGGCCTGTACCAGGGACTACTATCTGCTGTGGTCCAGGGAGTAACACAATCTGTAACACATCCCACTGGTATCTCATCGAAGCCATACATTAAGCCTAACTCACACATTTCTCATCAAGAAACGTAAAACAGGATTGTGTACAAGGGATGAATCATACATCACACTATAGCAGTGACACTAGGGGAAAGCATCAGTCTATCCTGTATCTGACAGTACATATCGATATATTACATTACAACTACTCTTTAAATTACATCATGTCCACTATCCTATTACATCATTCAGTCATGCATAACTGTCCTCTGTACTCTTGCTGACTTTAACTTCCCATAGGAATCACAGAACCTGCAAAACTGGGGTTAAGGGAGCGGGATGAGCTCTAGAGCCCAGGGAGGAGGAACAATAAAAACAGTTCATTAATTACATGCTCTCATGAAATGCATCACATCACAAACATATCATCTCAAGGATGAACTTGTCACCAATAGCCCTTTACTGTATACATGTAGTACTATGTCCAACTTGCCAGGGGCGATTAGGCCTCACCTGGACTTCTCTTACCTGGCTCTATCACAAGGCCAACTGTGCCAGGGGCGATTAGGCCTCACCTGGACTTCTCTATCTGAGTCAGGTCAAACTGTCTATCTCATAGTACCAGGAGCGACCTGGACTATCCAGGGGCGACCTGGTATGGCTATCTCATGCCATAACGCTGTATCTGTGCTCTATCAGGGCTAAGGATCATCCAACATTCATCCACACAAATATCAGCTTATGCAATGCAGCATATTCGTGGAATCTAATGCAATACAACCTAATACATAACATGGCATTTTATGATGCATGGATCATGCTAGATTCGTGTCATTTCTGAATGTAAAATAGTACAGTTAGTTCCACTCACCTGTAGCCAAACAGTGGCTAGCTCTAGGCCAACTCTAACTCTGAAGCAGCTACTACTGCTTACCACCTCGGTTCCTCGGGTCCAACCCTACAATGAAGGACTCAAATGAGGTACCAAACATACTCTATATCACTGATAAACATCTCCCCAAAACCCCTCTAGAATACCTCAAAACAATCACAGTTAGCATACAAAAGAAAAGCTAGACAGAACACATTCGGCTGCAGGTTCGGCGGCCGAATGCCCTGTCCAGAGCCGAAACTGGCATACCTTCGGCGGCACCTTCGGCGGCCGAATCCTCCAAACAGAGCCGAACCTCAAAAACGCTCGGGCAAGCGGTGGCAGCCTAAGCCACCATGCAAGGGGTTCGGCGGCCGAATCCTCCCTTCGGCGGCCGAACCTGAGTTCTTCAAGAATTCAGCTTCATGCATGAGCAAGCCTGCCAAACACCAACTCTATTCCACACATGCATACTTTACTCTCACCTCACATATACTCTGGTATATGCTCTAAGGGGTCCAAAACTACCTATTAACCCCAACAAAACAGCAACTATAACATATAAGCAAGCTTCTCCATAAAGTCATCAAAACTAACCGAACCATGCAACTCTACAAAAACTCCCATAAAAACCCTTTATAAAACATTAAAACAAGTTTAAAAGCTTCCCTTACCTCTTGAAACTAGAAGAGGAACAACCGGGACGTTGAACTATGGAGCAACTTCTCTTCAAAAAATCACCAAACCACCAACCTTCACTTTTCTCTCTTTTTCTCTCAAAAACCTTCAAACCCTTTTTGCAAATGAACAACCCTCTGCATAAGCTGATTAAAAGCTTGCAGATGAGTCAAGGGAAACGTGGCCTAACCTCTGATCATGATCTGAAGGCAAACACCTGGCCAAACCACGGACTGAGGAGCGTGCACAACTTAGCCGACCACTCCAGTTTCGGCTGCCGAAGCTGCATGCAAAACCATGCAACTTTCGGGGGCCGAACTTAACCTTCGGGGGCCGAACATTGGGCACTTTCGGCGGCCGAACGTAACTTCGGCGGCCGAACCTGGCCTTTGTTCCCATAACCTTTTCTCTTACAAAACAAAACTCAATCCTATTCTATTCAAAACCTTAAAAGACGTCAAAACATTTAGAAAATCTTTCTAATACCCTTCTAGAAATCTCTGACATCTCCGAATTCTACCGGACGGTAGAATTTCCGATGTCTGAATTAGCCGGGTATTACAATCTTCCCCCCTTACAAAACATTCGTCCTCGAATGTTAAAAAAACAAGCACAGATGCAAAGAAGCAATTAAGGATTACTGGAGTAAACTCCCGGGTTGTCTATATTTCCTGACTTTGCTGACTTTTATCTGCTTAATCTGTGTTCACACTCTCTACTGACTATGTCTCACTGTTTCCAGTATCCAACTGACTTGGTTCTTTCATCTGATTACTGACTTTTCTTAACTTTAGTCTCACTATACTGGTTACACTAACCTTTATTTCGCTTTACTCAACCCAGTCAGAGGAGCCATACCTCTCAGGTAATGCTAGATGCCTTGCCTATAGCTTCAATTCTCTACTGACTTTAGAAATCGCATTGTGACACCTCACAATTTATACCGACATGCCCCAAAACTGAACTTATATTACAGAATATGTTCTCTTAGAATCTACACCACTTAGTAGATGATGGGCATGCTTCTCTATTTTTTCTGAACTATACGACGCTTTTACTGCGCACTCTGATCCTTGCCCGTCTTTCTTCTTCTTTACGATACTGGTTTTTGTTTTCTTTAACTCTCTTTCTCACTCTCAACATCTAGTTCCCAATTCTAAGATCTATCGTGGAGGATACACAGCTCCTATTCACTGTCTCCACAGAGCATCAATCCTGTGTGGGAACACCTGTCCTTGGTAGTGATTTTGTTCAACTGCTCACAGTCGTTACAAAATCTCAAGGTGTCATCCTTCATTTCTCACACTGACACTGGAACATTCCAGGGTGAGGTACTAAGTCGAATGTAACCTTTCTCTACCAAGCTTTCCTATCATACTCTGATTACGCTCTCTCTCTGCAGGTGCCATCCTGTAGGGTAGAAGGAAAGAAATGGTTCTGCGTCCAGACACCACTTCTATTCCATACTCTGACTCCCTGACAGATGGTAAACCTGACAGCTCATCTGGGAAACCATCTAGAACTTACTAACTACGGGTATTGAGGCGAATTCCCTGATCTGACTACTAAACTTGCTCACAAGAGCTAGAACCCTCGGATAACCGTTCCTGTGTAGCAATGAGCTTGCTGGGCTGACCGCAAACCTCTAGGCACCTATGCTCTGTCCCTTCTAAGGACTCTCTCTGATCCATCCTAGCCTCTGAACTCTCCTACCTTGTCTCTACAGACACAGGTAGTACAATGAGTAAGTAGCCAATCCGCCCTAGAATGACATCAAATAGTCAACTCTAGAACCATAAGGTCAGCTGGATAGCATCTACTCACTACAAACTCTAAACTGATCTGACTAACTGACTCTGCTTCAGATGGATCATACCCGGGTCTACTAACCCAGAGAAAACATTCTAAGCCTAGAAGTCATCAAACCCACTCTTAGTCACAGCGCACTAAGCTACAAGGAAATGGAAACACTCGGGTTCAAAACAAACAGCATACACATTCGAACAGCCACAAGTGAACATACCTGACGTCACTGTGTTCGATGTGATAGCTTCCGACTGAGTCAGGGTGAAGATCCGAGCGAAAGCTAACGGAACTTCTCTCGGGAACTTACTAATGGAAAAGCTAACCCTTTCCTCTGCCTCAAGTACCACCTAATCCCAGACTAAACTGAAATCTCCTCCTGAACTTACACTTATTCTTACTCTTTTCTTTCTCTGTTCTATTCTCGTTTACTTATTTTTTTTTTCCTTACTCTGCTCACTTTCACTGACCTTTTATTATTTTCTTACTCTTCTATTTCTTACTCTATTTTCTGACTTATTTCTTATCCTTGAGGGCTGCACTCGGAGATGAGAGATCACTCTCCCTATACCTGGATAAACTCCAAGGCCATAGCATCTCATAGCAACACTCTCGAGTATCTTTCCTAGCTCACTAACCACTAGCTACTACTCATTTGGCTTTTACCATCTCACTTATTCTACTGGTGCCTTCCCGCAGCGAAAACTAGAAATGATGGGTTTAGACACCATTCCTATCTCTCATTGAACTCTCTTAGCGGGTGGTAAACCTGATGACTTGTCTGGGTCAATATCTAAAACGTTTCTTCGACTACGGGCACTAAAACTGATTCCCCTCCTGATCTGACTAACTGCTATGCTTTCTGACACAAGCAAGAAACCTCTCCTGAACAGCTTAAGAGCCTATAGGGCTGATATCAAACTCCAGGCCTCTCTATACTGTCCCCTCAACAAACTACCTGTGATCCATCCTGATTTCTAAGCCTGACCACTCTGCCTATCGAAGGCAGTACGATAAGTAGCTAGCCCATCCACCCCTAGAATGACATCAAACAGTCATTCTAGAACCACTAGGTCAGCTGGAAGGCATCTACTCAAAACGCGCACTCAACTCTATTGGCAGACTAACTCTGCCACTGATGGATCACACTGGAGTCTATTGACCCCAAAGAGGACATTCTAATCCCAGAAGTTATCAAACCTATACTCTCGACGGCTCTCACAGCCCTAAGGAAAGCGAAACATCAGAGTCTCTACTAGTAACACAGCAAAACATATGGAAGTGAAACATACCTGTCACTGCCATGTCTGATGTGTCAGCCTCCTGCTGCGTCAAAGCAAAGATCCGTGCTGGCACTGATGACCCTTCACCTGGGGAACCTGTGGAAGAAGGAGTGATCCCGCTCCTTCTGCCTCTGTCCTGCACCATGGCTAGAGCTTCTGGCTGAGCTATTCTGTCTGAGACTGTCTGCTGGGACTGTGTTAGCAAAGTGGCGGTGGAACACTCACGTGCTATGTGCCCCTCTTGTCCGCACCTCGGACATTTAGAGTTAGTCAAACCAGAACTCGATCTCTCACCTATTCCTAGGCCAGACTTTATCTGCTTCCAGAACTTATTCTTCTTTGATCTTCTGAGGCCTCTACCTCCTTTCTTACTCATTGTATCAGCCTCATGCAGAGGGGAGAGATTAACATCACTTGTCCCTGCAAGTTTGGTACCAGCTTCCCTCTTCTGTACCATATCTACTATATCATGGAAACTTGCCCTTGACCTATCTAAAACCCCTCCTACAAACTCATGAGCAAACTGCTCTCAGGATAAGCTTTCTACCCTCGGGTTTACATACTGGGTGAACCATTCCCTCGCTTTTTCACATTTCAATGTGACCCCTGCCATTTGAATGGCTCTACGCTCACTGGCTCCCAACTCATCAGTTATCATCTTAACCATTCTAAGATACTCAACAGGGTCATCACCAGTCTCAAATTGGGGAACATCTAACCTCAAATAATCTGTCAGTTGCACCATACTTTCTCCAGGTGAACTAAGCTTAGGTGTTTGGATAACTGGGGCTACTGGTTCTACTGGTGGTGGAGGAGGTGCAACTTGCCCTGGGTTAGGGTTTACTGACCTTGGGTAACAAAAGAAGGGTGGAAACATGGTATACTGTGGATATGATGGTGGATATGGCGGATAAAAGGGAGGATAGGGCATAAAGGTGGGATATGGGTGATATCTAGGCAACTCTGATGTACCTCTCATCGGGTACTCTGTCCCCCACTGGTAGGGTGGATACTGAGGTGGAACAAACCTCGAGACCTGAGTGCCTCCTTGGGACTCACCCATATCTCCTCCTAATCCGCTCATACCAAAGCCGCCCTCTCTACTCTGGTCATCCTTCTCTCTTTCTCTCATAAGCCCTGACATACCACTCTGGACAACTCCCCTTCTACTCTCCTCAATAGACCTTCTAGGGTCCCTTGATGTACCTTCGCTACGTAAGCTATCTAATGTTGCCCTTTGCAGAACGGGGAGGTGAGCATCCATGTCCTCATCCTCTGGCGGAGCTCCAGTCAATCTACCAGATCGACGAGTTCCTCTCATCCTGCCTCTGTAAAGCACAACAGCACACAAAAATATCATCAAATGATCCATGTGAGAACACATGAATCCTCAGCACATAGCAAACATATTCATAGCACATGTAGCTCATCATGGCATTTCACATCATCATGCAAGACAGGACTCCACATCCTATCCTAGTGGACATGCGTTTACCTATTGTGCCTTCCCTCCTATACAAGACTACACCTCATTCCGATGTGGGAATCTAATCCTTGAGCATCTTCGCTCAACACACCGTACTCAAAAGATCTAAACTCTAACATCTTAACCTCTTTCCGATGTGAGATATCTCTGATCCCTGAGTATACTGACTCAGCACATCGTACTCTAGAGGCCCTATGCTCTGATACCAATCTGTAACGACCCGAAAACCGGTACCCCTTAGGAACGGTCCGAACCATCACTGGCACTAGGATCCAGATCGGCTTAAGGCCGCCGGGACCCGTAGTCAGCCAACTATACTCTCTGTGTACCTGATAAATCCCATACATGATACCAAATAACTCAACAATCCTGTAAAACTCTGTAGGCTTAACTACTGCTACTCAGATATATCAATCTGAAATGACCCTCAGGGCCTGTACCAGGGACTACTATCTGCTGTGGTCCAGGGAGTAACACAATCTGTAACACATCCCACTGGTATCTCATCGAAGCCATACATTAAGCCTAACTCACACATTTCTCATCAAGAAACGTAAAACAGGATTGTGTACAAGGGATGAATCATACATCACACTATAGCAGTGACACTAGGGGAAAGCATCAGTCTATCCTGTATCTGACAGTACATATCGATATATTACATTACAACTACTCTTTAAATTACATCATGTCCACTATCCTATTACATCATTCAGTCATGCATAACTGTCCTCTGTACTCTTGCTGACTTTAACTTCCCATAGGAATCACAGAACCTGCAAAACTGGGGTTAAGGGAGCGGGATGAGCTCTAGAGCCCAGGGAGGAGGAACAATAAAAACAGTTCATTAATTACATGCTCTCATGAAATGCATCACATCACAAACATATCATCTCAAGGATGAACTTGTCACCAATAGCCCTTTACTGTATACATGTAGTACTATGTCCAACTTGCCAGGGGCGATTAGGCCTCACCTGGACTTCTCTTACCTGGCTCTATCACAAGGCCAACTGTGCCAGGGGCGATTAGGCCTCACCTGGACTTCTCTATCTGAGTCAGGTCAAACTGTCTATCTCATAGTACCAGGAGCGACCTGGACTATCCAGGGGCGACCTGGTATGGCTATCTCATGCCATAACGCTGTATCTGTGCTCTATCAGGGCTAAGGATCATCCAACATTCATCCACACAAATATCAGCTTATGCAATGCAGCATATTCGTGGAATCTAATGCAATACAACCTAATACATAACATGGCATTTTATGATGCATGGATCATGCTAGATTCGTGTCATTTCTGAATGTAAAATAGTACAGTTAGTTCCACTCACCTGTAGCCAAACAGTGGCTAGCTCTAGGCCAACTCTAACTCTGAAGCAGCTACTACTGCTTACCACCTCGGTTCCTCGGGTCCAACCCTACAATGAAGGACTCAAATGAGGTACCAAACATACTCTATATCACTGATAAACATCTCCCCAAAACCCCTCTAGAATACCTCAAAACAATCACAGTTAGCATACAAAAGAAAAGCTAGACAGAACACATTCGGCTGCAGGTTCGGCGGCCGAATGCCCTGTCCAGAGCCGAAACTGGCATACCTTCGGCGGCACCTTCGGCGGCCGAATCCTCCAAACAGAGCCGAACCTCAAAAACGCTCGGGCAAGCGGTGGCAGCCTAAGCCACCATGCAAGGGGTTCGGCGGCCGAATCCTCCCTTCGGCGGCCGAACCTGAGTTCTTCAAGAATTCAGCTTCATGCATGAGCAAGCCTGCCAAACACCAACTCTATTCCACACATGCATACTTTACTCTCACCTCACATATACTCTGGTATATGCTCTAAGGGGTCCAAAACTACCTATTAACCCCAACAAAACAGCAACTATAACATATAAGCAAGCTTCTCCATAAAGTCATCAAAACTAACCGAACCATGCAACTCTACAAAAACTCCCATAAAAACCCTTTATAAAACATTAAAACAAGTTTAAAAGCTTCCCTTACCTCTTGAAACTAGAAGAGGAACAACCGGGACGTTGAACTATGGAGCAACTTCTCTTCAAAAAATCACCAAACCACCAACCTTCACTTTTCTCTCTTTTTCTCTCAAAAACCTTCAAACCCTTTTTGCAAATGAACAACCCTCTGCATAAGCTGATTAAAAGCTTGCAGATGAGTCAAGGGAAACGTGGCCTAACCTCTGATCATGATCTGAAGGCAAACACCTGGCCAAACCACGGACTGAGGAGCGTGCACAACTTAGCCGACCACTCCAGTTTCGGCTGCCGAAGCTGCATGCAAAACCATGCAACTTTCGGGGGCCGAACTTAACCTTCGGGGGCCGAACATTGGGCACTTTCGGCGGCCGAACGTAACTTCGGCGGCCGAACCTGGCCTTTGTTCCCATAACCTTTTCTCTTACAAAACAAAACTCAATCCTATTCTATTCAAAACCTTAAAAGACGTCAAAACATTTAGAAAATCTTTCTAATACCCTTCTAGAAATCTCTGACATCTCCGAATTCTACCGGACGGTAGAATTTCCGATGTCTGAATTAGCCGGGTATTACACCTCCCCTCTCGATCTTCAAGAGGTAAGGGTTGATCTTGAACTCTTTTTATGTTTTAAGTAAGTTTTAAGTTGATTCATGGGGTAGAAATGCCTGTTTAGCTTAGATGAGCATTGTTAGGTTTTATGTGTTTTATGGACAATGTATGTTGGATATGCATGTTGATGTGTTGTAGATGGGGTTTAGGATAGTTTGAAGCCCCTAGGAGCTTGTATGCTTGAGTATGCATGTTGTAGAATAGGAAAATGCATGTTTGGAAGGTTTGGAAGGCATTTGAGGTTGAGGAGCCGAAGTTTCTGCCCTTTGGCAGAAACCAGGTTCGGCAGCCGAAGGATTTTCGGTTGTCGAACCTGCCTGGGAGGCTAGCCTTTCGGCTGCCGAAGCCTGCCCCCGAAAAGAGACTTTCGTCTTTGGAGGGCACTTTCGGCCGTCGAAGGTGCCGCCGAACCTGCCTGACTTTCGACTCTGGAGGGACTTTCGGCCGCCGAACCTGCCGCCGAAAGTGCTCTGTTCAGCCTTCCTTTGCATGCTTTCCATGGATGTTTTGAGGTGTTTTAAGGGGTTTTTTGGGGAGTATTTTTAGAGTCATGTTCTAGTATGTTTGGTCCCTCATTTGAGTCCACCTGTGTAGGTTCGGACCCGAGGAACCGAGGACCCCAGCAGTGAGTTAGCTTCCTCAGTCATTGTCAGAGCTAGCTGAGGTGAGTAGAATAAACTCTTATCTTTTAAATAAATGAAAATCTTAGCATGAATCATGCATCACGGATGCCATGGGATATTTTAGGTTGTTTGCATTAGAAATCACGAATATGTTGCATTGCATAATATGTTGTTGATGTGGATGAATGTTGGATGATCCTTTAGCCGCACTACGTTATGATATGATGCGGAAAGACTAGATGTGGCCTGCACTACGCCCCTGGCACTATGTAAGAGAAAGACCGGAAGTGGCCTGCACTACGCCCCCGGCATGATAGGATATGTTATGATATGTTATGTATAAGAAAAAGACCAGATGTGGCCTGCACTACACCCCTGGCACTATTGGATTCAGTAGTGGGCTATTGGTGATAAGTTCGTCCTTGATGTGAATTGTTTGTGATATGTTGCATTTCATGAAAGCATGAAAAATAAATTGAATGTTATATTATTCTGCTCACTGGGCTCTTATAGCTCACCCCTTTCCCCTTATCCCTCAGGTTTGCAGGTACAGGGTAGACCAGGAGGTCGGCAGGAGTAAAGTCTGATTTCATGTAATAGTTAGAAGTTGTGGACATGATAAAATTGTAATGTAATGTCCTATGTAGTCATGATATGTAATAATGATATTGAGGATTAGAGGTTGTGCTTGACCCTATGTGTATGGTTATCCCTTTTGATACATGATCTATAGAATGTTTTTATGATGTTTATGTTCAACCAAGCTTAATGTATGCATGTTGGATTACCCCATTGGAGCATTTGATGAGAGCTCCAGTGTGTGGGTTATGTTATGTTATGAGTATTTATACAGGTTGAGCTTGGTTTATGGAAAGAAAAAGTTTACAGGTTTTTGAGTATGTATGATCATGTATGGGATTTGACAGGTTCACAGGTTATATGTCAGGCTTACTACGGGTCCCGGCGACCTTAAGCCGATCTGGATCCTAGCGCCGGTAGCGGTCCGGTTTTCGGGTCGTTACATCTAACTTAGGTCATAAATATGTTCTTCTATTTATTGATGATTTCACTCTTTACTTGGCCATACTTGTTAAAAAATAAAAGTGATGTATATGCCATGTTTTTACAATTTCAATCTCTTGTCCAACGTCAATTTAGTTCAAAAATTTTAGCTTTTCATTCTGATTAGGGAGAGGAGTACCAAAAGTTGCATAGATATTTTCAGTAGACTCGCATAATTCATAGGATAGCATGTCCTTATACCCATGAACAAAATGGAACCTCTGAAAGAAAAATTCGTCATATCATTGACACCACCCTCACTTTACTCTCTCATGCTAAATTACCTCTGAAATATTGGAACTATGCTACTGAAAATAGTGTTCAATATATAAATATAATGTTATCACCAAATCTTCAAAATCACAGTCCCTTTATGTGTTTGTACAAGTCTTCACCCAATTAACTTGAACAACAACCTTTTGGTTGTACCATTTATCCATTTCTTAGACTATATTCTAATCACAAATTTTCTTTTCAGTCCATTCCATGTATTTATTTAGGAACAAGTCCATCTCACCATGCTCATTGGTGTTTAGACCCTTTCTCAAAATGTGTTTACCTAGCTAGACATATTCGGTTTGATCCAAAATTATTTCTTGGTTTTAATTTGTCTACAAGTTCAATTCCTCCACCGTCCAGCTTTCTATTTCCAATCAGATGTCGTGTCCCTTGGACACTCCAGTTGCCTCCAGTATGCCTACTTCTAATAATAATTCTTTTACTGATTCCAATTCCACCTCAAACACTTTGCCCAACCCAAACCTCTTGCCTGATACCATATTCGAAAATAATCAGACTTCCAATTCAAACACGAGTTCCCCTCAGACCAATCAAATTGTTCTATATATCAGTTCTCAAAATCAACCAACCTTGGATCTTATTGCCGATCTTTCTTCTCACTTTCTGCCCAACACCCAAACGCAAAAACCAGTTCTAACCCGCCCTATTCAGCTTCAACCTTCAACTAGGCAAAGGTCCATGCTTTAATCTGTACCACTAAACTTTATTACTTGTGTCATGAACCTCAGACATATAATTAGGCTCAGCCTCATATTCAATGGCGGAAAGCCATGGAAACAAAAATTAATGCTCTTCTGCAGAATCAAACTTGGCAATTAGTTCCACGCCCTTCAAATGTCAACATTGTGGGCGACAAGTGGCTGTTTCGCATTAAATGCAAGGCAAATGGGGATATTGAGCACTACAAGGCTTGTTTGGTTGCGAAGAGCTTCTCACAACAACCTGGAATTGATTATAATAAGACATTCAATATGGTTGTCAAAGCCACAATAATCTGAACAGTGTTGTCTATTGCTACTATATCCAAGTGGCCAGTCAAATAGATGGATGTATCCAATGCTTTTCTCCATGGACATCTTGAGGAGGACATATATATGAATCAACCACTAGGTTTTGTTGATTTAAATCATCTTGATTATGTTTGTCATTTACAAAATCTTTATATGGGCTTTGGCAAGCACTGTGTGTGTAGTTTCAACATTTAAGCAATTTCTTTTTACATCTTGGTTTTCAAGCGTCCAAGGCAAACACATCTTTATTTATATACAAGGATGGTAATATCAAATGTTTCATTTTGATATATGTTGATGATATTCTGCTCATATGTTCAGATGCTAGTAAATTGGAATATTTTTTGAAAGCCCTTCAAGTTGCATTTTTAGTAAGAGATCTTGGCCAATTACAATATTTTTTGGGTGTTGAGGTTCAGCCAACATCTGATGGAGTTGTGTTATCACAGCAGAAATATATTAGTGATTTATTGACTCAATTTAATATGAGTAATAGCAAGGTAACTTGACACCTATTGTAATACCCGGCTGGATTCAGACATCGGAATAGAAAGTTTTCTAAAATATTTTCAAGTGTTTTAAAGGTTTAGAATGAAAAAGGATTGAGTTTTGAAGAGAAAAGGCCAAAGAGGCATTTTGCCATGTTCGGCCGCCGAAGGTAAAGTTCGGCCGCCGAAAGTGCCCAATGTTCGGCCCCCGAAGTTCAAGTTCGGCCCCCAAATGTTGCATGGTTTTGCATGCGATTCGGCAGCCGAAGTTGAGTTGGTCAGCCAGCTATTGTGCACTCCTCAGTCGGTGAAATGGCCAGGTGTTGCGTCCAAATCACAGACAGAGGATTAGGCCACGTCTCTCATGAGTTATCTGCAGGGTTTTATCACCCTATGCACAGGTTTGGTGTTTGTCAAGTGATTTTGAAGGTTTTGGGTCAAAAGGAGAGGTTTGGTGGTTTGGAGCTTTTGAAGAGGTGTTGGTCCATAGATCAGCTTTCAGGTTGTTCCTCTTCTGGTTTCAGAAGGTAAGGGAAGGTTTTAAACTTCTTTTATTGATTTATAAAGCTTTAAAGAGGTTAAGGGTAGAGTTGCATATATAGGTTTTAAAGTTTAGTTTTTGATGTTTTAATGGTATAAGCATGATTATGTGTATGTTTGTTGTTTGTGTTGGGGTTGTTAGGTAGTTTTAGACCCCTTTGAGCATAGACTTAAGTATATGTGAGTTGAGGGAGGAGTTATGCATGGTTTGAGAGTTAGAAGTGGATGAAGGAGGGAGATTGCCGTCGGGGCTGAGTTCTGGATGAACTCAGGTTCGGCAGCCGAAGGAGGATTCGACCGCCGAACATGCCAGACTTTCGTCTCTGGAGGAGACATTCGGCCGTCGAAGGTGCTGCCGAAGGTGCCCTGTCCAGCCTTCCTTTGCTTGTTTTGCATGCATGTTTTGAGGTGTTCTAGAGGGGTTTGGGACGTTGTTTTATCAGTTGGATAGAGTATGTTTGGTGCCTCATTTGCGTCCTCCATTATAGGATTGGACCCGAGGAACCGAAGAGTTTAGCAGTAGTAGCTGCTGCAGAGTTAGAGTTGGTCCAGAGCTAGCCACTGCTTGGCTACAGGTGAGTGGAACTAAACTTAATATTTTACCTTGAGAAATGACACATTTCTAGCATGATCCATGCATCATAAAGTGCCATGATATGTATTAGGTTGTGTTGCATTAGAATTCACGAATATGATGCATTGCATAAGATGTTGTTCCTGTGGATGAATGTTGGATGATCCTTAGCCCTTAATAGAGATCAGAGACAGAGTTATAGCATGAGATAGCCATACCAGGTCGCCCCTGGATAGGCCAGGTCGCTCCTGGTACTATAGTCAGAGCAGAGTTAAGAGTAGACCTGGTGATGACATAGTCTCCTTGGCACAGTTGGTCATGTTATGATATCAGAGCAGAGTTAAGAGTAGACCAGGTGATGACATAGTCTCCTTGGCACAGTTGGTCATATTATAACATATAGATGAGGGCTATTGGTGACAAATTCATCCGTGAGATGATATGTTTGTGATGTGATGCATTTCATGAAAACATGTAATGAATGAATTGTTTTATTGTTCCTCCTCACTGGGCTCTAGAGCTCATCCCACTCCCTTAACCCCAGTTTTGCAGGTCCTGAGATAGCTATGGGAAGTCAAAGTCAGCAAGAGTACAGAGGAAAGTTATGCATGAATGTATGGTGTAATAGCATAGTGGACATGATGTAATGTAATGTAATGTATAGATATGTACTGTCATATACTGGATAGACTTGTGCTTTCCCTAGTGTCTTTGCTATCGTGTGGTGTATGATTAATCCCTTGTACATGAATCATGTTTTACGTTTCTTGATGAGAAATGTGTGTATTAGGCTTAATGTATGGCTTTGATGTGATACCAGTGGATTGTGTTACAGATTCAAAGGGTTTCAATCCCTTGACCCACAGCAGATAGTAGTCCCTGGTATAGGCCCTGAGGGCCATTTCAGATTGGCATATCTGAGTAGCAGTAGTTAAGCCTACAGAGTTTTACAGGATTGTTGAGTAGTTTTGTATCATTTATGGGATTTATCAGGTACACAGAGAGTATAGTTGGCTTGCTACGGGTCCCGGCGGCCTTAAGCCGATCTGGATCCTAGTGCCAGTGATGGTTCGGGTCGTTACAGAGGGGTACCGGTTTTCGGGCTGTTACACCTATGGCTACTACTCTACCCCTTTCTAAGCATAGAGGTGATCTTTTATCTAACGGTAAGCAGTTTCAGAAATTAATTGGCTCACTTCAATATGTTACACTGACGAGACCAAATATGGCCTTTACAGTCAATAAACTTGTGCAATTTATGCATCAACCTACTGAGGAACATTGGACAGCTGCAAAATGTTTATTATGCTATCTTAACGGTACTGCATCTATGGGCCTATTCTTCTCTAATACATCTCTAATGGCTTTACAGTGCTTTACTGATAGTGATTGGGCAGGATGCTCTGATGATTGAAAATCCACATCCGACTACGTTATTTATTTGGGATATAATCTAATTTCTTGGTCATCTAAGAAGCAGTCCATTGTTGCTCGTTCTTCCATCGAGAGCGAATATCGTTCCATTGCTCATGCTACCTATGAGATTATGTGGTTGTTGTCTTTATTATCTGAACATGGATATTTATTATCACCAGCAACTCTTTGGTGTGATAATATTGGGGTTATCTACTTGTCTTCTAATCCTGTCTTTTATGCTAGGACGAAACATATTGAACTCGATTTTCACTTTGTAAGAGATCAAGTTCAACAAAAGAGAGTTCAAATTAAGTTTATCTCTAATCAGGATCAGATTGCGGACATCATGACAAAACCTTTAGGGTCTTGTATGTTCCTTCGTCATCGAGACAAGCTTCGTCTTCTCTCTTCTCCGTCTTCTCTCTTCTCCGTCTTCAACTTGAGGGGGTAGGTTAACAACAAATATATGATTTGCTTCTCAAAGATAAACATGCTGACTATAATACCCGGCTAAATCTCCGGCGTCGAAATTCCAACCTGTCGACAGAATCCCCATTGAAATCCGAAATCTCGAAATTGGAATCTCCTTGGGCAAGGAAAAATAAGGTTTTTATAAAATGAATTTGAAAATAGTAAGGTCTTGAGTTAAAAAGAAAGAAAATAGTTTTAAGGAAAACCCCAGATTCGGCCGCCGAAGGTGGTGCCGCCACAGGACCTTCCCTTTCGGCCCCCGAAGGTGGTTTATCCAGCTACCTATAAGAGGCTTTCAGCCCGAAAATGAGGGAGCTTTCTCTCCATTTTCGAGCAGAGGTGAGTCCTTGCCCTCCCTTTTATGGTTTTATTATTTTTCCTTCAAATATCTTAGGAAATTCACAAGTTTCCTTTTGTTTTTGAAGATTTGAGTTCAAATCTAAAGTTTTAAACCTTGGAGACCTCCGAAGACCATTTTACCTCATCTCCACGTTGGGGTTGCTGTCACCTTTAGATCTCCAAGAGATAAGTCTAGATCTTTGCTTTTCCTATGTTTTAAATAAGTTTTAAGAAGGGGTTAAGGGTTAATAATGCATGAAATGATTAGTTCTAAAGTTTTACAGTTTGAGTTAGGTTGTTAATGAATGTTTGCTCTTGTGTTGTTTTTATTGTTGCTTGTTGGGGATTAGGATAGTTTTTATGTCCCTTATGCATGTTGAGTGAGTATGAAGGTTTTTGAGGAGTTAGGTGTGAAGATTGGAGTGTTTGGTGGTTGTGTACATAGGAAAAAATCGGGTTCTACCTTGCTGGAGAACCCAGGTTCACCCACCGAAGCAAGGTTCGGCCGCCGAACCTGCTTGTGGAGGTAGCTTTTTGACCACCTAACCTTCCCCCGAAAGCATGGACTTTCGAATCTGTGAAGGGGTTTAGGCCGCCGAACCTGCCCCCGAAGATTGCTGACTTTCGGATCTGTGAAGGACTTTCGACCGCAGAAAGTCCTCTGCCCAGCCCTCTTCTGCCTGCTTTATATGTATGTTTTAGTATGTTTAAGGGGGTTCTTGGGGGATTGTTTAGAGTCATGTAATAGTTATGTTTAGTCCCTCATTTGAGTCCATCTATGTAGGATCGGACCTAGGAGACCGTAGAGGCCTGCAGTGAATAACTGCGTCAGTGTTAGGCGAGCGTCAGCCAGAGGTGAGTAGAACTAAACTAAATCATTATTTTAAGAAATTAAACCTTTTAAGCATGTTCATGCATCACGAATGCTATATATATATATTAGGTTGTTTCGCATTAGAATTCACGAATATGATGCATTGCATAATTTACTGTTGATGTGGAAGGATATTAGATGACCCACTAGCCCTCGATTATGATATGATATGATATGATACGGAAGTCCAGGTCGAGGCCCATTCTACGCCCCTGGCATTATGGATATGTTATGTTTAAGAGAAAGTCCTGAGGAGCTCCGTCGAGGGCCGGACACTATTGGAATATGTAGAAGGTTACTGGTGACAAATCTATCTTGATGTGAATTGTTTGTGTTGTGACACATTTCATTTGAGCATATGTTTATTAAACTGTTTTTATGTTCTACTCACTAGGCTCTTGTAGCTTATCCCTTTTCCCTAACCCCAGGTTTGCAGGGTCAAAGATAGCTCGGGAAAGTCAGCATAATTGCCGGTATAGTCAAATGTAATAATATAGATGTGGACATATAATATCTTTATGGTTTTAGAATTGTGCTTTGCCCTAGTGGTTGTCTTGTAATCGCTGTTTACATGATCCTTATGTAAAAGTTTTTAATTATAAGTTTATGTTTGAACTAAGCTTGAGGAATGTAATGTTCACCATACTAAAGCATTTAATGAGGGCTCTAGTATGGGTTTATGTTTTCAGGTTAATACATGCACAGGTCGAGTCTTAGTTTATGAAATGTTTAAGTTTTTGTTATTATGTATGATCATGTATGGGATTTTATCAGGTACATAGGATGTATAGTAGGCTTGCTACGGGCTCCGGTGACCTTAAGTCGATCTGAACCCTAGCGCCGGTAGCGGTCCAATTTTCGGATCGTTACATAGTGGTATTAGAGCCTTAGGTTTATATGGTTGGACCTAGAGAGTGTTGGGCTCATAGATGTTATAGAAGGGCAAGCACATTAGGAAAAATCATGTCCATTAGAATAGGATGTAGAGTCCTATTTTGATGAATGTATGATGATGTGTAATGCCATGATTGTATGCATATGCATTGATGATATGCTATGTACATGATGTGGGTTCATGTGTGTTCACATGAACCATGTGATGCTAATGTTTATGTGATATATGTTGTTTTTCAGAAGTCAGGATGCGAGGCTCATGTTGATCTGCACGATTGACCGGAGTTTCACCTGAAAATGAGTGCATGGACGCCCTTCCTGCTACTGCTCCCTCAAGAGCACGGTCGAGTAGGACTAATAGAGGTGAAACGTCAAGGGACCCTAGAAGGTCTTTTGATATAAATGGAAGAAGAACAGATCCGGGAAGGATGTCTACGGATATTAGGGAAACAGTAGAGGATGATCAAAGAAGAGACAGAAGTCTGGGTGTGAGTTTTTCAGGAGAGGGTATGGGAGAATCTGAAGGAGGCGCTCAGGCCTCAGGTTTTGCTTACCCTCCTCAGTACCAACCCTATCCACAAGGACCCGAGTATCCGATGGGAGGTCCATTGGATTTCTCTAGCTACCACCCATACCCCTAACACATGCCCTATCCTCCCTAGTATCCACCATATCCACCTTATCCCATGTTTTCACCTCCACCCTTTTATTACCAAAATCTAGCAAACCCTAATCCAGGGAATGCTGCACCACCTCCTCCCCCAGCATAACCAAAAATTTCTGAAACCCAGCTACCCAAACCTAACCCATCAGCAGGGAGCAAGGTGAAAATGATAGACTATTTGAAGTTGGATTCTCCTAAGTATAAAGTGGGTGATGACCCGTTTGAATACCTCAAGACAGTGAAGATGATAGCCGATGAGTTAGGAGCCAGTGATAGCAGAGCCATTCAGATGGCGGGGTTCACTCTAAAATGCAAGAAGGCAAAGGAATGGTTCAAGAATTACGTGGATTCAAAATAGGATAGCCTATCTTGGGAACAATTTTCAAATAAGTTTGCAGGGTGGGCTTTTCTAGACAGTTCGAGGGAGTTGAAGGTGATAGAATTTGAGCAATTAAGACAGACTGAAGATATGAGCGTGGATGAGTATACAGACAAGTTTCTGGAGTTGCTTCAGTTTGTGGGTCAGGCTTATGATATTGACTAGAAGAAGGCTAGGAGGTATACCATGAGACTCCACTCTAGGTACTCCTCCTTGATTCTAGCAGCAGAGAGAGAGAGTTTCCATACTATTATGCATGCAGCCAGGAAAATGGAGGCTAGTGCCATCATACAAGGGACAGTAAATTAGCAGGACGCACAGTCCTCGAGTTCCAAAACCTCGAGTACAGGAAAATTTGATCTCTCTTCTCTAAATGCAGCCGACACAGGAAGTAAAAAGTGGAACAAATCCACTAGGAAGCCAAAGAAGAACAAGTTTTGAAGTAGATTGAAGTCCGGTCTGGGAATGGGAAGTGGTTCAAGCTCTGGTTCAGATAGCTCTGGATGTATGAGGTGCGGTAAACTGCACAAAGGGCTTTATCGGTTCGGGACTATAGCTTGTTACAGATGCGGACAGGAGGGGCACATGGCAGTGAGTGTTCTAATGTAGCTTTAATGGCACAGTCCCAGCAGACAGCTTCTAGCAGCGTGGCTCAGCCAGCAGCTTTAGCCACATCTCAGGGCAGAGGGCAAGGTTGAGGGAGAGAGACAGCCTCTTCTTCAGTAGGTTCCCAAGGGAAAGGTCCTTTAGCTCCGGCACGGATCTTCACCATGACACAGTAGGAGGCTAACACATCAAACATAGTGGTGTCAGGTAAACTCACTATTGGGTGTTCTAATGTGTATGCTCTTATGGACCCTGGTGCCTCTCATTCTTTTATTTCTCCGAGAGCCGTAGACAGTTTGGTTTTGATAGCTTCTGGGCTAGAGTCTCCTCTTTGGGTCAGTAGGCCCAAGTGTGATCCATCTGTGGCATAGTTGGTCTGCCGGTTCAGTCCAGTCTTTGTCGAGGATAGGTGCCTTCCAACTGACCTTGTGGTTCTAGATTTGACTGATTTTGATATCATTCTAGGGATGGATTAGCTCTCTATTCATGGTGCTACCTTGGACTGCAGAGACAAGGTAGTCAGGTTCAGAGAATAGGATGGATCAGAGGTAGTCTTTCTAGGAGACAAGATAGGTATGCCTAGAGGTTTGATATATGCCCTGCAGGCTCATAGGTTGCTTAGGAGGGGTTTTCAGGGGTTTCTTGCTCATGTCAGAGAGGTTAATGGTCAAGTTAGGGAACCAGCTTCAATGCCAATGGTCAGAGAGTTTCTTGACATTTTCCCAAATGAGCTACCAGGTTTACCACCTGCTAGGAAAATAGAGTTTGAAATTAAAGTAATGCCCAGAACCAGACCCATCTCTATTTCTCCCTACAGGATGGCACCTACAGAGTTAAAGGAATTGAAAGAACAGTTGCAAGAATTGGTAGATAAGGGTTTCATCCGACCTAGTACCTCACCCTGGGGTGCTCCAGTATTGTTCGTGAAAAAGAAGGATGGATCCCTAAGACTTTGTATTGACTACAAACAGTTGAACAAAGTCACTATCAAGAACAAGTATCTGTTACCCAGGATCGATGATCTGTTTGACCAGCTAGCAAGAGCCGGTTGTTTTTCCAAGATAGATTTGAGATCCGGGTACCATCAGTTGAGAGTCAGAGAAGAAGATGTTCCCAAGACAGCTTTCAGGACCAGATATGGGTACTATGAGTTCCTAATGATGCCGTTCGGGTTAACCAATGCCCCTACAGCATTCATGGATCTCATGAATAGAGTTTTTAGCCAGTTTCTGGATCACTTTATTATTGTTTTCATTGACGATATCTTGGTGTATTCCAGAAACACAGAGGAGCATGCCCATCATCTGAGGATTGTTTTGCAGACCTTGAGAGAACACGACTTGTATGCCAAGTTCTCTAAATGTGAGTTCTGATTGAGGAGTATCTCTTTCTTGGGGCATGTAGTGTCAGAAAAAGGAATCGAGGTGGACCCTAAGAAAGTAGAAGTTGTAGCTAACTGGTCCAGACCCACTACAGTGATAGAAATTAAAAGTTTTTTGGGTTTGGTAAGTTACTACAGGAGGTTTGTCTAGGATTTCTCAAAAGTTGCCACTCCTATGACCAGGTTGACCAAAAAGAATCAGAGGTTTATTTGGTCAGAACAGTATGAGGAAAGTTTTGAAGAGCTAAAGAGAAGACTGGCGTCAGCACCGGTGTTAGCTCTGCCTACGAGTAAGGAGGATTTCACAGTATTTTGTGATGCATTCCGAGTGGGACTAAGTTGTGTGTTGATGCAGAATGAGAGGGTAATTGCTTATGCTTCTAGACAGCTGAAAAAGCACGAGTTGAATTATCCTAAACACGATCTAGAGATGGCAGCTGTGATTTTTGCACTCAAGATGTGGAGGCATTACCTGTATGGGGTAAAATGTGAGATCTTTACAGATCATAAGAGTTTGCAATACATCTTGAGTCAGAAAGAGTTGAACCTGAGGCAGAGAAGATGGGTAGAACTGCTTAGTGATTAGATTGCAAGATCTAGTATCATCCGGGTAAGGCAAATGTAGTAGCAGATGCTCTCAACCGGAAATCACTTAGTAGTTTATCCCATTCTCAGTAGAGAGAATACCGGTGGTGAGTATATTTTATAGGCTCATTAACGAGGGTTTACAGCTAGAGTTGTCTGGTACAGGTACACTAGTAGCTCAGATGAGAGTGACACATGTATTTCTGGAGCAAGTGGCACAGAAACAGCATGAGGACCCCGAGTTGGTGAAAATAATGAGAACTGTTCAGACAGGTAAGAATGGTGAGTTTAGATTCAACAACAAAGGGATCCTCCGTTATGGAAACAGATTATGTGTACCATATGATGTAAGTTTGAAGGGAGACATTATGAGAGAGGCTCATAATGCTAGGTACAGTGTTCACCCTAGGGCCACCAAAATGCATCAGGATCTGAAGGGAATTTATTGGTGGCCAGCTATGAAGAGGGAAGTGGCTCAGTATGTGTCCGCTTGCAAAATATGTCAGAGGGTGAAACTAGAACATCAGAAGCCAGCTGGGATGCTCAACCCACTATCAATTCCAGAGTGGAAATGGGAAAACGTGGTGATAGATTTCGTGGTGGGATTACCAGCAACGTCCAATAGACTAGACTCTATATGGGTAATATTGGACAGATTGACCAAATCTACTCACTTTATTCCTGTCAGGAGAGGTCACTCTATGGACAAATTGGCGCAGGTATATGTGGAAGAGATTGTCAGGCTACATGGGGCTCTAGTTTCGATAGTATCAGATAGGGGACCCCAGTTTACCTCCAGGTTTTGGCAGAGTTTGCAAAATGCTATGGGCACGAGGCTAGACTTTAGCACTGCCTTTCATCTACAGACTAACGGACAGTCAGAGAGGACCATCCAAACTATAGAAGACATGTTACGGATGTGTGTGCTAGACTTTGGTAGTTCTTGGAAGCAACATCTACCACTGGTAGAGTTTGCCTACAATAACAGTTACCATGCTAGCATAGGGATGACTCCTTATGAAGCTCTATATGGGAGAAAGTGCAGGTCACCTGTCTACTGGGAAGAAGTAGGAGAAAGGACTTTAGCAGAGCCAGAGTTAGTACCAGTAGGATAGTGCCTATCATTAGAGAGAGGATCAGAACAGCAGTGAGCAGACAAAAGAGCTATGCAGACATCCGCAAAAAGCGTGTTATTTTCCAGGAGGGAGATATGGTGTTGCTTAAGCTGTCTCCTATGAAGGGGGTGATTCGTTTTGGAAAGAAAGGTAAACTAGCTCCAAGGTACATCGGGCCCTTTGAAATCCTGCAAAAGATTGGGAATGTATCTCACAAGCTAGATTTACCTGCTTCTATGGAGAGGATCCATCCGATTTTTCATGTTTCCATATTACGAAAATTTATGTCAGATCCGGGCAAGGTTCTTAATGAACCCGATGTAGAGATCCTAGGAAATCTCACCTATATTAAACAGCCAGTGCGGATCATAGACACACAAATCAAAAAGCTATGAAATAAGGAAATCGCGATGGTGAAAGTTCTTTGGAATCACCACAACATGGAAGAGTGCACATGGGAGACCCGGGAGTCAATGCTTAAGCAGTACCCCTATCTCTTTTAAAGTAAGTGTCTTGTGTTTTCTTGATTTTTATGTTGGCTTGTTTGCTATGTTAAACATTCAGGGATGAATGTTTTTAAGGGGGGAAGAATGTAATACCCAGCTAAATCTCCGGCGTCGGAATTTCAATCTTCTAACGGAATCCCTGTTGGAACCCGGAATCTCAAAGCTGAAATCTCCTTAGGCATGGTAAAATAAGGTTTTTATAAAATGAATTTGAAAATAGTAAGGTTTTGAGTTAAAAAGAAAGAAAATAGTTTTGAAGGAAAACCCCAGGTTCGGCCGCCAAACCTTCAAGTTCGGCCGCCGAACCTTCAAGTTCGGCCGCCGAAGGTGGTACCGCCGTGGGACCTTCCCTTTTGGCCCTCCAAGGTGGTTTATCCAGCCACCTATAAGAGGCCTTCATCCCGAAAATGAGAGAGCTTTCTCTCCATTTTTGGATAGAGGTGAGTCCTTGCCCTCCCATTTATGGTTTTGTTGTTTTTCCTTCAAATCTCTTAGGAAATTCATGAGTTTCCTTTTGTTTTTGAAGATTTGAGTTCAAATCTAAAGTTTTAAATCTTGAAGACCTCCGGAGACCGTTTTACCTCATCTCCACGTTGGGGTTGCTGTCACCTGTAGGTCTCCAAGAGATAAGTCTAGACCTTTGCTTTTCCTATGTTTTAAATAAGTTTTAAGAAGGGGTTAAGGGTTAATAATGTATGAAATGGTTAGATCTAAAGTTTTAGGGTTTGAGTTAGGTTGTTAATGAATGTTTGCTCTTGTGTTGTTTTTGTTGTTGCTTGTTGGGGATTAGGATAGTTTTTATATCCCTTATGTATGTCGAGTGAGTCTGAAGGTTTTTGAGGAGTTGGGTGTGAGGATTGGAGTGTTTGGTGGCTGTATACATAGGGCAGAATTGGGTTCTACCTTACTAGAGAACCCAGGTTCAGCCACCGAAGCAAGGTTCGACCACCGAACCTACTTATAGAAGCAGCCTTTTGGGCGCCTAACATGCCCCCGAAAGCTTGGACTTCTGGATCTGTGAAGGGGTTTAGGCCACTGAACCCGCCCCTGAAGGTTGCTAACTTTCAGATCTATGAAGGACCTTCGGTTGTCGAACCTGCTGCTGAAAGTCCTCTGCCCAGCCCTCTTCTGCCTGCTTCATATGTATGTTTTAGTATGTTTAAGGGGGTTCTTGGGGGGTTGTTTAGAGTCATGTAATAGTTATGTTTGGTCCCTCATTTGTGTCCATCTGTGTAGGATCGGACCTGAGAGACCATAGAGGCCTGCAATGAATAATTGCGTCAGTGTTAGGCGAGCATTAGCCAGAGGTGAGTAGAACTAAACTAAATCATTATTTTAAAAAATTAAACCTTTTAAGCATGTTCATACATCACGAATGCTATGTATATGTATTAGGTTGTTTTGCATTAGAATTCATGAATATGATGCATTGCATAATTTACTGTTGATGTAGATGGATATTGAATGACCCACTAGCCCTCGATTATGATATGATATGATATGATATAGAAGTCTAAGTCGAGGCTCATTCTATGCCCCTGGCAATATGTAAGAGAAAGTCCAAATCGAGGCCCATTCTATGCCCTTGACATTATGGATATGTTATGTTTAAGAGGAAGTCTTGAGGAGTTATGCTGAAGGCCGAGCACTATTGGTGTAACAGCCCGAAAATCGGACCGCTACCGGCGCTAGGATCCAGATCGGCTTAAGGCCGCCGGGACCCGTAGCAAGCCAAACATACATCCTGAACAATTGGTATAATCCCAAACATGATCAAACATTTCCAGAAAACATTTAAAACTTTACCTTTACCAAGCTTGACCTGTGTATGCACTATGACTGAACTCATAGAACCCCTAAGGTCAGCATACCCTATGTCAAACTCGGTCCAACATACATATCAACATAATATAAAACTTATGTACAAAGGAATTATCCAACTCGGGCCAAGCACAATACTATAACTCTGATCATATTACATAATATCATTTTTCAATACAACTCTTTTACATCAATACATAACCTTACATTACATCATGTCCACTACTATTCTATTACACATCATAACCATAGCCATATCCTGACGACTCCCCGAACTAACTGTGACCCTGCAAACCTGGGGTTAGGGGAGAGGGGTGAGCTAAAAAGCCCAGTGAGCAGAACTAAATAGGAAAACAGTTTATTATATCATATGCTTTCATGACATGCATCACACCACAAACAATACACATCAAGGATGAATTTGTCACCAATAGCCCTCTACATATAGATGTCATATCATAACAAGTTCAGCAATGCTCTATGCCAGGGGCGAAACGGCCACGCCTGGACTTCACATACTCTATGCCAGGGGCGATACGGCCACACCTGGACTTCTCTTCCTCTATGCCAGGGGCGATACGGCCACACCTGGTCTTTCCATCATATATCATGTCATACATGTCATATCGTGTCATACCATATCATATCATGTCATACTAAGGGCTAATGGATCATCCAAAATCCATCCACATCATCATCATCGTATTATGCAATGCAACATATTCGTGATCTCTAATGCAACAACCTATTACATAACATGGTATCCGTGATGCATGAATGTGCTTTAAACATTTAATTTCTTTAATAATAAAAGAGTTATGTTCTACTCACCTGTGACTAGCTCTGGACTGACTCTAGAGCAGCTAACACTGCCAAACACCTTGGTTCCTCGGGTCCGATCCTACACAGGTGGACTCTAGTGAGGTGCCAAACACACTCTAAACAACTCATAAACAACTACCCAAAAACCCCCTAAAACATCACCAAAACATGCATAGGAAACAACCACGAAAAGACTGGACAGGGCACTTTCGGCGGCACCTTCGGCGGCCGAACCCTCTCTCCAGAGATGAAACTCGGGCACTTTCGGCGGCCGAACCTTCCTTCGGCGGTCGAAAGTCTACTTTCAAGCCAAAACTCAACTTTCGGGGGCAAGGTTTGGCGGCTAATCCATGCATCCATAGGCAGGTTCGGCGGCCGAAACTACCTTCGGCGGCCGAACCTGAGTTCATCAGAACTCAGCCTCTTATGCATACCAGCCTCCAAAACCTAGATGTTTTATGATGTTTATGTAAACCAACTCAACTTATGTTGTATCGCCCATTGGGGCATTGATGAGATCCCACAGAGGGGTCAAAGCTTATGATGATGTCTATGTTCAGTGCATGCACAGGTTGAGTTTGGTGTATGAAAGAATGTATAAAAGAAAAGTTTTAATTTTTATGTATGTTGTTGATCATGTATGGGATTAAACAGGTTTACAGGTTGCATGTCAGGCTTGCTACGGGTCCCGGCGGCCTTAAGCCAACCTGGATACTAGCGCCGGTAGCGGTTCAATTTTCGGGTCGTTACAGAATGGTATCAGAGCCCTAGGTTCATAGGATCGGACCTAGAGTGTCGGGCTCATAGATGTTCTAGAAGGTCAAGCACAATAGGAAGGATCATGTCCACTAGGATAGGATGTTGAGTCCTGTCTTGTATGATGATGTGAAATGCCATGATTATATACATGTGCATTGATGCTATGATATGAATGATTTATATGTGATGCGGGTTCATGTGTTTCCACATGAACCATATGATGCTAATGTTTGTGTGATGTGTACTGTTTTTCAGAAAACAGGATGAGAGGAACCCGTCGATCTGCAAGATTGACTGGAGTACCACCTGAGGATGAGGGCACGAGCGCCCGTCCTCCTACATTGCCTAGGGCAATGTCATGTAGATCAAATAGAGAAAGAGTGTCAAGGGACCCTAGAAGGTCTTTTGATGCTAGCAGAAGGGGGACAGATAGAGGAGGAAGTTCTTCAGATGTGAGGGAGGTTATGGAAGAGGATCAAAGGAGGGATGGGAATCTGGATGTCAGCATGGAGGAAGAAGGGACAGGGGAGTCACAGGGAGGCGCTCAGGCCTCGGGGTATGGTTTTCCACCCCATTATCCACCCTTCCCACAGGGTTCAGGGTATCTGATGGGAGGCACATCGGATTATTCCAGTTTTAACCCCTACCCTACCTACATGCCTTATCCACCTTTCTATCCACCTTACACACAGTACCCAGCTTATCCACCCTCACCCTTCTATCCTAACCCGGCAAACCCCACCTCGGGGAATGCCGCACCCCCACCTCCACCACCTACAAAACCCGCAGCCCCAGTTACTCAACCTTCTAGGCCTAGCTCAGCCGGTGGGAGCAAAGTAAAGATGACAGACTACCTTAAGCTGGATGCTCCCAAATACAAGTCAGGGGATGATCCCTTTGAGTATCTGAGAGTAGTGAAGATGATAACTGATGAGCTAGGGGCAGATGACAGCAGGGCCATTCAGATGGCAGGGTTCACCTTAAAGTGCAAAAAGGCACGGGAATGGTTCAAGTGTTATGTGGACCCGAGACTAGACGGCATGACATGGGAGGAATTTGCAAATGAGTTCGTTGGATGGGCTTTTCCAGAAAGTTCCAGAGAACTGAAGATGATTGAGTTTGAATAGCTGAGGCAGACAGAACACATGAGTGTAGAGGAGTTCACGGATAAATTCTTGGAGCTATTGCCTTTTTCAGGGCAAGCTCTAGATACGGATTCGAAGAAAGCCAAGAGATATGTTATGAAGCTGCATTCCAGGTACTCCTCTTTGATTCAGTTAGTTGAGAGGGAAAGTTTCCACACTGTGGTGGATATGGCGCGAAGGATGGAGGCTAGTGCTATAGTTGAGGGGTCAGTGAAGCAGTGAGTGACCCAGTCTTCAGGGGTTAAGACCCCAAGCAGAGGAGGGCCAGGTCCCTCTTCTCAGAGCTCAGGTAGCAAGAGGTTGAATAACACCACCAAGAAGCCGAAGAAGAACAAGTTTTGGAGTAAGTTGAAATCCGGTCTGGGATTTGGAGGTGGCTCGAGCTCAGGCTCAGATGGTACAGAATGCCTAAGGTGTGGGAGGCCACACAAGGGAGTGTGTCGGGCTGGGACTAATACATGTTTCAGATGTGGACAGGAGGGACACATGGCTCGGGAGTGTCCTAGAGCACCTTTTATGGGCCAGCCCCAGCAGACAGCTTCTGGTAGTGTGGCACAGCCAGCAGCTCCAGCCACAACTCAGGGCAGTGGCAGAGGTAGAGGGAGAGGGGCAGCCTCTTCTTCTGGTTCCCGAGGTGAAGGTCCATCAGCTCCAGCCAGGATCTTCACCATGACTCAGCGGGAGGCTAACACATCCAACACCGTGGTGTCAGGTAATCTCATCATTGGGTGTTCTGATGTGTATGCATTAATGGACCCGGGTGCATCTCATTCATTTATTGCTCCGAGAGCCGTTGAGAGGTTGGGTCTGATAGTCTCTGGGTTAGAGTGTCCCCTATGAGTCAGTGGACCCAAGTGTGACCCATCAGTGGCAGAGTCAGTCTGCCAGTACAGTCCAGTTTTTGTTGAGGGAAGATGCCTCTCCGCCGACCTTGTGGTTCTAGATTTGACAGACTTTGACGTCATTCTAGGGATGGATTGGCTATCTACCCATGGTGCTACCTTGGACTGCAGAGACAAGGTAGTCAGGTTCAGAGATCAGAACGGGTCAGAGGTCGTCTTCAGAGGAGACAAGAGGGGTACACCTAGAGGTCTGATATCAGCTCTTCAGGCTCGTAGGTTGCTTAGGAAGGGATGTCAGGGGTATTTGGCTCATGTGAGAGAGCTAGATAGTCAGGTCAGGGAGCCAGCCTCAGTGCCAGTTGTCAGAGAATTTCAGGATGTTTTTCTAGACGAGCTTCCAGGTTTACCACCTGCTAGGGAGATAGAGTTCGAAATAGAGTTGGTGCCTGGAACTAGACCGATCTCTATCCCTCCCTACAGGATGGCCCCAGCCGAGTTAAAGGAGTTGAAAGAGCAGTTACAAGAGCTGGTAGAAAAGGGCTTCATCCGACCGAGTACCTCACCTTGGGGTGCTCCAGTCTTGTTTGTAAAGAAGAAGGATGGGTCCCTCAGACTTTGTATCGACTACAGGCAGTTGAACAAAGTCACTACCAAGAATAGGTACCCTCTGCCAAGGATCGATGATCTATTCGACCAGCTAGCCGTAGCGGGTTGTTTCTCCAAAATAGATCTGAGATCGGGGTACCATCAGCTAAGGATAAGGGAGGAAGACGTGCCAAAGACAGCTTTCAGGACCAGATATGGGCATTTTGAGTTCCTTGTAATGCCGTTCGGGTTAACAAACGCCCCTGCAGCATTCATGGATCTCATGAACAGAGTGTTTAGCCAGTACTTGGATCACTTCGTTATTGTCTTCATAGATGATATCCTAGTGTATTCCAGGAATGCAGAGGAGCATGCCCATCATTTGAGGTTAGTTCTGCAGACCTTGAGGGAACATGGTTTGTATGCCAAGTTCTCTAAGTGTGAGTTCTGGCTGAGGAGCATTTCATTCTTGGGGCATGTAGTGTCAGGAAATGGGATAGAGGTGGACCCCAAGAAGATAGAAGCTGTGGCTAACTGGCCTAGACCCACTTCAGTGACAGAGATTAGAAGTTTCTTGGGTTTGGCAGGTTACTACAGGAGGTTCGTTCAGAACTTCTCAAAGATTGCAGCTCCTCTGACCAGATTAACCAGGAAGAATAAGAAGTTTGTGTGGACCGACCAGTGCGAAGAGAGTTTTGAAGAGCTTAAGAGGAGGTTGACTTCAGCACCAATGTTAGCCCTGCCATCTAGCAATGAAGACTTCTTAGTGTATTGTGATGCGTCCCGTGTGGGACTGGGTTGTGTGTTAATGCAGAATAAAAGGGTGATTGCTTATGCTTCTAGACAGCTGAAAAAGCATGAGTTGAATTACCCCACACATGACCTGGAGATGGCAGCAGTAATCTTTGCACTCAAGATATGGAGGCACTACCTTTACGGGGTTAAATGTGAGATCTTCACAGATCATAAGAGCCTGCAGTACATCTTGAGTCAGAGGGATCTGAATCTGAGGCAGAGAAGGTGGGTAGAACTGCTTAGTGACTATGATTGAAAAATACAGTACCATCCGGGTAAGGCGAATGTTGTGGCAGACGCTTTAAGCCGGAAATCACTTGGCAGTTTATCCCACATATCGGCAGAGAGGAGGCCAGTGGTGAAGGAGTTTTACAAGCTCATTGAGGAAGGTCTACAGTTGGAGTTGTCTGGTACAGGTGCTTTGGTAGCCCAGATGAGAGTGGCACCCGTGTTTCTGGAGCAGGTGGCTCAGAAACAGCATGAGGACCCAGAGTTAGTGAAGATTGCCAGGACTGTTCAGACAGGCAAAGATAGTGAGTTCAGATTCGACAGCAAAGGGATCCTCCGCTATGGGAGCAGACTATGTGTGCCAGATGACATAGGGCTAAAAGGAGACATTATGAGAGAGGCTCATAATGCAAGATACAGCGTTCACCCCAGAGCCACCAAGATGTATCAAGATCTGAAGAAGGTTTATTGGTGGCCAGCTATGAAGAAAGAAGTGGCACAGTTTGTGTCAGCCTGCGAAGTGTGTCAGAGGGTGAAGCTGGAACATCAGAAGCCGGCTGAAATGCTTAACCCGCTACCTATTCCAGAGTGGAAATGGGAGAATATAGCTATGGACTTCGTAGTGGGGTTACCGGCGGCGTCCAACAGATTGGACTCTATATGGGTGATTGTGGACAGACTCACCAAATCTGCTCACTTCATCCCTGTCAGGAGTGGCTATTCTGTGGACAAGTTGGCGCAGGTGTATGTTGATGAGATCGTCAGGCTGCATGGGGTTCCTGTTTCGATAGTGTCCGATAGAGGGCCCCAGTTCACCTCCAGATTTTGGCGGAGTCTGCAGAACGCCATGGGTACCAGGTTGGATTTTAGCACTGCTTTCCATCCACAGACGGACGGACAATCAGAAAGGACCATCCAGACCATAGAGGATATGCTCAGAATGTGTGTGCTGGATTTTGGCGGTTCTTGGAGGCAGCATCTACCTTTGGTGGAGTTTGCCTATAATAACAGCCATCATGCTAGCATCGGGATGGCTCCATATGAGGCTTTGTATGAGAGAAAGTGCAGATCACCTGTTTGCTGGGAAGAGGTTGGAGAAAAGGCCTTGGCAGGGCCTGAGCTAGTAGAGATCACCAGCAAGGTGGTACCCATAATCAGAGAAAGGATCAAGACTGCTGCAAGCAGACAGAAGAGTTATGCAGACATCCGCAAAAGACAGGTAGAGTTTCAGGAGGGGGATCTGGTATTGCTCAAGGTGTCTCCTATGAAAGGAGTGGTTCGCTTTGGGAAGAAAGGTAAACTAGCCCCACGATACATTGGACCCTTTGAAATCTTGCAAAAGATTGGGAATGTGTCGTACAAGCTGGATTTACCTGCTTCAATGGAAAGAATCCATCCGGTTTTCCATGTTTCAATGTTGAGGAAGCTTGTGTCAGATCCGAGCAAGGTTCTTAGTGAGCCTGATGTGGAGGTCCAAGAGGATCTCACCTATGTTGAACAGCCAGTACGGATCATAGACACCCAGATCAGAAAGCTAAGAAACAAGGAAATCCCGATGGTGAAAGCCCTGTGGAACCACCACAATTTGGAAGAATGCACTTGAGAGACACGGGAGTCCATGCTCCAGCAATACCCTTATCTTTTCTAAGGTTAGTTCCTTGTGAGTTCATGTGTTTTATATGTATGTTATGTTGTATGCTTTGCATGTGCTAGTTGAGGAACATTCGGGGACGAATGTTCTTAAGGGGGGGAGAATGTAATACCCGGCTAGACTCCGGTATCGGAATTCCTACCGTCCGGTGGAATCTTGGGTGTCGGAGACCTCTAGTAGGGTAGAAACATGTTTTCATAAAATGTTTTAATGTATTTCATGATTTTAAGTAAAAAGGGAAATGACTTTTTTTCATGAAAACAACCTTGGAGGAAAACTCAGGTTCGGCTGCCGAACATGCATGCACTTCGGAAGTGCTTTAGGCCCCCGAAAGCATAAGTGAGGGAAGTCCAGGTTCGGCCGTCGAACCTCAAGTTCAGCCGCCGAACATGGCATGCATGCAGAGGCACTTTCGGCTCCCGAACGTGGCCTGGCTAGCCACCTATAAAGGGGTCCCTTAGCCGAAAACGGGCGAGCTTTTTTCCTCATTTTCGGCCAAGGTGAGCTCTCCGCCATCCCTCACCGGTTTTGAGCTCCTTCCTTCAAATCTTTCTCGATTTTCATTTGTTTTACCCTTGTTTTGAAGATTTTGAGCATTTGAGAAAGTTTTGGAGCTTGGAGGTTCAAGGAACTCTCTCTCTCCCATTTTCCGAGGTAGGGTCGTTCACCTCTCGATCTTCAAGAGGTAAGGGTCGATCTTGAGCTTATGGCATGTTTTAAGTAAGTTTTAAGTAGATCTATGGGGTAGAGTGCATGTTTAGCTCATGGTTAGGTTTATGGGTTTAATATGTGTTTATGAAGAATGTGAGTTGTTTGATGTGTTGTAGTTGGGGTTTTTGATGATTTGAAGCCCTTAGGAACTTGTATGCTTGTTTGTGTATGATTGGGAATGTTGTAGATTAGGTTTATGCATGTTTGAATGGTTTTGGGAGGCAAATGTGCATGAGGAACCAAGTTTATGCCCTTTGGCAGAAACCAGGTTCGGCAGCCGAAGGACTTTCGGCCGCCGAACCTGCCTGGGAGGCAAGCCTTTCGGCTGCCGAAGCCTGCCCCCGAAAGGAGACTTTCGTCTCTGTCTGGGAGTTTCGGCCGCCGAAAGTGCCGCCGAACATGCATGAGTTTCGTCTCTGTCTGGGAGTTTCGGCCGCCGAAGGTGCCGCCGAACCTGCCTGACTTTCGGCTCTGGAGGGACTTTCGGCCGCCGAACCTGCCGCCGAAAGTGCCCTGTCCAGCCTTCCTTTGCATGTTTTTGCATGGATGTTTGAGGTGTTTTAGAGGGTTTTTGGGGGATGTTTTTAGAGTTATGTTCATGTATGTTTGGTCCCTCATTTGAGTCCACCCGTGTAGGTCCGGACCCGAGGAACCGAGGACCCCAGCAGTGAGTCAGCTGCTCCAGTGTCTGGTCAGAGCTATCCAGAGGTGAGTGGAATAACTTATTACATTTTAAAGCAAACAAATGGACATTTTTAGCATGACTCACGCATCATTAATGCCATGAGATATACTAGGTTGTTGCATTAGAATTCACGAATATGTTGCATTGCATAAATTGTTGTTGATGTGGATGAATGTTGGATGATCCATAGTCCTCGACCTATGATGTGACGATATGATATGTACGGTATGGAAAGTAAGACCAGTGGGACCCATTCTACGTTCGCTGGCACTATGTAAGAGGAAGACCAGGACCCATTCTACGTTCTGGCACAGTTGGACTGTTATGTTATGCCATGTAAGAGAAAGACCAGGACCCATTCTACGTTTTGGCACAGTTGGACTATGTAGAGGACTATTGGTGACAAATTCATCCTTGATGTGATTAGCTGTGTTGTGATGCATTCCATGTTACCATATGTTTTAAATATTTTTATTTATTCTGCTCACTGGGCTCTAGTAGCTCACCCCTCTCCCTAATCCCCCAGGTTTGCAGGCACAGGGTAGACCAGGAGGTCGGCAAGAGTAGTGAAGTCTCGTCTATGTAATAGCTAGTGTGGACATGATAAATGTATTTGATGTTATGTAAAAGTACAGTTTAGACATGTATGTAATGACATTGAGGATTAGAGTTTGTGTTTGACCCAATATGTAAGTTATCCCTTTTAATACATGATCTTAGATGTTTTATGATGTTTATGTAAACCAACTCAACTTATGTTGTATCGCCCATTGGGGCATTGATGAGATCCCAAAGAGGGGTCAAAGCTTATGATGATGTCTATGTTCAGTGCACGCACAGGTTGAGTTTGGTGTATGAAAGAATGTATGAAAGAAAAGTTTTAATTTTTATGTATGTTGTTGATCATGTATGGGATTAAACAGGTTTACAGGTTGCATGTCAGGCTTGCTACGGGTCCCGGCGGCCTTAAGCCGACCTGGATCCTAGCGCCGGTAGCGGTCCGATTTTCGGGTCGTTACACTACGGGTCCCGGCAGCCTTAAGCCGACCTGGATCCTAGCGCCGATAGCGGTTCGATTTTCGGGTCGTTACACCGCCGGAAGGTAGGGATTCTGATGCCGGAATCTAGCCGGGTATTACAATTGGAATATGTAGAGGGTTACTGGTGACAAGTCCATCTTGATGTGAATTATTTGTGTTGTGACGCATTTCATTCGAGCATATATTTATTAAACTATTTTTATGTTCTGCTCACTAGGGTGTTGTAGCTTATCCCTTTCTCCTAACCCCAGGTTTGCAGGGTCAAGGATAGCTCGGGGCAGTCGGCATAGTTGCTGGTATAGTCAAATGTAATAGTATAGATGTGGACATGTAATATCTTTATGGTTTTAGAATTGTGCTTTACCCTAGTGGTTGTCTTGTAATCCCTGTTTACATGATCCTTATGTAAAAGTTTTTAATTATAAGTTTATGTTTGAACTAAACTTGAGGCATGTAATGTTCACCATACTAGAGCATTTGATGAGGGTTCTAGTATGGGTTTATGTTTTCAGGTTAATACATGCACAAGTCGAGTCATGGTTCATGAAATGCTTAAGTTTTTATTATTATGTATGATCATGTATGGGATTTTATTAAGTACATAGGATGTATAGTAGGCTTGCTACGGGCTCCGATGACCTTAAGTCGATCTGAACTCTAGCACCAGTAGCGGTCCAGTTTTCGGGTCATTACACTGACTCTTTCAATATTTGCTTTGATTCAATTAGTTATAAATATATTCCCTTGGTTTCAGATGTATATTTTAGTTAGTTGTGATTTCTTTTTCCTTAGTTGTAGCTTCATATCTATTGTATTTGGGTATAAAAGCCACGCTACTGTACTTCACTAAAGACAACTTTCTACTATTCACTTCTCTATCTGCTGATTGTATATCTACAATTACATATTTATCAAATACATTTTCAAATTTTAGTGCAGAACTTAACGTTAGATAAGTAGAAATCTACTTAATGCATATATCTAAGCATGAAGAACTCTTACTTTCTATCCCTTCCATCTGATAACATACCTTAAACTTTTACAATCTAGCAGAAGATTGCCTAATATATTTAACTGCCTCTCTAACGTTTTTAATTGGAGCAATGCTATCCTTCATTCCATCAACAATAACTAAATTAATTATATAGACAATACATTTTATATGAAGGTATTCACAATTTAAAATACTAAGCCTTCTATCATTGATTTTGTTTTTCAAATAGGCAACAACAACATCATTTGAACTAGCAATATCAACAGTTATAGTAAAGACTTTCTTAATTCCCTAGTTAAGCAAGCACCTCTCAACTATCATGCCTATATCATCACTTTTATGACTTGTAATAGGATAAAAATTAATAGTTTTCTTGTGTATGGTTTAACTATCATCAATTTAATGTGCAGTGACACACATATAATTGATTTTTTACAATGAAATTCATGTATATGTGGTAACACAAACCTTTTTTACTAGTCTTCTAAAAAAAATTTTAATTTTTTCCTCTTCTCTAAATACAAGTCATAACAATCCCTTGATACTGTCTAATGAGATAGTATTTAAAACTTAGGTTGTGTCAACCCATTCTCTAAACCCTTCCCTTTCTACAAACATAAACAGAAACTCATCAATAATAATCATTTTAGCTAGTTTCCATCTTAAAACCTCTTGATCAAAATGCAATGTACTTATTGTAGCTAACTAGGTCCCTCCTCCCTCTTGTGTACTACAAATGGGTTGCAAAAGTAGTTGAGATTATCTTGTAGTCATACTATGAGAGTTTTTTATGCATAGACATATGATTTCTAAGTGAAGTAGTGCCATTCTTTTTTAGATTAGAAAAAATATTCTTTATTACAATAATTACACTTACCTTTTTGCGCACTAATATTATCGACAAACTTAATGAAGTGATCCCAAATTGTTGATCTTGGCTTCATGCTCCTCCTCTTCATTTTGGAAGTAGTTTCTTCTGCTTCAGTTTGGCTTGAAGCAATTGGAGGTTGATTAGGCATTGTAAAAAGAGGATTATTTGATACTCTTGTTGTGCCTCTTCCATCCTTAAATAAAAATTATTCTGTATAAATTAAATGCATAAATAATTAACACATATTTAAAGGATTATAAAAAAATAATAATAATACACAACATAGAAGTAACTTGCAAACAGTGAATTGCAATTAAATTAAAAAAAAAAAAAAACACAGTAACAAATTGAAGGCACAACCATAATATGCAATCAAATTTTTTATAAAAAAGATACATATTATAAAATAACTTGCAAACAATGAATTGCAAATATAGTGAGAAATTATTTGAATTAAATAGATAAATAAATAGAAGTAATTTATTTTATTCATATGTTATTTTATTCATGTGTGTGTGACTGTGTCGGTGAACATCAATATAAAATTTGTAAAGATACTTTGATGGATAAATAATTCATCCATATGCGTATACATTAAAAAATTAACTTGTTTAGCTGGTTACGTTAATCTTGATTTGCTAATAAGATAACACTAACATATATTTCACTTAATCAGATAATTTGTTTTTATGTGTCAACCCTTTATGCTTAAACTTGTGATAACATAAATTTTATAATTTATTACTAAAAAAAATTCACTATTGTATGAATTGAAAAATTTAGCAGCAACTGAGGCCTGAAATCGAATCAAAGATAATTGAAAAGGGAAAAATAAAGAATTAATAATGGGTTAGAGGACTATTTTTGACAATATCACACTATGTCACAATATCACATTCAGTCATTCACAATGACACTATATCAAAGCATTGCTTATTTTTCATTCTAAATCCCTTGCTTATTTTTCACTATCACATTATCACAGTATCATATTCAGTCATTCACAATGACACTATATCAAAGCATTGGTTATTTTTCATTCTAAATCTCTTGCCTATTTTTCACTATCACATTCATAACCACACTATATCAAAGCATTGCCTATTTTTCACTCTAAATTCTTTGCCTATTTTTTATAGTATTACACTATATTATAGTATCACGTTCACAATCACACTATATTAAAGCATTGCATAATAGCTAATAAATTAAAAGAAAATACAGCAAGAATAAAAATATAGAAATTATAGAAATCAATATCACCACCCATAAAAAAATTTAATTAAGTAGAATAGCTAATTAATTAAAAAAAATACATAAACTCATCAAGAATAGAGACATGTAAATAAAAAAAACCTACAACAATAGAATTGAAAATCACCACTCACAGTAATTAACTAGTGCATTGTTGGGAGGACAATCGCAGAGCGATGATGACTATGAAGACTAGAGTGACTGAGAGGTGAGTGGGACAACCCAACTAGAGAGAGGAGAATTTCTGCTCATCGAAAGCCTGAGAGATCGAATAAGATCTTAGGAATAGGCGATTGGCAAGAGACAAGAGTGCACAACTATGGAGACTTGGAGGAGAGAGACTAATAGTGAGAGGGACAAAGAGTCAAAGACGCGACGTGATGAGATGCAAAGAGAGAAAGTTGGATAAGAGGACTGAGGTCTAAGAGAGAGTCAGAGAGATCATGAGCGACGAGAACGGGTGTGGGTGGGACTTGTGTTTCAAAATAATAATATGTTTTAACCTAAACAAAAAGTGTAAAATACATAGTTTTATGGAGAATTTCGGTCAGTCAAGTTCAATCGAAATATTTCTTCTCTAGAACTGAATTGATCAAACTTAAATTCTCAAAAATCAAAACTGAACCAAACTATTTTTATTTTGAAATCAAATCAAATTGTTAAATTAAATTGGTTTTCAGTTTTTTTATTTAAATTGGATAGTGTTCACCCCTAATTCATGGATGTAGGTTGGTATTTAGCCAAACCATATTATATGTCTCTTTTATTTTTTTGTGGCAATAAGTAATTTTTTCCCAACAAGTGGTATAGGAGCCTAGTTCAAAATAGACAAGATCAGAATCTAGATTAATAGGGACAAAGTCAAAGCCTGATTCAGATGGAACAAGGTTAAAGCTTGGTTTAGAAGGGACAAAGCCAAAGCTTAGTTTAGAAAGGACAAGGTTTCCATCTTGGTTTAAAAGGGATAAAGCCAAAGCTTAGTTTAGAAAGGACACGGTCAAAACCCTAGTACATAGTAGTGGTGCATACAGAATTTGTATGAGTGTTACTGTTGAGGAAAATTGAAAAATTTAAAAGATGGCAACCAGTTCATCATAATTCAAGTGAACATGTGTGATGGGTAGTGAGTTTCACTATGGAGAAGAATCTAGAAGAATGTCAAGTCCAAAATGAAGCCGAGTTGCTAAGGGAGCTAAGTCGTGGGATAAAGTCGTAGATAAAATTGATGGCAACGAAGAGCACGTAGGTAGATGAATGTCACATATAGGTGGACATGTAGGAAGGACTAACATTGGGCAGGTAGGTAGGACATTTGGAAGGTCCAACTCTAGTGTGCATGTTGATGGACATGCGAGGAGGATACGATGAGGTTG